>NC_061797.1:40442146-41642146 GCF_021462225.1 Girardinichthys multiradiatus | reverse complement strand
GTGAAAACATAATATATTTTAACCTATTTCAAATTAAGATTTTGGATGTGCCAGTTTTGTGTTACCCCGCTTGCTCATAAGTATAAGTTAGTGAATGCACCAATTTGATTAGAAAGAGGGTTAGTTGTTGCAGAACAAAACCTGTGATTTTTAGGGAAGGTTTTTGTTTTTTGTTGTTTCTTTTACTTTTATTTTTTTGAAGCCCTTTGGTCTTTGATCTCTGGCCACAGACTCATCAAATCCCTCCAGAAACAATTATTTGCATCCAATTTTTTCAAGCTGGTGTTAATTGGAGGTAACATGAAGACAGATTTTACCCTTTGATAATGGGTTTGTTGTTATGTGCTAAACTATTATGTATTGTAGCTGTTCCAGTGAAGTGGATTAACTTCCAAGTCAGTCATGTAAGTTTGAGCAAAAGGTGGGCTGTCAGACAATGTTATGTAACCCAAATATGACTGAGTTTAAGCAGGCTACATTAAAACATCATGTTTAAAAACTTACCTGGTTTCTAAACCAAATGAAAAACAACAAAACACATACTCAAATTTGCCAAATACATATTGTACACTTCCATTTTGGTTCTAGCTGATCAGACAACTCTGTGTTGATGTCAAAGGTGGGGATGCTCTTCACCAGATTAGATTGGAGAGAAACAGAAAAGGCCACATTTTACACTATTTCGTGAGACGAGGGTTTACATAAAAAAAAAATGAAAATAAAAGTCCCGCCTCTCTGAGCTGTCTTTCATTTGCTGAAGTACGTACTATAAATCCACATAATCTGATGTTGAGAGCATAATGACAAAAGGGTACTCACTTATACTGATTAATAAATTTACATAGGACATATTTATGTTTCTGTATTATGTTAGGTTCTTCTTATGACAGATATCTGCACCACACCCCATAATAATAAGCAATGAACACCAAACTGTATGTATGTACAGAGTTCATCATTTTTGAAGTCAAGGCATTTTCATTGCTGGATCTCTTTGCTTTGTAACAATACAGGATCTGGAAGGAAGAGGACTTTTTCCCCCAGTCAGTTTTCTTTGGTTTTTCTTGAAAGCATTAACTGGTTTAACACTTCTAATGAGGACTCTCACCCTTTTGCGGAGGACAGCATTTTGATCACTTTGCTATTGATCAATGGATATCTATTTTTACCATGGAAACTATGGGGAAAATGCAATAAGGCGCTGTGTGGATACAGTGTGACTTGATAGGACTTCGTACCTACCCACACAGTGTCTAAGGATGCTTGGCATAAGTGGCTAGATGTGTGTGTGGAGGTAAAATGGTGTGAACTGTCCATAAGCACACATATCGGATGAAATAAAACAGTATAGAATAAAATATAACAAAACGCCTGCCTGGGTTTTTTTGTGTTTTGTTTTTTTTCACAAATACAACATGCAAGTTTTGTGTGTCACAGCAACCTACAAGTAACACCTTGTTCTATAAGAACAGCTCACAGGAGCAAAGTAATGCCTCTTTTGTTTCCATGTTCCTAATAATTTGGTAGATCATTTGCTTCTTTCTCTCTCACAGCTTGTGTTTTTATTTTTATTTTCTGTAAGCAAAAGTCACACACATGAATTGAAATGCACACAAAGAGCAGTCGAGAGACAGGTGAAGCTCCTCAGAATGCTGGAAATGTTGGCAGACTGGAAAAAAGAAGGACAATCTGTGCCTGCCCCTGTGAGCACTCAGCCATCTGCTTCATTAGAATTCCCCCTTGAGGTAACCTTCCCGTCTCCAGGAGGAACTCATTGTAAGTGAAGGACTTTGTTTTAGATTGTCTATTGTAATTACACATTATTCTCCTGCTCTGATGCCTGCCTGCTGAGAGAAGGGTTGGCTTTCAGCCGGCTGCTTGTCATCTGATGCTAATGAGAAAAAAAACTATGAGCCTCTTATTTTACCTTTTTGTGGTTTTTGCTCTGCAACCTACATCAGCAAGGTTAGGGTGACATCCCAGCAGCTGAGTTGGCAGCCATGGAGGGACTAGTTCTAAAGCTTTTTCTGCAGCATCTGGGATAATCTGTTCTACTTCTTCTTCGGTCACACTCAGCAGTAATTAATCCAACCATTACCCTACAGGCGTCAGGGTTAAAGCCCTGCATATGTCTGTGTCTCAAGTTGGGTTTTGTTTTGCCAGATAACTCCCTTCAACTTGACATTTACACTAGAATAGGGGAAAAGTGTGGCTTGACTTTTACATTAATTACAGTATTTTAATATTAACATCTCAGAAGGACATGGAAATTAGGAGCATATTTTTGTTGGCCAGAGGGAGCAAACTGGAGTGTGGAGATTTGCAGAGCAGTTATTGGTAAATGGTAGATGTTTTGCACAAAAACATTTGAAATCTATTTGTCCCCTAAATTGGGTTTGTATTTTAAATTATTTGAATTCCATATCTTCTGATGTGGGTTACATGTAGACATGGCTCAATATTTTTTGGCAGCCACGACCCCAAAGCACTCAGAAACATTCAGTAACTACAACATATCCGCATTAGTGTTTTTTTTCCACCCTTCTAAAATCCTACCATCAAAGCCCTTTGACATGTGCCAGTTTGGTTGCAAATATTGTGTAAATGCCTGATTTGCAGTAATTTTCTCTTGCGTCAGTATGAATGTCTGTGCCCGTGTACATGAGTGACTGTATTACCATGCTGATGTGTGTGTCAGAGGGGATTTAGTTAATGAAAGCATACGCAGAACTGATGGCCGCAATTTGCTGACCAGATATCCACACTCATGTTTCTTGCTCTGCCTCCACCTGAAAAAAAATTCTCGCCACTCTGCTTCTTTTATACTCTGCTAAAACATTAAGGTGATCAGCGATGGACACTGAGTTAGGGGAAGGTGTTGACTGGCTGTAGGGTGGAAATTGTAGTATTTTATATAAAAAGGTGATAATATGGAGTCTGCAATGAAGATAATGGTGTCTATCATCAGGTGGAGATGTGTGAAATGTGATGGGCTCAGTGGATAATGAGAGTCTGTCAAAATGGATTTCCTTGTGTGTTATTAATTCTGCTTATGGCGACACGAACTACGGCTTCTAAAGTACTTCACCACTTCTCTTTTTAACAAATATTTCTACTTCTTAGATCTCTTTTAATGTTATTTACTACATCAGTGCATGCTAGAAATTAAATTGGTGCTGATTTGAGGTTAAAACGAAGACTAACTAGCTCATCCAGATGATCAAGGGCTTTAATGTAGAACAACAACATGAGCTGAGCCGAGTTACAGACCTGGAAATGGTTGCACATAAAAACAGTGAAGTGAACTGACTAAAAGAAGAGTGTAGAATTTAAATTGGGTCAGATATTGTAACTGATGAACCACATGTGCAAGGAAAGAGCAAAACACAGAAATAAACTAAGGGGAGAGAGAAACTGGTGTGGGGGAAAACACATTTCAAAAATAAACTGGAAGTTAAACTAACTAAAACAAACATTATTAGGCATACAAAGATAAGGTCACACTGGACCACAGAAATGTACAGTGGTTGTGGCTGCAGTCCGGTGCCAGGCATCAGGGACTAGGCACTTTGTTGGCTCTGCCCCGTGGGTTTGGGGGTGGTTGTGCATGTTGGTCATGTGTCCTCCTTTGTGTGGCATATTCTGATTGCACTGGGCCGGCTGGTCTGGTCTTTTTTTTGGAGTGGTCGTTGCTGCGCGCGCTTCCGGCTGGCTCCTTTCTGTTGGGGGCTGGTGGCTTCTTCGGGTGGGGCCTGGGTGTCGGGGCAGGGGATCGGGGTTCGAGGGTTTTGGTGGTTAAGGGGGGGATGGCAATCCTCCCAAGCGATCCGTTCTCGGGATCGCTTGAATTTCCTTGGATCTCAGTCCCTGGCTTCAGTGCCCAGTCTGTCGGTTGGGGGGGGTACACTGGGTGCCGCAGTGTGCGGTGTTGATTGGGATGTGGCTTTGCTTTGGTGGAGGGGCCGGCTGGCCAGCCATGCTTAGCGCAGCGGGGCACCTCCAGGGTTTGGGTATGGAGTTGACTGGGTGCCCGGTCCTTGGCATGCTGTGGTGGCCTTCCTCCAATGCTTCCTTCTGTGGCTCTGGCCCCTGGCCGGGTGCTGGGCTGCTGTTAGCAGTCAGGTGTGTTGTGCCTGCACTGGGGCGGCTGGTGGGTAGTCCACTCGGACATAGGCGGCTGCCGTAGGGGCCTATGGGCTCGTCTCTGCAGCTCCCTGGGGCTTCTGCACTGTGGCTCCTCCATTCTTTTCTTCTTCTCTCCCCTTTTCCTTTTTGCCCCATCTCTCTCTCTGTTGTGCTTCTTATTTTCTTCTGTTTTGTTTCTGTCACCGTGTTTGTAACAACTGAAATAATCCCAAAGCAGTTTCTAATAAAGTTTATTTTATAAATATCAAGCAGAGCTTTAAACGTTAGCTGTAATTCTCCACTTGTACAAGTAAATATGTTGGGCTTTTTCTTGGCACTCAGACAAGAATTCTGAGTGCTACTCTGCCAGACAGGACACAGTTAAAAAAACTAAATAAATGTACAGTGTTTTGCAAAGGTATTCATACCCCTCAAATCTTTACACGTTTTGTCAAATTGGAACAACATGCTTCAATCAACGTTTTTGAGAATTAATGTGACAGCTTAATATAAAAGTCTGCCTAATTGTGAAGTGATGTGAAAATTAAAAATGTCAAATATTCTACAAAAAAAAATCTGAAAAGCACTGCATGCATATGCAGAACCACCTTTGCTACAATTACACATGCAAGTCTTTTGGGATGTGTCTCTTCCAGCTTTGTAAATAAAATAAACCAAACAAATCTTTTCCCATTCTTCTCTGCAAAATAACTCATGCTCAGTCACATCGGATGGAAAGCATCTCTAAACAGCAAGTTTCAAGTGTTGCCGCAACTTCTCAATTAACTGGACTTTCTCAACTTCTGGATTTTGATTGGATCATGAATATTTTTTGTTTTAATCTTCCATCCATCTTCTTATCAACTTTAACCAGCCTTCCTGCTCCTGCTGAAGAAATGCATTTCCAGAGCATGATGCTGCCACCACCATGTTTGGGGGATGGTGAGTTCATTGTGTTTTAGTTTTTCACTAAACATAGATTTTCCCATGAAGGCCAAAAATATAATTGTTGGTCTAATCAGATTTAAGCACCGTATTTAACATGTTGCCTTTGTCTCCTACATGGCTTGTAAATGAGACTACTTATGGCCTTCTTTTGGAATAATTGCTTTATTGTTGCCACTCTTCTATAAAGTTCAGATTAATGGCGTGCATAGCTAATAGTAGTTCTTTCAACAGATTCTCCCAGCTGACCTGTGGACCACTTGGCTTCCTCTCTAATTAATGCTGTCCTTGCCAACTGAGGTGAACGATTGTGTTTTGATAGGTTTGCACTTGTTCCATACTCCTTCCCATTTGACTGACAGATCTTCAACGCCTAGAATATTGTTATTGTTACATTTTTATTCCTGACCAGTCTTCCTCGGTTTTTACAATAAAAGTACAAACCATGACTCAATGTACATCAAATCCATAAGCAAGAGCATCAGTGTCTAAAGTTTTAAAACTATTTACCGTAAATTTCGGACTATAAGCCACTATATTTCCACACTTTGAACACTGCGGCCTATACAACGGTGCGGCTAATGCATGTTTTTTTTCATGCCGCCAAAAACATTTCGCCTGGTAACAGTAGACCTATGAAATTGATGAGTAGTAATATCTTTCTGTGTAAATCATATGACAACGTGGGACACCCGCGGCTTAAAATCCGGTGCGGCCTGTACAAGTACAAAATTGGTTTTCTTTCTAAAATTAGAGCGTGCGGCTTTTAATCAGGTGCGCTCTGTTGTCCGGAATTTACGGTAGTTTAATATGTTTTTCTTTTAGTTTTTGTTCTCAACAAGAGGGATTTACTGCTGCGTGATCCATAACTTTTAACAAAATTATAACCCAGCTGTCTTAATTACATTTCCATTATTATTTTGGTCTTTATTTTAATGCATTTTAATGCATTGTCTTCACATTAAAATGCAAATGGATTTTCATCAGATCTTAATCATGCTTTTTATACAGACACTGGCCCGTTTGGAATCATCTGATGAGTGCTAATCAATACAGTGACAGGCAGACTTTAATGTGATGATATGAAGCCTTGAACTGCAACCTCCCTCCTGCGATATGTCAACACAAGAATCAGTAGCTTGAATTGTCACCCTGGCATTTGCTATAAGTCTCACCTAAATGTCCATTTCCAAGCATGACCCCTACTCCCTCCTTCCCTCCAGACAAACTCACAAAAACCGATTCAGTCAGCTGCCAGTTTTCGTTTTGGAAGGCTTAAAGCCATCTTGCAAGGATCGCAAAATTTTTAAACACTATGTATTAAGTCAGTGCTTCAAATTGTATTGCAGAGATTAATTCCAAAATGTGATCTCGGTCCTGTTTAAAATATGACCTCTATTGTGTTTCACTGACTGCTGGCACATTAGTAAATCATTTCAGTAGATATATGTGGGGTTTAATTTGAAGAAGAGGGATGTTTAGTGCTGCTTTTCGGAATGATGAACTATAAACAGATATTTTACCCGCTACATGAAAAATAACAGAATATATTAGCATGCTGTACGTCTGAGAGGATGATTCTTGTATATTTCATAATATCATTTCTCTTCTAAAAATAAAAAAAACCAGAGGAATCCATTTAAAGAGAGGAAAATACCATTTTCTTATATTTAGCCGTAATCTTATATTTAACCGTAATCCTCCATGAGTGGTGATCCCTGCGGTATCCTCCTCTGTTTTCTACCCCTCCTTTCTACCAGTGAAAGCAGATGGGCAGAAAGCCTTCCTTTCCTCACATTTTTCCCCTCCTGCTTCTTTCCGTAGATGGTGCATCCCTCTCATGCCACTGCTTGGTTTTTACAGACTGAAGGTAAACTGTATTGGCCAAAACCACCTCTTCCTCCCTCAACCTGCAGTCATTGTTCCCTCTTTATCAAGTTATCTCCATCCCCTTGAGTGTTTTGCAGCCAGAAAAAGCCTTTGGACTGAGGACAGGACTGATCAGGATGGTCATGCAATAAATAACGCGGCTGTACATCCTCATGACAACAAACCATCGGAGCAGTTGACGAAGTGAATACTCTTTGTAGGCTTGTCTTTATGACATTTCCTCTTTTCCAGCCTTGAGAACGATTGGGACAACCCAGGCCTCTCTCCTGCCAATATATGAATCAAAATGTGTGTTGAAAAAAAAAAAAAATACTTGTGTGAGAGTCAGCCAAGAACAGCTGGGGAAACCAAAATCCAATTATCATTCTCCATGAGAACCGAAAAAGGGTTAATTACTTTAGGATTACTCTATTGTTCAGGATGAATTGGGTAATTTGAGGTTTGGTTACTGACTCTCATAATTATTTTCCTGATAAACCACTCTGTAGAGCAGATTTCCTGGTAGGGAACGTATGAAAGGGGCAGGTAGTCAGCTAGCCAAAGCTCTGAATGTCACACAGGCCCTTGTGGCCTTCATGGTTTATAGCACTACACCATGGGCAGTGGATTTCAGGCTCACCAAACTAAAAGAAACATAGAGACCATTTTCAGGTAATTCAATGAGAATCAACCAGTTAAGCGCAAACAATTTAGAGTCAAACCTTCCAGATGTAAAATAGAGAACAAAAGATTAAGACCCGTGGTCTTGTGAACCGGGAATTAATTTGTGCTCCCGACCCCAATTTAAGGATGGTACATATTTGTCCCTCCAGCACAGGCTGTTGATGCAGATGGAGATTTTATCTTTTAATTAGAGCAACGTTTCTACTGACACATTGAAATCTTGAAACTGAACATTTGGACACCACTGATTTAGACCATTCCACCTTGTGTCTTTTTAAGAGCTCTTGCTAAGTAGTTGTTAGGATTTCTGAAGGCTGTCTTTCAAACTTTGGCTGCTTTTTTATTCATTTTCTGTCGGGTTTTTGTTCCTAGCCCTGACAGCACACAGTGCCTTAAAAGTATTCATACCACGTGAATTTTTCCACATTTTGTCATGTTACAACCTCAACCTTAATGTATTTCATTGGTATTTTGTTTGATGTACCAACTGAAAAGAGCACATAACTGTGATGCAAACGAATATATAGTTTTCAATATTTTTGAAAAATAAAACATCTGAAAAGTTTGGCAGACATTTGTAATCCACCCTTTTTAGCATTTATCAACCAGTGAAGCATCCAAAGGGCCCATGGTAATTCTGGAGAAGCTTCGGAGATCCCCAGATCAGGTGGAAGTATCTGTCGACAGAAAGAAAGCAAATGCTAAAAGAAAGTAAGACCCAGTTGCAGTTTAACCCAAGCCATGTAGTATGTGGAAGAAGGTGCTTTGGTTAAATGAGAGCAAAATCAAATGTTATCTATGTGCAAAACGTTAGAAAACATTTTCAGGTACTTGAGTGAACAAATTGTACTGTCAGGTACTTGAGTGAAGGAAATTTAGAAAACCCTTTGAGATGACAAGAAAGACTTGTAACATATACAGAAATCGTATATCAGATATTTTGCACAGCGCTTTACTGGACGATAGAGGATTTACATGTATTTGTCTCCATTTTTGCAAATTCAGATTTCTGATTTGCAATCTTTTTTTTCTTTCTCCTTATGTCGAGTGGCCTATAATGTTAGGACATTGATCCCAGGAGAGCTGTTGCATATAGCAGCTCAGAGTAAAATCAGAATCAGTCATGACTGTTAGACCTCTCCACAATGAAATCCTAAAAGGTTTTTCACAGCATTATTTATTGCCCCTTTTATGTCACATAAAACTTAACATTTAGCGGACTACTTCTAGTGTGTTAAGCGATAGAAATAGGTTTCATCATAAGGCAATAGGACTGCTGAGCAATCAGCAGCACATTCACGAAAAGAGGCAGCCAGGGCAGAAGAAAGTACCCAGAGAGGAAGGAGCAAAGAGGAGAATAATGAGCCCTGAGCCAATAGAAAAACCTTGAGCAAAGTTAATTAAGTTGAACACAATGACTACATAGTGTAAATTATAGAATACTTATGTATTGATTGGCATTCAGTATTGACTAGGTCTGATCTTCCTCTGACTGACGTTTGTGACAAGCGCTTTGAAATGATTTCCATGCTTTTGCCAATATGACTTCACAGAGAATCAAATCACTTGCTGCTTGGGGAGATGCACAAATCACTCAGGCGTTTGGTGATTCTCTCCTTCTGCCTGTCAGCTTTGCAAAGTTGTACCATTTATGTCAGTCTTTTTCCAGGACTGTATTAAATCAGTGCTGGAAAAACAGTTTCTGATCCTACATGAGTTTGTTCATTTAAACCATGAAAAGTGACTTGGTTAAGGTTATAGCAGCAAGATCTGTGATCATTATTATTTTGTCACTGTGGGGCTGTTAAAACAAGCTAAGTCCATCAGTGCAATAGCACAACATTTAGATTGTGTTGCTTCAAGTTTAAATTCCATCTTTTTTTATTTTCATAAAAACAAAAGTCTAAAACACATTTGTGAGCTAGAACAGAGGCAACAAAGTTGGGGAAAACCCCACCAGCCAACTGAGTAGCAGGTTTCACAAAAGTTGAGAAATAGACAAAATAGTCTCAGGAGAACATAAAGGCAGCTAATTGTACTTAAGTGAAGGGATGTTTGAATTACAAAAATGGATTCTTCAGAGTATCTTTGATGTTTTTACCCTAGGTGTTTCAAAGCGAATTGTGTTGATGTGCAAAGTCTGCAAGATTCATATTGTATGTAACTGTCTGTGTCAGCAAGTAGTCACAGAGCTTATGGAGGGGGAGTTCAGTTGTTATAACACACAGCCAACAACTCTAAAACTAAAAGAAAAGAAAAAGATGGAGAACTGAACAAATTGAGCATGTATTGTGTGACCGCATGTGTAGGGACATATTTCCTTAAATTTGAATACCATCAAAAAGTACATTTTAATCTGGTTAATTCAACTAAAAAAGGGAAACTCATATAATTACAAATTCATTACAGAGAGGGAAATATCCCTTGTTTTTTTTGGTATATTTTGATCTTTATGACATACAGCTAATGAAAACCTAATATTCAGTTTCTCAGAAAAAAATATTTCATAATGGCAACATAGAAATGATTTTGAATACCGAAAGGTATGTCCAAGCATTCAATACTTGGTAGGGTGCTTGTTTATTGCATCAGTGCGGCGTGGCATGGAAGTTTTCAGCCTGCAGCTCTGCTGAGGTGTTAGATTCTCTGGGGTTTAGGTCAGGGCAGTTTCCTGGCCGATCAAGCACAGTAACACCATAGTCATAAACCAGGTGTTTGTACTTTGCCAGTGTGGTCAGGTGCCATGTCCTGCTGGAAAATGAAATCAGCATCACCATTATACTTGTCTGCAGAGGAAAGCATCAAGTCCTCTAAAATCTTCTATTAGACAACTGAAGTGATTTTGGACACCAGCAGATGGCATGACTTCCCAAATCTTTACTAATTGTAAAAACTTCACACTAGACTTCAAGCAACTTGGATCACGTGCCTCACCACTCTCCTTCCACACTTCCCCAAGTCTGGAAGGACCTTGGTTCTTAAATGAAATGCAAATTTTACTTTTATCTGAAAAGATGACTTTGAACCACAGAGCAACTGTCCTGTCCTATTTCTCCTTAGCTCAGCTAAGACTTTTCTGACGTTGACTGCAAACTGTCTGTATGACAGTTTGGCTAATGCTCACTCTAAGCAAAATAAGATTGGCTGAAAAAAACAGTTGTTATTTAACTTTTGGAGAAATTTGTATTATTTTCAAAATTTTATGTTTGGCCATTGGTTTTGATTGTGCCTGAAAGGAAAATCTACAGTACTGATAATAGGCCAAATATGGCAAATTTGGCACATAACCTACTGTGTTCAAACATGGCTTGACAAAGTTCTGAAAAATATGATCTAGGGATAAAAGTCAGATAAAAAGTCAACACTGTTTCAAAATAGTGGCAATATACATTATTAAAAATGCAGTCAGGCATATTTGAGATTTAGAGCATATCATAATTTCATTTCCTGCAATTTTACCACTCACAACCTCTTTCTGCTTTATTAATTCCACTGAGCTAATTAAATTCATCCACTGTATAAACTGCAGCTGACTTTGTAAATGATTGACTGAGCTTTAGCTGCCTTGTTTGAAGGCACAGATCTTCTTAGAAGCATTTAAAAACACTAAAGTCAGTTACAATTCGGAGTTCATACTATTTTGCCAGATCTGTGCTTCCCCTTTGAGACAGCATGACTAAATGACTGTATCCAATCACTGTGCTGAATGACCAGAGTGAAGGGAGCTGCAAAGTGAATTTTATAATTCCCACATAAGACGGAGCTTGCACTGAAAGAGATCCCAGCAAGGTGAAATCCACCTTCTAATCCCCTGCCAAAATTTCAGCTGTGAAAATAAGAGAGCTGTTCTTCACTTAGTGTTATATTGGTGGGTAGTGAGAAAACTGAAACTCTAATAAGGATCCTCTCTCTCCTCTGGCTCCCCCGCTGAAACTTCTTCTTACGTACTGCCAAAATCCTAAATCGCTCTGGCTGTGGACAAAAGTACATTTAATAAATCTTACCGCCAGCAGGGAAGTGCTTGCAATAAAGTGTGTGTTTGTAAAAGTGGCTGTATGAGTGAAAGGAAACCAGTGTCTTACAAAAGTATCGATCTAATAAATAAACACAAAGCAGCCAATGACCATGAAGCAGTGGAGGATAGATGGTTTTAAAAACATTTTTAAAACATTTTACAAATCTAAAAAAAGATGCAAAGTTTAACTTTTTGAGCTACCTGCAACTAGCTAAATGTCAAAGAAAATGCTGCACATCAATTTAAAAAAACTTTCCCCATGGTGAAACACAGTAGTGGCAGCAAATTGCTGTGGGGATGCATTTCTTCAGCATGGACAGGGTAATTAGTCAGAATTGATGAGAAGAAGGATGGAGCTAAATACGGGACAACCCCTTTCATCCAGACAACAACCCATAAAAATACTGCCAGAACTTCCATTTAATACTTTAGATAAAACCATATTTTGGGTGTTTGAATGGTTTAGTCAAAGTCTAGGCCCAAATCCAATTGAGAATATTTGGCCAGACTTAAAAATTGGTGTTCCCAGTTTGAGTTATTCTGTAAGAAGAATAGTCCAGTTCCAAGTTCCATTTCAATTCAATTCATAAAGCTGGTTGAGATGACAAGAAATGAGTGTGTGTCTACCTAATAAGACCCCAGTAATTTATAATAAAGGTGTTGGTAGTTTTAGCATGACAAAATATATAAGAGTTCAATTGATTTAAACAATTGCCGGGCATCTTCCCTCTGCTAATGTTTGTTAACTCTCTATAGTGGGGGAAAGAAAACAAATGCATTTCAGTAAAGCTGCAACCCAGAGTGATTAATCTATCTAACCTATAATTTTTGTTAATTTGAAACCTTAAAATCATGCATATTTTCCGCTGAATTTATTTAATGTAGTGGAACACATTTCCAATGTGAGATGAAAAGCAGCAGAAAAAGAAAAAAAGGTTCAAAATGCAGGGGACATTAATAATTACCACATGACAAGCTGATGACGAGGCATAATAGCCATTCCATATTTAGGTATGGATGTTCTGTGCCATGTCATGGCTGAAAGGATGGGTCATATAAATTGATATGCAGGTGCACTGAGGCACAGGGTTTCCTGCTGCATGCAGGCAGCTCTCTTGTCAAAGGTCTACTGAGGCATGACATGTAAAGACACACACACACACACACACACACACACACACACACAAACATACACATCTCCCCTCTTGGCAGCAATCAACTGCATGGCGGCTGATAAAAATATCACAGGCGCTATCAGGCAATTAAACAGGGAGACACGGCATAGTGTGCTGGCTGCTTAATGGCTTCGACCTCCCCGAAGAGAAGTCACTGTGACTGCCCATTGGGGGGCTTCAGACCACTGATGAAGTGGGAATCAAAAGAAGGGAGAAGCCCTACATTGGTCACAATGAACAATTTTTCTGTCATGTGCTGGAAGAGTTTCTTCAGACACAGGCAAAAGTTTAGAGGGAAAAACTTCTATGGATAAACTCAAGTTAAGTTGTTTTATTCATTTAGAACCATACAAAATAGCTATTGTAGCCTCGATGTGTTTTATATAATTAAATATATAGTGTTCGATAATGAATAGCTTAAAAAAAAGAACAGAAAAAAGTCAAGCTAGAGCTGAATCATTAAAATGCATATTTACTGTGTGCACATGGCCTCTTAAGAGTACCCAGCATTCATTCATTAAAGGGGAGTAGTAAGACAAGCATTGCTTGACTTTTCTTTGAGGCCTGCAGAAGCTACAGAAGCTCCCAAGGGATGTTGTCCCTAATTGAAGCGGTTTTCCCCATGACCTGGAGGAAAGGTAACAGGACCACAGTTCGGCTATGGAGACTAGCTGCAGCATTAGTCTCTTTGTTGATGCCCACACGTGGATCACCAGGACAGTTTCGCTTCCCTCAACTCGTCGCCCAGGACATCTTTTCTCCAGTACGGTTCACGTAAGAGGTGGTGTTTGGGCAGAGAAAATTAGTGTAGGATGAAATAATCTGAATAATGCTTATTTTATGATGTTTGCTTTTGTTTGTGTTGAGAAACTCAGCTATTCAAGTGTTGGCAGACTAGCTGCTCAGCTGCTGATGTGTTCTGGGTTGTTTTATAAAGTTAAGATAAACTTTGATGAAATCGTGGTTTTTAATCACAGATCTGCTATAACGCGACATCAAGGCTAATGCAGTTTGATCCCTTTATTAATGGTATTTTAAAGGTACATGTTTGATGTTTAAGGAGAGTGGCAACAAGCTATAGGGTCCACTTTTGTTAGCTCAAACCATTTACGACTAAAGCATGTGACTAACTGCCATCTTATGAGTGCATTTAGAATCATTTCTCCAGAAAGGTTGTTATTTTTCAATCTACAAAATATTTTCCTAAATATTATTTTACTAAAGTGTGATAACTAATTAAACACTACTAAGAATAATTTATCCAGAAAGGTTGTTGGTTTTTATTCAAAATAATATTTCCTTAAATATTATTTCACTAAATAAAGGCAGTTAATAAAACTATTGAGAGATAGTCATCCAGAAGGTTGACTTTATTCAGCAAATATTTGTTTGACATTTACTCGTACTCGTACTCGTCTTCTTCCGCTTTATCTGGGACCGGGTCACGGGGGCAGCAGACTCAGCAGAGACGCCCAGACGTCCCTCTCCCCAGACACCTCCTCTAGCTCCTCCGGGGGGAGCCCAAGGCGTTTCCAGGCCAGCCGAGAGACATTGTCCCTCCAGCGTGTCCTGGGCCGTCCCCTGGACCTCCTCCTGGTGGGACGTGCCTGGAACACCTCCCGAGGAAGGCGTCCAGGAGGCATCGGGTATAGATGCCTGAGCCACCTCAACTGGCTCCTCTCGATGTGGAGGAGCAGCGACTCTACTCCGACATTTAATGTTAGACATTTAATTTTATTAAAATAATGTTGTATCTGATGTTGCTTTGTGAATGGTGGTTTAAAGGTATACAAATATTGCCTAAGATAGTTCAAAGACTAACTTAACCTTATTTCCAGATTCCTCAAGATAATCAATTATTTTTCTTAATAAATTCTTGTATTGGAGAAATTGTGTGAAGTTATTTCATGTGTGTGCAGAGTTTTGCTGTTCAGTAATGTCAGAGCTTGATTCACCCTTTTCTATATTGTCCTAATAGCACCGCCTTATTCACAGGTCAACACTTTAACAGCCCAAGTTATTATTTAATAAAATATTAATATTAAATAAAATAATAATAATAATAATAATTAAAGCTGCAAGCAGCATTGAAGGCCCTCGCACCTCAGGGCAACTCGGCCTGTGCAGCGACCGCGGGCCCCTTGCATTGCCGGCTGCACGCCACCAATTTGGCCGCCGTTCAATTCCAAATGTCGCCACTAAGGGGGACTGTAAATAACATGTCAAATGATCTTCGGTCATGCAGAGTTCTGGTCTTGCGAGAAGCATTAAAAATTTGGAGTAAATCCGACATTCCAGATTATGTATGAGGGAGATATAGCCTTTGAAATGTCCTAGGGGGTGCTATTGATCCAAATTTCAATGTAATCCAATAGAGCTGTTGGGGGGCTGACAAAGATCAACCATTTTCAGTTTGGAGTATATCGGACCTTCCTGATGGAAGCTACACTCATTTGTTTCTTAGTGGGCGGGGCTAAAGTGATGTAATCTATTGACTGTTTCAACATGTCCATCATTATCTCATGATCATGTATACTACATTTCAAGTGTATCCGATGATGTATGAGGGAGATAGAGCACTTGAAATGTCTTAGGGGGCGCTGTTGATCCAAATTCCAATATAATCCAATAGAGTTGTTTGGGGGTTGTCAAAGATCAACCATATTCAGTTTGGAATAAATCGGACCATGCATGTGTAATTTACAGCCAAACGTATGGCCGTGGCTTGACATCAGAATTCGCCACGCCGCCACAGCCACACCCTGAAGTTAAACCAGTCAGTACTGGAGACTGTCTTAGACCATCATGTTATCTGTTACTTGGAACAGTTTCACATTGATTAGGTGAAGAACATCAAAAATTGACTCTCTAAAGGAAAACATGACACTTCCTGTTCTCAGGGGGCGGAGCTTCGATAATGTCAGCATTTGAACATTGAATATTGATCAGGGCCAGAAAGTTTCATGTGTCTGTGATTTTCCTTGTAAGAACAATAACAGTTTCGTCTTTTATGGCGAGAAGTCAGATTTTGAGGCGTGGCCACGCCCAGACGGTTTCATGTATCAAAAAGCTTTTGATAACTTTTGATCACCAGTGCCTTAAGAGTATACTGAGTGATTTTCAAGTCTCTAAGTCAAAAGCTGTAGGAGGAGTTCGCTCAGATATGTGGCCTAGAAAGGGCAAATCCGGGGTCAAAATGGCAACTTCAATCCAAAATGGCCGACTTCCTTGTGGGGTTTGGACCAACGCTCCAAGAGACTTTTTTGTAGGTTCTGAGAAGTTACATATGTGTACCAAATTTCACAATCCTTGGTCAAAGCATGGCTTGGGGCTTATTTTGTAAAATTTTCTAGGGGGCGCTGTGGACAAATTAGGCCACGCCCACCAAATATGTCATCAGATCTCTGTTGGGGACTGGACTAGGATCAATCACATTGAATTTGGTGCAGATCAGATGATGTATGTGGAAATTAAAGCCAAACGTATGGCCATGGCTTGACGTCCGAATTCACCGCGCCACCACGGCCACGACCTTTTATGAAAAGTCACCATGCTTCAAACGAAGTTACACCCACTAGTTATCTGTCTTCTGACACTTTCAAGTTGATTGGGTCAAGAGGGTCAGAGAGGCACCTTTCCAAGTGAAAAAAGTGACTTCCTGTTCTAAGGGGGCATGGCTTTGATGATGTCATCATTTGACCAGAGAGGATTGTTGGTGACCTGAGAGGGATCAATAATACCAGGTTTGGTGTATTTCAGCCAATTTATGTCAAAGTTATTGCTGTTCGAAATTTGCGGTGAGAAGGCTAACTTTGAGGCCTGGTCCCGCCCTTTCAACATGCTCAAAAACTCACAATTTTGATAACTTTTAATCCCCAATGCCTTCACGACATACTGACCAAATATGAAGCCGGTAGCTCAAAAACGTCCAAAAATGACCTTTTGACCCAAAATGGCCGACTTCCGGTTGGTTTTAGGGCATACCCCCAATATACTTTTTTTTCATAATTTGGGGAGATCTAGCTATGTACCAAATTTCAACTCTCTAGGACTTACCAGTTGGCCCATCTCACTTTAGGGGGCGCTGTTGCGCCATTTTTATTGCAGCTTTTGAGAAACCCTTCAAATACATAAATTTCACACACGACTGATGGCTCTTCCAAATTTGGTGAGTTTTTGAATATGTTAAAGCTGCAAAAAAGGCAATTCATTTGTCGCCAGAATTAAATAAACGGAGCAACAATTACAATAGGCCCTTGCAGGCCTTCCTGCTCGGGCCTAATAATCACAACATGCATACAATTAAGGAATCTTGAACCAGAACAATTATTGCTGATCAGATTTCAGACAGTATCTTCTTTGTTGAGTTCCCCCCCCCCACAATCACTACCAAACTTGGTTTTACAGTGAAAAACTATTTTCTAATCTGAGTCCGCAAGGACTATCACCATCACGACATTCCTCGTGCGTGGAAACGTTCTGACCCTGGAAGCTACATTGAAGAGGTGAAGGACCTACACTCCGTAATGGACATTCCTGGAGCCCAAATGGGCATTATCAGCTGGCTGATAGAGGCTGGTATCAGCTCTATGTCTCAGCCCCTGCCATGACCACCACTCTCCCTTCAGCAGGGGTTCTTTGATGAACTCCATATCACCTCACACAATCACAGCGATACAAGGTGGCACCGTTCTGGTCATGGGCTTTGTGTGGGTTTTGTGTGCAGCCAATATTGTTGTGTACTTGAGAGACAGAGAAAGAAAGGCAAAAAATAAATCAAAAGAGATACTGCAAGAATAAAAAAAAAAAAGTGAGCGTGTGTGTGTTCAATGTTCCCTCGGTTGAGGCTGCAGCTAATGGACTAAGATAGTACCTTCTCCATTACAGCAGCAGTGTTGATGACCCAAATGGACATAAACATTCTCCATGGAGGCAGAGAATGTACTGTGGAGCGCGTTATTTGCCAGCTGGAAAAACCTTTCTCAAGTGAGATCATTACCGAGAAAAAAGGAATATTTTACATGAGCAACCATTAATTCTGACCTGGGTACACCTTTTTAAAGGAAACAGGTGTGTTTTCATTCTTAGACAGATGACTAAAATATTGAAACAGTGCAATGTTAAACTAAAGCTCACTTAAAATCCTTCCTGAATATGTTGTGTGATCATAAAGCAGAAGAATTGGGAGGTAGTTTGGGGATTCATTGGTATTTATAACCCTGGAACACTTTATATATTCATTTCATGTGTTTTATTGGGAATTTATGTGAAATACCAGCAAAAACTAGCATGTAATTTTGTTGTGGAACAAAAACAGAACATGGTATGGAAATTTGTAAAAGCCTGTTTGTTCCCAGGTCTTTGTGATGCTGTGTTTTCACAAATGTTCTCTAACCAAACGCTGAGGCCTTCACATAGAAGCAGTTTTTATACTGAGATTAAATTACACACTGATTAACTCTATTTATGCTTGAAGTGACTTCTCTAGCAATTAGCTGCTCTGTATTTTATTTAGGGGTATCAAAGTAAAGGCTATATACATATACCTGTTAAACCTTTCAGATTTTTTAAAATATATTTTCAATATATGCATAATTCTTCATTAGTAATGCAATTATGTACTAGTTTGTGTTGGTGTAGTGCAGGGCATAAAATCCATAGTGCCAGATGAGTGTGGTAAACCTGTCTGAGACATACTAAGGGATGTCGCTTTATCAGCATAGATATCTATTTGAAGAAGAGAGACAGAGAAAAGGCAAAAATAACACATAGAAGGAAAATTAAAATGAGGAAAATTATGTTTATGTTACAGTGGGTGTGTCTACTCTCTCTATTGGCACTAACATCTAGAGAAAGCTGCCAAAGTCAGTTCTGGTCCTGTCTGCGCCTTCTCCACAGCTCAACCTCCCAGTGTGTGTGTGCTGCAGACAAAGATATGGCTCTCAAAGGGGCCTGCACAGAGCGGCTCAAAGGCTCCCATTTCTGCTTGCTCCTCTCAGTTTCCCTCAGTCAAATTTTTGATGGAAAAAAAATCCAGTGTATACATTTCAACATGGTGTAGCACTGACAAAATGACTCATTATGCTTTGCTTCACAATTCCCTCTCCCCCTCCAAGGATTTTTCAAAATGGCTGGCATCTCCGTGTGCTGGTTTTAGCCCATCACCCTGTCTTTGCAGTGACCTTGAGACTGAAATGAAGGCGGAATGTTGCTCCCGTAACCGCCACAACACTGTTTCTCTCCCCCTTTTGACTAATATCCACAGAGCAAAAATGTATCTCATTTACAGAGACAGGTGGGGGGAGGGTGAAAATCACCCTCTACATAACTACTATCAATCACAATAAGATTAAGGTGCCTTTCTCTGGGCCATTTTATTTCTCATTAACTTAAAGTTGTTAATAAAACACAAAGCTGATTCATGGCAACAGAGCCTTTTTATAGCATCTACAGTCATTATTACAGTTGTACACGATGAATAAAAAACAAGTTTTAAATTCTTGACTATACATTTTCCTTGTTTTATAAAAAAAAAAAATCATACAATTTTTCATTGTAGCACCATTACAATGCCATTTCCATTGCCAGTGACAAAGAATGTTTCTAGTAGCAAGATGCTCAAATTAAATTATGTGACAATGTGTGACACAAAACTGTCTGTTGTGATCAACCACTTCCGATGGCAAAAAGATCCACACCCCCATGTGAAGAAACTTGTGACAGACCATGTGATCCAAACAACGCCATTCTTCCTACTCCCGGTGGAATGACGACGCAGGGCCAGCAATCAATTAATCACTAAAAAAGTGAGGTTAAAGAAGTGGAAGACAATCATACTGCTTGGACTAAATTAATAGGCATTTCCTTCCATCCACATCTCAGGTTTTTAAAGCTCATGAGCTATCTTTACTGTTCACTATTATCCTCAGGCTGGGCAGAGGAGGCTGAAAAAAAACATCATCAAATGCTAGCCACAATTTTATATAAAATTAAAATCTGATGAGCTTAAACCCTCTTATTTTCAGTGGTCAGCCACGGCTCAGCTGAGGATGAGGGTGAAATCAGGGGATCCCAGTGCGACGAGGTCGGAGCCTATCCAAATTCTGTCCTACTTTGACCACCTGAGCCTCTGCTTTCTGTGTTCTCTTTGCTGGCAGCTGACTCAGACAGCACAGACCTAATTGGTTGCTTCACACCAATTCAAGTTGCACTTACCCTGCCAGGTAACACCTATTCTCCTCTCACCTATAGCTATCTTTTCCCCAATAGCAGAAGCAATTACACCAAAATACAGCAAAAGAAACTTTACAGTTTGCCTAACCTAAAAAAAAAAAAAAAAAAAGTATATTACACATGGGGTAATTGGCGATCTCTACGGCCAACAATACTTGTGGTATGGGCAGCATTATCAAGACAGCCCCAATTTCCATTTGCATACAAATTGCCCAGCTGGTACCTTGTTGTTATGACAACGGCACACAGCTCTCGGGATTCATTTGGAAGTGAACTATAAAAGGGGAACAGGCACCAAGAACTGTTAATGATAAAATTCCTTCTGCTTTTATAAAAGAAGTTGTTTGTGACCCTTTGTACACAGGTGAAGCTGTTCTCAATACAAGAGCCGTTACCCACTGTAGATGCTGAGACTGTGATTTGCTGGCCTCTGTATAAAAAGGTGAACAAACTGTATGTAAAGCCCTCAGCATACAATATCTGAAACAACAGCAAAGTAATTGTTAGACTATGAAGCTGTCCTTCCATGTTTCTTCTATGTTGGGGGGTTTATTTTATAAATCATTAGTAATTTACATCCAAGAGACTTTTTATAGTGCATATTCTTCTTTAGGGTTCCCTTGATTTTGTGAAACTCTGTGTAATTCCTCACTATGAGTCATGTCATATTCTCAGAGCCAGAAAGAGAAGGCTAATTCTGCTGGTGACACAGTGTCCTCTACTGGCAGAGTGTGGCATGTAGTTTACACAACTGCCAGTCTGGCTGAAAAGATAATATTTAGCTCAAGGGCAACTGAGCTGATGCTGTTCCTAAGTCATCAGCTTATTGGTCAGGTAAGTTGCCCTGCGTTGGACTTCTTGAGTATTCTGTCAACACAGCCTATTTATTTATTTCAACAACCTCCACAAGATGTTGGTTTAATCATTGGCCTCAGTGCAGCTGTCAAACCATAATTTGCAACTCAGTTTTGTTGTGGAATTTTCTTATCAAAGTGGGTAGAAGTTGACTCATAACAAGAGAAAATCCGGACTTTGTCTTTATAAGTTTTATTCAAAGGCATTCAGCATTTGACGACCCTGACACTGAGGTTAGTCAGTGAAACAGAGCCCCGATCAACATTTACACACAGTATTTATACCAGAACAAGACAGTGTTATCTCAACTGCAAAGAGTCTGTGTTTTATGACCCAAACCCTTCTTGAGTTCAAAGGTGACAAGGTTATTTAGGAACAGACCTAACTGCCCTTCCTGACATTGTCCTAAAAGATGGGTCTGAACCATTAAACTTCTGATAATGGCTTTTACAGCTTACTCCCTAACACAGATGTTCACAGAAGTGAGGTAACCCAAAGGTCACACACTTTGGAACACTTAATAAAATAATTTCCATTACAGTTTCTAGACCACAGAGAAGGCAACCTGCTTCCGGCATCTGATGGGTCTAGATTTTACCCCTCAGCTGATTTATGAAACTGAGCCCTCACATGTTATTTTTTCCTCCATGGCATGTGAAATATGAAACCCCACTGACTGTCCTGTTACAGATTGTCAGAAATAACATGCCAAACTACCTCAGTCTGGATTAAAACACATGTATCAGCAGCAAGACAACACATAAGGATGTGTTTATATGTGCATTTGCGTATTACAACCTCAACCTGAGGGTGGGAGTTGAAGGAAGGTGACACATTGTGCCTCTCCAGCATATAAATTGAGCCTTCTACCCTCTGGTGTAGCAGCATGACAGTTTAGTAAGTTTCTCTTCCACAAACGTGCAACACTTCTCAAGGTCATAACTTGCCTGCAGCACGGATCCTTACCAAAGCAGCATCAGGCTCATTTGTCACTTACAATCCAATTCAACATGGCAACTCAATGGGGACTTTGTGGAGCAGGGAAGATAAGCCATGACTTCAGCGTGGCCATGAAGACTCTGCCGGCTGAAAATCATCAGGTAGCAGATATAAGCAAGCTTACTGCAGTGTCAATATTGATTAAAACTGTCTACCGTATTCAGAATAGGAGCAAAAATGTGTATTTTGCTTATTGTGCAGATAGCAGCCATTGCATCAAGGAGCAATGAGCGTGCTAAAGAGTTTGCCAAGAAGCACTCTATTCCTAAGGTTTATGGAAGCTATGAGGAGCTGGCCAGAGACCCAGATATTGGTGAGTTAGGCACTCAGAACAAGCCAACTGCACAGGTGGATAATGGTGTTTTAGTGTTACTTGTAGAAGCTAAAGATAAAACATCTGTGTCCTGGGAGTGCTGCACACAGAGCATTGGAGAGTTGGTCTGCTGTTCCTCAAGGCTAGGGAGAATGTCCTGTGTGAGAAACCCTTTGCAATGAACTCTAGATAGGTCAAAGAGCTGGTAGAGGCCGCCAAGGAAAACAATGTGTTTCTGATGGAGGTAAGGTAGATCTTTGCACCCGCTTCGAATGTTATCAACTCATTAAATGGCCGTTATTAGTAGTTATCATCCCCATTGGATGCTATCAGACGGTCCCTCCTGTGCCTCCTAGTGGGCCCAGTAGGTCGTTATCACCAATTAGTAAGGTGAATTGCTGCTGGGTCGCCGCTTTAATGGACGGACCTGTTCACTTCACACAGGAGCGAGGTCACGTGTAAGCAGGTAATTCCCAAATTATGTGCATTTCTTCAGTTTTCGCATTACTTTCTCATTAACATAACCCGTATTAGAAAGAAAAGGTGCAACTTTGTTTAATAGTGTTGCCTGAAAATCGTTTATTACATAACAACAAGCAATATCATTTTTAGATGGGTTTTTTTTTATAGGAAAAAAGTAAAAAAATAAATAAATTGGTGCTGTCACTGAAAAGCAATGTGACCAGTCATGATGCAGAACAACACTGTGAATTCCACACCACTGATCTCTGTTTTCACACAGTATTCAGAGCAAGTGTGTATCAGAAGTGACACACATTCTTCAAAGATGTGACAGGACTTGATGTTCCACAAAATCTTCTTTATTTTCCCACCTTTTGAACCCATGTAAGGTGTTTATTTACAATGTCAGTATCCTTTGACCCCTTTTTTCTACACCCTTTACACATTGACATACTAATATTGATCATGCTGTTGAAGGTCTTAGTGCGATTAGACAAATTGTTTTGCATGTGAAAACCAGTCTTAACAAGACAGGTTGTGTTCAGTAAAGAAGATTCAGTTTGGTGAAGATTTATGGTAACAATTTGCGACATCAGCAAAGGTTTAGCGTGAAGTGGCTTCTGTTGTAGTTGTGCAAGGTTGACTGCTCTGTCCTATTCTAGGCCATATGGTCCCACTGTTTTCCAGTGCATGCTGAGGTGCGCAAGCTGTTGGCTGAAGAGGCAGAAGGCAAGGTGAAGCTGGTGAAGGCCTACTTCTCCCCTCAGCTGCACATCCCACGCTCAGTGGAGAAGGAGCTGGAGGAGCTCTGCTGGATATAGGAGTGTACTGCCTACAGTTTGTACTGATGGTGTTTAACGGCCAGACTGTATCCAGGCCTTGGGTGTGCTGCTTGACTCTGGTAATTCTTTAGCATGCAGGAGTTGCAGGAAGGTGTGGGCTGTACCTTATTATTATTAACCAAAGAGCATGAGTCAGTTAATCACAAAGTGAGCCTGACTGAAATGAAGTGTAGGACTGAAAAATCCCTGAGTGACACATTACAGTTACTTATACCTCAGGGCATAATTGTTTTCACTGAAAATCCTAGATTTATTATCATTATTAAAATGTAAGACTAATCCACATACCCTTCAGTCAACACAGTAATACTGTATAACTGGGAGGAAAAAAATACAACTTTATATATATATATATATATATATATATATATATATATATATATATATTTATTTTTAGTTTACTTAATTACTCGATTAATTAATGTTATAATACTAAAAATAATAACAACAATCACAATATATTATAATAATATTATTATTATGTTTTGTTGGTTATTGCTGTTGTTATTTTCCTGTGTCCCTTTTGTATTTCTTCTCTGCCCTGTTGATCTTTGTCTCTTTAAGATTGCCCTGGCCTATCCAATCTGCCCCTTTAACCACATATGGGCTTTTAATTCAATTCAATTCAGTTTTATTTATATAGCGCTAATTCACAACACATGTCATCTCAAGGCACTTCACAAAGTCAGGTACATACATTCCAATTAATCCTAACTGTTGAACAGTGCAGTCAGATTCAGATTTTATGCAATTAATTTGACAAAGTCAACTGTTTCTCCCTTTTTAGGGCAATCTGCCACTGACACGATTTGGCAACCAGTCTCAACATGACAAGAACTTGAAAATAAATGAATAAATACATAAAAAATAACAACCTTCTGAAAATTGTTCACTAAAAGAATTTTAATAATGTCATAAGGTGATGGCCGTATAAAGTTTTTTATTTGTTGATTTTGACCCTCCATTAAAAAAAAACATAAAATCTTTCTAGCAATTTTATTACTTTTTTTCTAATCAGTTTCACAGCTTTGGCATATATATATATATATTTTTTTGGAAGGAGTGGATAAGTCTGTGGTTGTGGTCATGAAATTCTCCAGGAAGAGGATGGCACTCTGTGCCTTTTCAATAGCGGCTCGCTTTCAAAACGATGCTGTTATCAGTGGCACCAAGGGCTCTATTAAGGTATGTTTTGCCAACACTGTGCTAAGCCATTTCACCTTATTAAGAAATAATGCATATAAAAAAAAAAATGTATAGTAACTTTCTTGAAAAATTAAGCTGAAGAATTTAGACAATGATCTGTTTGATGATTTAAGAGTTAAGGGTCTGGACTGTTAAAACACAGGACCATCTCTTTTCCCTTTAGGTGCTAGGGTCCATGCACTGCCCCACCACGCTGGTAGTGAATGACAAGAAGACAGAATACCCTCTGCCTGAACCGTGCCTTCCTCTGAACTTCACCAACAGCACTGGGCTTCGTTACGAGGCGGAGGAAGTGAGGCAGTGCCTGTTAAAAGGTAGGTCAGGATGAAAGAGAATGTGTGCATTTGTCTTCAAACGATTCCAAGGTTTGAAAGGCTCAAACCACTGTTTTAAAGGGCACTGCAATTCAGTGAAATAGTTGCATTCTTGGTGGATCCTGAAAAACCTAAGATGAAGAATCATACACGACGGCACCCATCTTATTGGGTCAGACTGGGTGCTGTTTTCTGTCCTTAGAGTGTCCTCTGTAGTATGTTATTATTAGAGGCTTGTTTTTGCCCCTTCTGTCTATTTGCATAATCTTTTTTTATCCCTGGTTTACCACAATCTTTGCTTCATCGTGAATATGTACATAAAATTAGCTGCATTTCTGTCCCACTGTCTGATCGTCCTGCTTCGCTCATCTGCCTCTGCAGGATTTAAAGAGCCCACGGATGCCTCTGGCTGACTCCGTCCTACTGACAGAGATCATGGATGAAATCAGAAAACAGGTGGGAGTCGTCTTCAGCCAGGACAGAAAGTGACATCAGATGAAAGAAGGAAAGTTTACCTCCCCCATTAGTAAACCTGCTCAGCTGGTACTGAGGGAGTTGCTAGAGGCCAGGTTTGGATTGTTAGATTAAGCAGATCACCCATAAGCCTGAGCACAGTAATTGTGACTGGGATTTGCCATCAAAGCCACAATCAATATATTATAAAAACATGTGACCTGTCTGTTTGAACTCTATATATACATATATCATTTAGTTGCATCCGGATTGTCAAAAACATTGTTCTGTAACAAACATATTGGAACTGTTTGATTTAGTAAAACACATTTAAAAGCACCTCGCGACCCACTATGGAATAAGCGGTAGAAAATGACTGACTGACTGACATTTAAAAGCACTTGTTTAATCAGGGAAATCCGATCATAGACCAACAGAGCTACTATGTTGTGCTGCAGCATCCTTCCATCCTTATTCTTATCCTTTAAAGTTAAACAGAGCTGTCACTAAGTTGTGTGATTGATTAATTTGATAAAGAACTGATTGCAAATGTTTGTTTTCAAATAGCATCCTTTGTAAAGCAAAGATAAAGCAAAAAGTTAAACCCAAAATTTAAATTATTCATATCCCTCACACATTTAGAGTCACAACCAAATTTGTTTCTGATTCAAATGACACAGGCATCTCCTAAAAGATAATGTGTATAATGAAAAAAATAAGAATCTATTTTTTATTTAATTATACCATTCTCTATGATCAATAGAAAAATGTTTATTGGCATTAAAGCAATGAAAGACTTAACATTCTTATCATTCTGATCCCTTTTTTGATGATCCATCTTAAGTGATGGGCTGCACAGTGGCGCAGTTAGTAACAATGCTGCCTTGCAGCGAGAAAGTCCTAGGTTTAAATCTCGGCATAGGGTCTTTCTGCAAGGAGTTTGCAAAAAAGGCAGTGGTGCTAGAATCAATTTTTTATTCGTCCACTATGGTTAGCTCTAAGGAAGAAGGTGTTGTCATGATCACTTTGTATTAAAAGAACTTTGCAAGGCGGGTTGTGCTTGGCCTGGAGCGGTTTGCCTGCATGGCCCAGGTACCCGGCTGGTGCATGTATCCCTCTCGTGGACTGGTGGGCTGGGGCTGCTGGCGCTGTCTGGGGGGGGTTGGGCAGGCTTGGAGGTGTGCTGCTCTACTGGCTGTCGTGTCCGCGGGGGGATCGGGGCGGTGGGCTGGGGGGTGGCGTGGAGGGGCTGCATCCTGTGGGGTGGAGGGGTTGTGTCCACTTCTAGGGCGTGGGGTCACCGGCGTTTGGATCGGCTGGGCGGCGATGGTGGAGCTGAGCTGGATAGTGTTTCTCACTGGACGGTCGTTGCAGTGGCAGTGATGTAGTGTTTTTTGTGGCTGAGGGGGGCGTGGTGGGAGACACTGGCCCTGGTGCCTGCCGCTGGCCGGGGACCTCTGATGAGTTTGTCCCATCATGGTGCGGGGTCGGGGGTCCTGTTGTGGGTGCGGTGCTCGGTGGAGTCTGCCCTGTTGCGCCAGTGGGCGGGGGTGGTGTTGCGCAGGGCCCTTGCCTTGCCGTTGCGGCGAGCTGTGTGGTGGGGGAGCGGGGTGCGGCGGGGGTTCTTAGAGCAGGGCTTTGCGCTGTGTGGGTGTGGCTTCATCAGCTTCTCGGCCATGGAGTTCATCTGTGGGGGTGTGCCCCTGTGGGAGAGGGGATTTGTGGCATTTGGGTTCGGGGGGATGTGTTCGATATCGGTGTTGGGGGTGGCCCTGTGGGGAGGTTCTTGTTGGGGTTCACTGGGGTTGGGAGACTCATGGGGTTGGGATCGGAGCTCATTGGGGGGTCAGGACTGCTCTGTCCTGGAGCGGCTCTGGTTGGCGGACTGGTTTGAGCCATGTGGACACCTCTTTTGTACAGAGCCCCCTCTCCGGAGGTGGATGGGGGTTGTTGGGGACTGGGTTCAGGGCAGGGGGGGGGGGAGCCGGGCCGGGGTCAACCGGGTCTGGGCGGTGCCGGCGCTGTCTGCCTGTCTCTGCCCCAGGAGGGAAGGGGACCACCTTCTTGGTCTGGGGGCTGGTTGCCCCTAGGGGGTACGGTCGCCTAGACCCGGGAGTATAGAATATGCATGCGGAATGTGAGTGAGTGTATGACATCCATTGTTGTTTGTCTTTACGTTGGGTGCGAGTGATTTTATGTGTATGCATGAGGGTGGGAGTGGGTGATTGTGACTGTGTGTGCCTGTTTTTTTTTTTTTGTGACAGGTTGGATCTTGGACTGCTCCCTCTCCTATTTCCTCCCCGCCACACTACCTGCCGGTGGTTGGAGTCTCTGCCCGCTGGTGTACTTGTGGTTCTCAGTGTCCGAGGCCAGGTGCTTTGGTGTGTGCTGGCTCAGTCCCGGTGGCTGCTTGCCGGGGCCTGGCCCCCTGGGCTCTGTCGGGCCTCTGCTTGGGGGGTGCTGTGTCCCGGGGTCTTGGGCCTCTGGTTCCATGGCTGGATCTGCTCGGGCGTGGACGGCTGCCGGCGGGGCCTGTGGGCTCGTCTCTGTGGCTCCCTGGGGCTTCTGCACTGTCGCTGCCGGGTGGTTCCCCTGGGACTCTCCACTGCTCTTCTCTGGGGGGGTTGCGGTAGTCCCGGCGGTGGTTCTCCTGGGGTTCCTGTGCTTTGGGGGGCCATTTAATGTCTGTGGCTCGGATCTCCTCAGTGTCCATCCAGGATCCATGGGGCAGGTCTGTGGGTCCTCACACTCGCTATTGCATATTTTTGTGGAGAAACATTGTATACAAAAGCGCGTCCACACTCATACTCACAGGTGTTAAGCTTCAGGTGTTGACAAATACACAGATGTTCTATATTGGGCTGCACCTCTCATTAAGTACATTTTACATTCATAATTACCATGTACTATTTTGTTAAAAAAAACAGCTGCAGGTGTATAAGCAAGCAGGGTGTAATCTTGTATTCTCTTCATCCTTCTTTCTCTCCTCCACTCTTTCCTCCTTTTCTCCCCTTTTTCCCTTTTGCCCCATCTCTCTCTTTTTTGAGCTTCTTTTTTCCTTTTCATTTCAGTGTCCGTGTCCGTAACAATTTAAATATTCCCAAAGAAGTTTATAATAAAGTTTCTTTTATAAATATCAAGCAGAGCTTTAAAACATTAGTTGTGATGCTCCACTTGTGAAAGTAAATCTGTTGGGCAATTTCTTGGCACTCAGTCAACAATTCTGAGCGCTACTCTGCCGGACAGGACACGGTAAAAAAAAAAAAAAAAAGAACTTTACAAGCAACTATGTTGCCATTAGAAAGATTTTACTCCAATCAAACATTCATCAAATCATTGAGAACTTCAAGGCAGGGTTCCTCTGAAATTACGAAAACATCAGGGTGAGTAAAAACGTCCAGACCATGCCCTAAAGGAGATTCAACTAAGAGAATGGGTTGCCACCATTGCACAGCAATGTGAGAAGGAAGGGGGATGAGCCCTAAAGATGATGGAGTGGTATTAAAAAGAGATCCAAGAAAGCCATGTTTCACCGAGAAAAAATATTAAGCACATTCTATAGTTGTGCAAGAAGTACCATATTTTGACTGCAGAGGACTGGTATAAAGTCTGTAAAGAATGGTAAAAATGTAAATGCTACCATTGGTTGGGACCCACAGCCATGGATTTCAACATTAAACTCTGGTACGGACTCTTCTGGAATTTTCAAAATAAATTGCATTTAACTGACTTCCAGCAACTGAGGAAAGGGGGGTAGCAGCAGACTTCCCATGATGCCACTGTCTGAATAAGAGCACCCCCTTTCCAACAAGCCGATCTCTTCCACACGGTCTTCGAGAGGGACCATTCAGGAGAGGCCCAGCGCGCTAATGTCTTTTGCTGGCAAAAAGACATAAATTCTTCAAACTGGATCCAAGAGTGTCATAAGATCACGCGATCATATGCACAAGTTAAGTATGAGTGGAGCACTGTTTGTGTACCCGGTGATTTCATTCATAAAGAGGGGAAATTAAGGTATAAGCATTGCTTACTTTCTCTCCGAGGCCTACCGAAACTGTGTCGCAGAGAAATCCCCAGTAGAGAAGCTGTTTCTACAAGCCGAGTCTGAAGGAAGGACAACGGCCCGCACCGCCGTGTTTACGGTAATGCACAGCTGGTTGACGGACAGAACGAGCCGCCCAGCTACAGCTCCGGAGCTAACCCTTTTGTTCACAGAGCGAATGCACCTTCAACCCCGAGGTTAGATGAAAGCTCACCGCTTGTTGACTGTGGACGTTTCTTCAAGCTCCGCCCCTTGGACAACATTTCCTCACCATGGTTCATGAGGTTAGGTGTTTTGGGCAGAGACAGATTTAGAATGAAATGATCTAAACGTTTTTCATTTTATGAAGTTTTGTTTGTGTTGAACTCAGCTATCTTGGTGCTCGCAGGCTATCTGCAGCACACGTGTTCAGGTTGTGTTCTTTGTGTGTTTTTAAAGTTAAGACAAACTTTTCTTGAAGGGTGATTTTAAACAGAAGATTGCTCATAACGCGCCGTCCACACTTATGTATTTTAACTATTTTATTAACAGTATTTTAAAGGTATGTGTTGATTCTGGTGCTAAGCTATCAGCTTCTTTGTTAGCTTAACTGCTAACCGGTAAGAACACGTGCTTGCTACTAAAGAGTATTTAACAGAAAGGTTGTTAGTTTTCAAGCTAGTGAATAATAGTCCCTGAACATCATTTACTAGATTTGATAACTAAGTAAACACCATTAAGCCCCATTTCTCCAGAAAGATTTGGCTCTTTTCCAAAATACAATATTTCTTCAAATATTATTTCAATAAATAAAGGCAGCTAATTAGACACTGTTGAGAAATGGTCATCCAGAAGGTTGGTTTTATTCAGCAGATCATTATTTAAAACATTATTTAATTAAAATATTTTATCTGATCTTGCATTGTGAAAGGTTGTCTAAACGTTTGCTGATTATTGTCTAAGTTGGTTCCAAGACTAACGTAACTTCATTTCCAGATCCTTCAAGATAATCCTTGGTTCTCAAACATAAACATTGCATGGTAATGTTACATCACTCATTTGGTCATAATTTCCAATCATCTTTAATCAACTTTATATTGTACATAGCCCATTAATCTTCCCTATTCTTTAATTCTGCTTGGTAGTTTAGTTGGATTGTTTTAGCATAGTAAAGAGTTTGTTGATTGAAATATGTTTGACGTTGAGTTGACTTATTTTTGTTAATAAATTCTTGTATTTTAAGAAATTGTGTGAATTAATTCCATTTGTGTGCAGAGTTTATGCTGTTCAATAATTTCAGAGCTTGTCTCACACCTTTCTATTTTGTCCTAATACCACCCCTCCTTGAACCGTCACCTTAACGTGGTGGAGGGGTTTGAGTGCTCAAATGATCCTAGAGGCTATGTTGTCTGGGGCCTAAATGCCCCTGGTAGCGTCTCCCATGGCAAACAGGTTCTAGGTGATGGATCAGACAAAGAATGGTTCAAGAACCCCTCATGAAGAACACAATATCGAGGCACGTGACGTCGCCCGGTACGGCGGAGCCGGGGTCCCACCCTGGAGCCAGGCCTGGGGTCGGGACTCGTCGGAGAGCGCCTGGTGGCCGGGTTGCCCCCCAGCTCAGCCGTCTCGTGTTGGGGTTTACCCCAGTGGATGAGAGGGTTGTATCCCTGCGCCTTCGGGTTGGGGAGAGGTCTCTGAGTATCATTTCAGCCTACGAGCCGAGTGGTAGTGCAGAGTACCCTGCCTTCTTGGCGTCCCTGTCGGGGGTGCTGGATAGTGCCCCTTCCGGGGACTCCATTATTCTGCTGGGGGTCTTCAACGCCCACGTGGGGAACGACAGTGACACCTGGAGAAGCATGATCGGGAGGAATGGCCTTCCCGATCTGAATCCGAGTGGTGTTTTGTTATTGGACTTCTGTGCTAGTCACGGATTGTCCATAACGAACACCATGTTCAAACATAAGGGTGTCCATCAGTGCACTTGGCACCAGGACACCCTAGGCAGGAGGTCGATGATCGACTTTGTTGTCGTATCATCAGACCTTCGGCCGCATGTTTTGGACACTCGGGTGAAGAGAGGGGCTGAGCTGTCCACGGATCATCACCTGGTGGTGAGTTGGATCCGCTGGAGGAGGAGAAAGCCGGACAGACTCGGCAGGCCCAAGCGCATAGTGAGGGTCTGCTGGGAACGCCTGGCGGAGCCCTCGGCCAGGGATGTATTCAACTCCCACCTCCGGGAGAGCTTCGACCAGATCCCGGGGGATGTTGGAGACATAGAGTCCGAGTGGACCATGTTCTCTGCATCTATTGTCGATGCTGCTGCCCATAGCTGCGGCCGTAAGGTCTGCGGTGCCTGTCGTGGCGGCAATCCCAGAACCCGGTGGTGGACACCGGCAGTAAGGGATGCTGTTAAGCTGAAGAAGGAGTCCTATCGGCTGTGGTTGGCTTGTGGGACTCCTGAGGCGGCTGACGGGTACCGTGAGGCCAAGCGTGCTGCGGCCCGGGCTGTGGCAGAGGCAAAAACTCGGGCCTGGGAAGAGTTTGGTGAGGCCATGGAGAAGGACTACCGGTTGGCCTCGAAGCGATTCTGGCAAACCGTCCGGCGCCTCAGGAGGGGGAAGCAGTGCTTTGCCAACACTGTTTATAGAGGGGGCGGGAGACTGCTGACCTCGACTGAAGACATTATGGGCGGTGGAAGGAGTACTTCGAGGATCTCCTCAATCCTGCCATCACGCATTCTGTGGTGGAAACAGAGGCTGGGGACTCGGGGTTGGACTCTTTCATCACCCAGGCTGAAGTCACCGAGGTGGTTAAAAAGCTCCGCGGTGGCAAGGCTTCGGGGGTGGATGAGATCCGCCCTGAGTACCTCAAGTGTCTGGATGTTGTAGGGCTGTCATGGTTGACACGCCTCTTCAACATTGCATGGCGGTCGGGGACAGTGCCTCTGGACTGGCAGACTGGGGTGGTGGTCCCCCTTTATAAGAAGGGGGACCGGAGGGTGTGTTCCAACTACAGGGGGATCACACTCCTCAGCCTCCCTGGTAAGGCCTACGTCAGGGTATTGGAGAGGAGAGTCCGACCGATAGTCGAACCTCGGCTTCAGGAGGAACAGTGTGGTTTTTGTCCCAGCCGTGGAACACTGGACCAGCTCTATACCCTCTACAGGGTGCTCGAGGGTTCATGGGAGTTTGCCCAACCGGTTCACATGTGTTTTGTGGACCTGGAAAAGGCATTCGACTGTGTCCCTCGTGATGCCCTGTGGGGGGTGCTCCAGGAGTATGGAATCGGGGGGCCTTTATTAGGGGCCATCCGGTCCCTGTACGAGCGGAGCAGGAGTTTGGTCCGCATTGCCGGCACTAAGTCGGACCGGTTCCCAGTGCATGTTGGACTCCGGCAGGGCTGCCCTTTGTCGCCGGTCCTGTTCATAACTTTTATGGACAGGATTTCTAGACGCAGCCAAGGGCCGGAGGGGGTCTGGTTTGGGGACCAGTGGATTTCGTCTCTTCTTTTTGCGGATGACGTGGTCCTGCTGGCCCCCTCTAGCCAAGACCTACAGCATGCGCTGTGGCAGTTCGCAGCCGAGTGTGAAGCGGCTGGGATGAGGATCAGCTCCTCCAAGTCCGAGGCCATGGTACTTGACCGGAAAAGGTGGCTTGTCCTCTTCAGGTTGGAGGGGAGTTCCTGCCTCAAGTGGAGGAGTTTAAGTATCTCGGGGTCTTGGTCACGAGTGAGGGAAGAATGGAGCGGGAGATCGACAGACGGATCGGTGCAGCTGCCACAGTAATGGGGGCGCTGTGCCGGTCCATTGTGGTGAAGAGAGAGCTGAGCCGAAAAGCAAAGCTCTCAATTTACTGGTCGGTCTACGTTCCTACCCTCACCTATGGCCATGACCGAAAGAACGAGATCACGGATACAAGCGGCTGAAATGAGCTTCCTCCGTAGGGTGGCCGGGCACTCCCTTAGAGATAGGGTGAGGAGCTCGGCCATCCGGGAGGAGCTCGGAGTAGAGCCGCTGCTCCTCCACATTAAGAGGAGCCAGTTGAGGTGGCTCGGGCATCTATACCGGATTCCTCCTGGACGCCTTCCTCGGGAGGTGTTCCAGGCACGTCCCACCGGGAGGAGGCCCAGGGGACGGCCCAGGACACGCTGGAGGGACTATGTCTCTCGGCTGGCCTGGGAACGCCTTGGGCTCCCCCTGGAGGAGCTGGAGGAGGTGTCTGGAGAGAGGGACGTCTGGGCGTCTCTGCTGAGTCTGCTGCCCCCGCGACCCGGTCCTGGATAAGCGGAAGACGACGAACGAACGAACGAACGAACCATCGCCTTACTGGGCTGGTATTCACAGGACAACCCTTAACAGACCGAAATATTATTTGATAAAATATTAAAATATTAAATAATATTCTCAGATTCATAATTCCAACACATTGGTTCTGTCATCAGTGGCACATCCTGAGAGCATTCATGAGAGCGTTTGCCTCACATCCAAGGAACTCATGATTTTGCCTAAAAACACTGCCATTAATTCAGAACAGGATTAGAACATCCTCTAGGTGAAAGTTTGATCATTTATCCAGGGGCAATTGAGTAATAAACAATAATCTTTCTTATGACACAACATTATGTCTCAAGGCAAAAGCAATAACAAAGTGGTTTAAGGATCAAAAGATTATTTCACTCAATTTCCAGGAAACTCCCCAGTTCTTAATCCTACTGAGAACCTATTGGCACTTTGAATACGCTTGATGTAATACTGAAAAAAAGCCTTTGAAACTGTTAGGTATAACCTTTTATTAATATGCTTATAACTGTTTTCCCCATTTATACCATAGTGAAGTAAAGTATAGGTCCTAATGTTTCCCTTTTGTTACAATAGGATAAGAATGCTCATAGACATACAGTACAAGGATAAATCAATCAAGGATTGTCATAAATGACCAGAGGCTGGAGCACTGGGGTTGATAGTGGAGCAGCTGGTATAACTGGGTTGATTAGAAGGCTACAGCACACTTAGATTAAGGATGGACACCCACTACTACACAATCTAACAGATAGACACCACAATGGTGACACATAGTCTACTGATAATCACTGAGGGAGGGAACATCCATTGCATTGGAGTGCCAGATATAAAACTACATGTGACCTTCTATCGGGGCTCTTCGTCATCCTCTAACAGATGGCAACGGTCTGAGACGGGAGCCTCAGCGCTGATCTCTGTAATCATTCCTCTGCCTTAACTTAGATTAAAGGTGCTAAAAGTTAGAAACTGTATGAGAGTCATTTCTTTAGATAGAGTGATGACTGTTTCCGGGGTTCAAGTACCGGTGGAGCTCCGAGGCGTCTGACCGCTCGGACAAAACTCATGAAACGTTTGTTATTGTACTTCAGTACATCATCAAAACATCTAACAATAAGATTTAACCACAGTGAAGCAGTAAAGTTTGTAAAAAATAATTTATTTCAGTCTCAAAACTGTTGACTGTGCATCCATGGTTCTCAGAGTGGCACATGTGACACTGACAGGGTATTCAGTTGAAATTTTGTTATGGACCTTTTATAATTTAAATACAGTAATAATTAGGTATTCATTACACATGGAATCTTCTTGAGACAGACAAGTACTGGAAAACGGTTTGTGAGAGTCCCCGCTAAGACTGAAAAAGGGGACTGTGGCTCCTCATGCAGCATCAGCAAAGTCTACATCGCACCATCTAATCCTAGCAACAAATGTTGGAAAGGAGTGAAGGGATTGAATTCAGGTAATTTTATATTTGTATTCATGCAGAGGAAGAGCTGAGTCTGCACTGTTAGGCATGTGTGCTGTTTTTAGCAATGACTGCATGGAACCATTAAATCTTAAATTATCTTGGTGTACAGCTGTTTGAAAATGATTACCATATCTTTGTGTTTCCCTTAATAAAACTTGTTATAAAAGCCCAAGAACCACTGGCTGATATAAAAATCATGATCACGCTAAAATATAAATAAGATACTTGGTAACTCATTTTAAACTACTCAGGAAATATTTCTAATTTTTAGTATGTTAACATCAAGTGCAATAAGTTTGTAAACATTTAATAAAATACCCATACATCACAGAATGCTCAAAAAAAATTATAGGGCATGTTTGTAAAAGAAAACTTCCAAAAAACAACCAATGCATCATGACATCAGGGTTTCTACATACTTCCTGTTTCAAAGTTGTAGACTTTTCCAGAATAAAATGTCTATATTCTTCAGTCAATTACTGGGTCATTCCTATACCATAACAACAAATACTGATTGTCTGTGAACATGACAAAAACGCATAGCAGGGGTTGATAAATGTGAGGAAAAAGGCTTCGTGTTTTTTTCAGTTTACGGTTAGGGGTTGTGGTAAATTATGCAGAAGAAATGCTCTTAACACAGGCTCGGTTTTATAAAACAAAAACGTTTCATTTGAAAGTTAAAGCAACAAAGGTCTTTGGGTGAACACACCACTAATAAATAGCATACAAATACATGTTCAACATGGTAAATGGTCTGCACATATTTAAACTTAGATAGTTTCAGTTTAATGATAGCTAAAACTACAGTAAATATGAAAAATGAAATTTAGTTTTTCAAATCCATACCTTTTTCTCCAATTGTTTTTATTTTCTAAAAGAAAATACTATTTTTTTATTTTATTTAAAGATCAACTCACATAAACTCTACCAGTTTTTAAAGAAATGCACTGACAAATACTGTGGCAAGGAAGACTCAACACAACACACAGTTTAAAAAAGGAATAAAGTTTACAAAATGAATTAATGAATTAATTTCTTATTTCTATGGGTAATTTAAATAATGCATAAAGTTTTATTTTGCAGCTATTAATAATTCGTTTACAATCATTTTCATGGATATTTTTACTTATTTAATTTTTTAGATAAATCTGTTGCAAAACGAAAGAAAGATTAGTAACAAAATAATAAGATTAGGACATACGGGACTTAATTATACACTTTTAAAAATACGAAAGCAAAATACAAGGAACAAGTGACTACTTTGGAGAGGATAAAACAATAGGACGTTATATTGGAATGTCAGAAATATGAGCACAAAAGAAGATATATGAGACATAATTTGAAAAGATTAAATAAAAGTTTTTATTGACACATTGCATAAACATTAAGGGAGCACACAATAAAAAAATGAATATGACTGTGTTGTTTATCCATACAAACATACATTTGTGAAATTAAACCATGATGAACTTCACCCCATACCTGTTGGTGGCGGTAATGCACACCTTCAATTTTGTGGCAACAGCAAAATACACCCATGAAGAAGAAGGGATGACAATTGATGCTCTCTCGCCATCTAGTGGCAGCGAACAGCTACTAAGGCGTCCTTCAGGCTGATTTATGTGGGAAGAGGCTTCTGAGGGCGCTTCGTTGAACATGGCAACCAGGTGGGGAATCTGCAGCGCCGGGAAGATCAGCCATGACTTCACTGTGGCTCTGAAAACTCTTCCTGCTGAAGACCATCAGGTGGGTACGTTAAACTGCAGCAGAAATCATCCAGCGGTTCTTGTGGCAATCAGAAAGCGTGTTTTTTTCTGAGTAGAAGTTCTGTCAAAACTGTTTCTGCTTCCCTGCTAAACGGACAATTTTACAGGCAGTGGATTTTAGCAAGTTGGACAAACACGAGTTGAACGAACATGCAAACTCCAGGCCGTGGTCAACCAGTAGAAGCTCGTACACTTTTACCGTAAAGTATGCATTATAGGGGCATCTAGATGTTACTCCTTTTACGTAATCTGCACTTCACAAATCTGACTTTTTATGGAAGAATGGCGTGAGGAAAGCTACATTCGTCCTGTTTGAGATTTGCAACAAGCCATTTAGGAGACACGGTTAACATGTGGAAGGAATGTGCTTTCCTACAAGGAAGAGCTGTATGGAGGAAAACTACCACTTCACGTCATTCTGAACTCATCCTTCTCACCCTGAAATAGAATGTTGGCAGCATCATGCTGTGGGATGCTTTTCTATAGCAGGGACAAGTAGGGTCCTCAGAGTTGATGGGAAAAACATCTATAAGAGGCTGCACAGGATTTGAGAGTATGTGTAGTCTAGTCAAAGTCCAGACCTAAACCCAATTGGGAATTTATGGGAAAATCTAGAAACTGATGTTAATCTTCTCCATCCAGTCTGATTGAGCTATTTTGCAGAGAAGAATTAGAAACAATCTTTTCTCTAGATTTGCATAGGTGGTAGAGGCCTACCCCACAAGATTTACTGCAGTAATTGTAGAGAAAGGTGGTTCTGTTTTGACCCAGAGGGGCTGAATATAAATGCACCCACTACTTTGTGTTGGTCTGTCATAGACAATTTTAAAAGATAGATCAAATATTTTTTTGTTGTAACATGACAGATTGTGAAAAAGTTCAAGAACACTTTTTCAAGGCAATGTAAACGTAATAAAAGAACATTTTGTTAGAAATTGTTAGTGTGGATTTATTACTTTTACAAGACAGTGAATGTGTAAAGAGGTCCTCATTAAGGTGGTAGTTCTGGAACTCATCTGTGACTGTATTTACAGGTTGTGGCTGTTGCAGCTCGTAAGCTGGAGGATGCTCAGGAGTTTGCCAGAAAACACAGCATCTCCCGGGCTTATGGCAGCTACGAGGAGCTGGCCAGAGATCCAGAAATAGGTCAGTTTCTGTCTGTCTGTCAGAGGCAGTGAAAAACTTAATGACAATGCTCAATATCAAAAAATGTTTTTATTTTTGACCCAGAGTTAATTTTCTGTTAGTATTTCTCACAGATTATGGAGTGTAATTCAGTACTCTGAACGACATGTGTCTTAATGTCTGAAGATGTGGTGTATGTTGGAGTTATCCACCCCTACCATCTGAACGCCTGTCGGCTCTTCACAAATGCTAAAATAAATGTTCTGTGTGAGAAGCCGCTGGCCATGAACACCAAGGAAGCGAGGGAGATTCTGGACTGTGCCAAAAAGAATGACGTCTTCCTCATGGAGGTAAATAGGGAGCACACCAGGAAGTGTCATATTTCTTTGTACTCTTTACTTACGGTACACAGTTGAACATCAAAAGGTAAACACCTTAAAATACCTTTTTTTTCTCCAGGCTGTGTGGACCCGCTTTTTCCCAGTCTTTGTGGAGATCAGAAAGCTGCTGGCTCATGGGGAGATAGGCGAGGTGAAGATGGTCCGTACAGACTTTGGTGTGCCGCTTCTGCACGTGCCCAGATCGGTGCAGAAAGACTTGGGTGGCGGAGCGTTACTAGATCTTGGTATCTACTGCCTGCAGTTTATAAGTATGGTGTACAATGGAGAGAAGCCAGAGAGTGTCCAAGCCAGCGGTGTCTGCCTGGAGACAGGTAATGAGTTAGCAGAATTATTTACCTCTGAGGCTTTGCATATTCAGTTACATTCACATAAAACATGGAATACTAGTAATGTAATAAAGGCATCATCTACTTCTACTTTTTCTGTGGAAACCACAAATCGGGATAGGCCAGGAAAATTCGGATCCATGCAATCTCTAATTTTCACACCGTTTTCTGAGTTTGGCACAGTAAATGTTAACCTTCTGGAGATCTTTTTTTTTTTTTACCACCATTCTGAAAGGCCAACAATGAACCCACTAAACACCAAAAAGTGCCTTTTTTTTCCCAATAAAAAGGATAGACCATCACAAAATAAAATGAAACGGTACATCAGAAAAGTGGATCATTGCATACCTTACGGATCTGATACAAAAGGAATGTATCTAAAAAGAATGTCCCCAAAGGCCATATTCACCTCATGATAGACCCTGTAGAAAAAACTAAATTAGGTCAGATGACTTTTTTTTTTTTGGCTTTTGTAGCCATGTTTTCATTTTCAGCATCTTTTCTTTAGATCTATATCATATATTTGTTTTGTCCGTCTAGGAGTGGACGAGACCGTTGTGGTCATGCTTAGGTTCTCTAGAAACAGAATGGCGGTGTTCACCTGCTCTGCTGGCGTGCAGCTGCCCAATGATGCCATCATTGCTGGAACAAAAGGCACGATCCGGGTAGGTCATCAGTTTGTGACCGTTTTATCTGATGGGAAATTAGAAATGTGTTCAGACACTGGTTTGACATTAGTTCATTGCACATGCTCCAGGTTCCTTCTCCTATGTGGTCCCCAACATCGCTGGTTGTTAATGGGAAGGAGACCCAGTACCCGGTGCCTGAACCCTACTTGCCTCTCAACTTTCCCAACGGCACAGGGATGCGCTACGAAGCAGAGGAGGTCCGGCAGTGTCTGCTCAAAGGTAATGAGACATCGACAATTTTTCAGTCTATAGTTCTGGTACCATTAGCTGCATAACCTCTAAGACTGCTGTACCCCCCCCCCCCCCCCCCCCCCCCCCCCCCTTCTTTGTGGAAGACGTGATCCTCTTTAAAATGTAGTACTTTAGGCCCGGTGATTTAGACTGTATCTGTATGGAGAAATACTAAACTATTTACAACAATGACAAAATGACTCCAAACAGGGTAGGAAAAAACATCTCTTAAAATATTATACAGCTTTTTGGATGGAGTTTTTATGTCCCGTTTGTGTCGCAATTCAATAGATTTAGCTAAGACCAAAAAAACATTAATTTAAACAGATAAAGCTGATGAGTTGTGATTTGTGGCGATAACTACAGTATTTATCTAATGGCAAAACATTTCCATAAACACAAGCACAGGAGATTCAGTTGAGTATTTCCTCTGTCTAATATAGTGTTGGATATACAGTGCCTTGCGAAAGTATTCGGTCATCTTGAACTTTTCAACCTCTTGCCATATTTCAGGCTTCAAACATAAAGATATAAAATTCTAATTTTTTTGTGAAGAATCAACAACAAGTGGGACACAATCGTGAAGTGGAATGAAATTTATTGGATGTGTCAAACTTTAAGAAATAAAAAAACTGAAAAGTGGGGCGTGCAATATTATTCGGCTTCTTTGCGTTAATACTTTGTAGCGCCACCCTTTGCTGCAATTACAGCGGCAGGTCTCTTGGGGTTTGTCTCTATCAGTTTTGCACATCGAGAGACTGAAATTCTTGCCCATTCTTCCTTGCAAAACAGCTCGAGCTCAGTGAGGTTGGATGGAGAGCGTTCGTGAACAGCAGTCTTCAGCTCTTTCCACAGATTCTCGATTGGATTCAGGTCTGGACTTTGACTTGGCCATTCCAACACCTGGATACGTTTATTTGTGAACCATTCCATTGTAGATTTGGCTTTATGTTTTGGATCATTGTCTTGTTGGAAGATAAATCTCCGTCCCAGTCTCAGGTCTCTTGCAGACTCCAACAGGTTTTCTTCCAGAATGGTCCTGTATTTGGCCCCATCCATCTTCCCATCAATTTTGACCATCTTCCCTGTCCCTGCTGATGAAAAGCAGGCCCAAACCATGATGCTGCCACCACCATGTTTGACAGTGGGGATGGTGTGTTCAGGGTGATGAGCTGTGTTGCTTTTACTCCAAACATATCGTTTTGCATTGTGGCCAAACAGTTTGATTTTGGTTTCATCTGACCAGAGCACCTTCTTCCACATGTTTGATGTGTCTCCCAGGTGGCTTGTGGCAAACTTTAAACGAGACTTTTTATGGATATCTTTAAGAAATGGCTTTCTTCTTGCCACTCTTCCATAAAGGCCAGATTTGTGCAGTGTACGACTGATTGTTGTCCTATGGACAGACTCTCCCACCTCAGCTGTAGATCTCTGCAGTTCATCCAGAGTGATCATGGGCCTCTTGGCTGCATCTCTGATCAGTCTTCTCCTTGTTCGAGATGAGAGTTTAGAGGGACGGCCAGGTATTGGTAGATTTGTAGTGGTCTGATACTCCTTCCATTTCAATATGATTGCTTGCACAGTGCTCCTTGGGATGTTTAAACCTTGGGAAATCTTTTTGTATCCAAATCCGGCTTTAAACTTCTCCACAACAGTATCTCGGACCTGCCTGGTGTGTTCCTTGGTCTTCATGATGCTCTCTGCGCTTTGAACAGAACCCTGAGACTATCACAGAGCAGGTGCATTTATATGAAGACTTGATTACACACAGGTGGATTCTATTTATCATCATCAGTCATTTGGGACAACATTGGATCATTCAGAGATCCTCACTGAACTTCTGGAGGGAGTTTGCTGCACTGAAAGTAAAGGGGCTGAATAATATTGCACCCCCCACTTTTCAGTTTTTTATTTGTTAAAAAAGTTTGACACATCCATTACATTTTATTCCACTTCATGATTGTGTCCCACTTGTTGTTGATTCTTCACAAAAAAGTTTAATTTTATATCTTCATGTTTGAAGCCGGAAATGTGGCAAAAGGTTGAAAAGTTCTTTCACAAGGCACTGTAGGAACAGCATGCATTTTAGACATCGGTATAAACATAAACCTAACTTATTGGAATTAATTACATTTTTTTTGCAAAGGTTTGAATAAAATCAGTCAATTATCTATCAGCATTTTATAATAAAATAATAAAACACAGTTTAAAACAAAAGTTATTATGGTCACATGGTTCGCAATAGTTTTGTAACTGTATATCTGACTCGGCACATACAGCTTCAAAAAGTCTTCAATAAACAAGCATCTCGCTCTGCCAAAGATCTTTCCACCTTGACGTCCATCGTTAGTAGTTCGGCTCATAACATGTTTGCTTTGTGGTACCACTTAGCGCTCCACCATTTTAGGAAAACATGCGATATGCAGTAAAAGTGACAAATGTCGTGATAACAGTATGACTAGCAATGAATATAAAAAAACTGTTAAACCAACATAGACCCCATATAGTGAATAGTCCACCCAGCTCCTGGAAAAATTTTTATTATTTTTATCTCAACAAGGTTTTATTTAAAAAAAAAACTTCTGGCTAGCGTTGGTTGTTTGTACACAGAAAAAACTTGGTTTTAGTTTCTGAATGACTTGATCACCTTACCACCACTTTACCTTTTAGAACAATTTAATGATTCATTAAACAAGTGTCCCCAAATACAGAGGCACATAGAGCCGTAAGGCACGGTACTTGAATAGCCAACACTTGCTGCAACCCTCACTCTTGGCAATATTCATATTTTGTACATTCATACTGCAATAACAATAAATTTACAATATATCGTGCTGCCTTAGTTCTGTTTTATTTGTGTGCAGACAAAACATGCAGTTATAATTGTTCTTCTGCTTGAAGTACTAAGCACTTTGCTTCTGGACATCGTAAGTATTAATGGCTAGTGTTGACACGTAACGGCATACTGCAATCAGGTCCCTCCTAAACCGCTGTTGGTCTGACGGAGAACTTAGCTTCAACCTAGCAGGTCACATTACACAAACAGGGTGGTATGGAGCAGCAGTGACCAAGATAAGCTCTCTTTTACTGTGAACGCTAGTGTAAAGGTTAACCCTTGGATTGTCAGGAAACCCTTAGATCTGTTAGATTTAACCCAACATTTTACATTGCTTGTCAGGGATGGAAAATGACTGCCTTGGCAGTTCCAGGTCTTTATATTGTCATAAATTCCGTACTTTACATTGCAAACTTCCTAGAACTGTAAAGGTGTTAAAGAGAGCCGCTTCAGGAAAAGTAATGAAGTATGAGACACTTGATTCAATTTAAGAGAGTTGCCTGGAATCAAATTGAATCCTTGATGGTTCTAGTTTTGTAGTAGAAGGTAATAAATAACCAACACTCTGCAGTAGGAGAGTGTGTGAAGAAGGAAAATGGGTGTGACAAGAACATAACTGGTGAACAATTAACATCTTGTAAAGCGGGGTTTAAAAGTCAACTCCATAAGCTCCGCCTCTTCACTGAAATCCTAATGGACCATCGCCGTCTGTACAAGCTGACTCATCTGTATGTTTGTCCTTGCAGGGCTGAAGGAGAGTTCAATCATGCCTCATGCTGACTCTCTGCTGCTGGCTGAACTGGAGGATGAGATCCGCCGGCAGGTCGGAGTGGTGTACAGCCAGGACTGCCAGTAAATGTTAGACCTGTTCACACTGTGATATAAGAAAACCAGTTTACAGTGGAGACTAGCTTTCTCTTGTTGATTCAGGAATAGTTAACTTCATGTCATTTAAGAAGTGATTTAAAGTGTTTACACTGTTTGACCTCCAGCTTTGTGATTAACCTGTTTCCTATTAGTTTTGACATATAAAACACTAAAGATGACCTCTCTCCTTCATATGTTAAGAAGCTGTTATTTGATATTTAATAAACCTAAAGCTAAACACCAGTTTTGCATACATATGTATTGGAACTCACCGACCACTGCCAACTATGCAATGAAATGTAAAATCTTGCATAATCTGTGAAATAAATTGTCTAGCCAAAAAAAAAAAAAAAAATTACATGTGTTGTTTTTCTTTTACCCATCTGTAAAGTTAGTGCAGCACCACATACCAAATATGACAGAGAGAGATTGCTGTGAAATCTTTTTTGTCACATTTACATGTTTCATATCATTACCAAATATTTGTTTGAAAAAGAAAGCCCTGAGTAATTAAGAGAAAAAAAAACATATCCAAGTCAACCTGGTTCTATGAAAAGACCCTCAAACCTGTGCCACAGGTTTCTGCAACAACTACCATCAACAATAATAGATAACTGACAAGTCTTTACATCTCTTCCTTCCATAAGTGTTTTAAATCATCCATTTCAGAGGGTTTTGATAATAAAAAGCCTGTTTAACGTCATGCCTTAGGATCTCATTTTGATTTAACTTACAATTAATAGGGTCTGTTCCATGTTACTGCTTAGGATGGTGTTCAGTGTTGATATAATTGTGAACTGATGGTTTCACATTTTGTGAAACACATGATTCACAATAAATATGACTGTCTCCTGGCATTTAAGTCTTGCTTTTTAAATTGATATTTTCATTTTGTGCGTATATTTACGTTACTGATGGCATAAAGGTAATTCAAGCAACAAAAATCTTTTAAGTGAGCTGAGCCAAAAGAACCGGTTCCCTAAAAGGAACCAGTGCATAATCCAGTGCATTGTCGCCCCCCTGTGGAAGAGTGCGTCTTTAGATACTCCCACTTCCTAGAAAGACGCTTCCTTGTTACTTTGAGAAACATGGCAACCAGGTGGGGAGTCTGCAGCGCGGGGAAGATCAGTCATGACTTTACGGTGGCCCTGAAGACTCTTCCTGTTCAAGACCATCAGGTTATATTTGCTGCCATAGAGACACAAATCCAACATGTGATTTGAATGCGACACGTCTCGTTGTGTATTACTAAGCCAAGCTCTTTCTTGTTCTTAACTGCCAATCAGTACTTTTGCTGGATATAGATATTAATAGATATAGTTTCAGTCATACGTTTTACAAAAACAATACGGCAAGATACATTTTTTTTTTGGCTGCAAAACAAAGTGGGTTTATATGAGTGATGCCCTCTGCTGGATAAGGAATGGAAGTGCCAACAACAAAACCTACAGTTTAAGAACAGATTTCTTCTGCAGGATTTTTATTAAAATGCAATGATTGATAAAAACAAATTTACAACTCAAGTATAGATAATTATTGTAATCATCTGTGACTGTATTTACAGGTTGTGGCTGTTGCAGCTCGTATGTTGGAGAATGCTCAGGAGTTTGCCAGAAAACACAGCATCTCCAGGGCTTATGGCAGCTACGAGGAGCTGGCCAGAGATCCAGAAATAGGTCAGTTTCTGTCTGTCTGTCAGAGGCAGTGAAAAACTTGATCGCTGCTGAACATACTCCACTTTGAAGTCGATGTTCTGACAAATTGAAGAGTCCATCTTTTAGATTTATATCTGGCCTTCATTTTTAAATGTTTGCCTAGATGTGGTGTACATTGGGAACATCCACCCTCACCATCTAAGTGCCTGTCTGCTCTTTATGAATGCCAAGAAAAATGTTCTGTGTGAGAAGCCACTGGCCATGAACACCAAAGAAGTGAAAGAGATCCTGGACTCTGCAAAAACGAATCAAGTCTTCCTCATGGAGGTAATCAAGCAGTAGACCAGAAAGATAAGTCAAGATTCAACAATCACTCAGAGACTGGAACCTGATATTTTCCTAAATAATTGGCAGATTCTGAAAAATCTATATATTCAAGGGTTATTAAATGCATCAAAAATAAGACCTCCTGGAATTTGCTGTCTATAAATGGATTAGCCAACAGCATGTACTTTGATGTGCTTTGAGTTTTATAAAAGTCAGATAATCACAGAAATATGCTTTGATGGATTAATGAGAGGAACTTGTCATTCCAGCATTGCTGGATCTCTAAAGTTAGTTCTTCTTTTTTTGACACATTTTTTGTTCTCTCTGTCTTGTAGTCTTACATTTAAACCTGAAAATACTTAATGAAAAAAGAAGAGCTCTAAAAATTTAAAACAGACATTAGATGTTACTAAAAAGGTCTCAAATATTTCTAATTCTAGTCGATTAATATTCCTTCATCTCTGCTTGCTGTCTTTTGTCTCTAGGCTGTGTGGACCCGCTTCTTCCCAGCTTCTATGGAGGTCAGAAGGCTGCTGGCGCACGGGGAGATTGGGGAGGTGAAGATGATCCGGTCAGAGTTTGGCATTCCTCTGTTGCACAGACCTAGATTAGTAGAGAAGGAGTTGGGTGGAGGAGCCTTGTTGAGTCTTGGGATGTACTGCCTGCAGCTCGTGTGTATGGTTTACAATGGAGAGAGGCCAGAAAGCATCCAAGCTACCGGAGTCTGCCTGGAGACAGGTAACGACTTAACCAGAGGGTTACGTTTCATTGAAATACAGTGCTTTCATTATGTAAAATACCATTTATTCCCTCATAATTACAGGGGTGGATGAGACTGTGATTGTCACTCTGAAGTTCTCAGACAAGCGAATGGCAGTGTTTACCTACTCTTCGAGTATGCAGCTTCCCAATGATGCCATTATTTTTGGAACCAAGGGCACAATTCAGGTAAGTCATTAAGGGAGGTTAGGTTAACAAATAAATGCAATGTAAATGGAACATTTTCATTTTATTTAAAAAAGAAAAGCCTTTGTATGGTCTTTTAAAAATATTATTTAGATTCCTGCCTGGATGTGGTGCCCTACATCATTAGTTGTGAATGGGAAGGAGACCCAGTACCCCTTGCCAGAACCCTGTTTGCCTCTGAACTTCAACAATGGCACCGGGATGCGTTATGAAGCAGAAGAGGTCCGACAGTGTTTGATCAAAGGTATTTAAATTGTTTTAGCATGTATTAGTCGGTATTCATACTAATATACACTGCTCAAAAAAATAAAGGGAACACTCAAAGAACACATCCTAGATCTGAATGAATGAATGATTCTCATTAAATACTTTGTTCTGTACAAAGTTAAATGTGCTGACAACAAAATCACACAAAAATCATCAATAGAAATCAAATTTATTAACCAATGGAGGCCTGGATTTGGAGTCACACACAACATTAAAGTGGAAAAAAACACTAGAGGCTGATCCAACTTTGATGTAATGTCCTTAAAACAAGTCAAAATGAGGCTCAGTATTGTGTGTGGCCTCCATGTGTCTGTATGACCTCCCTACAACGCCTGGGCATGCTCCTGATGAGACGGTGGATGGTCTCCTGAGGGATCTCCTCCCAGACCTGGACTAAAGAATCTGCCAACTCCTGGACAATCTGTGGTGCAACGTGACGTTGGTGGATGGAGCGAGACATGATGTCCCAGATGTGCTCAACCGGATTCAGGTCGGGGGAACAAGCGGGCCAGTCCATAGCTTCAATGTCTTCATCTTGCAGGAACTGCTGACACACTTCAGCCACATGAGGTCTAGCATTGTCCTGCATTAGGAGGAACCCAGGGCCAACCGCACCAGTATATGGTCTCACAAGGGGTCTGAGGATCTCATCTCGGTACCTAATGGTAGTCAGGCTTCCTCTGGCAAGCACATGGAGGGCAGTGCGTCCCTCCAAAGAAATGCCACCACACACCATTACTGACCCACTGCCAAACCGGTCATGCTGAAGGATGTTGCAGGCAGCAGATCGGTCTCCACGGTGTCTCCAGACTCTGTCACGTCAGTCACATGTGCTCAGTGTGAACCTGCTTTCATCTGTGAAGATCACAGGGCACCAGTGGAGAATTTGCCAATCCTGGTGTTCTCTGGCAAATGCCAAGCATCTTGCACGGTGTTGGGCTGTGAGCACAACCCCCATTTGTGGACGTCGGGCCCTCATACCATCCTCATGGAGTCGGTTTCTAACCGTTTGTGCAGACACATGCACATTTGTGGCCTGCTGGAGGTCATTTTGCAGGGCTCTGGCAGTGCTCCTCCTGTTCCTCCTTGCACAAAGGCGGAGGTAGTGGTCCTGCTGCTGGGTTGTTGTCCTCCTACGGCCTCCTCCACGTCTCCTGGTGTACTGGCCTGTCTCCTGGTAGCGCCTCCAGGCTCTGGACACTACGCTGACAGACACAGCAAACCTTCTTGCCACAGCTCACATCCATCCTGGATGAACTGCACTACCTGAGCCACTTGTGTGGGTTGTAGAGTCCGTCTCATGCTACCACGAGTGCGAAAGCATCACCAACATTCAAAAGTGACCAAAACATCAGCCAGAAAGCATAAGTACTGAGAAGTGGTCTGTGGTCCCCACCTGCAGAATCACTCCTTTATTCTTGCTAATCGCCAAAGATTTCCCCCTGTTGTCTTTTCCATTTGCACAACAGCAGGTGAAATTGATTGTCAATCAGTGTTGCTTCCTAAGTGGACAGTTTGATTTCACAGAAGTTTGATTTACTTGGAGTTATATTGTGCTGTTTAAGTGTTCCCTTTATTTTTTTGAGCAGTGTACATCTGCATAATTGAGTATCACAAATGAGTGCTTTTGGCATCTCAAGGCTGCTGGTGACTGAGAAGTAATGCAAATATTTATCATTAGTTGGCACCAGAAACAATGCGATTATGCCTTCGTTTGTCCCGGCAGGGCTGAAGGAGAGTCCAGTCATGTCTCACTCTGACTCTCTTCTGCTGGTTGAACTGGAGGATGAGATCCGTAGGCAGATAGGGGTGGTGTTCAGCCAGGACTGCCAGTAAATGTTTTACACATAGTATTCATATTGTGACAAAAGAATAATTTATAACTGAAAATGACTTGATTACTGTGATCCAGCTGGAGTTTGGATTCATCACTACAGCACTGTACCTCATTTTTTGCTGACCTCAGAAGGTCTGTGTTAAGAGACAACTCACTTTAAGCTGCATGCTAAATCAACTTCATATTGGTTTAATTTTTTTTTTTTTTTTACTTTGATTACTACATGTACAAGAATCATTACCATCTGTAAAGGCAGTGAGGTGTAAAGGCAACACCTCAATGAAAGCTCTATCACTGAAAACTGAAGCATTTTTGAAATCATGCCCAAAATAAAACTTCTAAGTTTCTAAAGATGTCAATCTAAGATGTTTAATTTCAATTAGACGAGCGATTAAGATTCTCACTGCATAACCTTATGAGAAAATGTCATGTTTACAAATATTTAAAACAAAATGTACAACATAATCTAAATACTTAAATGAAATACTTGTACTGCTGCTTAATAAATATAATGCATATATGTTTTTGTGTATAACATTTGTTGAATTATATACTTAAATTTATTACACAAATATACAAGTGACTCCCAGTAAATTATCAAGAAGTATTTCTAAAAGTTCAGTTCTGTAATTCAGTTTAAAAGTTACTCAAATCAGATTTATGCAAACTTTTATTGCTGTTAAGTTTAATATTTATGGCTTACAGCTAATGGAAATCAAAAATAGAGTTGTTACATAAGACCAATAAAAAAAAAAAAAACGATTTTTAAAAAGAAATGTTAGCAGACTACATATTATGTCCATTAGACTCTGAGGTTTATGTCAGGCCAATCAAACACAATAAAACAGTGATCATTAAACCGGGGTTAGGGTTAGCTTTGGCAGTGTGAGCAGGTCATAGTCCTGCTGGAAAATGACATCAGGATCTTCATGTTTGTCAGCTGAGAAAAGCAAGAATTGCTCTGAAATTTCCAGCTAGGTGACTGTAGTTGATAAAACGCCAAATCATCAAACTGAAACCCTCACCCTGGACCTCAAGGAACAGACGGAGACCTCAGATCCCCAACAAAATGCAAAATGCACTTCATTCTGAAAAAAGGACTTTGGACTTCTGAGCAGCAGTCCAGTCCTTCTTAGCCTGGCTAAGACACTCCTGATGTCTCTGGTTCAGGAGGAGCGTAACACAAAGAATGCAGCCACCATGTCCTGGAGTAATTTGCATGTGGTAGCTATTGAAGCACAAACTCCAACCATAGCCCTCACCTTGCTAGCTAATGTCCTCACAACTCTTAAATGTGCTTCACCTTCCCCTCAAGAATGCAGTTATCCTTGTTACTTACACACCTTTTTCTACAACATTCTTCTATGTTTGGATACAACTCTGAACCAGCTCCTTTCAAACTGAATTAAAACCTCTTAAGTTTAATATTTGGTAAATCAAATTTCATGAGGATTTTTTTTTTTTTATTCCAGTAGCTGTAAGCAATATTAAAAACAGCAACAGGTAGTGGAGGCATAATGCCGTTTATAAACTCCAGTACTCCAACACTTTCTCTGGCATCTCACCAACTGGTACATACTCAGTTCAAGTCTTTCACTTCCCCATAAATGAGAGGTTTGACAAGTTTATAGGTGCTCATCTTTTATTGATGGGACTCCAGTCTTGTGGGACATCTTAACTGGAACATTTTACAAAGTTAGTTCTTAGTTTAGCATTACAATCAAAAGCATGTTAGAGGAGCAGGACAGCTACAGTGGGTCACAAACAGAGAAGTCAAAGAAGGGTTCTAAACAAGTCCCAAATGTGTTCAGTCAACTTTAGCGGACCACTAAAGATTTAGTTTCCATGTCACATTTGATCTAAATGCAAAGAAATGTAAAGGCTTGATGACATCTACCACCACAAAAACAGTAACTCGTTCAAACACTTCTGGACTGGGACACCCAAAACCTTTTTCTAAAGTTAGACAATATATAAGCAGAGTTGAATGTCCCAAAACAAAAATAATATTCACAAAGGTCAAGTACAATTTAGAATGTAACAGTGTCTGGAGAAGATGAGGAATGCAACACTGACAGATACACTGAAACACAATGAAAGCTGGTATATAAGAGGACACTTCTTACAGACAGCTCTATACAAACCTCTGGATCGAGCTGTTCTGTAGGAGAGACCTTTGCCAATATTGTTCATTACAGTACAACAAGGTGCTCTTAAAGATCAGCTCCAATACTAATAACACCCAAAATGGAGCCAAATATACACAGATGCTTCCACTCAGTGAATAAATACAGCAGTTTCTGCTCAGAGTGTAATAATCTGAAGCCCTGACAACTGGTTTGACAAAACTATGTTAAAGGAATGAAAACCCTTCTTGGAATTATCTGGAAGAAAACTGCTCCCACCTAAACAGCTCCTTGGCTGTAAGAAGCATCTTATGATTAACAGTTTACATGAGAACCTAAAAACTAAACAGCTGAGTTTTGCAGGAGTTGGTGGTTAGGATGGTGAGAGTGAAAAACAGAAGGGTCAGTGTTGTGCAGCGGCGTAGGCTGCTCAATCCACCAGAACCACACGCATGGTGTTGGTGTAACCAGAGCCGGGACGCCAGCCGGTCAAGATGATGACAACGTCACCCTCTTTGAAGAAGCCTCTGGCCTTGCCTAAAAACATAAAATTAAAATATCAGAACAGTTTTTCATGGTACAAACTGAAACAAATTCAGATACTATTAGGATTTTTTACAAATGTATCCATGCTCCCTTGTGGAGCATGGATACATTTGCATTCAGTCACGGCTTGAACACTTTGTAAAACCACCTTTTGCTTTGCAGATTAAAGTCTTTTAAAGGTATGTCCCTACAAGTTTTGTGCAACTAGAGACAAAAATGTTTGCAAAAGAACTTGAGCTCAGTCAGAGTGAATGAGTGTCTAAAAATCAGCTTGTTTTGCCACACATTCTCAATATGATTTAGGTCTCAACTATCATCAGGTTGTTTCCAACATGAGTATACTTTGATCTAAAGCATTCCATCGTCACTGTGGGCTGCATATTCAGGGCTGTGTCCTGCAGAAGAAGGAATCAAGTCTTCTAATCTGCTCCTTCAGGATTGCCCTTTAATGAGCTTCAATCTTCTTATCAACACCGATCACATTACCTTCAAACATTTTTACAGTCATGGCTCATAGTAAACAGAAAATTGCTCTTTTTGCCATTCTTCCATAAATACCAGATTTGTGGAGTGCATGACAAAGTTTATCATGGCAACTGATTGTCCCATCTAAGCTGTGGATCTTGCAGCTTCTTCAGACTAACCATCTTGGCTGCTTCTCTGATTAATGCTCTACTTGGCTAGCCTACCAGCTTAGATAGGCAGCCACATCTTTGTTGGTTTTTTAGCTGTACAGTACCGTGTCCATTTGTAGATCATGGATTAAAAAGTGTTGCCTGAAATGCCCAAAGCTTGGGGTATCCTTTTATAGGCTAACCCCAGCTTTAAACTTGTCCACAACTTTATCTCTGTCTGGTTCTTAAATCATCATGATGCTGTTTATTTCCACTAATGCTCCCTAACAAACCTCTGAGGACTTCCCAGAACTGCTGTACATCAGTGGACCACGTCTGATGGCAATTGATTGCACTGGATTTTATTTAGGTTATAACGGTAAAGAGGGCTAAATAAAAATGCATGCCCCACATTTCAGATCTTTATTTGTGGAAAGAAAAAGAAAAGTCACAGTAATAATTACTGTCATAATTAGGCGGTATGAATACTTTAAATGGAGCACCAACAACTGCAGTGTCCAGTCATGCTAGTTCCTCTACAACATTAAAAGTGACACCATGTAACCGCTTACCCATTTCCATTGCAAAGTTGACGCGCATGTCAACATCCTCTGCCCAAACATCGTGAGAGGGTGTGGTGTACAGGACAGGAAAGATCCCACGGTACAGGTGGGCCTGGCGTGCCGTCTGGGCGTTACGGGTCACAGCGATGATGGGAGCACGGGGCCTGTACCTGGAGAGCAGGTGGGCTGACCTGCAGACAGATATGCACGTACAGGAAGCTGAGAACTGAAGAAAATTCAATGTAATTTGCATTATAAATTTCCGTAGAACCACTCATAAATGCCTATTTTTTGCATCAGATTTTTTGCTACTGAAAGAAGGCTGACCCCTCACCTGGAGAGCCTTTTAGTGAAATTAGTAATACTACATTGTACAATTATGAGACCAGGTTATGATCTAATCTGACTTTACAATACTACATGTCAATGCTAATGACGTGAAAATAAGGTCTTAAGTTATTTAAAATGTTGACATAATTGGGTGCTGTTGGAAAAAAAAAAAAAAAAAAGAACCATCAACAAGAGTATGATGTCTGTTAAAGGCTCATCAAATCTAGGGCTGCAACTAACAATCTGACAGCAAAAAGGTGCTTAATTGGAGATTTTTCTTTTTTTTAACAGAATTTAAACCAGGTGAGGCTAAAACGTACCACTTGAGTTCTAGATGAGCATATTTACAAACAGAAGGTTTTTCATATTAAATACAAAATAGATATTTTTTTGTGCATGATTTTGGCTTAACTGCTCTGAGTGGGTTGATCCCTCAGCAAATGGCATGTTTTGGCATGTAAGAATATTTGCTCCAAGGTATTACGCATTATTACATATTTTGAACAGAACTCAGTCAAATCAGTATTTAGGCTAGTAGCAGCTGGATGTTGATTTGTTTGGCGAATATGAAGTTGTACATAAAACAGAGAGACCGTTAAGACTTTTTCAGAGAATAATGGATCGTGGTTCATTTGAACATCTAAATTTAGAACAAATTTAGTCATACCTTTTCCCACCCACATAAATGTTGAGTGAAATGTACTTCTTAGTGTACTTATCAAATTTGGTGCCTTTATGTGCAATGAAAGTATACATTTTTGGAGTTTTGCAAAGTGAAATAGAGTCATCACCTATTCTGGTAGATTCTGACCCCAACTGAGATTTGAAAGGGCTCTAAAACAGTTTCAATTCAATAATCATCATAGAATTAGTTTAAAAACGTTGCAGGATCCCAAGAATCAGCTCATTTTCAAAACATCTGATGTCAGTCTGGAAAAGTCAAGGCCGCCAAAATAGGTGACAACACGTGCAATGCATCATGGGTGTGCTGTGGCTTCAGGTCACATTAAGTAGTCCAATTGAGGTTTACTAAAGTCATGGTAAAAAGTTAATATTGAATCTAAATGTTTTACATAAAGACTTAACTGAATACATAAAACCCTAGAGGAACACTAATGATCTTCTTAATGACCTTTTCAGTCTCACATCATAGAAAATAATCGTCTTAGGAGTTTCTACCAAAGATTGCCTGGAATGGGTATGGTAACATCTGTTATTTTCCTAGAGTTGATTCTGTGCCATGAATCCTGGTCCAGTTACATGACTTCATTTCAGCAAAGCTTCAGCTAAAGTAAGGTTTCATGTTTGATAGTATACCTTATCCTAGGGCTGATGGCTGACTCAACGTTTACTGCAAAGTGTCTGGAGGTTTTCTTCTGAAAACACTTTTAAACAAGCTGTACTGTAAGCTTGTTAAAAGGTGGGCTTCTGATCAAATCAGCCTTTAAAAAACAAATTTGGTTCTGTTCAACAGAATATTAAACAGAATTGGTCATATTTGCTTTTTACTATGACATATAGACCTCACAAAATGGACATAACATTTTCCATAAACAGAACGGTGTTGATCAGATTCGCTATCAAATATGAGTCCTGCAAGTCACTTATAAGATTTGGTGAGTTGATTTACATTCTGAGCCAGTGCACCCATTTGTGAACAATAAACAGACAGGAAGACACCTTGATTTGGCTAATGTCATGCCCCGCTCTCATTCTTCATGCCCACACACACACACACACACACACACACACTCAAAATGAAGGGCCACATGCTGGAGAATTAGGAGCTGTGATAATCAGACCTTACCTTCAGGAACATTTTCATACTGCAACCCTTTATACTTTCTTACCTCCCAGTCTTAGTGAGAATAATGATGGCACTAGCACAGCATTTGAAGGATGCTTCAACAGCTCCGACTGCTACAGCCTCTGAGGGGTCTCTGGTCAGATGGGAATTTCTTCTCAGCTCCTCGAACAGCTGTTTGTGGAAGGTGGCTGCTTCTGCCTCTCGTGCTATCTAAGCCCCGAATGGAAGGTTACTCTCAAACACACTCCACTACAAACACATCAAGGCATTCACACCACCGTAAGAGACTGGCAAAAACAACTAGACTATCTGGACAAGGACAGTTTCAAAACCATCACTCACAATTTTGGGAAATTATCACAATAAACGTGGGAATGTTTAGCTGAACTCTGATTTTAAAAAGACTTAAGAAAAATATGTAGATAAATGGTAGATGAGATGAATAAACAGTCTAATTTGGGTTTTTGCCAGCTCGCCCAGTTACTTCATCTATCAGCGCCTGCCTGACCCTACTCTGCCTCTCTTCCTCTTCAAGTTTCCATCAGACATCCATAGGATGTCAGTGCCAGATAACCGGCATACCTTCCAGAGCCCGTGAGCACAATGATCGCAGAGGCTAAGCTCTTAAAGGAGGCCTCGACGGCACCAATTGCAATGGCCTCAGCCGGGTCGCTGCAGTGTGGCGTAGAACGACGCAGGTCCTCAAACACCTGCCGGTGGAATATGGCTGCCTCGGCTTCACGAGCAATCTGGCACAAGGGCAAGATGCATCGAGTAAAGGTATTCCCACATCAGATGCGCACACACAGATGGAAAAAAAAAAAAAAATGAGGAAAGAAAAAAGGGAGACAAGACATGGGAAACAGATTGACAAGGTTAAGAGGACATTAAAAAAAAAGGAGTAGGAATGACAGAAGAAATCAAGATGGTCATCAGGATAAGTTAGGTGTGTGCATTTAGTGGGGGGGGGGGGTGGAAGAAAAATACCAAAACTGTCAGATTATATTAAATTTTATGTTAAAGATTCTAACACAGCTGAAATACTAGATTGTTAATATAAATTAAAAAATACGATGCCAATGTCACATTAGTGATTCATTAAGATTGTGAAGCACATCAACAGGACAGGCTGGCTTCTGTTAAACTGGAACAAAACATCTTGACATTCAGATGCAACATAAAGGGTCCAAGCCAGTTAAAAATCAGCCAGGAAAACATTTAGAGGTTAGTCCATATTAATTTTTTGGGGTTTTTTTGCCTAGTGTGCAGCTCCTGTTGAAGATGGAGTTTACTCCAGGTTCAGAGACATCCAGTACACCCTCAGTGCATCAATAACACTGCATCTGCTGAGTCAAGGAGACATCTGCATTGTGGCTAAGAGTAGCAGCGGTCAGCCAAGAAGGCATTGGGAGTAAAGGACAGACAAGATGGGATTAAATACATTGTCCATCCATGCAACTGAAAAACTGGGATATTGCTAAAATATGATTTATGGTAATTTAATCAATTTCTTTATCTGTCCCTAACTGAGAAACACAAAATACAACTTTAAAAAGTAACACAATTTGATAAATTCAAAGAGGCCCAACACTTACGGCCCTTTAATCTGATACAGAATTTGAATGGTAAATTATGTAGTCAGGCACACAAACTTTGTAAGAGAATTAAGCATCATTTTGGAGACTCCACTGCAAAAAAACAAGTGGTACCGAATATGAGGTGTAGTGAATTTGTTAGATAAAGAGGTGCAGCAGCTGCCATTGGTGGTGGCTTTGAGAAAAAGCATCCAACATGCTATTCAAGTAATTAATAACCACATGCACATTGTTATCATCATGCAGCGGTTCATGTGCTTCCAGCTCCTACACAACCTTATGATTATTGTATTGATTGATTTTTATAATGTTTCAGTGGATGATCAGAAATGAAAGATGTAAGCATGTACACTGCCTGTCCCCAGAAAAAAAACAACACATCCACCATTTCATTGGACATCCTTTAGCCTTGGTTACAGGCACTCATTCGGTGTGGCATCGTTTTTAATAATCTTCTGCAATTTCGCAACATTTATAGCTGTTCAGAGTGCATAAACCACGCCAAGACCTTGTAGAGATGATGGGAGAGTCAGATGACTGCATCGTTCTCAATGAGGTCAAGATCTGGACTTTGTGATGGCCAATCCATGTGTGAAAATGATGTTGCATGCTCCTTGAACCTGTCCTGCACATTTGAATCTGATGAATCCTGCGATTGTCTGTGCAATCAGGAAGGAAGACATTTACTGATACAATAACCTGGTTATTCTGTATATTCAGGTTATGAGCTGACCTCATTCTTTGGGCACATAACGTTGCTGAACCTTTACCCAACCAACTGCAGCAACCACAGGTCATAACAGGCTTGTAGGGTTGACACTAGACACGACGACCTCATGCACCTCTCTGATGCGCCCCTCCCTCTAGAACAGAGTAAATCTGGAGTCCAATCTTCATCCTTCCCAGCAAATTGAGGCCCTTTTATAGGAATTAGCCTCACTGATCAGTATTTTTCCTAAAGCTACACTGTTTAGTCCCAACCACTTGAGTTCTCTTTGCATTGTGCATGTGCAAATGCTCTTATGTTCACTACTGAACACATCCAAGAGTTCTGCTGTACTTTCTTTGAACTATGTGATTTCAAGCATTCAAGTGATTGGTAATCAAAATCGTTTTCAATATTGGTTTGACGGTTTTTAACCAAATTTTAATATTTTTCAGCCATTTCCTTAAATGATTTCTTTGTTTGATGCATAACCAAAATATTCTGAAAAAGATTAACACATTTTCCTTCCACCACAAGATGCATCTTTGACATGGTCATTTAAGAAATGAGAAGCTATTCACTGCATCCATTAGAGTTAAATAACTTGTTGCCAGCTGAAACTTAATCATCAAGTCAGTAAAAATCCAATAGGGGGATCTTGTCTATTTACTTTCTTAAATCCAGGTAGTTTTTTTTTTTTTTTGTTTTTTTTAGGACAGGCAGTATACATGCTGACACTAGCTGCAGCAAAAACCAGGCGGCACATATAAGCAACAGTTGACTCTGGGAGAAGCAGCTGATTCTTAGCATAAATTATTTTCAAATTAAATTTCATAACTACAAATCATGAAAGCTCATCTTATAATCATTAATGATCATGCTTATTTGATCAAATTTTTTATTTTTACATTTTGAATTTTTTGTGTAGATGGACTCACCATGTGCTGTGTGCGCACGGCCTCCAGAGGGTAATCTCCCTTGGCTGTCTCCCCGCTCAGCATGATGCAGTCAGCTCCATCCAGGACGGCGTTGGCAACGTCGCTGCCCTCAGCGCGGGTGGGTCTAGGCTTCTTGATCATGCTCTCCAGCATCTGAATGGTTTAGGAGGATTAACTCACACTTACATCAACGAATTTTATGGCAGTGCATCTTGTTTAAAGCTACTGGCCAGACCCTTCTGTAAAAAGTAAAATTTTTTTAAAAGATAAAAACTACTCTTTCTCCTTTCACACACACACATATGCCTCTGGTGACATAAGCTAATTGATCCCAATTCTTGAGTATGTCCTTCAGGTCTTAAAATGTGTAAAACGTGTATGCATGTGTATTTTAAAGTCATTTTGAGCTGCTGTCATCTTGGTCAGGATGCTCCTTGTAAAATAGGATTTTAAAATTTCTGTGGATGTTTTTATCCCCAGAAAAATACAGTAGAAATCTACACTGAAGTTTTAATGTCAGCATACCTTTGTGTGTTTACAGTATTTTTAGGAAAACAGCTTTCACAAACCTGAGTTGCGCATGTGATTGGCTTGCCAGCACGGTTGCAGCGACCAATCATCATCTTCTGAGCTAGAAAGACCTTTTCCGTGGGGATCTCGATACCCAGGTCACCACGTGCAACCATGATGCCATCGCTAGCCTCCATGATCTCATCAAATCTGCAAACGCATACAACAAATGATCAACGTTCTTGGTAAAACATGGTAAATGATCAAGCCTGACATGCAGTCAGCTTGTCAACATCATACACACCTGCGTACACCCTCATGGTTCTCCAGCTTGCTGATTATCTTGATGTTTTTGCCCTTCTCTCCAAGAACAGCTCTGACAGCATGTACATCATCTGCTTTGCGAATGAAGGAGGCAAAGACCATGTCGACTCCCTGCTCGACACCAAACAGCAGGTCCTTGATGTCCTTATCTGAAACGGCGGGCAGGTCAACAGCAGCGCCAGGGAGGTTCACGCCCTTCTTGCTGCCCAGAGTGCCACCATTTTCAATCTCACACATGAGGTAATCAGTGCCTGGAAAACAAAACAATAAAACAGCAGCAACTTTAACATCCATGAGAATTTACAGGAGGAAGCTTACTTCATGTTCGATAATCTTCTACTCACCAATCTCCTTGACCTGCAGAGAGATGAGGCCATCATCAATGTAGACCTTACTGCCAACTTCCACCACTTTGGTGATGTTCTTATAGTCGAGCCAGAGGATATCTTCACCACAGTTGTCCTGGTAAGCATCGTCTAAGATAACCTTGATCATGTTGCCCTTCTTCAGCTCCACCTCAGCTGTGCCACTCTGTCACATCATAAACATGCATAAATAAATGCATTCATTTCATATCAAATCTGGAGTATAGCAGAACTGTTCTGGTGTGGGGATTAATGTTAAACTCACTCCTTTAATAAGGCCCGTCCTGATCTCTGGTCCCTTTGTGTCCAGGGCAATACCGATGGGTCTGTAATGGATACTGCCTGGCTCGAAGCTCTCACATGCCTTCCGTACATTCTTGATGGTCTCTCCGTGGTACTACAGTAAGAGAGATTTGTTTGTTAAATGTGTTTTTTTTCATATAACCAAGCCTATAAACTGTAGCATTCCCCATCGTGTCACTATATGGAAACGTCATTTTATTTTTTGTAACAATATACGGGTGAATTTATATCAATTGCACCATCTTTGAAAAATAAATTTTTGTACTTCAGTTCAAAAAGTGAAACTCATACAGATTTTCTTTTATCTTGGCATGTTTTAATGAAAACCCAAAATTCACAATGTGAACCGAGACTGGAGTCAGTGCTTCAAGACCCACCGTACATAGACATATACAGAACTGTTGCATTCCTTGTGTTAAGGCACTCCTGAAATAGCGACAAAGTCAAAAGTGTCTTGTCCACCCTGAGAAAAAAGACAAGATGGTTTCTCAGTGGCCCATTGTCCTCTTTTCAAATGAACATACATTTATTTGGGAATCAAGGTCCCAACATATGGAGGAAGAATGGACATATAAGTCAGTGATGATTTTGTATTTTACTGGAAAGTGGAAGGAAAAATGTGCTTCTTCAGACAAGCAATTTATGTGTTAACACCTCAGCTGTGCCACATGCTTCTCCACACTGGTGCAATAATTCATGCAAGAAGGAGGCAGGAGTAGGTTAGAGTAGGAGTGCAAATATGATAAGCTATTTGGAAGTACAGTGCATTAAGCTGAGGTTTCCATTTTAAAAACCTGTTATTTGCTTATATAATATTTAGTTCTTATTAGCTGTAAAGCATAATCCAAACAAAACTTAACTGTTAGAGTGTGATATATTTCAAGCACTTCTTTCAAAGTATTAGCACAGATCATAATACATAACTTATGACTTTCACTTTTAAAATGTAATTATTGAATAAATTGACTTTTTTATGATTTTCTAATTTACCGACATGCAACTGAATTGTTACCAGACATCGTTTTCAGCAGCTACAAAATCAGGTCAGGGCAATTAAAATACAAGGTGTGTTGACAACTCACACCACCATAAAGGACGTTGGTCATGTCAGCATTACAACAGTCAGTTTCCTTTAATGTGACGGGAGAATATGTAAAAGCATTCTGTGGGATTTTGTTACATTGGATACCAAATATGTACAATGTCACTGAGGCTTGCATTTATTAAGTATGCAATACGATGTTAAATTGCTGGGTGTAAAAAGCTGAATGAAACTATAACCACAGCTGATGTCTTCATCATCAGCGCTCCTTGACCATGACTGAACTTTATGACATGACATGTGACTATTTTCAGTAAGACATTTAAAGAAGTGTCGTGTTTTATTTAACAAAAAAAAAAAAACCTAAAAAGAATATCCAGCCTGAAATCTGCATTTATCAAAAATACTACACAACCAGTCTACATACACATTTTTTCAGCACAGACTATAAAATGTTGCAGTTACAATCACACCCGTGGTGGCTTTCAATCAAGCTGTGGGACAGCTGGAAGGAGAGAAACTCAGTATGGTTGTGTTTTACAACCTCTAGGGAGGCTAATTAACAGGTAGTGCGGAGTTTATGGCTTTGGACACAACTGTCTGCTGTCTATTTCGGTAGCCAGAGCTTTCAGTAACAATGCTACTGGCAGGTACGTACATCCGCAGTTTTTCTCTAGGTCTCACCCATTCAACTTAACTTCACCATTCCTGGTAATTATAAATAATGCTGATTACTACTTGAAATCATTTTGCTGCCTGAGAGAGTTTCTTTTAGCCTCATTGGCACCATTTCCAACAGCTTTCAGACTGCAATGCAACTCCAATCCATTCTTGCCAGTTGCTGGAATAAAATTTGAGATTTTGTGTTTAAGAAAACTCCAACACGCACCATCTACCTTTGAATAAAGTTGAATGTAAACAGGCATTTAGCCCTTAAAAGCTAATTGAAGTTTGACTCTTTTGTAAACACTTAATAAAGTTCAAATCACTAAACATGACCCGACCTGATACTTCAAGGCCTGTAATCAATGAGCACAGAATTAAATAGAAACAAAGAGCTACAATTTTTGACAAAAACATTTCTAATAAAAGGTCAAGAGGTCATTTGCCTCATATAACCTGATATCTATACATGCATCAAAACAAGTGTTGCATTTAGTTGGTAAATGGTAAACTTAATGATTTTAAAACGGATGGAATGAGATTCCCTCTGCAGCAAGGGAAAATTGGTCCATGTTGTGCACAAGGTTCTGTTTACACCAACTGACAGCTGTTACTACAAAACAGAAGCTGAGGGCAATCAGTCTTCTTCCTCAATTTGAGTTACTGGTTTGGTTTCATCACCATTCATTGCTCAAAGCTAATTTCAGTATTTTTTTGTTCCCGTCATCTGGAAAATAGAAATGTTTTGTAAGGCCCCATGTGTGTTTGTTCCTAAGATATTGAAGCACAAAATTCACTTATAATTTTTTTAAATCCTACTGTCACTCAAATACAACATTATGAAATTACTGATTAAATGTTAGAATAAAAAGGGGCATCGCTTAGCAAAAACCTAACTATTTTTCAGCCATTCTGGCCTTGCTCAGTTACCATGCAGTGAACAGTTCATTACATAATATATGCTGCAATTCACTGTCAATTTGTTGATCGAATAGTGGCTTGAAAACTACAAAATGATAGTAAAGCTCAATTTACCAGTTTACATAAAGCACAGAATCTTGTTTGATTAGGTAAATTAAATCACATTTTTAAAAAATGACCAACCTCATGTGTACCGTGGGAAAAGTTCAAACGAGCAATGTTCATTCCAGACTTGATCATCTCCTTGAGTATATCCACAGATCGAGACGCTGGTCCTGCAGGAATAAAGGACTTTCTTTACACACAACATTTAACATTTTTAATTTTATTGCAATTGTGTTGCAGTGAGTTCACTAAATTTTAAACCTGAGCGACCACATCAGTGAAAAGCCAAACGCTGATTTAGCTTCAGACGTCCATCATGCAAAATAATAAAACCCTTAAAGACACCAGTAAGGGAGTTTCTACACCTTGATTTAAGGGAATGCAACCTTAAAGCATTGACTGACCAATGGTGCAGATGATCCCAGTGTTGCGGGCAGTGGTGGGTTCAGAGTCAATGTCCAGCAGGCACATGTGTTCCAGGAAGGTGTCGGCCATGGCAGCGTTGAGCTGCTGTGTCTGGATGAAGGCAGAGCCCATATCTTTTGGCAGAGGCATGGTGATTGCTTTTACAGTCGGACAAGTTCTGCATGGGGAAAAAAAAAAAAAAAACAAGGGGTAAGAATATTTTCTAACATAGTAACAACACTTGTTCTTTGCTTTTTACACAGTTGCAAAGTAAATGAGCAGAAAGACAGTGTGAGCGAATTTCTAGCCATTGTACAGATAAAAGGATATAAACTTTCTGTGTTCCAGTTAATTTCCTCAAAGGCCAACAATGAAAGTAGAAATTGATTTTCTTGTTGTGGGTTCTACTGTTACCTGCAGGTCAGGAGAACATTGCAAACTACCACCTGGATCTTACTTCTTCCATTAGCCATGCTCCCAACAAACAAAGGCAACCATTTCAGGAAAAGGACCCTTAGAAATGACAGGTCATGAACTCCTGAAAAAAAACATCTTGCCTGTCAATATTCTGTTATCTGAGCCGTGGACATTTAAAAGGGAAAATGTGTAAATTTAATATTAGACTTATGAAATGCACCCAGTGGAATTCTGTGCAAATATGGTTTGGTGGTAACACAGTTTTTACGCAACACTCCCTTTTCTTGACTTCCTCTCAGTTTTTGGGTTGCGCAAACAGTAAAATGAGTAGTGGATAAACACCTGACCTTTTAAGACAGCCAGTCAGTTGATCTGGATCTGAAATGCCAAGGCTAATCCCCCAAACACATCCCGCAATCTTTATTAAACAGTACACTGGGGTCTCTGCCCCACATGGTAGTTTATCCACACCTGCCCACCTACGCTTAAGTTATCTGTGGCAACGAACGATACAGTCATAAAGCTACAACTGTGGAATTTGCGGGATTTTATGATGATACTTATTGTAGCATAGAAATGAGGTTAGGTAAAACCCCAACAGTTGCCCACAACCTACACCCCCTTCAATCTGTCACTGACATACGAATGAGCCTGTTTGAATTCATTACATAAAAACGCATTTCCACTAACAGCCAAGGTGCATTTGAGGAGGATGCAACAGTGTTGTATCTGAATGAATAATGCAGTAATGGAAGGATTTAAAATGACTGGAGCGGAATACATTTCGAGGTCGACAGCTTTTTTATGCATCACTTAACTCCTGGTGAGGAAGACTTTCCTAAACCACATATTTCTTTAAGAAAAGCCCTGGGTACAGCACTCAAGGCCATGTTGACCTGTATTATACCATGTTTTAAGAAATTAGATGGTCGTAGTATGACAATTTATATGAAAATTGTTTAATCCAATTTACCCTTCTGTTTTTTTGGTGTTTTTTTTTTTATATATATACACACAGTACAACAACCCAATGAAAAGGCAAACAGGCATCATTAGCATAAGGTCTCTCTGATGCCAACTTTTCATCCACCCTCTATAGCAACCAGTGGAAAGATTAAGTTTCTCCATTTGTAAATTATGCAAGCAATACTCTCTCACTGGGTGAACAACAAGCGGCGGACATTAACAGGTGCGACAGAGATGGAAAATGGCTCTCTTTTTCAATGTCAACTAGCAAATGCAACTATAAATTGGTTTTACTTGGTGGCTTATCTGTTTTGATGCAACAGTATGCAAAAACTGGCATACAGGGAAGTACATTTTTAAGAGGTGGTACAAATGAAGGCACAATTACTCTGGCCTCCAAGAGGAAAATCTTACACATGAAGTCAGGCGCACTAGAGGTTTAACATCCTCTTACTCATCACATTCTCACTACAGATGCATCAAGACAGGGGATTCCAGACAGAGCTGCTATACTAACAGAAGCTACTGGCCTGTGATGCAACATTTCCATCAATGGCTCAGACCAAGCCTGTATGTGACTGCAGACATATCCCACTACAACACCAGACGACCTCTGTGTCTGGGCAAAACCACAACCATGAAATAGGGGTGTGAGGGGCATCAGTTACAGAAAAATCACCACTTCAACATGTTTTTAAATAGTAACCTAATTTAATGACCCACTGCAATTTTTTAACCTATATAAATTCAAATAGTGATCAATATGTAATTATAGCAGCTTTTGGTACATTTCCATAATATATTTGAGTTTTTTTAGTCATCCACAAATGTGGTATAAATGTCAAACACAGCTTTGGAAATGACTGACCAGAGACTGGAATCTGCCAATGCTTTTATTGATTTGATCAGATTGGTGATCACTAATCAAACACACACACACAAAATAAAAAAATAAAAATCTGAATGTGCCCTGTTCAATAATCAAGTAATACCACAGTTTTCAGTCGATAAGTGCATCAACAAACAGCATGTACTTTAATGGAGTTTTCTGGGTTTCACAGAAAAAACAGAACCTGCAGCAGAGGCCTCTCAGGTCTCTCTTATGCGTTCTAGTCCAAAAAAAAATTGGTATCTGTTGGAGAAAGTCTGGTCGGTTAATCCTTTTCTTTATTACTGTAGCGACTACATGGTATTTTTTTCTGATGGGTATAAAGGAATATGACCCCATCAACCTCACATAACCTTGGAAAAATCAACAGAAACAATCCCCCAAAACAGTTACAGTTCTTCATGTCTAACTAAGCATACTAATATCCATTTGTTTAGTAAAAAATAAAACAAAATGGTTTGTGACCCCAGGACAGCCTGTGGGCATCACAACAGGCCAGCACTGCAGTAGCAGGACAGCTTTAGGAGTTGGCTACCCAACAATCCTCTTCAATCTCTTTCCAACACATCCACCTTAAAATAGTGTCACCATCTCCTGCTTTTAAGGTAACTAATATCCTATCTTGGTCATATAAATGTGAAATATCCCTATGTAGTCATTAGGAGCAACAGAAGCATGGCTGTCAGTGACCTGACATTCCTCATCATCCAATATGGGTGCGATGTGACACAAGGCTAATCCAAGACAGCTCTTAAGAACAGCATTGTTCACACTCACTCAACCTATGCAGTATGTCCAGGTTGCTCTACATACCCCCAGTAGATCCTCTGGTTTTTCCTGGGGACAACCAAGCCCTTTACAATCAAGGACCTCCAGAGCCACCCCAGTGTGCTGGAAAGTCCGATGCTAGTGAGCAAGCTACGCCTCGCACCAGCAGAGTTGACCCCTGCAGTGTGTCTGCATACACGTGACACTGTCAGGAGCTCAGGTTTAAATCCATTCAATGCGGATAAAGAACATGAAGAGCGGCTGCTGTAACTGGGAAATCGCCATAACCTGATCGAGCGGACGGACATGAGACTTCCACCACGGCACATCAGAACAGCGTCACACCAATGTTACTGCTAGCATGGATCATACAGACCCTGGGCTAAAAACAGAAACTGGGCTAACTATAACACAGCATAGAAGGCTGGTGTGTAGAAATATCAAACTCCATAGTACATACACTCTGGTGCCTGTCAGCTAAGCTGGTAAACTCTCACCAACATCATGCATGCTTCTTTATGCGTTTCATGAACCTGAATCTAAAATGAAATGCAAATTCAAAAGTTAAGTTCTCTGAAATCTCAGAATGAGAGTCTGCAGTTGTAAAGGAATACCCATAAGTTGTGGAGTTACTGAAGTCACTGAAGATAAAATGTGTGCCGGCACATGGGAGCCAGACCAGCTGTGACAGCCCCGACCTTCTACACCGTCAAATCTGCTGCAGCTCAACCTTTCACCACAACAGTAGGTCAACAACAAACACCTGGATGGATTTTTTGCCACCAATAAAGTGCTCTTGTTTCTATGCAAGCTGTGTTATAGCAGTAGTTAGAGAATGTTTGATGTGTCCCAAGTCAAACACACCTGAATCAAAGGATTGAATTACCGCATCATGCACTAAAGTTCTACAGGGTCCTGCTAATGATCCAATTATGTGATTCAGCTGTGTCAACAGAGACAAACAAAAGTTGCAGGAAACAGGCCCTCGAGGACTGGATTTGACACCTGTGACTTAATGAAAAGGGAAAAATAATTCAGATTTCTTACTATGTGACCTTTTGATAACTAATAAGAGCGACTGTCTGTGATCTCAGGACATTACCAATAATAATTGCAATAACATCTGATTAATTTGTTTTGAGGCAATTATTTATTGCTAGGGTCATACATTTCAAACAACTCACACATCTTGACCCACCTTGACCCCTTGGGAGTGAAGACAACATTTTGTCAACAGAATTGTTAAACAGAGCAAAACATTCTTTTGTTTTGTATACAACATTATATCTTGAAACATACAAAACCACATGGCAGCCTGGCAGCAGTCTCGGCCACTGTGGATGCATTTGATCAGGGGTATTATAAGCCCATTGAATAAATTAAACATTAAACAAAAAGGCCCCTTTCTAGTTCTTTTTGGAAAAGCTCACATAACGAGGATGTAGTCCAGGCCTACACAGGCAAGGTGAGACCTGCCCTCACTTTTCTGTATTCAGTGTAAATAAGACCCGTTTTTTTTCCATTATGCAGATAGATACTGCAGCAGATTTTCTATGGCAAAAAAAAACAAAAACGTTTCAGACCACACCTGTATGGCACCACTTGTCTAAAAGTTACATCTTAAAACTCGAGGTGTCTGAACAAAAGAGAAGGAGGAGAAAATAGTTCATTTTTACCACTAATTGAGCATTCAGTGACTAATACTACTAAGGACCACGTACTAATTCGGGCCTCATTTCTGTTAGAAACACATTAGCATCTAAAGCTTGAGTTAAATTACAGACGATGCGGCAAAGGTCACGTTCTCCCATCCTGCGTCACATTTTCCTGATCTGCAGACATCACTCGAAATGACCAATGGGAGGCAGAGAAGACGGAGGGGCCACACCCACAGCAGGAGGCAACAGGAAGCGATTCTACAACGGTTAAGACTTGACGCATCACACTAAATGTCTCCATTTTAAAATACTCAATAAACACAAAACTCCGGAAGAATATAGTTTAAGTTTAGGACAGAAACAGATGGCTGGCGCCTCAAGATCTGTTCAGTGTCTGAGAGAAAAAAAAATCTTTTTTTTTTTTTTTCTCTCTCAGACACTGAATTTTAATGTTCAAATTCAACATAATTGGACTTAAAACTAGCATCTAATTTGTGATATTGCTCTTGTCTCCTTCAGCTGTATTTTTTCATCGAGTTGTAAAAGGAAAGTGAGAACAAAACACAGACCTCAGTCACTGAGCAAAACGTGTTGAAAATTAACAACATAGCTAAAGCTATTGAAAAAAATAAAAGGCTAAATGTTTAAGAGGAGCTTTACAAATAGCAAAACTATTAAAAACCGCAAACTGAAAACACTGTTGAAGATACCCACCTTAACTCTGGTTATGGCTGCTTGTAGCGATATGACTGCTAGGAGACTGAGACCAGCTTCAAGGTGATCTGTCCTAGTATTTCCTCACTGTGTGGAACTACTTTCTAGGGATGCTGATATCCATCCGACAAATGATAAATGAAACATGAAAAGCAAAGGCAGATATTCTCTTTATACAACTAAACCAACGACAAATATTAAGGAAAACAAAGTGGTTAGATACATATTTATGTAAATGTTGCCTATTTTTTGAAAAGACAGGAATGTGTAAAACGCAAAGAACGTCGCGGAAGGATATGTTAATACGTGATGGGAGTGCTTGGTAAAGTTAGAGAGCCAATGGGGAAGCGTAAACGCGTTACAAGAGCACCAAATGGAGCATGTGACTGCATGCAGGAAGGTAGTCAGTGTGTGGTTGATTGGTATGCCACGTGCGTGTCCCAAAGCTTTCATGAACCTTTTATTTTAATTATTAGTTTTTGAGATACACAACTTTGGTAGGTCAAACTATTAATAGGCATACACGTTAACATGCTTCAGTATCCTCTAGCTATTTTGGTGGTTATTAACCATTTTTGTCTGCATTTAGTTTCTAAACCATGGGGCAATTATGTCATAATTGCTAGCTATAAGTACCATCTCCTCTGCGACTTGCAAACAGTGAAGAGAAGAAAGGAGTAAATTACTACTCGGTTCAATACGGTGCTGTGTCGCCATCTACCGATGGACAATTATACGACATCACTGGGATCCCACTGATGTTTTGTGCTTAAGTTTGTTTGGAATCTTTTGCTGCAGTCAGTCATTAGATAATAATAATAATAATAATGATGATAATCATAAAAAAATAATAACAGCCAAATTAAATTAATTAAAAACAGCCAAGCCAACTCAGACTGTCTACAAGTATGATCTTCTTGTCCTTATATTGTATTAGTTTGAGTATATATATTATTCTTTTCTTAGTTGTATTCTGCTGTATTGCAATAAAGAGGCATGACATGCATAGCCCTATTCTATGTGTGCAGATATTCGTTTTGTATTAAAAAAATAAAGTGATCAGTCTCCTTAATTCCAAAAGCCTTACAATTTGTTTAGATATGATATACAGGTCCTTCTCAAAATATTAGCATATTGTGATAAAGTTCATTATTTTCCATAATGTCATGATAAAAATTTAACATTCATATATTTTAGATTCATTGCACACTAACTGAAATATTTCAGGTCTTTTATTGTCTTAATACGGATGATTTTGGCATACAGCTCGTGAAAACCCAAAATTCCTATCTCACAAAATTAGCATATTTCATCCGACCAATAAAAGAAAAGTGTTTTTAATACAAAAAACGTCAACCTTCAAATAATCATGTACAGTTATGCACTCAATACTTGGTCGGGAATCCTTTTGCAGAAATGACTGCTTCAATGCGGCGTGGCATGGAGGCAATCAACCTGTGGCACTGCTGAGGTCTTATGGAGGCCCAGGATGCTTCGATAGCGGCCTTTAGCTCATCCAGAGTGTTGGGTCTTGAGTCTCTTAACGTTCTCTTCACAATATCCCACAGATTCTCTATGGGGTTCAGGTCAGGAGAGTTGGCAGGCCAATTGAGCACAGTGATACCATGGTCAGTAAACCATTTACCAGTGGTTTTGGCACTGTGAGCAGGTGCCAGGTCGTGCTGAAAAATGAAATCTTCATCTCCATAAAGCTTTTCAGCAGATAGAAGCATGAAGTGCTCCAAAATCTCCTGATAGCTAGCTGCATTGACCCTGCCCTTGATAAAACACAGTGGACCAACACCAGCAGCTGACACGGCACCCCAGACCATCACTGACTGTGGGTACTTGACACTGGACTTCTGGCATTTTGGCATTTCCTTCTCCCCAGTCTTCCTCCAGACTCTGGCACCTTGATTTCCAAATGACATGCAGAATTTGCTTTCATCCGAAAAAAGTACTTTGGACCACTGAGCAACAGTCCAGTGCTGCTTCTCTGTAGCCCAGGTCAGGCGCTTCTGCTGCTGTTTCTGGTTCAAAAGTGGCTTGACCTGGGGAATGCGGCACCTGTAGCCCATTTCCTGCACACGCCTGTGCACGGTGGCTCTGGATGTTTCTTCTCCAGACTCAGTCCACTGCTTCCGCAGGTCCCCCAAGGTCTGGAATCGGCCCTTCTCCACAATCTTCCTCAGGGTCCGGTCACCTCTTCTCGTTGTGCAGCGTTTTCTGCCACACTTTTTCCTTCCCACAGACTTCCCACTGAGGTGCCTTGATACTCTAGGAACAGCCTATTCGTTCAGAAATTTCTTTCTGTATCTTACCCTCTTGCTTGAGGGTGTCAATAGTGGCCTTCTGGACAGCAGTCAGGTCGGCAGTCTTACTCATGATTGGGGTTTTGAGTGATGAACCAGGCTGGGAGTTTTAAAGGCCTCAGGAATCTTTTGCAGGTGTTTAGAGTTAACTCGTTGATTCAGATGATTAGGTTCATAGCTCGTTTAGAGACCCTTTTAATGATATGCTAATTTTGTGAGATAGGAATTTTGGGTTTTCATGAGCTGTATGCCAAAATCATCCGTATTAAGACAATAAAAGACCTGAAATATTTCAGTTAGTGTGCAATGAATCTAAAATATATGAATGTTAAATTTTCATCATGACATTATGGAAAATAATGAACTTTATCACAATATGCTAATATTTTGAGAAGGACCAGTACAACACTGTAAACATAATCTTGTACCAAGTTCATTTAAAAGCAAAGTTGATGTTAAATTCACAAATAACATAATTTGCCAGGATGCATTCTTTTAAATTTCATTGCTGTTAAGTATTTAGTCATTGTTTATTAGTTTATTCCATGACACTACTTATTAACCCTTGTGTGGTGTTCATATTGTTTTTACTCAGCCAATGTTTCTGGGTCTGGTGGACCCGTTGCATTTTGTGATTTTTAATGCCTCTCAATTAAACACTTAATTAAAATCATGATATGAGTGGAAACAAATTTACAATTAATTTACATTAATTGTATCATTTTTCCTTCAGTAAATAATGAAAATGGGTCCCACAGACCCGAAACCACACAATGGTTAAAATTATATTTTTTTACCTTAACAGGATACTTAATAGTATCACATTATACCACTGTGTAAAAGAACATTTGTTAAATGCTTCAGCTAAAGTTCAAGTTTTAAAGCTATGTAAAAAGGTAACTTTATTAAGGGTCATCAGGACCAAAAGATATAATAATTATATGTCTAGGACAGAGATTATTGACTCTATTTTCAGGAATAGTTAATTATCTCACCTCTTTATCAGTTTTGCAAAATAAATAGATGGCATAATTAAAGTAAATCTTTGCTACATGTCAATCTTAACCATAGAAGTATCTCAAGCTACATAGCAAAGGTGCTCAGCAAAAGTTACAATTACCCTCAAATGAATAAAACAGTGAATCTATATATATTTTTTAAGTTTAGTAAAGGACCCATTATGTTCCTCACCATTTGTTTGGTGTAGTTCCTACCTGTTTGCAGATGTGCTGGTAGCACTGCTGCTCCCATTACCCATGTTGGTACCTGACTGGCTGCTGACAGCCTCTGTGTGTATCCACACCACTCCAGTGTTGAAGGCAGTGGACACACCTGTTCAGGTAAGGAAAAGAAATCAGCAGTCCACTCTGTGTGTCAACTGGTGAAGCTCCTGCCTGTCAATCAGCATTTAGTGTTGCTAACTCAAGTCCCACAGGGTACAGTAAGACACAGAGAATGTGCTCAGATAAATCTCTGATGAGCAGTTAGGATGCCTAATGCTTCTAAACATATAGTCCTAACGCAGCAACATCTACCAAGGGTAAATAAATAAAAATACTGAATTCACAAAGCCAGACAAAGATATTATTACAAGAAGAAACAGAAACACTTTATCAGCAATGCACACCCAAAGAAAATGTAGAATCCTCATTTATTCAAACAACACACATGCTTTTACACTGTGGAGGGAGTCCAAGTTATCTGGTGAAAAATCTGTCTTTGCTTGATCACATGCAAATTACACACTGAGAGGCCTGAGTCTAAATGTGAACTGAAAACCCTCGTTCAATGCAAACCACATCACATACACATCTTAAACAAAAGGGTAAATAAGTGTTACCATGAAGAAATAAAGTCAATTTTGTCATGAAAGTTTGGTATCTGTATTGACAGAGACTTATATCAAACTATGTCCTTAATGTTTAGGTACCACTCTTGTTTTCCTAGTTATAAAAGTAGTCTTCAAATTGGTGTTTCCTTGTAACTATACAGTCAAACACACTGAGTGGACAGTTGGCCCAACACCTGTTCATTAATCTGTCTGTTCATAAATAGATACCTCAAGACAATGAGGGTAAACACTGATTAGCTCAGTAGCTCAGTGACCATCATTTCACACTGGCACACGGTGACACACTGTTTTATGGATATCATAAGACAGATGCAATTTTTCAGGTTTATATTTGGTATTTAGGGTATGAACATTTTTTCCTCAATCTGCTACTTTCTCTTACTACTATTCTCCAATTATGCATTATCTGGAAATATTGGTGACATTGACTTAATGCGCTCTCTCGGTTTCTTCTCTTCATAGAAGTTACATCTGACCTGGTATTCTGTTTACCTGTGATGCCTTCCTGGGGCGGGCCATCAGCTGAGCTACTACTCCCGAGAAATTCATGTTCTCTTTCTATAGATGATACATTTTGTTCTGTGTTTCAGTTTATCTCTCTCTCTACTAGACAGTAACTGAAAGCACTATTGTTGCGACTAACTTTGTAATGTACAAAGTGGCTTTTTTTTACTGCTTTTACTGATTTTACTGCTGACCCAGAGCTCACATGTTCAGCAGTATTTCTCCTAGATGAAGCCACCAAAGAAGCTACTGCTGCCTGCTACTCTTTCCTTTTTTCGCATAAACATGCTCTTGCATCAGCACTTCTATGTTTGTGTGTGTGCTCTGTCTTCTCAAAGCCACAGCCAGTCACTGCAAATGACAGCTCAAAATGAACCTGGTTCTGCTGGAGGTTTCTTCCTGATAAAGGGGAATTCTCCTCCTCACTGTTGCTACACTCATGCTCAATGTGGGATTGCTGCAAAGTTAACAGCACCATGCAATCTACTGGCCACCATCAGTACATGCTTGTTCAGGAGCAGGGATTGCTGCAAAGTCACAAACTCAATGCAGTCTGCTTGGCTTACTTTGATAGAAAAGTATTTTCCAAATCAAATAATAAACTGAACTTGACTGCATTGTTTTATATCTAGGATCATACTGAAAAAAAAAAAAAAACGGAATTAAATATACAGACAAATTTGTTGGCACACTTGCTAGATACCTTGGCTCTAACAAGTGTAACCACAGTCCTGTTAAAATTCCAGATTTTTATACAAAAAAGGAGGCCTTGATATATAATTTCAAAAATCTTACATATATATACTGCGAAATTTATCCTGTACAGTTCAACTGAAAAACCGACATATCTGTCGGATGGAAAAAAAGAATTCAAAAATGCAATATAAAAAATGCTGCAATAACCCAGTTGGATACATTTGTCCACCTTCTAATGAATACTTTGTAAAGCACCTTTTAATTTTATTTCAGCATATACATATTGAATTATGTATATTTGCCTACTGACCCTAACAAAAGTTCTCCAAATCTTTGGGGTTGTTAGGACATCTCCTGCCCCTCTCAAGGTGAACCCACAGATCTCTGTTCAATATAGTTCTGGTTTGTTGCTAGCTCATTCAAAAGCTTTAATTTTGCTATTGTGAAGTCATTCTCTGGATTTAAATGTATTCTTGGACTTACAGTGATGCTGAAATATAAAATATTATTTTAACTTTAGCTTTATAGCAGATATTTGAATGTTTTGAGGCAAAGCTAATGGGTGCTATTCACAATTTGGTCCACCTTGACAAAACCCCCAGTTCTAATTGAAAAAATGGTAATCCAAGAGCATGATGCTACCAGCACTATGTGGTACATAGAGGTGACACTCACTGTTGTTTTAGGCCAAACATACCCTTTGTAAACTTCAACTTTAGTTTTATCAGACCAAAACAAACTCTCCCACAAGGGTTTGAAAGAATTTAGCCAGGTAAATGAAAATGGTTGTTTAAACAGAATGTTGACTCAAAACATGTAATCACATTGGTATAGAAATGGGTCATCAGGCACATCTATTGCCATCCCAATCCTTAATTCTGTAGAAAATCTATAGAGTTAGCCCATAAAAAAAGAGCATAGGAAACAACTCTGGATGATCCAGACATTTTGAGCATAGAGGAATGGTCAAAAAACACATTTCAGTTTGCCCCAACCTTGTCAAATGTTATAGGAGACTAGGTATTGTGCTAATGGTGAAAAGGGGTTGTTAGTATTTAAAGCAGGGGTACCAAGAATTGTGGGACTAATGATAAAAAAAGATTTATCCTCTAAATAAATGAACGCAAACTAAAGCATATAATTTTGTACGTCTTCATTGTGAGATTATGACACTGGAATAAAAGATACATTCATCTGAAGGCTTTTTACTCATATTTATGACTGCCAACAAATGTGTCCAGCATTGTAAATATCAACTAAAATATGCATTCAGAGCACCATAATACATTAATAGATACTGACTCATGCAAGTGTACACATTACTCACACATACTCACACACCACAAAAACACAACGTCAGAATTATACAGATTAGACACATTGTTCTCTCCAATATCTCAGCAGCAGTGCAGTCAGCTGCGAGTCACATGACTGGATTGCCTGGACTCACTGAGCATGCCCAGAACCTCAGTGTTGTCAGGCAAAATATAAGAGAGCAGTAGGAGAAGAGATCTGCAATAGATAAACACACAGACCCACACGCACGCACCAGCTGGCGCGCTTGCAGGCGCGCACAACACGCATCTAGAAACAGACAGTCCAGAACTGCGAGTGCTCCGCTCTTGTTTCTCCGCTGCTCTATTAATTGTGCTTTTGTCATCTGTCATTTCAGTGGAAAACAACCACTGACATAGGGAGAGACAGAGAGAGAGAGAGGCAGAGGCAGGTGTGCCCTTTAATAGAAAAGAAGCTGAGGCAAGGACAGCTTTCAAGTCTCCATCCTCTGTGGAGGTAAGTGTGGATGGATGTGGTGGGGGTCCGGAGCGATGGAGGGGGAGGCACTGGGGTTGGGATCCGCCTGAGCGCAAATGTGTTTGGGCTAACCTACCACCGAAGTAGAAGGAGAAATGGGGGAACGATGGCGGTGAATATATGTGTGTGTATTTATTGTGTATATGCGCACTGTCAGAGGGTGGGTGGGCTCATTTTGTCGGTGACTCTATTGGTATGTGAGACGACAGAGGCCAAGGAAATGACAAGGAGTGCGGGGGTGAGCGGGATTGAGATGTAAATGCGAGGAGTAGGCTTGAGGACATGGAAAACGGATAGGAGCTGAAGATGGAGACGAGCAGGGTTCTGCAGGGCTAGCCTGCACTCTACCAAAACGAGCATTTAAGCACTTTTATTTGGTCAGTGGAATATAAAGAAATTGGAGAATTTACATTTTTTTTTACTGTTATTGGCCTCAATATAACATAACTGGTTTTCTGCCTTCTGATATGTTAAAATTATCATCTGCAGCGCAAATCTATGTTGCTGTATAGTCTTTGTTCACACACTTTTTGTTTCTGCAATTTCTTTGTTCTGCTGTTTTAATGTGCCTTAGATATAATGAATTGAAATGTGCATTTTGGTGCTCAGGGACAGATTTGGGAGGATGTGGGCCCCTGGGATAGAGTCAGTTTTGGTGCCCTGCCCACAGAAGAATATTTTATAAATGCAACATCCACATCAGGTACACATCAGCTTCAAGTCTTATGGGCCTTGTCCACACAGAATGCTTTTCTGAAATTATAAAATGCTTTGTATTTGCCATTTGTATAAAATTCATTTAAACACACAGGTCCTTCTCAAAATATTAGCATATTGTGATAAAGTTCATTATTTTCCATAATGTCATGATGAAAATTTAACATTCATATATTTTAGATTCATTGCACACTAACTGAAATATTTCAGGTCTTTTATTGTCTTAATACGGATTATTTTGGCATACAGCTCATGAAAACCCAAAATTCCTATCTCACAAAATTAGCATATCATTAAAAGGGTCTCTAAACGAGCTATGAACCTAATCATCTGAATCAACGAGTTAACTCTAAACACCAGCAAAAGATTCCTGAGGCCTTTAAAACTCCCAGCCTGGTTCATCACTCAAAACCCCAATCATGAGTAAGACTGCCGACCTGACTGCTGTCCAGAAGGCCACTATTGACACCCTCAAGCAAGAGGGTAAGACACAGAAAGAAATTTCTGAACGAATAGGCTGTTCCCAGAGTGCTGTATCAAGGCACCTCAGTGGGAAGTCTGTGGGAAGGAAAAAGTGTGGCAGAAAACGCTGCACAACGAGAAGAGGTGACCGGACCCTGAGGAAGATTGTGGAGAAGGGCCGATTCCAGACCTTGGGGGACCTGCGGAAGCAGTGGACTGAGTCTGGAGTAGAAACATCCAGAGCCACCGTGCACAGGCGTGTGCAGGAAATGGGCTACAGGTGCCGCATTCCCCAGGTCAAGCCACTTTTGAACCAGAAACAGCGGCAGAAGCGCCTGACCTGGGCTACAGAGAAGCAGCACTGGACTGTTGCTCAGTGGTCCAAAGTACTTTTTTCGGATGAAAGCAAATTCTGCATGTCATTCGGAAATCAAGGTGCCAGAGTCTGGAGGAAGACTGGGGAGAAGGAAATGCCAAAATGCCAGAAGTCCAGTGTCAAGTACCCACAGTCAGTGATGGTCTGGGGTGCCGTGTCAGCTGCTGGTGTTGGTCCACTGTGTTTTATCAAGGGCAGGGTCAATGCAGCTAGCTATCAGGAGATTTTGGAGCACTTCATGCTTCCATCTACTGAAAAACTTTATGGAGATGAAGATTTCATTTTTCAGCACGACCTGGCACCTGCTCACAGTGCCAAAACCACTGGTAAATGGTTTACTGACCATGGTATCACTGTGCTCAATTGGCCTGCCAACTCTCCTGACCTGAACCCCATAGAGAATCTGTGGGATATTGTGAAGAGAACGTTGAGAGACTCAAGACCCAACACTCTGGATGAGCTAAAGGCCGCTATCGAAGCATCCTGGGCCTCCATAAGACCTCAGCAGTGCCACGGGGTGATTGCCTCCATGCCACGCCGCATTGAAGCAGTCATTTCTGCAAAAGGATTCCCGACCAAGTATTGAGTGCATAACTGTACATGATTATTTGAAGGTTGGCATTTTTTGTATTAAAAACACTTTTCTTTTATTGGTCGGATGAAATATGCTAATTTTGTGAGATAGGAATTTTGGGTTTTCATGAGCTGTATGCCAAAATCATCTGTATTAAGACAATAAAAGACCTGAAATATTTCAGTTAGTGTGCAATGAATCTAAAATATATGAATGTTAAATTTTCATCATTACATTATGGAAAATAATGAACTTTATCACAATATGCTAATATTTTGAGAAGGACCTGTAAACATGGCATCTTTCAGCTTTGGGGATGTGCTTAAACCTTTGCCCCTGGCTGTTTCATACCCATCTTTTAGGAGTACTAATTGAAGCAGTCTGCTTCGGGTGGTTTTTTATTGACTATGCATCAGTGCACACCTGCCAGGGGGCCATTTGCTAACTGCTTTTACAAACAACAAAGTCATTTTCTATATTCTACTAATAGTCAATTGTGAATTGTCTCTATATTTTATGAAAATACTTCAACTACAATGAAAAATATACTGACATGGCAAGGTTTAAGTACAGGGATACAACATAGTTTCTTTTAGGATACCAAATTTAAGTAGAAAAGGACAAAACATCAACGTGTTGATAAGCAAATTAACCTGGAGCCACTAGAATTTTGTTATTTCTGACATGATTGATGTTTAAGGTTTGATCAGAGTTGGAGCTATGGCCTCATCCATTTTCAAATAGTTTAAATAGTTTGGTGTCTCTACAGAAATCCACCCACCCAATATGCACGTAGATTTTTTTTTAACCCTGCAAAATACTGTGTTTGCAAAATATATATCCCCAAAACCTTAGGATCCCAGGCTATTGCCCTTACTAATGCCCTGCCTGGGTGATGCTACACTGTCATTTGCAGCATTAATGCTAGTCTTTGTTTGCTTGTTTTACATAAATAACAGATTTCCCTTCCATATGAATAATAGGAATGGGAAATATCAACTTAAAATATCACAATATTGATAAAAGCGATGATAAAAAATATTTTAAATATTTTACATCACAATAATTTTGGCTGTAATCCATCACTGCATATAGTCTGGGAACCACACAAATAACTGCTCCTATAAAAATAGAAACCTAAACCCTAATATTTGGTCATTCTCCTCGCTGCTAAACAGTACATTAATTAATTCCATTCAGTCATATTTTGAAGTGTTTCTAAATGCAGCCTTTTATTTATGATCTTATGGAAAAAAATAGCTAAAAAGCAAGAAGAATAACATGCAGATCATAAATGACAGTTTATTGTTATTAACACATGATGAATAACTGTTAAATTGATTATTTTTCAAACAGTGCTGTAATTGCCCATCCCCAATGGTTTAGAGGCGATTCTTGTCTTGCTACATTTAAAAATATAGTAGAAATAGAAATAGTTTTTGAATATTCACTATTGAGTAGCAGTAGAAACAATGGGTTCCTCTTATATTATGGTTTTTCTTTCATTTATTTATCTCTCACTCTTATGGTAATATCAGTGTATGTGCTCTCTTCCTACTGCATTTCTGAAGAAAAACTATACCTACATGTTCTTTGGTATTAATAGACTAGGATCCCGAGAAAAAAAAAAAAAAACCTAAACAAAGAAGTGGAGACATCCAGGGTACTGAACATACAGGACATATCTCCCACACACTTTCTCTCAACAGTGATTAATGCCACTCTGAAAGGAGGCAGAGATGGCTGTTGCTAGGATACATGGTAAGGTGAAGTACAGGCAATTTAAACAAAAAAAAAAAAAAGGAGGAGGGCACCATTGAATGAGCATGGCATCACTAGCAGTAGCCTCTGGTTCATGTTTTCTTCCTTTGCTGATTATCTTTTCCAATTTCTCCAAGGCTGTGGCATTCAGAGGAGCGTGAAAAAGAACGGACAGTCAGACAAAGCTCTGCGTTTTTCTCAGTTCTTGCTCCTTTCACCTGGAGATAGGCTGCAATGGTTGGCAGTAATCAGAGGCCTAAACCTGTCTGAGAGAGCCCTATGAACAGTCGATCCAATGGTAAGACAGATGGGTTTCTATTGGTGTGTGTAATCAGTGAGTCTGATAAAGCCGTGTCACAAAGTCATCGTTTTGTTTACAATTTAGATATTTGTGAAGGAGATTTAATAATGATGCAGTGCTGCATGCAGAATAGCTGACATTTTGTTCTGGCACCCAGATTATTTTAGCTTTATTTTATAATGAAAGTGCAGGTCTGTTGAGCTGAAACTGTCATGCTTTGACAAGTCTTTTTTCATATTGTTAAAGTCACCCCTGTCGTTCTCAGTTAGGTATTCTTATGAGGGAAGATGTCAGAGGATGTTCTGAGTCTCCTCCAAGAGATTCTATATAAAACAGTGTTTTGAAGCCCTTTAACGGAAGTCTAAATTGGGAGATGAAAGGATGTTACAAAGAGGCTGTATTTTATTCCCTCTCTACTATAATGGTGTTTTCACAATGCGTGGGCCCACAGGACATCAAAGGCCAGTGTTGGACAGACGAGGAGTCAGATGGGGAGAACGAATCTGAACAGTTCCTTTACGGAATCCAGGTAGAGAAGGCTTGATTACTTCTCTGTTAAAGTAGTTTTGTTAAAATGTTACACATTATTTGATGTTCCTTCAATGTAGTGTGTTTAATACATATTTGTTTTCAAAGGGTATTGTAGTAAAAAATGAAATTACATAAATATTTTACAATTCTTCATAATTTCCTTAAGCCAGTTGGTTATCTTTACAATTAGGGTTGAGAGCACCCATGCAGTTTACTGAAACTTGCAAGCGAGAACAACTGAATACAAAGCATCAATTCAGAGCTCAACACCCATATTTATAACATAGTTGTTTAAAGGGTCTTGCTTCTTCATGCCACACAAAGGCATTTGTTACTGGAGCTTTGAGCTTTTACAAAGCGGGTCAAACTTTCCTCTAATGAAACTTGTTCTGCAAATGGAAGGTTCCACAAGTAAGACTGCTGCATGCACAGTGGGTGTAATTACTTTAGGTCACACAAGCAGAACAAGAATATTTTCTGCTACAATCAGTAGTTTACCAGGCTTTATAAAGGTCCTTCAAAGTTATTCTTTGGACTTTGGCTTTGTTATTAATTTTTTTATTCTGCAGTTGCACCTATTGCACATAGTGTATTTTTTCAAGACTGGGTCATTATGAGAGTCTCACAATATTACAACCTTAAGTAAAAATACCACACTGTCAAGATATTTATTGAACAAATTACACAAAAATGCATAGCTTGGCAGATTCTCCTCAAGAAAACAGCAGTTGCTCTAATTGCTGCTTAAATAATATTGATTGTAACAGTTATATAGTTATATATGTGTATGTACAATAATAGTTATGGATATTACAGGTTCTAATGTTGACTATAACATTCATTGTTATTTGATTTGGTATGCAGAAAAAGCAAAGATACAGAATAAAAACATACTAAATTTGCTGTATTTTTCAAGTGCTTAGTGTACAGAATATTGCGGTTTGGTTCTTTATTGAGTAACACAGTTTATACAAGATATTAGCTGGTTGGACTCAAATGGTGAGGTGGTGGGTCTGCAGACAGATCTCAAATCTCAATCTCAAAGGTCAAGTCTTTTTAAATATTTAGACTAAATATAAACGTGGTAAATAGCTGATTACTTTGTTTGAACAGCAGAGCAGATTGACCACTCATCTGGGCAAACATTTTCAAATTGTTTTGACTCAGGATGTTTATAGCCTTTGCATGTGAACATGAACAATTAAATGGCCCAATTTTAAACTACTTCAAACAGCTTAAGATCTGAAACTATCTATTCTCTCCAAAAATGAATGCATAATTTCCTGTTTGCAGCATATTTCACTGTGCAGACTACTACACAACCAAATTAATTTCCCATACCACCATAAAATTCCTCATCTTTATCTGATAAAGTTGATTGCTCTACTTCCACCTTAGATCTTAATCTGAGAGTTATCTCTTTTTACTGTTATCTTCCAAGTCTTTTGATTGAAATGTAAAACCATGAAGCTCAGTTCAGCAAAGTCAAAGTCCATGAAAGCATGGCAGCTAAGATAAGGATGGAGCTGTACTGCACACTCTCAGCTAAGAAGATGAGAGTATGACTTCAAGATACCAGACACAAGCATGAAATACGTTTTGACCATTAGTATACCAGAAAAAAATCAAGAACCAAATCTTCCAGTGGTAACTGGAAAAAAAAAAAAACTCTAACTAAATACTTTGAAAGTGCAAGAATATATATATTTTTAAATCTTCCTCTTGTAACAGAAATTTAAAAACCTATTTAAAGTAATGCATAAAGTTATTATACGTCTGTTCTGATATTCACTTTTTTATGTTAAATAAACAATCTGGATCTTGTTGGGTGTTTGAGTCTAGATTGTCTTGCAAAAATATTAATACCCCTTAAACTTTTTACCATTTTCTAACATTACAATCACAAACATCAATGTATTTTATTACAGTCTACATTATTGGGATTTTGTTTGAAAGATCAAGTGGAAGTAATGCAATATGGTAAACTGAAAATAAAATGAAATGTGGTTTTCAGCTTTTATACAAATATAACTGAAAAGTATGGTGTGCATTTGCCTTTAGCCCCCAGAGTGCAAGTTTTTTGAGACTGATTTGAGACTATGCTTGATTTGTAAGATAAATCAAGCTTAGTTAGATAACACCTGTGCAGACCAATGTACAAGTGTTACAGCAGCATCTCATATGAGATTCGGCCTGGGGTGCATTCTAACTTTAACAGATGAATGTGGTTTGATCCAAACCATTCCATTGTAGCTCTGTCTGTATGTTTACGGTGGTTAGCCTGTTGGAAGATCTCCTCCTCAGCCTTAATTCTTTAGCAGCCTCTAAAAAGCCTTCTTACAAGATTGTACTGCATAGGTCCATCCATTGACATGTTTTGTGGATGATGGGAATCCAAATACAAAAAGGAGATCAGCAAGGGCATGATGGAGTGAGGCTTCACTGATGTGTAAACCATAGATTTTACAAATTAGACACAAAGAAAATCAACATGGAACCAGAGCAAGACCAACAGTAGAAAATAGTAATGAAGCAATGAAACAAGAGAGCCTAAACACTGTGGATGTGTAATAAGTGACATAGACACCAGGCAAGTACTATCTACAGAAGAATGGCAACTTTACTAGGGAACAAGACTAAGGAGCTAATGAGAGCTGACTAAGGACAGAGCAGAAACATGGATTAACACTAAGAACTAAGCATCATTAAGAATACAGAACCAATTGGAACCAAAACATAGAACTCAGACAAAAGCAAAAACAAGGTTCATGGATCATACCATGCATCTTATCAACTATGAGTATTTTTTTTGTATTTTTTGAAGGAACACAAACCCACAGCGTGATGCTGCCATTTGTCTCTGTGGTGACAGTGTGTTTAAGGTGATGTCCAGTGTTTTGCGTGGAGGTAGTTTTGATCTCATGAGACCGGAGGTCCTTCTTCCTCATGCTTGCTGTGTCCCCTACATTGCTTGTGGCAAAACTGCAAACAGGACTTCTTGGCTTTCTTCTAGTCTTCCCTAAAAGCCTGATTTGTAATTATCTAATAAATAATTGTCATGTCAACAGATTCTCTCACATGAGCTGTGGATCTCTGCAGCTCTTCCAGAGCTACATTTGGCCTCTTGGCTGCTTTTCTGATTAATGTTCTCCTTGCACAGCTTGTCATTTCAGGTAGACAGCCATGTCTTGGTAGTTTTGCAGCTGTGCCATACTTTTTCCATTTTCAGATAATGGATTGAGACGTACTTTGTAAGATATCCAAAGCTTGAAATATTGTTATATAACCTACCCCTGCTTGGTCTTTATAATGCTGCCTGTTCACTAATGTTCTCTAACAAACCTCTGAGGCCTTCACAAAACAGCAGCATTTATACTGAAATCAAATTATGCAGGGAACTGGTTGCACTGAATCTCTTTTAGGGGTGTCAGATGAAAGGGTCTGAATAGGTATACACACCATACTTTTAAGATTTTTAGGTGTAGGAAATTTGAAAACTAGCATTTTGCAGCCACTTTACAAGTATGCACTTTTAGTTGGCCTAAAATGTTGGATAAAATGTGAAAAAGTTGAAGGGGTAGGAATACTTTGGCAGTGCAAAGTATGTGCTGGTGCTGTGGTATATGTAGGTGTGTGTGAAAATAATTGGGAACCACTGAGAATTCATTCACTGCTATAACTGTGACCAGTGCTGCTTGTTGCAGGGGAGCTGTGCTGCTGACCTGTACCGCCACCCTCAACTAGATGCAGACATTGAGGCTGTCAAAGACATCTACACTGACAGTGCCATCTCAGTCAGGTATAGCACGGATGCACAGAATCATGTTTTTCTGAAAATCTTTAGGTGTCACACAAGTTGTTGTGAGGTAAAATTTGCCTCTTATTTTTTTAAGCTAAATAAAATTGGAGAAAATAACCTTAATTCATCACTCAGTGAGAGTAATCAGTAGAAATGGGTTCACATTAATAATGACAGATTAACTGAATCTGTTTCTGCATCTCTGTGCAGGGAGTATGGAACCATTGATGATGTGGACATCGATCTTCATATTAACATCGGCTTCTTAGATGTGAGTCAGCTTTCTCTTCTCACTGCAAACATCTCTTCTGACTTTTCCCAGTACTGTTCTAACGTTGACATTTTGCAAAGTAACACATCATTTATAATGCATCGGGTGCTCATAAGATATTAATGCAATGAGAAATGGCCCTAATTAGGCTGCTAACCATGTATATTTGTGTGTATGTGTGTGTGTCTGATTCAGGAGGAGGTTGCAACAGCCTGGAAAGTTATCAGAACAGAGCCCATTATTCTGAGACTGCGCTTTTCTCTTTCTCAGTATCTCGATGGACCCGGTGAGTAAAGATGCGAGTGTGGATGTTGGTTTTCTAGCAGGGACTTTAGGTATTTATGCCCCTCACTGAGTGTGGGAGGTGAGTACAATATGTGTCATACGCGTGGGAGATTGGAAAAGAACTTCAGTGTTTTTCTGTCGAGTCTGTAATGATGTTAGTCATCTTTATTTATTCAGAGCCGTCAGTAGAAGTGTTTCAGCCTTCAAATAAAGAAGGCTTCAGTCTGGGCCTGCAACTCAAAAAGTAAGTGAGGAGATCATTTATTAAATTTAGCACAAGACCTTGTGAAAGTATTCATACCCCTTGAACCTTTCGCATTTTGTCTCATTACAACCACAAACTTCAATGCATTTCACTTGAATTTTATGTGATAGACCAAATATAAGCGGAGCATAATTGTGAAGTTGAAGAAAAGAATGATACATGGGATTTTTACAAGTAAAAATCTGAAAAGAGTGGCATGAATTTGTATTCAGTTTTTAGAACCAATTTTTACCTCAATAACTGCTGCAATTTTCTTGGGGTATGTCTGTACCAGGCTTGACAATGTAGAGACTGACATTTTTGCCCATTCATCTTTGCAAAGACTCAGAGCTACAGCCATTTGGTTGCCCTAGGCGAGATCATGGTTTCGCCCACAGGGGTTAAATTATGTGCATAAACTATTCCAAGTTTAAGATATTCTGTAGAAAACTTTAGTTAATATTGATGGTAGCAGTGTGCAAACTGGGTAAACTGTATTGGTCATAAACATTTTTTTACTGTACAACTTTAACCATAATGATAGAAGTGTGTAAAATAGCCAATCAGTCAGTCATTTTCTACCAGTTATTCCATAGTGGGTCACGGGGAAGCTGGTGCCTATCTCCAGCAGTCTACCGGCGAGAGGCAGGGTACACCCTGGACCGGTCGCCAGTCCATCGCAGGGCAACACACAACCAACCATGCACATTCATACACCTAAGGGTATGTGGAGTATGAATGAGTGCTACCAACTGCGCACCGTGCACCCCTGTGCAAAATTGTGTTTATGTAAATATTTAAATCTGTGTAGAAGCTAAAATTCGCATTATTTTCTGTCACTATGAAGGTTTGGAACAATTTAAAGCTTTAGATATTATTAGATTAAGGCAAAAATAAAACTAGACATTTAGAGCTTCCATGTGTTGACAAATGTGACAAATATGTATCAATGCATCTACCCACGAAAGATGTTGATTAGTTTTACCTGTTTTTGAGCAGTATAAGCACAACATGTAGCTGCACCAGACTACTTAATGCATTCAATACAACAAATTATTTACTTGTGATTGTGGATTTATAAAACACAAGAAGTTGCACTATATTCATATGATCACATGGCAGCTGCTGTATCTACAGTAACATTATTGTAGAAATTTGCTTTATTTTAACTTAACTAGCCAAAGAAAATCAGATCCTTTCACCATGTACTACATTCAAAAACCATACAAAAGCGAAGGTATTACTACCAAACAACATTTAGAGCAGATCTGTTGCTCACCAGCAATAAAAAAACTGGTCCAATTATTTAATCTGCCAACTATTTTCATTTAAATATTTAAATGTGGACAAAAGATAATGCTCCTTACTGTTTCTCTCAATGCTCTGTTTTGGTTATCACACAAAGAAAGTGATAAATTCAGGAAATTCATTATTTTGTAAAAAATATTTTTGAGATGATAGATAAGATAGATGCTGAAAAGCTTCATCTTGAGTGTTTTAACCTCTTCAGTCATGTAAACAGGTATACAGTGTTTCATTCTTTTTCCAGTGGCAGACATATTTTTAACTAAAAGGAGTAAATGACAGATATTAACATAGAGAGAAAAACTAAACAGGGACTCACATTCTTAACAAGTTAGGATGAATTAACAATTAAAATAGTACAACTTTTGGCTGTCATCAGGAGCATGCAAAAATAAAAATGGGCTTGCTATGGTAAAAAATACTTATATAAACTTTTTAGAAAACAATCATTAACTCATTTTTGACCTGGTATGACCTCTCCTTGACCTATTTAAAAAGAAAACACATCAACCATTCAGCTAGTAAACTCACATAAGGCTGTTCAAACATCAGTTCACAGTTGTTTCAGGTGAAAACCATGACAGAAACATTGAAACAGTTCTTTCAGAAGCTAAATCCTATGTTAATATCAGCTTGGCACAACAACAGAACCATGTAGTAAAGCTATTTAGCTAAACTGTGACCTAGGGAATATAATAGAAAAGTTAGCATTCACTGTGAGGCACTATCCAAAATATAATTAAGATACACTTAAGAGGAAACGTCAAAATAAACTCATTTATACATTTCATCTACTTACTTTGGCTTGGCTGACTGTGGCACATTGATTGGAAAGTTCATCTTTCCGCACATTTGATTGACATCGGTGGGAGTTCTATCAAATGAGGAAAAGCTACAGAGGCATAGGGAATGTGTTTGTTTATAGTTTCTGAATACTTTTAATACACAACATAATAACTCATTGCTATTATTAATTTAATTTTATTAATTTATTCTTTTTTTGAAAGTTCTGTGCGCCAACTGCTGGAGTTCTGCCCTCTGGTAGCTGGTGCCCTTGCCGAGTATGAAGAATATCTGTCAACAGCAGGTCACACCACATATTCACTAGGCCATTTTAACACACGAATGTGCTTTGATCTAAACTATTCCATCATAGTTCTAGCATTTTATTGAAGGTCGTTGGATTGCCTTTAATTTAGCTTCCTCCATCCCTGGCCAGGTTCCCTGTCATGACAAAAAAAAGCATCTTCACAGTATATTGCTACTACTATCATGTTTTACCATGAGGACCATGTAACTGGAGTTATGCCAGTGTTAGTTTTCCACCACTCGTTCCATTTTGCATGTAGACCAGAATCTGCAGCTAATTAGAGCACCTTTTTCCACATGTTGGCATGCAAACACTCTTGCAAACAGGGCTTTTTATGTCTTAATTACAGCAACAACTTTCTTCTTGTCAGTCTTCCATAAAGGCAAGATTCTTGGAAAACATGGCTAATTGATGAGTTGTCAACATATTTCCCACATAGAACATGGATCTCGACAGGTCCTGCAGGTCCTGGACCATGGCTAATCTTCTTACATTGTTTGTCATTTTAGGACAGCCACGTCTCAGTAGGTTTAGAGCTGGGGCATACAGACTCTATTACCCTATGATGGATTAAACATTATGGGAGATGTTCAAAAGTTGGGGTTTTGTTATATAACCAAACCCTGCTTTAAACCTCTGCACACTCTTATCCCTTAAATGTGTCATGTCTTAGTGTTAGTCTTTTTGATGCTGTTAGTTCTCTAATGTTCTTCATTAAACATCCAGGGCATTCAGAACACAGTTTCATATTGTATGCTGCTTTGTGTTGCTCTATTACATAAAATCCCAATAAAATACATGTACGTTTATGGTTGTAACATGACAAAATGCAACAATTTAAAGGAGAATGAATGCTTTGCAAGAAACTGAGAACATTGTCAAGAATGTCAATTTTTAATATGATTTTCCTTTATAGTATATATTACATTAGAATTATAATTCAGCACAGACCAGATTCACTCATAGTTTTTTGTAATGTGGCAGGATTTTGAGTACATTCACCTCACAGCAGTGGAAGCACCTCAGCAATGAGTTCCTCAAGGCCCAACAGGAAAAGAGGCATAGCTGGTTCAAAGCTGGAGGAACCATCAAGAAGTTCCGTGCTGGGCTCAGCATTTTCTCCCCAATTCCCAAGTAAGTGTTTTTTGCTCCATCTAAGTAGCTATTTTTCAATGGTGCAAGGAGCGCAAATCTTGGGCTGTGGACAATGTGAAACATGTATTGTTCTCTGATGAGTCCACCTTTACCGTTTTCCCAACATCCGGGAGAGTTACGGTGTGGAGAAGCCCCAAAGAAGCGTACCACCCAGACTGTTGCATGCCCAGAGTGAAGCACGGGGGTGGATCAGTGATGGTTTGGGCTGCCATATTATGGCATTCCCTTGGCCCAATACTTGTGCTAGATGGGCACGTCACTGCCAAGGACTACCGAAACATTCTTGAGGACCATGTGCATTCAATGGTTCAAACATTGTATCCTGAAGGTGGTGCCGTGTATCAGGATGACAATGCACCAATACACACAGCAAAACTGGTGAAAGATTGGTTTGATGAACATGAAAGTGAAGTTGAACATCTCCCATGGCCTGCACAGTCACCAGATCTAAATATTATTGAGTCACTTTGGGGTGTTTTGGAGGAGCGAGTCAGGAAACGTTTTCCTCCACCAGTATCATGTAGTGACCTGGCCACTACCCTGCAAGAAGAATGGCTTAAAATCCCTCTGACCACTGTGCAGGACTTGTATATGTCCTTCCCAAGACGAATTGATGCTGTATTGGCCGCAAAAGGAGGCCCTACACCATACTAATAAATTATTGTGGTCTAAAACCAGGTGTTTCAGTTTCATTGTCCAACCCCTGTATATATATATATATATATATATATATATATATATATATATATATATATAGGAGGGTGATGTCCAATTTAAAAAAAATCTAGTCTAACAAATGTAAACTGTCGACATAGTATCCTGAGCGCTGACTTGAATTCAAAACTTGACAAAAGATCCCCCGGGGATGGAAACACTCCTCTCAGCCTTTCTCTAGGTCTCAGATTATTTTGACAGGTATGAGTAAACAGGGATTGGATAGTGACCCACTTGATGGTAGCCAGCTTCACTAACTAGGCTGTCCTGACATCGTGATGACTTGACAGCAGTCAAGGGGCTATATGGATAATGTACTGAGAGTAATGGCAGAAGCGAACACTGGTCCTTGTACTCTAACAGTTAGTGGCTGGAGCTACTGTCCAAACCGATTTCAGTTGTCCGTCTTGTGTCTACTTTAATGAAGACTAGGAGACAAGAGCAGCAAAATGCACCCAGAAAATCACCCAGGTACAAGGAGTTAAACTGAAGTTATTTTTCTGCAAAGTCCAATAACAAGATACATAAGTTTTAAAGCTAAAACCTTTCTGCTCTCAATCTATAGGTACATCTTGGTAAACTATAATATAATCAGAAAGTGAATGTAATTCGATAATTCAATTTAAAAAGTAAAACTCATAATGTATAGATTTTAGATATTGTAACAGAGAATTTTGATGATTGTGACTTAAAGCAAATAAAAATCAGAATTTTAGTTTCTCTGAAAATTTACTATTAATATTAAAGTTATTATTAATAATCAATTTTATATTATAGTGATGCTAGTGCCAACTTGGTTATGGAGCAGACACTTCACAGTTTTCCAGCAGACAGTCACTGACACCCACCATAATGAGGGTAAGCTCATAAGGTCATTCCTACAGAAGCTAGCTGTTCACATAGTGCTGGTATAGAAAAAGCATGGACAAACATCAGGGATAACTGCACTTTTGAGAGGATTGTAAAGCAAAAACCTTGCAAGATTTTGGCAGAAAATTTATAAGTTGTTGACTGCAGCTACAATCAGTGCTTCAAATAGCTGCAACACATACAGTAGATTTATCCAGAACTGTGGCGTTCATTGTTTTGGGCCACTCCTGAACCAGATACATCAGTGATATCTTACCTGGGCTAAGGAGAAACAAGGACTAAATTGTTGATCAGTGGTACAAAGCAGCGGTTCCAAAAACGGTAGGTTGAGGGCGCAATAAACACCCCCTATAAATTTAGTGACCTGGCCCATTAGTCTGGCATTATTATATGCATGGTATTTTTATGTACAATTTGAAGAGATATAAGAACAAGCTTCTATGAGTTACAACATTCATTCATTTATGCTCATTAATATACTTAATTTTTTCGTACTATAATGTGCTCGCTTTTGAATGTTTCGCTCAAAATACCCAAGGTCCCTAATTTTTCCCTTCGTTCCCTGATTTACATTTGATGCCAGATTTTGTGTGGGTTTCTAAAACATTCAAACATAATAAACCAACTGGATTTAGTATATAGGTACTTGACAACAAAAACTTGCAACTATTACGCTGTTTAGAAAATCTCGATAAGGATCAAGATTTATTCTAGTAAGTTCTGCCTTAGCGACATACCTAAATGTAACACCTGAAATCCTTCCATCTGTCTTCCAGTTTTTATGTGCCACCACAGAATTATTAATGGCTCCCACTAACCACTATTTACAATTCTTTCAAGAGACACCTATGGTCTAGAGTACTTTTTAGATGAGTGTAAACTTTTTTAGAGGCTAGCATAGTCATCTACCAGAACATTTTGGAGCACTTTATATTTCCCTCTGCTGAGAAGCTCTATGGGGATGCAGATGTTATTTTCTAGAAGGACTTGGCATCTGTTCACACTGTCAAACCAACTAATAGCAGGCTTGTTGACAATAGTATCACTGTTCCTGATTGGCCAGCAGACTTGCTTGCCTAAACTACATATAGAAACTATGGAGTATTGTCAAGAGGATGATGAGAGATGCTGGAGCCATGATGCAGATGAGCTGAAGGATGCAAATAAAACCACCTGGGCTCCCTTTAAACATCAGCAGTTTCACAGGCTAATCGCCTCCATGCCAAGTAGTGAGAGCATACTGTACATCGCCATACATTTCAATGGTATTAATTCTATATTAATAATTTGTTTTCATGACTGGCCTTATGTAATACTTTCTGAGAAGACAATATTTTGGTTTTACATTAGTTTTAACCCATAGTCATCAAAGTTAAAAGAAATGAACACTTGAAATATATCACTCGGTATGTAATTAATCCTTACAATTTAAAGGTGACTTATTGAATTGATTTACTGAAGTAAATTAACTTATTATATTCTAATTTATTGAGATGCCCCTGTATGTTCTGTTACCAGAATTGTTTAATCTAAGTGCTAACTTCCGCCTCTCTGCCTGCTCAGACGTTTTTCTCCTAAGCTCCCTGCTTACTTGCATTCTTTTACTCCTAATTTTTTATCTCTTAGCCAAAATTATGGAAATATTGGACTAAAACAACTTCTTACCAGTGACTTCCAAGGATTATTATTATTATTATTATTATTTTTTTTTTAAAGGATTTGGATGTTTTTATAATCGAACTCGAAAGCAGGACAAGTTGACGCTAGCTAATCAGCGCAAAATGCCTCCCTTCACCACAGAGGACTTCACAAACGTTTACAGAAATTGGCTGTTTTGGAGATGAAAATCCATTGACTAGAAGTGAATGTGGAGGTGAATATGGGGTACAACGATGATTCAACTCTGCCTGTGATCCCAAACAGTGACAGCCAGCTCAACAACTCAGCCCGCAATCAGAACACTGAGAATAAACCTACCGGCAGACCCCCCTGGCATCTTTTAGGGGCATGCCCAAAAAATCAACGTGGACGACTCACTGGAAGATCTCAGCAATTAAATAAATTAGAATGGCCAGAATTACAGAGAAATGTCCCCGTTTCCCCTGGGAAAAGGAGACTATGACAGCAAGCTGCTGTAACAACAACTGATAGGAGTGAGACAGCTGGAAATAATGGAATTCCTCTCCAAAACAGATTTGCTCCACTACAGAATGAAAACCAGGAAAATGATCCATCTTCTGAGAACAATAAAAGGTTTGTGAACAACCTTCATTCTAAACAGTCTTCTCCTAAACTGCCAGAGAAAAAGCGCCCCACCAGACCAAGAACCCTAATAGTGGGAAACACAGCTGTGGATGGGATTTAAAACTTCTGCAACAAGAAAAACACAGAAGTTATGATTGGTACCAGTAACGTGGTCTCTGATATCTCAGAGAATATTCTCGCAATCACAAAAATGCACCCGTCTCTAGAAAACCTTATTATACACTGTGGAACCATGGATGACGTGGCTAAGAAGAAATCAGAAGGACTGAAGGAGGATTTCACTCGTCTTCTGAATATTGTTGGGGGTCTCAATATCAAGGTGTTTCTCAGCGGACCCTTTGCACCGATTTTCTGTGGAGATGAGATTTTTTCGAGACTTCTGATGATTAGTAAGTGGTTGAAAAAAACGTGCCACCACACCTGTGAACTTTATTGACAACTTTAATATGTTTTGGGAAAAAAGACAACTCTTCAAGCAAGATGGTTTCTGTTTGAACAAGCCAGCAGCCAGACGTCTTACATCTAATCTCCTCTAAATAATCTGCCAGCAGCTTCGACCTTCAGCAGAGAACATGGAGTATCAACAACAATGATAACGGTGCCTCCAACAGCTCCAGCAGAAACAATCGGCCAGTTGGCTGAGAAAGAGAGGTCATCACAAAAGGTCTCCCTGTCAAAATCCACAGGAGAGGTGGACCCCCCCCCATTATACCCCCCTCCCCCAAAACCCAGACCTAGACCGACACCCCCGGTAAATCGCCCTCACCCCAGACCCCGACCCAAACCGCACAGAACTCTCCCATCTCCCCACTGAGCCCGCTTTTTGCTTTACTGGATCCCGATAACATGAAAGGAGCTCTTAAAACCGGGACCCAAATGGCTCTGACCTCTTCTCCATTAAACACCCCCCGTGGCCGAGGCCTTGCTACCGAACCAACATCTTCCAAATGCTACAGACCCCCACCACTTCCTAATCTATCTCCTCCTAATCAGGACCTTCAAATTACTTCTCTGTGATACAGTCTGGGCCCCAGTGGTAACGCTATCAGAAATCAGCATGTCCAGGAAAAACTTGGGCCCCTTATAGTAGATAGTTGTAAAATCTCTGTGCTACTACCAACAGTCTGGACGAGTACACAGAGGCTGTGACTTCCTACATCAGCTTCTGTGAGGACAGCTGTGTACCATCATGCACCAGGGTGAGTTACAACAACGACAAACCCTGGTTCACAGCTAAACTCAGAAGGTTAAGACTGGATAAGGAAGAGGCCTTCAGGAGTGGGGACAAAGACATATACAGAGAGGCAAAGTACAAGTTTGGCAAGGCAGTGAAAGAGGCCAAACGACTGTACTCTGAGAAGCTCCAAAACCAGTTATCAGCCAACGACTCTGCGTCTGTCTGGAAAGGGCTCAAGCAAATCACCAACTACAAGCCGAAAGCCCCCCACTCCATCAACGACCGACGCCTCGCCAACGACCTGAACGAGTTCTACTGCCGCTTTGAAAGACAAAGGGACAGTCCTGCAACCATCCCCCACGACACCCCCCAACAGCTGCAGCCACAATCCACCACCCCCATCTCTCCAACCTCAAGAGGGGCCTTGGCACCTCCAACCCCCACCCTGAAGTTCCCCCCCACCAGCCCCCTACCCACGCCGAGGACGGCTCTTTCCATCCAGGAGAGGGACGTAAACAAACTCTTCAGGAGACAGAACCCCCGGTAAGCTGCTGGTCCGGATTCTGTCTCACCAGCCAGCCTGAAGCACTGCGCTGATCAGCTGTCTCCAGTCTTCACAGACATTTTTAACACCTCACTGGAGACATGTCATGTGCCTGCCTGCTTCAAGTCCTCCACCATCGTCCCTGTTCCCAAGAAGCCAAGGACCACAGGGCTTAATGACTTCAGACCCGTCGCCCTGACCTCTGTGGTGATGAAGTCCTTTGAGCGCCTTGTGCTCTCACACCTAAAAGACATCACCGACCCCCTCCTGGACCCCCTGCAGTTTGCCTACAGAGCCAACAGGTCTGTAGACGATGCAGTCAACCTAGCCCTTCACTTCATCCTCCGGCACCTGGACTCCACAGGAACCTATGCCAGGATCCTGTTTGTGGATTTCAGCTCTGCCTTCAACACCATCGTCCCAGTTCTGCTACAGGAGAAGCTCTCCCAGCTGAGTGTGCCCGACTCCACCTGCAGGTGGATCACTGACTTCCTGTCTGACAGGAAGCAGCGCGTGAGGCTGGGGAAGCACGTCTCTGACTCCCTGACCATCAGCACCGGTTCCCCCCAAGGCTGTGTTCTCTCTCCTCTGCTCTTCTCCTTGTACACCAACAGCTGCACCTCCAGTCACCAGTCTGTCAAGCTTCTGAAGTTTGCGGACGACACCACCCTGATCGGACTCATCTCTGATGGTGACGAGTCCGCGTACAGATGGGAGGTGGACCATCTGTTGGACTGGTGCAGCCAGAACAACCTTGAGCTCAACGCTCTAAAGACAGTGGAGATGGTTGTGGACTTCAGGCAGAACCCAGCCCCACCTGCCCCCATCACCCTCTGTGACTCCACAATTGACACTGTGGAATCTTTCCGCTTCCTGGGAACCATCATCTCCCAGGATCTCAAGTGGGAGCCAAACATCAGCTCCCTCATCAAGAAAGCCCAGCAGAGGATGTTCTGCCGCAGCAGCTGAAGAAATTCAACCTGCCAAAGACTATGATGGTGCACTTCTACACAGCCATCATTGAGTCCATCCTCACCTCCTCCATCACCATCTGGTACGCCGCTGCTACAGCCAAGGATAAGGGCAGGCTGCAGCGTGTCATTCGGTCTGCTGAGAAGGTGATTGGCTGCAGTCTACTGTCGCTCCAGGAACTGTACACCTCCAGGACCCTGAAGCGGGCAGGGAAGATTCTGGCTGATCCCTCCCACCCCGGTCACAGACTCTTTGAGACTCTCCCCTCTGATTCTGATTCTGATTATACGTGACAGAAAGAACAAAGCCAAAATGATAACAGACAGTAATAAACAATCAAAAAAAGCCATAAACTGTCAGGTACAACCAGACACAGAGTTAATATAAGCAACTAAGTAATATAAACTGGCTTTATTGAACATTAGTTCTCTGTCAGGAAAATCATTTTTAATCAATGACTTCATTACTGACCACAATCTTGATGTTATGTTTTTAACAGAAACATGGTTACATGAATTTAATGAAGCTCCCATTCTGATAGAGTCGACACCTCCAAACTACAATTTTCTTTGTGAGAGCAGACGGCAAAGAAAAGGTGGAGGGGTGGCCACTGTAAAAAAGTATTTCTGGGCAAATTTGACTCTTTTGAATATTTGGCTCTCTGGGTAAAGAGCCCTGTCCGAACCATGTTCTTGAATATTTACAGGCCTCCTAAGTCTAAAACAAACTTTTTCAGTGATTTTAATGAGCTTTTATCTGTGATATGTGTTGATTATGACTGTTTAATTATTGTGGGAGACTTCAACATTCACATGGACCATCCTGAAGACAAAAGTGCAATAGATCTATGTGACACTCTTAGAAATTTTGGTTTGACTCAACATGTTAAACAGCAAACACACAAACAGGGACATATTTTGGACTTGATCATTACTAAGGGTCTAAACATTTCCAAGGTGTCTGTAACTGATGTTGCCCTATCTGACCACGTTTCTGTTATTTTTGAAAGCATCATCTGCAATGACTCAGTTTGCCAAAGAGACATGATAAGAAAACGCATCTTTAAGGACGGTGCTGCTGAAACCTTTAACCAGATTTACTCTTTTACCTCCACTTTGCCCTGTAACACTGTAGATGAGCTGGTAGATAACTTTCATTCTAAAATCTTGGACATCATTGATTCAATTGCTCCAATTAAAGTGAAAGTCGTTTCTGGGAAGAAAATGTCTCCATGGAGAAGTGCTCCACCAGTCAGAAGTGAAAAAAAGCAGTGTCGAAAAGCTGAACGCAGGTGGCGAATTACTGGACTCCAAGTTCACAATATAAACAATAAAGAAAGACTATACAGATATAACCTAGAACTGAAAAATGCAAGAGAATCTTTCTTTTCTGAGATCATCAGCAAAAACATAAACAATCCTCGTGCATTATTTGCCACGGTCGACAGGTTAACAAACCCTCCTGTAACTGTAGCATCTGAACTCCACTCTACCAGGGCCTGCAATGAATTTACTAAATTCTTTACTAAAAAAACCCAAATGGTCAGAGAGGCAGTCAGCACATCCACATCAACTCCTGTACCAATGTTGTCTCCAACTAGAACTGATTTTGACAGAATTTCCCAATTTCACCAAATAAACTGCAAAATCTTAGAATAAATCATACAGCAACTAAGCTCTTCTTCCTGCTGTTTCGATCTTTTACCCACAGCTTTCCTTAAGAAAGCTTTGCTTGTAATGACATCTGATTTAACTCAAATAATAAACACGTCCCTTTTGTCAGGTGTTTTCTCCCAGGCCCTAAAAACAGCAATTATCAAACCTCTATTGAAAAAGAGCAACTTGGACAAGCTGCTACTACAGAACTACAGGCCTATATCAAACCTCCCCTTCATCAGAAAGATTATTGAAAAAGCTGTGTTTCAACAGTTAAACAACTTCCTAACAATGACCAACCGCTTTGATGTCTTCCAGTCAGGCTTCCGTGCTCACCACAGTACAGAGACTGCTCTTATCAAGGTGTTCAATGACATCCGTATAAATGCAGACTGTGGAAGAACCACAGTGCTGGTATTATTGGGCCTTAGTGCAGCATTCAACACTGTTTATCACTCAATTTTATTAGAATGCTTGGAAAACTGGGTCGGCCTTTCTGGTACAGCACTCAACTGGTTTAAATCCTACTTGAAGGACAGGGACTTTTTTGTGTCAGTAGGTAACTTTACATCTGAGACCACAAAAATCACATGTGGCGTTCCCCAAGGGTCCATCTTAGGGCCCCTCCTATTCAATATCTACATGCTCCCCCTAACTCAGATTTAAATAAACAACAATGTAAGTTATCATAACTATGCAGACGACACACAGCTATACGTTACGATGTCACCAGGTGACCATGAACCCATTCAAGCGCTGGGTAAATGCTTAGAAGAAATCAATGCATGGATGGGCCAAAATTTTCTTCAGCTGAATCAAAACAAAACTGAAGTAATAATCTTTGGACCAAAGGAAGAGCGTTTAAAAGATAGCACACAGCTTCAGTTACTGCAGCCAGAAACCACCAGTCAGGCTCGAAACTTGGGTGTAGTGATGGACTCAGACCTGAACTTTCAGAGGCACATAAAGGTAGTAACTAGGTCGGCCTTCTATCACCTAAAAAACATCTCCAGGATTAAAGGACTAATGTCTCAGCAGGACCTTGAAAAACTAATTAATGCGTTCATATTTAGTAGAATTGATTACTGCAACGGTGTCTTCACATGTCTGCCTAAAAGGTCGATCAGACAGCTGCAGTTGATCCAGAACGCTGCTGTCCGTGTCCTCACTAGAACTAAGAAAGTGGAGCACATCACCCCGGTTCTAAAGTCCCTACACTGACTCCCTGTAGCTCAGAGAATAGTTTAAAATACTTCTGTTAGTCTATAAATCATTGAATGGCTTAGCACCAAAATACATTACAGACTTGTTGTCAGTGTATCAACCACCAAGACCTATCAGGTCATCTCGCTCAAATCTACTCTGTATACACAGAACCAGAACCAAACAGCTTTTAGTTCTTATGCTACACTAATTTGGAATAGACTCCCAGAAAACTGTAAAAGCGCCAAAACCCTAAGTTGCTTTAAATGAAGATTAAAAACTTATTTCTTTAGAGTGGCCTTTGACTGTGCCATCTAAGCATAATTACGGTAGTTACGTTTTCAGTCCAATTTTCCTTTCATTTTCTTGTTCTATTCTCTTTATTTTATTTTTTAAATTACCTCTGTTGTTTGATTTTATCATTTAATTTGTTTTTCTGTGTCTGTGTCTGTGTTTATTTTCTTTGTGATTGTACTGAAATTGCATGTACAATGCTTTGAGTGTCTCGTTGCTGAAAAGTGCTATATACAGGGGTTGGACAATGAAACTGAAACACCAGTCATTTTAGTGTGGGAGGTTTCATGGCTAAATTGGACCAGCCTGGTAGCCAGTCTTCATTGATTGCACATTGCACCAGTAAGAGCAGAGTGTGAAGGTTCAATTAGCAGGGTAAGAGCACAGTTTTGCTCAAAATATTGAAATGCACACAACATTATGGGTGACATACCAGAGTTCAAAAGAGGACAAATTGTTGGCGCACGTCTTGCTGGCGCATCTGTGACCAAGACAGCAAGTCTTTGTGATGTATCAAGAGCCACGGTATCCAGGGTAATGTCAGCATACCACCAAGAAGGACGAACCACATCCAACAGAATTAACTGTGGACGCAAGAGGAAGCTGTCTGAAAGGGATGTTCGGGTGCTAACCCGGATTGTATCCAAAAAACATAAATCCACGGCTGCCGAAATCACGGCAGTATTAAATGTGCACCTCAATTCTCCTGTTTACACCAGAACTGTCCGTTGGGAGCTCCACAGGGTCAATATAGCTGCTATAGCCAAACCTTTGGTCACTCATGCCTGTCGAAGAAGGATCTTGGGTCGGACCAAAGCGCAGACAAGAGCTCGGTAGCCGCATCATAGTTTATTCTTAAAAAAGGTCGAAACGTAACAAAAACACTGCAGGTATGAATCCAGAGACAAAATCCAAAACATTTACAACACTGCAGGTACTTTGGCAAAACGTAGCATAAGCGAAGCAAAAACAAAACATAGTCATGGTAAGGAAAGGGGTAATCAACAGAATAACAGAAGGAACCAGCCCAGAACAGAGACACCAAACCAACTAATATACTGGGGAAATAACAAAAGCAGATAATCAACGGAACAGGGAACAGGTGCGACAAGGGGGCAGGGAAAGAGCAGGAACAGGTGAAACAAACACAAAGGCTGAGGAAGAGCGAAAGGACAGAAAACACAAACTAAGCAAGAGAATAAACCAGAGGAGGAAATAAAGAACTAGAATAACTATGAACTAAAGTAAACAGAGAAACTAGAGGGGAACATAGAAACAATAACCTAAGAAATAAACAAAGAGCCATAAGGATAATCTAAATTACAAAATAAACCATCACAAGAACCCACAAAGTCCAAAATGTCACTCCATGACAATGCCAATGCCAAACGTTGGTTTCAATGGCGCAAGGAGCACAAATCTTGGGTTGTGGACAATGTGAAACATGTATTGTTCTCTGATGAGTCCACCTTTACTGTTTTCCCCACATCCGTGAGAGTTACGGTGTGGAGAAGCCCCAAATGTTGCATGCCCAGAGTGAAGCATGGGGGTGGATCAGTGATGGTTTGGGCTGCCATATCATGGGATTCCCTTGGCCCAATACTTGTGCTAGATGGGCACGTCACTGCCAAGGACTACCGAACCATTCTTGAGGACCATGTGCATTCAATGGTTCAAACATTGTATCCTGAAGGTGGTGCCGGGTATCAGGATGACAATGCACCAATACACACAGCAAAACTGGTGAAAGATTTGTTTGATGAACATGAAAGTGAAGTTGAACATCACCCATGGCCTGCACAGTCACCAGATCTAAATATTATTGAGCCACTTTGGGGTGTTTTGGAGGAGCGAGTCTGGAAACGTTTTCCTCCACCAGTATCACGTAGTGACCTGGCCAGTATCCTGCAAGAAGAATGGCTTAAAATCCCTCTGACCACTGTGCAGGACTTGTATATGTCATTCCCAAGATGAATTGATGCTGTATTGGCCGCAAAAGGAGGCCCTACACCATACTAATAAATTAATGTGGTCTAAAACCAGGTGTTTCAGTTTCATTGTCCAACCCCTGTAAATAAACTTACCTTACCTTACTTACCTAAGTGATGCTTTTGATCTTTTCAGGTCTCCAAGTTTTCCTCTGATCCAAGACACGGTTCTAAAAGGGAAGTTGAGTGTCCCTGAGCTGAGAGTGACTCGCTTGATGAACCGCTCCATCTCCTGTACAATGAAGAACCCTAAAGGGGAGCTCTTTAGCTATCCACCAAACAGTCAGGTTAGAGTCATTTTGAACCTTTCATCAACCCAGACTCCTGTTATTTTGAAACATATTTTTAGTTAATTTAAGTTTTACTGTGTGCTGTTACTGCTGCACCCACTCACACCCTTGTCTCCGTCCACCTGTCACCTGCATTGTTTCACCTGAGCCTTCCCCTCACCCGTACCGAAACATAGCTGGTGTGCCCTTTCCCATAATGCTTTGTCTTCACTTGACCCATCAGACCGTAGCTGTCCCGGCGGCCAGGGCCCCAGCGCAGATTACCACGAGGCAGCTGATTGAATTGTTTTTTTCATCCCAGGCGGGCGGCCACTGCAAGAACATCCCTACGTTGGAGTATGGCTTCTTAGTGCAGGTTAGATCCCAAGCAAATATCACTCCATGATTAAAAACATTTGTACTTTCTGTTTCAGTTGTTGGATATTGTTTTGGATACAATTCTGTGAAGCTTGGTTGGTCACTAAGGGGCTTGAGTTTTAAGCTAAATAAAACCAACCATACAAGTATCACAAACTTCATTGTATTGTATTTGATTTTACGCAAAGTAATGAATAATTGTGAAGTAGAAGGAAAAGATCCATTATTTTTCATTTTTTTTTAATAACAATCTGAAAAGTGTGGCAAATGTATTGTATCCCCCTGAGACAGTACGTTCTGCAACCATATTATGCTGCATTTACAAAGTCTTTTGGCGTGTGTTTCTACTGGGTTTGCACATCGGCAGACTGAAAATTGTGCCTATTCTTTGCAAAATGGGTTAAGCTCAGTTAGATTGGATGGGGACTGTCCGTTACCAGCAGTTTTCAAGCTTGCCAAAAATTCTGAGTTAGATTTATGTCTAAATTTTGACTGAGCCATTCGAACTAATGAATATGATTTGAACTAAACCATTCAGTTGTAGCTCTGGCTGTATGTTTATGGTTGTTGCTCTGCTGGAAGGTGAACCTCCAGCCTAATTTCAAGTTTCAAGAGATTTTATTCCAGGATTGTAATGTACCTTGTTCCATTTATCTTCCAGTCAACTGCAACCAGCTTCTCTCCCAGGAAAAGCTGCATCATGTTACTGCCACAATGAGTGGAGCTCACTTTTTGAAAACGTTTAAGTGATCGATGCTGTTTTTGCATGATGAAGTTGAAGTAGTTTCATGCTGATGTCTTTAAACAAGTGATTTATACTGTGTCTTTCAAGGGTAAATCTTGGATAATTTATACAGAAAAGAGCAGCAACTTGTTCCCTCAAGGTGAGGTTGATGACTCCTCTGTTTTACAAAGGCTCAGATAGCATTTAAACGTAAGGATATTAGGCTGATGCCTAAACCATCTAAACTAATACATGAAACTGAGTTTGTTTTTATTGATCATGCGCAGGAGATACAATACAGATGAATGCTGAAAACATTGAATTTTGGTCTCATTTGACCATAGTATCTTCTAACTCTACAGGGTTTGTGGAAAATGTTAAATTTTGCATCTTATGACATACTTTCAAAAATAGCGTTCTTCTTACCACTCTACCATTAAGACCAGATTATGGAGGGTGTTACTAGTCGTTGTCCTGTCAACAGATTCTTCCACCTGAGCTGTAGATATTTACAGCTGCTCCAGAGATATTAAAGAAATCTTGGTTGTTTTAGCTAATAATTCAAATGTACTCTTTCCATTATCTGAACATCACACAGATTTTATTTGTAAAAAAAAAAGAAGAAGACAGTGTAACAATTGTGTGTTGATCTTTTAGATAAAAACCCTATAAAATACATTAATACAATACATTTTAGGATGGACTGTATGTAGAAGACTGTAAATCTAGAGACTGGCCTCACTCTGGTCCTATTCTTCTGTATCTATTCTTTCCATTTGTGCAGCCTTTGTTCTTGTAAACATGAGTGCAGCAGTTGGACGTTATAATTTGCAAATCCTCTGTGCTTTATCTTGTAATAGATAATGAAGTACTCAGAGCAGAGACTCCCCACACTTAATGAGTACTGTGTGGTCTGTGACGAACAACATGTCTTTCAGAATGGGTCCATGCTGAAGGTATCACACACTCTAGTATTAACATTCAATTTGGATTCTTACACTTTTTTTGATATATTTAAAAGCATAAATGAAAGACATCTCTATGTACAGTCTATTGTTTTATAAATGGATTTCTTGGTGCTAGTTTGTGAATTTCATCCTGATTTCACTGTGTTTATGCAGCCTGCTGTGTGCACCAGGGAGCTGTGTGTGTTCTCCTTCTACACTTTGGGTGTGATGTCTGGAGCTGCAGAAGAAGTGGCCACGGGAGCAGAGGTGACAATAAACCTAAACATGTAGCGTTATTGGAGATCAAATTGTTGACATTCATATATAAAAAATAGCAACTCACACAGAACTTACAAACACCATTACATTATTTGCCCTAAATAGTGTTACTTTTATCTTTATGTATTCTGAGAGACATCAGAATAATTGGCACAAACCTTCCCTAACCCTTCCCAGGTTGTGGACCTACTTGTGGCTATGTGTCGAGCTGCACTTGAGTCCCCCCGCAAGAGCATCATCTTTGAGCCCTACCCATCAGTTGTTGATCCAAATGATCCCAAAACTCTTGCATTCAACCCAAAGGTTTGCATCCAGACTGCTTCATCTGTGATTACAAGCAATTTTATTCCAAATAATTCTATACTTAAACTAAGAATTGCACCGTCTATTTTATTTAATAAGCTACTGTCACAATGTTTAGTTGTATTTATATTTACCTGTATAAATAAAGGCTTGTTATGATAAATTCTGAAAATAATGTTTCTAAACATACTGTTGTTTCCTTCCCCTCCACATTTGTTTGATATCGCCTGGACACAGAAGAAGAATTATGAAAGACTGCAGAAAGCACTGGACAGTGTCATGTCCATTCGTGAAATGACCCAGGTACAAAAGAGAGACATTCTGCCTTTATCATTTTGTGTTTTTCAAGTACTTATTTGATTTTTGGCAAACAGACATAAAAACAGCAGATGCCTCTCTGTTGTTTTCAGGGTTCTTATCTGGAGATCAAGAAACAGATGGACAAACTGGACCCTTTGGCCCATCCTCTGTTGCAATGGTGAGGACGAGATGAGAATCTGTTCCTAAAATGTGTTTACTCTTACCCTTTAAAAAACATGTTAAACCTGACATACCACATACATCCACACTACTATTACTACTACTACTACTATTACTATGACTAAACATCTATTATTAATAATAAAAATTGTCAAAATAACAATAATAATAAATGCTATTGATATTATGAGTAATTCTGTGTTTCTTCGCAGGATCATTTCCAGTAATAGATCTCATATCGTCAAGCTGCCTCTCAGCAGGGTATGACTTTAGGACATCATCCCCTCTTATCTCCAGAAATAAGCTAGGTTTTGGGATACACTTTCACTATGTTTTTTTCACCACACTCTCTCTATCTCTCTCTCTCTGGTGTCATTACAGCAACTGAAATTCATGCACACCTCCCACCAGTTCCTGTTGCTCAGCAGTCCCCCAGCCAAGGAGGCCCGCTTTCGCACCGCCAAGAAGCTCTATGGCAGCACCTTTGCCTTCCAGTAAGTTACCCCTACCATTAGCCAAAAGAGGTTTCCTGCTATCTCTACATTTTCTTTACGAAGAGCTGAAACAACCCATGTCTTATTAAACAAACTATGTTATATCATTCTATTTTTTTCATTATCAAAATCTTTCTTTGCCATCAGTATATTTGAAAAACAGGAGAATTTTCCAGTAAGCATCTGAATTTTTTTAATTATAATGAGATCCTGATCATAATGAATGTGCCTCTGAAACCATTACAAACAAAAGGACAAAGCAGTGGCTACACTCTTGGGCCTTTCTAAGCCAGCACATGGAGCCAGTGATATTTGTGTGAGAGAGATAGAGATTTGTACTGTAGCAGATGGGGCTCTGCTGAATATTTTAGATACTCTCGACCCATCTGGGCAGCAGCAATGTGAAACTAAAGCACATACACAAAGCTACCACTCTCCCTTTTGCTGCTGGTAAATGCTTTAAATATATTAATTCAAAATGAAGATGCTGAATGTTTAATTTAACATGGGCACCCTTCCTCTTATTTTAGCTTAACAAAAAATGTGCAAAACATAAACATCTTTGCATAAAGCAGGTCATCGTGAAAGTGCAAGAAAGAAATATTTTCACCAGTTCAGCCAAGAAACAATTTGGTTTTTTTAAGACAGTTTAAATATCTATGCTGGGAGATCCATTCAGCAGTCATGCATATTTAAAAATGTAATTTATAAATAATAAATGACATCTGAAGATTATCCTGCATTTTTAAACACTCCTGCATAATTTGTATAAATTGTACTACAGTTGAGACTTGAGGTCAAATCAAAACATCAAACATAGAAAAAACACATTTCACACTTTTTATTGCTAATCTTAAGTGCCTGGTGGTAAAACCAATTATCAACAGAGTTTAAAAAATACAGGTATAAAGTATAAATGTAGAAGAACAAAATACTAAAATAGCAAACAAAAATCAGTATAGTTCACTCAATTCTATTCAGGTCAGTTCAATTTGGTTATATTTGATTCTATAAAATTATCAGTTATTGTGCAGTTATTATCTAATTATAATGTAATATACAGTATAATCAGCCCAGGACCATGCAATATTATATAAAGATTCCTATTCGGCTCAGTTTAAATTAGGTATATTTTAATTCACTATATATATATTCTCTTACAGCAGTGTACAAGACACATGGGTCAAATTCATATCCAATTATAATGTCCTATACAATCAATCCAGTACCATGTAATCTCATATACACATTCAAATTCAAGTAGATAAGTAATAAGTAACTGATTAAACTAAGCTTTTCTCCATAAGTGATTTTAGTAACAGTAACATATTGTGATCCTGTTGCTCTTACTTTGCTCAACCCTGTTTTATTATTTGTGTGTTTGCTCTAGTGGATCCCATATAGAGAACTGGCACTCTGTTCTTAGAAATGGACTGGTCAACGCCTCTTATACTAAGCTGCAGGTAGGTAACTCTGGTTAACTACAGCTCGGATTTATGACACTTCTTTCCTAACACAGCAAACCTGTTCTTTTACAAAGCAGGCTTCCCATCAGGCTGATCCATATTTGCTATTAATGATTGCCACCTTTCCTTTTGTCAACTTTTTGTTTTTGAGAGGAAGGCACAGGGGCAGATGTTTTTAGTCAATATTGGCTGTTTTCAGCAGACACCGTTTCAGCCCATGTAGGTGCCTAGGGAATAGGCTGTGGTGTCAGCTGGCATGTCCGGAGGCTGTCTGTGCACCCTGATGGGGTCATTCACAAAGAACCCTAAATATGTTTTGCCTAAAGATGTATAATACAACAGAAAAGTTTAGTAGTTGTGGTTACAGCCTTTTTAGGGGTGAAGAGCGGCTTCTTTGAAATTAGAATTTGCACATTATTTATCAATTCAAATAAATGGAAGTGATACAGTCTGAAAAACATCTTTATAGTAATTAGCCTAAATAAAATTTTTGTTTCTAAATATCGAGGATGTAACCCAGCACCAGAGAGAGCACAGAATTGTCTCATTTGCAGAATACAGCCTATAATGACCATTAGAGAAACTTGCATATCCTGAAAATAGATTAAACACAATTAAATCAGAAACCTTCAGGCTTGTTGAATCATTCTTGTCAGTTGCGATTGCTCTGTCACTCTGATATGTCTCATTTGTTCTCGCGGGTTTTTGAACTCTCCATCTTGGTTCTTGGCTCGGTGCTTTTCGTCTCCTTCTCTTTGTTTCAGCTGCCGCATCCACACCCTTCCTCTGTCACTGTGTTTCACAGAACAAAAGAGACTGAATCTGTCTCCATCTTCAGTTAACACACAAACCTTATATTCTTGTTTTTTTTTTTTTTCATTCTTTCTAAATGGGTCATATCCTGATTTCCACTTTCTTCTCCTATATCCAAACCCTGAAGATGCTCTTTGTTCTCTCTCCTAATTATGTCTGTGTTTTTCCATTTATCCCATTAGCATACATCACATAGCGTAGGGTTGTCCAAAGTGCAAACTGATTGTGTGCAGCCAACGACTTTTTTTTGTACTTGTATTTTGTTAAAATACAAGTACAAACCTCAACTGGTAATGCATGATAGACAATCACAAAGTAATATGATTGTTTAGTGTAAGGTAAAGAATAGAGGGTTTTTAAATCTTTTTGACAAATAAAGATCTTAAAAATGTTGCATTTTTATTCAGCCTCCTCACTTTAAAACCCCTAATTAAGTATAATTTAATCATAGCATAAATACAGCTATCATTTGAAGGATGTACACCAGTGAACAAATAGCATCATGAAGACCAAGGAACACAACAGACAGGAAGGGGCTGAATTTGTGGAGATGTACAAAACAAGATTATGTTGGAAACAGTATTGCAAACTTGAAGAGTTATTTTCAGTCCATCATTTAAAAGGTCTGAAAAGAGTAGACAACTGCAAACCTACTGAGACATGGGTGCCCACCTAAACTAATTATTATTAATCAGAGAAGTAGCCAAAATGCCCATTGTAACTCCGGGGGTGATGCAGATATCCAATGTTCAGGTGTAATAATCTGCTGACAGGAGAATTATTAATCATGCGCTCTGCAAATCTTGTATCTATGGAAGACTGGCAAGATGAAGATGAAGAAGTCTGAAGTCGTTTTGGAGGTGATATCATGTAGAAGAAGGTTCTCTGGTTAGATGAGACCAAAACTGAACTTGTTGGCCTACATGCCAAACTTTGTTGGAAAACTAAGCAATGAGATTATACCCACAGTAAAACATGATGGTTACAACATCATGCTGTGGGGATGTTTTTTCATCAGTAACAGGGAAGCTGTTCAGAGTTGATGGGGAAATGGATGAAGCTAAATACAAATCTGAAGGAAAATCTCTTGGAGGCTGCAGAAACTTGAGATTGCGGTGGAGGCTTACCTTCCCGCAGGACAACATTAAACAAACACAACTGAATGGTTTATATCAAAACATTTTCATGTATCCGTCAAAGTCCAGACCTAAATTCAATTGAGCATTTGTAGGAAGACCTACACATTTCTGTTCATGGATCCTCTCCATACAATCTGATAAATAATGAGCAAACATTTCTATCTGTAGTTGTGCATCGGTGGTAGAGATTTACACCAAAAGACTTGCAGGTTTGCAGTGAAAGGTAGTACTCTGTGTCCTTTTTTTCCACTTCACACGTGTAGGATTTTGTGTTGGTCTATCACATAAAATCCAAATAAAACATTGAAACACAAAGGTTTATTGTTGCATTGTAACACGATTTAAAAGTTTAGGGGGTATGAATACTCAATGTGACAATGTAAATCTTAATTTTCTTGTGAATGTTACCTCAATACCGAAAAAATTAGAATTTTTACTCACAAAATTCAAAAACATCACATTATGTCCTCTCTGTTGTCCACTGTCCACCATTTGGATTAAGTTGTGTGAAAACGGATATCCACATAAATATTCTTTGATTTCACTAAAGCTGGTTAGGAATAAATTGGGCTGTATTTGTGTTTGCCTTATGCATATATGTAAAGCTCAGTTACCCATCCTTCCTCCCTGCTCTTTTCAATCCAAAGCTGCACGGGGCAGCGTATGGAAAGGGCATCTATCTGAGCCCCATCTCCAGCATTTCTTTTGGATACTCAGGTAGGAACACCTTATTTTTGCCACTAAGACTGTGCTGCGTCTGCTTTCAATCAATGTCTTCCTGATGTGGCCTGATTATCATCTTGCAGCTGGCAACATGTTATGCCACTGTTTTGTAGTGGGATGTGTGTTCATTTGTGAATGCTGAGCCGTGTGTACAGCCTACCATTTACTGCATGTTGTGGTTGTTTAAAATGTGATTTTGATTTTGGGTTTATTTATTTTGTTTCCCCTGTGTCCTGTTGTACATTTTGCTGTATTTCCTCTTTTAGTTTTACAGTGCTGGTTTAATGTTGTAGTGTTTGTAGAGACATTATGTTAGAAGGTTGGAAATTTCCATCTCATTAACCTGGGGTGGAAGTCCTAAAGATAAGTTTAAGGCTGCATACATCTCACTTTGTCATGAATTCAAATTGACTTTTGCTCTGTCTTTTTAGAAATGTATATTGTTTTTGTTCAGATGATGCAAATGATTCAAACTTAAAGCATGCTGTAAAGCTTTAGAAAATCCCAAATCCCAATTTTTCAAAAAGACAGCAGTTTGCAATTGTTTGAATGCATGTTTGTTTAAATTATGCATGCACAAATTCTGCACACAATTCAATTCAATTCAAAGATACTTTATTGATCCCTGAGGGGAAATTAGAATTCCAGTACACACTGGATATATATATATATATATATATATATATATATATATATATATATATATGTGTGTGTGTGTGTGTGTGTATGTGTATATATTATGCATTCGGTTACAGGTTATAAAGTAGTTTCCTTGAACACTAAAAGAATGACGTTTACACAGTCTGAGTTACTTGAAGTAAGATTTTTCTGAGACTTTTTTGTTGGCTTTGCTATGCTGTCTGTTGTAGGAATGGGGAAAGGACAGCATCGCATGCCCACCAAAGACGAGCTGGTACAGCGTTACAACCGTATGAACACCATACCACAGGTGAGGAACCCATTTAACCATTTTTTCACCTTAAAATTGTGGTGTAGAGTTAGAGCATGCGCAGAGGCTATAAGTCCATGACGCAGCCATCTGGGATTCCATTCCTGATTCTGGGACCTTTTCTGCATGTCTTCTCTCCTTCTCTCTCTGCCCATTTCCTTTCCATATATTGTGAAATAAAGGCCACTAGTGCCACAATAATAAAATTAGAATAAAAATGATGAATTGGAAAACCTTTTCCTTAAATATGTGTTTTAGCACTGTGATGACAGTTTTGCATGACAAAATATTGCCTTTCATAGGTTCCTTAATAGGTCACATGTTTCATGTTTTATTTTTATTCAATACAGACTTTTAGTGTCTTTAGAGATTTCGAAAAAAAATCTGACGTCCTTTGAACACATCATTTAGATCTTAATCTATAATGCAAACCATGACTCCTCTCTCTATCTTTAACCTTAGAGCCGCCCAATCCAATCAAGGTTTCTGCAAAGTCGAAACTTGAACTGCATTGCTCTTTGTGAAGGTAATACCTGTGATCAAGGTGAAATGCATGTTTGTGTTTGATAAGTATATATTTGATGCAGAGGACTTATTTTTGGACTATACAGAGTATGTATAAACAAAAACATATAATAAATAAATAAAAATCAGTTGTTAATAAGGATTATAGTAGTATAATAATTGTAAATGAAAATGTTTTCTTAATTGTCTCACCTGGTTAAATACATGTTAAATAAAAATAAACCATAATCTGTTTTTGAATACAAAAAGACAGGAACACTTTCAATGAGGAATCATACAAACATGACAGAAAAAGGAATACAATATGTATTTTGTGTTTCTGTTTCCCAGTGATCACATCTAAAGATCTGCAGAAACACGGCAACATATGGGTGTGTCCGGTCTCCGACCACGTCTGTACACGCTTTTTTTTTGTGTGAGTAATCTTATCGCTTTATGTTCCTTGAAACATTTTCAAAGAATAAGCATCATAGTCCTTTGATGAAAAAATGTTGAACATGGCAGTCATCAGTTGTCATCAGTTACAATATCACTACACTGAATAGAATTTTTTTTGCAGGCAGTAATTTATTATGGGTTGGAAATTAGGTTTTGATGGATGACCAACAAACTGAATTTACAGCTAAATATAACTGATTTGGGACTAAAGTGTCATGGAAAATATTTACACCCTTTATTTATACTTTTTCACATAATGCATAACTACAAACGTCAATGTTCTGTATTGTCTATGAATTTTACATGATAGACTGACAGTTTTTGCTAAAACAAAGCATAACATATTTATTCACCCCCTCTGAATCAGTACTTTCTAAAACCGCATTTCGTCTCAATAACAGCTGCTGCAAGTATGACCACCAGCTTTCCACATCTACTGAGGTTTTGTCTATTCTTCTTTGCAAAATAGCTCAAGCTCATTCAGACTTGATGGAAAGCATCTTGAAAAGCATATTTTTAAGTTGTGGCACAAGTCTAAACAATTCTATTGTAGCTTTAGTAGTATATTTAGGATAGCTGTTCTCTTGGAAGGTGAACGTCCTACTTGATCTAAAGGTTTGTCCTTTCTTCGGCTCCATCTGTCTTTCCATCAACACTGATCAGCTTTCCTGTCCGTGCTGAAGAGAAGCGTTCCCACAGCATTATTTGCCACTACCACATCGGATGGTGTGTTAGGGTAATGTGCAGTGTCAGTGTTCCGCAACTTTACCCCTGAACCTGTCTGGCCCATTCTTTGGTCTTCATAATGCTGTTTGTTCACTAATTTCATAAAACAGCTGCATTTATACTGAGATTAAATTACACATGTAATGGCTTAATTGACCTTTCTGGAAAATTAGGTGCACTGGAGTAGCAGAGTAAAGGGGACTGAAAGAAATGTACACCATACACAATTTTTAATTCAATAATATTTTGAAATATATAAAAGTTTCCTTCCATTTCAGAATTATCACTACTTTGTGTTGTTCTATCACTTGAAATTCACAATAAATATGTATTGTGGTTATATCATTCCAGGGTTGTGAACACTTTTACAAGGCATTGTCTATGATAGTTTTTTGTGTATATTTGCAGGTATGAGGATGGCCAAGTAGGAGATGCCAACATTAACACTCAGGAGCCTAAGGTGCAGAAGGAGATCATGCGTGTTATTGGGACCCAGATCTACTCAAGCTAATGGAGGTTCAGCAGCCAATCTATCCCTGTCTCAGCTGGGGGCAAGCAGACAAACAGACAATTGAAGCGAATGTTTGAGTGAGCCGTCCTAAGGCCAGAAACTGAGGGAGGAAAAGCTCCCGAGTACATCACATTCTCCTGTGTTTCACCTTCTCTGGATTGCTACGAATTACATATTCATCTGGCCCTCAGGTTGCACCTGGTTTAAGTCAGCTTTTCCCCATTTCTTAGCAGTGAAAGCATTTTTTAGAATTAACAAAACTGCTGTCCACACTAATGCACACATTTTTCCTGGAGTGCCGAGGTTATACTCTTGTTGCTGTGTTTACTTTCACTGATTTCTTGGACTCGTTACTTCAGTTTTTTATTCCTCTTTGTGAATATGTAGTAAAACAAAAATTCATTCCAAATGATTGACTTTTTTTATGGCAAATATGGAAGGGGATTACAGACACAAAAACGTTGGCAAGTCATTATCTGTCATTAGTTTATGCAATACATTTTGACTAAAGACATGAACTAAGGTCACGATGAGTGGAAGGACATGCACCACTGTGGAGGGTTTTGTCCATGTCCACTGATACTTCCACACTACAGAAGGTAGTTGCTGAAATTCAACCTAATATCAATATATAACAAATCTAGCTTTTTTGTTTATTAATAACTGTTGTAATAGTTAGAGAAAACTGAAAATTGGTTTTGGCCGGGACAAGCCAATACAAATTTCTAGTTTTCTTTTTTGACTGCTATTTTATTTATTTATTTTATTTTATCTTAAGGGATACAACTCATAAACATATGCAGGTTCTCTTATTGCAATTGTGTCTTTGAACCCAGCAGAAAATAAACGAATCCCAAATATGAATAATTGGGATTCCTGATTATGAATTTATCTGATTTTTATTGAACACAAAACAAAATGCATCAATGTACATGACCTTTGGTGATGTGTTTATTGACTGAAAAAGGTGGGAGTTCTTTGTTGCATTTAATGAAAATTCAGAATTTCCAGTTTTCAACCTGCCGATATACAGTGAGATCCAATTAGATATGGGGCCTTTATGGTTAGGAAATGGGCAGAAAAATGGACCCCAAATGGGAATGTATGTGGGTTACAAAACTGCCTTAAAAAGTTTGATAAAATTGGGACCCATATGTGTACTGGACATATTACCCAATCTAAATGCATTCTTTCATATCTATTTGAGACTCACCTTAGACCTATGAAGAATGTGGGTTTTATTTAGCTATCCCAATTAGGTCCTACCCAGGAAGCACTTTGCCAGCCTAAAAAAAAAAGGTTGCAGGGCCCGTGTACACATATTAATTGGGAAGTATGAAGGAGAATTGCATTCTCCAAAGATACATTTTGTGATTATTTCACACTAAACATTTTATAAAATGATGGCCTGGAATGTAGAATTTGTTGTATTTATCAGCTCCAGGTTTGTTTTTGATTTTATTGGGATTCAGTGTCTATAAGTGCTTATAGAAGTATTAAGAGAGTAATATAATGGATGATGTGTCAGGACAAAACTGTAGCTGTCAGAATCCATAACAGTGACGCAAATATGTACAGTTGAAACCAGATATTTACGTACATTGGATAAAGAAAGACACGATACCTTGGGCATTCTCTTTCTGATAGGCACCAGGCCCCTGCAACCCTAGATGGATGGATGGATGGATGGATGTATTCTCTTTCTCATTCTGACATCTGGCAAATAAAATAATGAAAATCCTAACTGACCTAAAACATTAAACCTTTAGTATGATTTATTGCCAGAGACTTAGAAAAACAGGTTGTGTGCTTTTTTATAGAGTGTAGGTAAACATCTGGTTTCAACTAGTAATGGGACTAGCATGTGACTCATTGGGGGAAAAAAAAGAGTTGATTTAATGTGTGATCCAATTACTGTGATAACCTTTCATGCATCATAATCTTTTAATTAGTCATTCCAACTTGAAATGTTTCTGTGTTGATCTGTGTGTATGAGCTACATATTCCACAGGAAAACTAAAATCTAAAAATTTTGATTATTTTCCCAAACAATACTTCGGCAGCATTTAGTCCAGGTGAGCTTTGTACTTTCTTGATATTATATTAGACATTGCACTTATTCAGCATTTGCCTAAACTGAAGACAGCAACTGTCCTGGGACCTGCCGTAGACAGTCAAGGGACGACAAAAGGTGATAGCGTAAAAAAAAAAAAAACAACTTAAATATCCAACATCTTAACTATGGTATGTCTATACAAAAAATTGACTTTTAAATAGTACTGGAACTCTAAACACTAACTGGACATAAAGATGCTGCAATGAAAGCAAATTGTATATATGGACACAGGAGAACTTGGTAAAACTGATGTACATGATGTATATTGCCAGACTCTGCTAACAGCTGATAACTGTTTCTGCCAAGATGTGTGAGCGCTGAATCTCTTTAGGGGTCTATTTTCTCACCGTCTGTCTCTGCCTTGTGATGTTGCAGAGATTATGACGACGACAATGATGGTGATTATGGCGCTGATGAAAGGCAGCAGTGCTGGAGAAAAAAGAATAAAGCCTGATTTTGCACAGTTTTACAAACAGTCTTATTTGCTTTGATGTCAGTTGAAAATGTGTGACAATCAACGTTGTCTATTGTTGATTGTCTATTGTTGAGCTTTTCTGCTGGTGTTTCAGACAGAAGGGGGCAGTATTCCTCCACGGCCATTCAAGCAGACCAACATCTCGGTTTGCAGGTGAGTCTGAAGATAAGATCAAACCTTTTTTCTGCTTTTTCACAATTCTCATATGGATAATACTGAAATGTTTCAGTTATCTTTATCATGATTAAGTTTTGCTATTGTTCATTAGTTCACAACAACTTTATCATTGGGTGCTGAACAAAAACACAAACTGTTTTGATTTCAATTAATGTGCAGACTTTTATTTACAATAACTATAATAATCTTTTTAAATAAGCACACTTTTCTCCTACCATGCTACATTTTAAAAGAAAAAGGATGGATACCATCAACACAATGACATGCATTGCAACTCTGACCATTTTTTAAATTCATAAAATTATTTCAAATACTTTTATTACTATTTTACTGACTTCTTGACTTACTAACCCCTTTAAGAGAGCATCACTTACAGTTATTGATCAGCCAAAGCTGTCTTTTCCTTGCCCCTCTCAGTTTATGTTGCTGTCTCCAACCACAGAAAGCTCTCCTATTTTAAACCTCCCCTGCAGTCCATTCTGATTGTTGTTTTGGCATACGGGGTCCCGTATGTGTGCAAGCGCTGGCTGTGTTGACAGCAGGCTTGGTCATAGGGGAGTCGTGGCACTCACAGGCTCTTGAGAGGCACTGTACGTGTGTATGTGTGGCCGTGGTTATTGGGTACACACACACATATATATATATATATTCCTGTGACTAGCAGATGATGTGTATAGTTCACAAATTGCTATGATCTCTATTACCAGGACCTCATGTTGTTCAAGGTTGCCCAGCTTGGCTTTGTCCTCCAATTCCAAAGCCAGCTGACTGGTTGCTTGCAACTTCAAATCGCTTCAATCCAAATGTGTTTCTTCATGCATAGTTACACGTTTGACCACTGAGGGGAGCTCTTGTGTTATTCTGCTGTTTTTTGTGTTTCAGTAGCTTTCTTTGCATATTTAACATACACTCCAGGAGACCCACAAACACCTGCTGGTGAACAAGCACACACTCCACTGTGGTTGTTTGGTCAGATAAAGGAGTAGTGACGGGAGGGCACAGGGTCATTGAGGCTTGTCTGGCCCTCATCGGATGCGGCTGCTCCCAGCCTCGCGGTCTCCTCCCTTTGTATAAGTGTGACCGCTTGATTCCTGCACAAAAGGAGCAATTACTGGGAGTTGTTTAATCACCCACATTTTTATTGAGCATAGGGTCTTTTAGCTTGCAGCTCAGGCCCTCGTCTGCAGCGGCAGTCGGTGACAGGAGTGACAGAGAAGGTCAGTGGTTTAACGGGGCGCGAAGGGGTTTCGTTTGAATTAAGAGTTTGTGGACTACTCTGCAGACTGCAAAGGCCCTCGAGACAGAGACAAAGAGCTGGACAAGACCAGGGGCAGGTTTGTTGGCCGAGGCGGAGACATAGATGAACTTAAGAGAGGGAAAAAGGGAGTTGATTGCAGAACTTGATGGACACGTCATCCTTGGATCATTTTATTTGCCAGAGATAAATTTGCAGAGGTTCTTCTTACCAGGGCACAGCACCTATTTATGCAGTGACACAAAACTAGACAGGCACTTGGTGTTTAGATTGTATTTTTGAAAAGGTGTGGTAATACCGAAGCAAAGCCTGATGATGTCTGAAAAGAAATATGTCCGATTAGCTGCAAAGGAACAAAGGTTGAAAAAAAAAAATTAAACCTTACAATTTATTAAGTGTATCTTGATAAATTAGAATAAATTGTTCATTTACATAGGTAATTTAATTCAGTACTGTAGGTGAATGTCATTTTTGTACAGATTGCTTACATATAGAGTGATATATTTCAGCTGTTTATTTCTAGTAACACAGCTAATAAGAAACGAAAATTCTGTTTCTCAGAATATGACACAAGATCAATAAAGAAAAATAAATTTTAATTTAGAAATGTTGCCCGTGGACTGTACAGTATATGCACTCAACACATGTTTTTTTTTTTTTTTTTTTGTTTTTTACATTAATTACTGCAGAAATGCAGCATGGCTTGGAGGCCATCAGCTTCTGGTTTTGCTGTGTTAAGGATAGTGGCATTTAGCTTGTCTGCATTGTTGGGTCTGGTGTCTCTCATATGGGATTTAGGTCAAACGAGTTTGCTGACCAATCAAGCACAGTGACACTATAGTCATTAAACCTTGTATTTATTATTTTACTTTTTTGCTTTGTGGGCAGGTGCCAGTTAATCCTGGAAAAGGAAATTAAGTCCTCCAAAATCAGATAACTGCTCTTGCTTTTGACTGGAGAAAACACAGTATACCAAAACCTGCAGATTACATAACTTCATAAAGAAACTTGAAATCATTCACTTTCAACTCTTCCTCTAGACTCTGGGACCTCTGTACCAAAACGAAAGGCAACTTTTCATATGAAATGAGAACTTTGGACATATTCTACAACAGTTCAGTTCCTTCTCTCCCCAGCCGAGGTTGTTGTTGCTGTTTAATGAGTGGCTTAACACAAGGAATGCAACAGTTGCAGTGCATGTCTTGGGTACATCTCTGCGTGGTGGCTCTGAAAGCACTGACTCTGGCTGCAGTTCAAATTCTGTGACTTTTGCTGCTAAATTTTTCTTTTGAAGGGTGTCAATGACTAACACCTGTCAGCAGTCTCTCCCATGATTGTGTAGGGCATGACATAAAATATCTGTGTTAAAATAGATTTTTTTTATCAGTCTTATGTATCATTCAAATTTCCATAGAACCAGAATTTTTTGTTTTTATTAGCTCTAAGGCATAATCAGCAAATGACATAAACACCTAAAATGTATCAGACTGTGTGTGATTAATCTAAATAGTATGACTTAATGGAAATAAATTAAGGTTTTGAAGATATTCTATTTTATCCGATTGCATTTGTAAAGGATGTAAGAATTTGTATGGTTACACTAATAACACTAAATACTGTTTTTTTCAAAAAGAAAAATAAGGTTAGAAAACTAAAAAAGCCACAAACTCCCATTTAAAACACTATTCACTGTGGATGTGAGTGCTTTTTATTGAATTTCCATGTCAACTTTTACTCTGTATTTTTAGTGTGCATGCAGAGCCTCTCCCAGTCCTCCACTTTTCGTTAGGATATGAATGATGTAGTACAAGTGGTCTTCTCCTTCTTCAGAGATAACAAGGATGGTGGTGCGAGGTGAAGAAGGTGAATGGGATTGTGACAGACTGAATAGCTGATGTTGATGGTGATGGTGTTGGGGTGGCACAAAATGCCAAAGAATCACGCTATAAGGGAAGGTGGCTCATGATGTTGGTGCTGGTAGAAAGAGATAAAGCACTGATGAGGATGAGAGGGAGAAGGAGGAAGGAAGGAAGGGAGTACGCCATAGCTTGCTCATAAAGCCAACAGCTGTGTGGGTAATGTTTTGTGACACCGAGCCTCTCCGAGCCCTTCTGTTTCTTAGAGAGTGGCGGCGGGCGAGGGGGGGGGGGTGGGGGGACGCCATATTCCGTCGTCACAAATGGCTCTGTCATTCACCCCCTAAGTCTTAATTATCGCTCGCAGTTTTTTTGGCCACGTCTCGCTCTGGCGTATGGATCCATCTGCACATTGTATAATTCCACTCCGCAATTTACAAGTGGCATTTATTACAATGGCCTCCAAGGCATCTCCTCTTTAACACCAGCAGCCCTTCCCAGAGAGATGGAGGTGAGGGGGGTGGAGAGCTGTAGCCTACAATCTGGCAGCAACAGTGCCCACTCTCAGTTCATTTAAATGTTTTTTGTTTCCATCTGTACTCTTGCTCTCTGCACAACTATCTCCCGTCCTCCCCCGTATTACTAAACATTTCAGCTTCCATTTGTGTGTGTGTGGTATGTTTTTTTTCTTTGTTATTATTTTAATTTTTATGGGATTCACTGTACGCACACAAACCGCCCCTATCTGCCTTGAAGCAGAGGAAAAGGAAATAGCTGATGTTGATTTTTTTTCTTCCCTCCTCTCCCCACTTCATGATTCATTTTGGATTAATTCCCCTGTCTTCATAGACAAATCTAATTCTTTATTATTTCCACTTCACAAGCTTGATGACATGCCCGTATCCACATATCATATCCAGAGGAAACTTTACACTCAGCAGACCTTATTGTTTTCTCCCCTCTTTTCCTCCCTCTCTCCTTCTTTTGTCATTTCCAGCCTTTCCTAATTTTCTCTCCCCAGTACCCTATGGTGTTTTCACTTTCCTTTTTCTCTTTTTGTACCCGTTTTCTCGACGCCTTAACCTTTCCGGTAATTCTCACTGGAGTAAAGGTGTTTTTTTAGTTACCAGAGACAGGGCAACTTTCTATAAAAAGAGGCTGCTGGTAACTTTTGGTGGGATCCTTTCACAAAGCCTTTCCTGCCTCATTCAGTCAATATCATAATATGTGTTTAGTGCATGTCATGTCTGCTACGATCTTGTTATTCATGTGGGAATAAACCAAAGCTAAGTGTTCATTGGCATTAAAGTGCCACTGGAAAAACAAAACAAAAAAAAACTACATTCATTTGTCACCCGTCCTCTCTTTAAAGCATGATACATGTGCTCATCTTTAACTCCTTTGCAATAATCATATGTCAGTTTTTCCTATCTATGATCATGTCCATCATATTTCTGCTCCTTTTTTTCTGTTTTTCTCCCTCATCATTATGTAACGTTCATCTCCATCTCTCCATCTCTGTCCCCTTGATGTTCAGCTTCTGAAAATTATTCTACCTTAATTTTTATCTACTTTTATCTTTCTGCATTTCACAATTGGCATTCATCTGCAGGATTGTGAAAAAGTATTTTGTCACAGCAAAATGTTTCAGATCAAAATAACTTTAATACCAAAGAAAACCAGATTAAAAACAAAAAGGGGTTTTCAAATTATGATTTCATTCATCCTGTGATTAACCACACTTTTGGTTCAATTTCGCAAATCACAACCAAGCCGGATTTCTGCCTGATCAGTAAGATCAAAAGATCATTTAAATGAAACCCATCTGACAAGATCTCAAAAAGCAGCACATCATGACCCAATGGGATTACACATCCACCTATAAGGCAAATGGAGAAAAAAATTGAACAGTGGCAAACCTCAGGCGTGGTGGACGTACCAAAATTGCTTCAAGAGCTTGTTAACAAAACATCCAGGTGGTCACAAAATATCCCGAAGTAAACTACAGAGGCACTAAAGACCTTGTGTCAATTAATGTTAGTATTCTCATTTGAACCATAAAAAAAGAGTCTGGGCAAAAAATGTCATCCATTGCAGAGTTCTATGGCAAAAAAACTATTGCAGAAAAAAAAGACAAAGTGCTGTTTACCAAAAACATCTTAATCATTCACAAGACTTCCCAAGGCATAAAATTAACAGTGTTTCAGATAAAGAACATCATACCAACAGGTATACAATGTGGTAGCTGCTTTCCATTTTCTGGAACTGATTGAACAGGACTGACAATCTCTCTAAAAAAGTCTCGAAGAAGAATGTAGGACCTTCAGTTTGTGAGTTTAAGATTAAGGACACTTGGATTATGCAGAAGGACAATGAACCAGAGCACACCAGCAAATCCACCTCTGAATGGCTGCACAGTACTGTGAAGGACTAATTAATACTTCATATGCTTGATGGGAATTGTTGTCTCCAAGGGTAGCACACCCAAGTATTAGGTTTAGGGAGCTTTTTCACAAAGGGCCAGGTTTTTCCGTAAATAAAGTGAATCATTATTTGAAAACTGCTTTTTGTATTTACTAGGGTTATTTGTCCGACATTAAAGTTGGTTTGATGAACAAGACCCCCCAAAAATAAATATAAAATGCTCAAAAAGCCTTGCTGTGCCTTTAGATGGTGACACTTTAAACATGACACTGTACAAAAAATAAATGGTTTTCAGTCAATTTGCTCTTCATACCCATCAGGATCTGCCATTTTGGCTTTTGTGTTTGTTTAGTTTCTCAGTTATTGTTTCTGTGCTTGTTTACTGTTAGGTTATTGGTTCTTGTTGCATTCTTCCAGTTTATTAGTTCCCCTTTTCCCTTTAGCCTAAGACCCCTTTTTTGTTATTATTTACCCAGTTGCTTGTTTCCCTTAAGATTAGTTGTTCTTTCCCAGCCGTGCTCTTTAGTATATCCCTGCTTTGTCTAATTAGTGTTTCTTACAGATTTAGTTTTGTGTTATATGTTGGGTTTTTTATTTATATAGGTTTCCTTAGGTCTGTTTTCCATTAGTGTACCTTTTCCCCATGCCCATGTTTAGTTCTTCCTAGAATTACTATTTATGTTTAGCTTTCCTTTCCTTAGAGTTGTCTCTAGTTTAGTTTAGTTCTCCCTTCCAGTCTCTGCATTCTCTATCTCATGTTTCCATAGTAACATATTCCCTCAGTTCCCTGCAGCCTGGTCCACACCTGTTTCATGTTTCCTCTGATTACCTGCCTCCTTGTCTCATTAGTCCATACTCCACTTCCCTCAGCTTATAAGCTCTCTAGTTTTCATTGTTCCCCGCTGGTTCCTTATGTTAACAACTCTAGTTGCCTTCCTGAGTTTCTCCTAGTGGTTTGTTTTCTGTTCGCCTCCTGAACTTGTGCTCTTGGATTACCAGTCTGTAGGTCTACCTTCAGTTTCATTATTAAAAACTTCATCTACTCACCATGCGGCCTCCTCGCCATGCATCCCGGTCCTGCCTCCAAACCCACAACCTTGACAATACCATGCAATGCCTTTCCGTTCTTTCCTACCTCAATTTCACACCCATAAATAAACAATGTACTCTCCAAATAAACGGTAATCTCCAATGTCCTTTAACCATTACTACCCAAGTTTAACCACTGCATATCAGTTTATTTCTCTTTTTAGCCGGGTATTTTGCTGAACCACAAAGATAGATTAATTATAAAAAATAAGATTTGGGCTGCACTTTTGCGCCTTTGGTAGCACTGTTTACTTGCAACAAGAAGGTCCTGGATTTGACTCCTGGCTGGGGGTCTTTCTGCATGGAGTTTGCATGTTCTCCCCATGCAAGTGTGAGTTCTCTCCGGGCACTCTGGCTTCATCCCACAGTCCAAAAACACGACTGTTAGGTTAATTGGTTTCTCTAAATTGTCCTTAGGTGCAAATGAGTTTGTGTGTCTGTGTTGCCCTGTGATGGACTGACGACCTGTCCAGGGTGTACTCCGCCTCGCGCCCATTGACAGCTGGAAATAGGAACCAGCTTCCCTGCGACCCACTATGGAAGAAGTGGTAGAAAATGACTGACTGACTCACAATTTCACTTTAACATAGCTGTATCTTCTTAAAAAAAACTTGATGGGTAGTTTTAATCCTTATTTGGCTACTAAAACTGCATACTCCATCCTCTTCAGGCTATCTGTGATCAGTGTGTGTATAAAGCTGATCCAAAAAGGAAATCCAAACATCTCTCTCGTCCACCAACACTCACTTGCTACTTTTAGGGATTCCAAGGTGTTCCTAGGCCCAAAGGGATATATGTTCCCTCCAATAGGTCTGGGTTTGCATGTGGAACTCTTCCAAGTATGACGTGCATACAAAAAATCCAATGTAAGGCATCCTAATCAGATGTCAGAATCACCTTAACTGTCTCCTTTTGATTTGCAGCAGCTCTACCCCAGGTGATGGAGCTCCTCAACCTTACTCTAAAGATGAGCCCAGCCACCCTTATCTTAGCTGCTTGTATAAGGGATCCTCCATTCAACTTTTTTAGCACGCAATCAAGATTTTATTCAGGCAGGGTCAAGCGAAATCAGACAACATTAGTCATGGTTGTGTGCAATGCAGGATGCAAGGTCATCAATTTTTGAAAATCAGCTTGGAAGTTAATTTAAGGTGCAAATGCAGAAACAAGAAGTTTGTTTTGCAGAAAATACCTGTTAGTTTGAATAGTGGCGGAATCAGCTTTAAAATTGTCAGGGACCATATTCATTAATACCAGGCACCTTCTCTCCTCAAAAACACACAGAAGCACACACATCCGCATACACTCATGTGCAACATCCCATCTCCAGTTGGCTCCTGAGTGGACCCTGTATTACTAATGAGTGCTGGCGAGGTGGCAGGGGCTCCTGGAGTCTGGCTATGCATGTGTTGTGTGCTCCGTTACCATTGAGTTACCCTTCTGTAATTTGACAGGCTCTTCATAACTAGGACGATCACTAGTCTGTGCCCCATTCCAACATGCTTGCATGTGTTTCTGTCTACTGTTATATTAGTCTTATAGTCTTGAGCTGCCTGTTCTTCCGCTGCTTCTTGCTTATCCTTTCTGTTTGTATAATATCTCTGACTTAAGGTAGCCTTTGGATCTCTGGCGCGAAGTCACTTGACATCCTGCGGAACACAAAGAAACAAAGAAACCCACTGGGATAGAATAAAATAGCCTTAGTGCTGCAACCCCCCCCCCCCCAAAAAAAAAAGATCAAAAAAACAAAAACATTTAGTCCCATGTCCCATCACTTCACAGGTTACTTTATCATACTTTTCTAATCACTGTTCTTGTGTTATGTCTTTTTATCTTCATTACACCTCTCCAGCCCCCCCCCTTTCTGTCTGTGCGAGGCGGGCTGGCTCTCGGTGTTGACCTGAGAAGGACTGACATTCAGAGGCCGGTCCCCTGCCTGCAGCACTGACATTTCTGCCAGACTTTGATGGCGCCTTTGAACAGAGATGTGTGGAGAGAAGAGCTGCCTGTCTCTGCCTTCCAGCAGCTCCAGCTCTGCCTCTCCACCATTGGAGTGAGATGTACAGTACCCGGCTGCTCTCTCATCATGCATGAAACCACACATGTGCATATACGCATGCATAAACGCACACAGAAAAATAAAATGAAGGGGCATAATACTTAAATTCATTGACTTTCTCTGAAATTTTTGTTCAAAGTATTAAAGTTTCAGTAAGCCTTTTTGTGGATAAAGCTTTGCATATGCATCTAACCACACAGGCGCACACAATCACATAGCTCCTGCTGGAATGTCTTCAAAGACCCTCATTGCCCCCCCTCGGATAAAATTGGCACAGAGAGAGAGAGGGGGAGGCAGAAGAGGAGGGTTTTGGAGGGAGCAGTTATCTACAGGCCTTCAAGTACCCCACCAGCTCCCTACCCAAGCAACAACACCACCCCCACAGCGGTGCCTTCAAAGACACCCATGTCACTCAACTAACACTCTGGCTCCCCTCCTCATTTGCCCTGTTCTTCTTTTCCTTCCAATCTTCTATAACCTCTCCTCCCTGTAACACTCTCCCCTTGTAACAAAACAAGGTAACAAAACACACAAAGGATACATATTCAAATCTGATTGAAATTAATTTACTGGGCATTCCTCCGCTGTTAAGCAGTTCAACATAATGTAATGTAAGGTCTATATTGTTACATATGGTGAAAGCCAGTTTGAGTGCACAGCTGCCTGGTTTCATTTAAAATATATATGCTTTTGTTGTCAGAAAGCTTACCTGCTAAATTCATAAACATAAAACAATACGGTAAATCTGACCAAAACTTGGACAATTTAAAATAGGCTTCTTTTATATTGGGGGTCAGTTAGGGGTCAGCTTCAAGCCTCTTATCATCATCCTGTCAGCACAGATGGGATTTGGCATGGTTTTTTTTGTTTTGCCCTTGTAACCTGTATTGCACAGTCAGAAACACCTAGAAACACTGAATAGCTGCCAGATACCACAGATGAAAGCTGCCTTGAGGAAAGAAGCACTCAATTATTTGATTATTCTAAAGCTATAAAGACTAAATAAATCTAGGTGCCTTACATAGAAATTTAGTCAAACGGGAGTTGGAACATAATGTTCCTTTTTAATAAAATCTTGATTCTGTTTAAGCACAGTAACTGACAAAATCTTTCATCATGTAAATTAAATACAACATCTGTGCTGTTTGGCTCCTTACCAGTATGATGGTCTGAAAGAAAGTTAGAAGAGTAATCCAGCAGCAGCCTTCTCAGCCTGTCAATGAAATAAAATAAATAAATAAAATCTGGGTGCAAAAAAAAAAACAACTCAGTTTAATCTATTAGTTTTGATGGTTACAGTTTAACATTTCAGTTTAAATTCTTACATGTATGGTGATGCCAGAGTATTATAGTCAAGTTTAAAGAGAGGTGAGAGAAAACCAGGTTCCCTCAAAAACAGCAAAAACTGTCTGAACTTCATTGCTGTTGCCTGCGCTTACACACAACGCTTTCCCTGAGAAAAAATGCTGTGGCTCTTTCTGCATTAACAGATAATAACATTGCAAATCTTTCTTGCCCCCTTGAATAGAGAACCGTTAAATGTCACCAGGATGATCCAAAGACCAGAACCACCAATATTATTTTTGTTCCAAAAACAATATTGTTCAAACTAAAAAAAAAAAAAGAGCTTCATTTATTATAAATGCATTCTTTTGCCATATTCATGCACCTGCATTTACCTCAAAATAGCTGCAGCTGTAATTGCAGATGCAGGTCTACAAACGATTGAGTCAGCAAGGTTGAATATTAAAGCACACCACTGTTAATAGATTTTTATTTGTAAAACATTTTAAAAACCATGCGTTCGGTGGGGCACTTGTCAGTACTGTTGTCCTGCAGCAAGAAAGTCATGGGTTTGGACATCAACCTGAGGTCTTTCTGCAGAAAGTTTGTATGGTTTCCATGTGCATGCGAGGGTTCTCTACAGGTACTCTGGCTGTCTCCCACAGTCCAAAAACAGCGAATGTTAGGTTAATTGGTCTCGAAAAATTGCCCTTAAGTTTAAGTGTGTGCATGTGCATGGTTGTTTGTTCTGTTTGTCTCTGATGGACTTGCAACCTATCCAGGGTCTCCCTGTCTCTCTCCCAATGAGTGTTGGACATAGGCAGCAGCCCTCTGTGGCCCTCAAGGAAAATCAGGTATAAATGATGGATGGATGTAATATATTGGTTGGATAAGCTGTTCAAAAAAGGAAAGCATTTCTCTTCTTAGTAAACATTTTAAAATAAAAAGTCTTAGCCTTGGGAAACTTTCTGAGATAGAAATGTAATTATCTTTATAATTCAGTTTATCATACAGTAGTTTCTTTGTGACCAAAGCAGACTTTTTATTGTAAATTAAATTGCAGATTATATCTTGATATTTCTATAATTAAATTTTCTTCCCGTAAATACGTAAACTTTTATTTTCTCAATTGCACCTAAGGGGAACTCTCTTTTTTCTTTGTTAATATGGGAAAATTAGGAATTGAACACTTAAATTGAAGGAAGGAAGAAATTCCCCATAATGCATTTGTTGCCCTGTGTGTTTGTCAGTATGCGTGCAGAAAGAGTGGAAGTGACAGGTCCAACCCATTCAAACAGCCCTCTGGCCCAGCAGCGTGGCACAATTCCATATAAGCCTTTCTTGCCAGCTCCCCTGTCTTCGAGCCTCTCCTTCTCTTCCTCCTCTTTCCTCCCTCCAAGCTGGGGCCCAGGGTGCTTGCAGCTTTCCTGTACTGGGCTATTGATTGGGAACAGGGCTGCAGCTCACCTGCTAATTGAAAGCCGATTGGGGCCCTGGGGCAGAGTTGTAAAACAGGCCCCACGTGGCATTAAAAGCTGAAGGCTGACGGGCCACTGTAAATCCAGAGCTGCTAATAGTCAAGGTGTATATCCATCTGTGTTGGAGCTGGATGAGCATGTGTGTGAATGTGCACACACTCTCTAAAGTGTACACGTGCATTTACAGAATGTGTAACCTTGTTCTTTTAGTGATCATAATAGCTCATATGCCTCATCCTCACAAACACACACACACACACACACACACACACACACACACACACACACACACACACACTCATGCAATGCACAGGTGGTTCATGGTGACAGGCTGGTTTCCCAGGGCATCAGGATAACAGTTGCATCTATAATGGACATATCCTTCCTCTTTCTTCAACCCTCCTGTCAAAAGCAGCGAGAGCACTCCATCCCTGTCCTTCCCCTCCTCGTCTGTCTCTCTCTGACTCTTTCCTCCTCAAGCTTTCTCCTTGTTCTCTGTCACACCTGTGATCCTCCACTGAGACATTATCTCTTGAGTTAGGTCTAATTTTTGTTCTTTCTGTCTCTAATATTTTCCTGCCTACCCCCCTCATTTACCCTTTATTTGGGGGCTCAGGTTTGTGTATAGCAAGTACATGTGCATGTATGTACTCGCAGCTGGTGCTTCAGTTTATTCCCAGCTGTGTTTCATGGAGCTGATCAGCAGACATGCTTCCCTAAGCCTCTCCAAACACATCCAAAATATTGTTGAATGTTGCAGGATTCTGGTCCTTACCAAAAGGGGAAGGAACAGATAAAACAGTACTGACCAACAGTATATGGTTGGCCAGGTCTGCCCTTATAGTTTGTTCATTCCTTACTTTTCCACCACAGTTCACTCTTCTTCCATTAAATCTCACTTTGCTTCCCACTCTCGCTCGTTCTCTGTCTCTCTAAGCAAATTGATTGAATAGGAAGGGTGCTGGCCGTCCTGCAGCATGGCGCATGGAAACAGAGGTTAATTGGATTGTAATTAGAGCGGAGGTGATTAATTGATAGCATCTGTAAATTTGGATGTTTCCATTGTAAATGTGACAAATGAGAGCATAGCTGGCCAGAGGAGGAAGGACAGAGAAAGAAAGAAGAGGAGAAGCAAAATAAACAAGAATAGAAAGAGAGGAGGAACAGATTGGATATGAGCATGATAGAAACATAATCATTTGTAGTTTCTGTTGTGTTCCATGATGGTATGGATGGTAATAACTACAAATGAATTAACCAAGCAGTAACTATGTGGCACCTGAAATATGTTCTAACTTTTTATGGCTTACATCCCGGGACAACAGGCTGGAACATTATTCGTTGCCACTGAGTTTGGAATTAGTTCATGTTTTAGTTCAAAGCAGATTCCTTCCATTGCATCTCAAAAATCCAAGTCCAAGTATTAAAAAACCCAAAATGCCTTTCCCATTAATTGCAAAGCACAGGCCACCATAGTGTCACATGGTGCCCTGTGGGTATCTTGTGTTAGTGGGTGATAATGAGTGCACCAACTGCACCAAGAGGGCTTTGGAAGAAACAGGAAGTTCAGTGTGCTGAGAGTGAAGCAAGACAAAACAAAAAAAGACAAAACTGCTGTCATTTTATGGGTCCTACTTTTTGAAACACAAGCCAAGTAAAATTGTTAGAAATAGACTGATTATGAAAATAAAAAGACTACCTAAAATGTACAAATTTGACAGTCCCATAGTCTCTTACTAGACTATGGGGCAGGCCCATAGTCTTTCCTTTTTGCCCCCCTCTCTCTTTCGTGCTTCTTTTTTTTCCCTTTCCATTTCTGTCTCCGTGTCTGTAACAATTGAAATAATCCCAAAGCAGTTTCTAATAAAGTTTCTTTTTATGAATAGCAAGCAGAGCTTTAAAGCATCAGCTGTAATCCTCCAGCTGTGAAAGTAAATCTGTTGGGCTTTTTTCTGACACTCAGACAACAATTGTGAGTGCTTCTCTGCCAGACAGGACACGGTAAAAAAAAAAAAAAAAAGAAATTTCAAATGCCCAGTCCAAGAAGATGTTGTGTCTGCAGGCCTGCCTAACTCCCCTGCTATCATATGCAAAAACTTTTGCTTTGATCCCATCATGGAGGACAAACCGGAGCAGCACCCACATTACTGCAGATGAAGTCCCAATCTGTCTGTTGATCTCACACTCCATACCATCATTTATGAAGAAGACAACAGGATAGTTGAACTTCCCTGTCCTGCAGAGACTGTACCCTGACCTGGATTGAGCAGTCCACCTTTTACTAGCTGAGAACAACGGCCTCAGAATTAAAGGATCTGGCCCTCATTCTTGCCACTTCACACTCAGCTGAGAACCACTCCACTGCACACAAATGTTTATTGCCTAAAGATCTCAACAGAACCCCATCTGCAAAGAGTAAGCCCTGTGGGTTTTGGAGAGGAAGGTGTTTCCGAAACCAAACATCCTGTCCATAAACACCACATAAAGGATAATGGACGAGGGACTCTACCTGGACAGCTTTTGCTTTGGTTATGCAAGAACCAGAGAGCCCTTCAGAACATTCCTGGCACACAATACCCTTTTAGCACAGGTGGTTCCTGGTGACAGGCTCTTTGCAAAATTATCATTACTTTTCCCCAGATCCACAAAACACATGTGAACTGGATAACCAAATTCCCATGACTTCCTCGGTACCGCTGTGAGAGTTAAGATCTGATGCATTGCATCTTGGGACAAATCTCGTCCACTCTTGGCACCCTGATGCCAGGGAGTTTTTTTAACCACTTCCTCTGGGAGGACATGAATTAAGAAGAAATGCTCCTTCCAGCAATGAACAAAACCCTAATATTTATTAACAGGTCTTCCCTTAACCAAAGATCAAAACCAAAAAATTCCCATAGTATCTCTAAATTCTTCCAATACTTGAGGTATTTTATCTGAAACCACACAGTCCTGCTGCTCCACAGTACTTGCCTGGTGTTTCAGAAGTCCCCAGAAACAAACAAGCCCTCAAGACCTCTTCCTACAACTTTACAGCTACCATCAACAGTAACGTTCACCTATGGTTACTGCCTTGACAGACACCAATGACCTTTAGGCCACAGCTTCTGGAAGCCACGTCTGCAATGGAGATTCTGAAAATGGTCCATTCCTATTCCATGTCCCCAACCAAAAATGAGTAAAACTTTCCTCAATGGTGTGTTGAAGGTTTCTCAAACATGTTCCTTGGCAGATGATCCCAATCGACCATCCCCACTCGTTTGGATTTGATTGAGGTCCATCCAGCAGCCTCTTTCACTTCTAGATGCAACTCATCACCATTTCATAACTCTGCCCCCTCTACAGCCGGCTGTCTGAGACATAATGCCACAGGTCCGATAAACGATTATAAAATTACGGACCATTGGCCCGAAGTGGCCTGGTACAAATTACACTTACTTGACCACAGTATTTGTTATGGATATCTCACGTTTGACACAGAAATTCAAAATGAACCTTGTTGACTTTCAAATCTCTCTATTTTAACTAACCTATCTTCTGTATTAAACATTAATTAGAAAAGAAAATTACACTACTTATTTTAAATAATTCAAACAACAGATAAATAGAGTTTCATTTTTTTTGTCTAAAAGAAACAAAAATCTGTTTTGAGATATGTCAAGGTTGGACCATTCTTTAAATTTACAGTTACATTTAATGCCTACAACTGACACCAAGTCAACACTTAGTTTTCACTTTATTCTGTAGTGGCTGAAATAATTCTAGTTTTAAATAGGTCACTAATGTTTTAAAATATTAATGCATTTGATTAGTCATAAATGGAGCCACTCTAACTTGGCCTGGAGATTCAAGGTATATCACATTTCTTTACCCAGAATGTCAGTAATTAACATTAAGATTAAGAAGATTAAGCTCTGTCAGCATGTTCAAGAAAATAATTGCATCTATTGACGTCAACAGATTGTTCATGTGTTTTTTTTTCTTAATGGAGCAGCCCAGGTCTGTTTGGTACTATATCGCAATCTCTTTTAACTGTTTAATTTAAACCCCACTGCTGTATTTGTAATCTGTGCCTTTGTTAATTCTTTCTCTGTTCGGGTCAGAATCAACATGTGGCAAATGAGCTATGCCGAATGCTGAAATTAGTACATCAGATCATAACAGCTTAAATCATATAATAGGCTACAAAGGCTTTTGCCTTTTAAATTGTTTGCTGTTTTTGTAACAAGAGTTTAAATGCATCATAGAAAGATTCAGAAAGATTTTAGCAATCTGCTCTTATCTTTGCTGATTGTCTCTTTAAAGCATAGCTAAAAATTTGCTGGCACACAAGCAACTTTTCCCAATTACTTTTAGCTGAATAATGCAGAATGCAATTGTACGGAAGCTAAAGTAATTTTCGATTATTCAATTTTCTCTTCTTAATGATGACAGGTAAACAAGCCAAAAACTCAATTTCCCATCCTGTGTCTGATTTTATGAAAGGATTGTAGCAGAAATGCATCCTTCTTGCATCCCTCACAATTATGATGATCTGTTTAGCAGCAGGAAGACTGCCCAATGACTTCTTTATAATAGGAACAAAGTAATTCTACTCTTCACTTCACTGCTAATGAGATAGTGGATAAAGACTGTCCTTAATATCTTAACTTTCCACATAGTTGTTGTAAATGACTGTTTTGGCATTCACATTCATGCATTTGGATGTATTATTCATCCTGGACCGTCTGGATAATATTTTATGTGAACAGCAAGCCACAGACTTGCTGTTCAGATCATTATTAATGTGGCTTCCACTGCCCGCTCTAATAATTTGTATGCAATATGCAATACAACAATTATCATAGCACATACTACCTCCACCATAACACAACGGCATACTGTTCCATATTTTTCAGCCATTGCTGAACTATATCTGATTGAAGCGTTTTCATAATAGTTGTCATCTATTGACAGGGATGTAACAGAAACCCTTATTTGCTTACATGTTTGATTTAAACAGTGTTGGCTTCATCAGCATAACACACTGGAACTCTTTAATCATATATCAGTTTAAAGTAAGATTTAGACAGGTATCTGGACATTTTGTCATATTAAAAACATTAAGAAAAGATTTAATATCAAATTAAAGCTGCAAGCAGCATTGAAGGCCCTCGCAGCCAAGCGCCCCTCGCCCTGTGTAGCGACCGCGGGAGGCTGGCACCGCCTCCTCCATGCCACTGAGGAGCCTGCCACTCCATTCCACATGTTCCCACTAGGTGGGGCTGCGAGCCACCTTTCATACATTCTTTGGTCATGTTAAATTCTGCTCTGGCAAGAAATGTTCCAATTTTGGCCGAAATACAAGCTGCACTTACTTGTTAGTTAGTGGGCGTGGCTAAAATAATGTTGTCAATTGATTATGTCAACATGTCCAGCATTGATCCATGATGATGTACATTAAATTTCAAGTGGATCTAATGATGTATGAGGGACATATAGCCTTTGAAGTGTCCTCGGGGGTGCTATTGATCCAAATTTCAATGTAATCCAATAGAGCTGTTTGGGGGCCGACAAAGATAAACCATAATCAGTTTGGAGTGAATTGGACCATGCATGTGTAATTTAGAGCCAAAAATATGGCCGTGGCGTGAAATTAGACTTCGCCACTCCGCCACGGCCACACCCTCCAGCCAAACCTGTTAGTACTGGAGACCAAGTTAGACCGTCGTGTTATCTGTCATTGGAGACAGTTTTATGTTGATTAGTTGAAGGAAATCAAATATGGCCCACACTAAGTGAAACATGACACTTCCTGTTCTGAGGGGGCGGGGCTTTGATGATGTCAGCATCTGATCAGTGAATATTGTTAAGGCCCAGAGGCAGATCAATCCCAGAAGGTTTCATGTCTCTGTGACTTTCTTTGTAGAAACCATAAGAGTTTTGTGTTTCATGGCGAGAAGTCAGATTTTGAGGCTTAGTCACGCCCACATACTTTCATGTAGCAAAAAGTTTTTGATAACTTTTGATCCCCAGTGCCTTAAGACTATACTCATTGATTTCAAAGTCTGTAAGTCAAAAGCTGTAGGAGGAGTTTGCTCAGATTCGACATGTATAAACGATAGAAAATGGCGGCTTTGATCCAAAATGGCCGACTTACTGTGGGGTTTGGACAATGGGTCCAAGAGACTTTTTTGTAGGTCCTGAGAAGTTACATAGGTGTACTGAATTTCATAAACCTCGGACAAAACATGCCTTGGGGCTGGTTGTTTTAGTGCTTCTAGAGGGTGCTGTGGAGCAATTAGGCCACGCCCACCAATTATTTCACTGGATATCTGTAGGGGGCTGGACCAATATCAATTGTATTGAGTAAGGTGGGGATTGGCTTAGAAATGTGGAAATCAGAGGCAAACGTAAGGCCATGGCGTGACGTCTGTCCTCGCCACGCCGCCATGGCCACACCCTCCCGCATAAAGTCTGTGTGTTCCAAACTTACTTTAGACCATCTTGTTATCTGTCACTGGGGACAGTTTCGTGTTGATTAGGTGAAGGAGGTAAAATTTGGACCTTTCACAGTAAAACATGACACTTCCTGTTCTCAGGGGGCGGAGCTTAGATGATGTCAGGATTTGACCATTGAATATTGTTCGGGACCACATGTGGATCAATACCAGAAGGTTTTGTGTCTCTGCGACTTTCCTTGTAAGAACTATAACAATTTCAAATTGTTTGGCGAGTCGTCAACGTTTGAGGACAGGCTCCGCCCCCTCACCATGCTCAAAAAATCACAATTTTGATAACTTTAGATTCCCCATCGCTTCTGAGCAAACTGACCAAATTTCAAGCCGATCGATCAAAATCTGTAGGAGGAGTTCGATCAAATACGAAGGCTATAAACGGCAAAAACTGTGGTCCAAATCCAAACTTCAATCCAAGATGGCCGACTTCCTGTTTGGTGTAGGATGTGGGTGCAAGAGAGTTTTAGGTAGTTCTCGGGGAGTTCTACAAGTTTACCAAATTTCATAACTCTACGATAAAGTAAGGTCAATGCGGAGGCTTTTTTGAAAATTTCAGGGGGGCGCTGTTGAGCCATTTTTATTTAGACTTTTGTGAAACCCTTAAAATACCTAAATTTTCACCACGACTGATGGCTCCGCCAAATTTGCTGACTTTTTGAATATGTTAAAGCCGCGAAAAAGGCAATTCATTTATTGCCTGAATAATGATAATAAACGGAGCAATTACAATAGGCCTTCGAAGTGCTTTGCTGCTTGAGCATAGTACGGTTTTAACAAGTTCACATGACACAATTGTGTCTTTTCTTTCAAGCCAGCATCAAGATTAAATATTTTTTTATCATAAGTCCTTTTAATAACTGTATATGGACCAGTGAATTTAACTTAATAGGGAGAGGAAACGATAAGATCCAGGACTAACACTTGACTACCAGGCAAAACCAAGTGCACCTCAGAGCGCCGATCAAATAGTACTTTCAATTTTGCCTGTGGTGCAGTGATTCTCTCTTTAACCAGCTCCCTTGCTACATACAGACATCTTCTAAACCCATTCACATAGTGAACCAAGTTTTTCAGTGAATCAGACTCTTTCATACTGTCTGCCATGATGACCAAAAGACCCTTTACTGTGTGTGCAAAAACCAGTTCATTTGGGCAAAACCCTGTGCTCTCCTGGGTGACCTCCCGGGCAGACAACACCAGCCAAGGCAACCTGACTCAACAAAGGTGATGAATATTGGTGCCTTGGTCCAACTGTATCACTTTATAAATGCCAAAACCGAAATGAAAAGGGTAAGTGTGCACACCACTGCCCTAGCAATTATTGTGCATAAGGGATAGGCAGCTGGATACCGTGTAACTTGACACATCACTGTATGCAGATAGAATGACCCAGCCGTTGATCGGGCCCACATAGTCAATTATTAAGTCAAACAGCTCAGAAGCTGGCACAATTGGACTCAATGGGAATGCATCAAAACTTCATTTGGCTTGGCAGTGACCTGACAAACATGACACTTCTTAATGTATGAAAAAAATGTCTCAGGAACTGATCATATGTCTTCCCACCACCAAGGTGCCCAGACTCATCATGTGTAACGTTCAACATAGCAGTGAGGTTTACTGGGCACAATGAATTGAAACACAGGATCACCAACAACGCCAGCATGTGGCAACCATTTTCTCACCAACAGCAAATCCTGAATGAAGCACACACACACACACACACACACACACACACACACACACACAATCCAAAACTTCACTCGCTGGGCACACCTGATCAAAAAGGTCCTTTTAAGACAGGTAAGCTTGCAGCTCCGCCGCCAGTTCACTACTAGACAGAGATATGGGAAAATAAGACAAAGGCAAGTGAAAATTTTTCACATATTTCTCCTCCTTCCCACCCTGAGTGTGCATGATGGCACAAGTTATTGCACACGCTGCAAATACATTTGGGAACTTCTTGCTATTTTCATCTGTCCCCGAAATTAGATGTGACACTGGCTTCACCTCAACTTACACAGTTAACTAGGTAGCATCCGTCCACAAACGCGCACCTGCTAAACAGTTACATGAAATCACAGAGATGCCTTCAACTGGCATTGCAGGGCACACTGCCAACGATGTGTCACCATCAAACAATTCCCATTTAAGAGACACTTCATGCAATGGGACAAAAAGCACATTCATCCTCTTACCCTGGACCGGAACACACATGCCTGTCTCGGACTCATCGGACAGTGGTAACACATCGGCTCAAATAAAGGAGTGAAACACCCATGTGTCTCTCATTATCCTGACCCGCGTCTTTTCGTCACTGCCCACTAATGACAAATAACCCTCATGGATGAAAGGCAGATAGGAATCACGTCCCAAAAGAATCAACACCTTTCACCTCTTGTTTTACAGCATTACACATTGGCGCAGCTAAACCAACTCCTTTTGAATTATCCTTAAAAGTTTTGGCCTTGAATTTGAGCAAATGACAGTCTCCATCCCAAACCCAAACCTGATAACTGTCACGTAAAGCTGGGCCCTAACATCAAACTGTCTCACCCCATGTGGCTGACTTTTAAAAGTTTTGTAAAATTAGTCTAAGAATGATGCATCAATGGAGATCAGGAAATATGCTTCATATGTTTTGGTTTTAAAATAACTAATACTATCCAAGAGTCAGAACCACAGCAAAAAAAAAAAAAAAAGGTATCAACTAGGGAAAGTCTGATTGAAACAGCTTATTTGCTTTTTCAGACGGCTTATCATTATTACTTAATACCATCACAGCAAGTATCAATGCTTGCACTATTGAATTGAACTTTTCTTGTAATCTTTCAGATTTTGTTTGCAGGTTTGTATTTATTGTTACTGCTAAATGCTAGTTCTGTGGGTGGAAATTTGCTTATCTTCGCTTGACTATTCTTTCAGTTTTATTCACAGATTTTATGATTTTTTTAAACAAACATTTTTCCTTTTTGAAGTGTGTTTAGGATCATTAAGCGGTTTTGGAAACAATCCTTTCTACATCTTCATCTTTTTTCACAGATGGCTTAATGTTTGATTCCACTATTTGCTGGTATCACACTGGAAACAGTTTTTTTCCCCAACCAGTGAAGCAGTTGTATGGGCAGTGTGGACAGCATGTCTGCATTCAGGAAGAACAAAACTGAGTATCATTGCTGCCAAAGTATCACTTTGTAAAGCTGTTTCAGATCACAATAATTGTCATACATAAATAGAAAAATAGCAGCAACTGTTATTGCTTACATGTTCTACATGTTTAACAATGTTGGCTTCATCTGCAGAAAATATTAAGACTCAATTCATTTATCTGTTGAAAATCTGTTCTTTCATCCATTTTTTGTACCCTTTAGCCTTGCAAGGTCTGGTGCCTATCTCATTGAGAAAGAGGCAGGGTACACCCTGGACATGTCGCCAGTTTCTTACAGGGCAACACAGAAGCACACAGGACCAACGACCATGCACACCCACACTCAAACTAAAGGACAAGTTGGAGAGACAAATTACCCTAATAATCATGTTTGGACTGTTGGAGGAAGCCAGAGTACCCAGAGCAAAACCATGCATGCACAGGGAGAACATGCAAAATCTATGCCGATACAACCCCAGGCCAGAATTCAGACCCAGGACCTTCACGCTGCAGGGCAACAGTGCTACCAAATGTGTTATATGCAGCTATACACATCAAAACTCTTTAATCCCTAATCAGTTTAAATTGAGAAACAGACATTTGGCCAAATGTTTGGATTACAACATATTTTGAAAAGACAAAATATTATTGAATTAATGAATGTCTAAGCAATTAAAGCAGACTCTGTGTTTGTCAGACCTAGTGAGATAACATACTATGGACTGGAGGGTGAATCCAGTTGCGTGTTCAGTGCCGATTGCGTGTTTGCAATTAGGAGAAACAAGACTGATGTTAACAAGGATGTTTTGCATCTTCTGAGCCCAGAGAAATTAATAGGGCCCTACTTTTGACTGTCAAAGGTACTCCAATGTAATTTCTTGAACAGGCATCTCAACCATAAAAAGGCATTCTATCGAGGGCATGAATGGATCATGATTGCTTGTGTGGTTCGTTGCTCAATGGAACAAATTGTTCATTAACTGTGGGACTAATACTTGAACAAATATCTCAGGAACACTGAGGCAGTGTTCCACATAAGGACAGATTTACACTAATAAAATAAGCCTCCAGTCATGTCCTATCAGAAAGCTCCAAATTGCAGCAGATGTGTTCACGTCTCAAAATGTACATTTCATCTTTCTCAAGAGACAGGTAGGGTCCCACCTCCCTCACACTTCCTCCACCAATCCGTATGTGGTTCCTGGAGGTAAAAGATGAGAAAAAAAAAGGCTCCTGGATATGCTTTGAATTTGCAGAACATTTTCTGGAACTGCAGTAGCACACTTTCAATGAATGAGGGAGAGAAAATAAAGAGAATGACAGCAGGGAAAATATTTGCTGTTGTGGATAGAGCGCCTCTCGGATCCCAAAAATGAAGGCCGGGCATATTTGCTCAGCTGTCCTTCTCCCAAGTGCTGTTTCTGTGCCCGCTGGAGTCTATTTGTTTGTCAAAGTCACTATGTCTACGATCCGTAAGTTGTTTGTGCCTTTGGTTGTGTGTTACTCTATATATGTGTGCGAGTGTATGCATGTAATATGTATGGGTGTGAGTGTATGTGGACTGCGATTGAGGGTGTATCCGGGGAAAAGCAAATCCATCTGTTTTCCTCGGATAAAGATGCCAGAAACAAGGAAGAAGGAGGGATTCTGCTCCAAGAGAGGCCAGGGAGCGAGGAAGAGCCAAACACATGCAGCCATAACTCCTAACTTGTCTTCTTGTTGCCTTTCCTGCTTCCAGATGTTCAATAACTCGTCTACATTTTTATGTGGAGTTCTGGCCTACAGTCTCAAGAGTAAATTTATGCACCCCATGCAAATGGGTTGTTTTTCTAACATATTTCAAACTTCTATTCCCTGTAGCAAGAAGGAAGTTAAATGACTGGAATGCACAGATGTGGTGACAAAAACATGGCCAGCAATAACAGGAGAAAAACACAGAGAACGTATGGTCTCACACTTCCAAAAAGAATAAATTAATGTTATTAAACAGTGTGAATTATTCAATGCACACTAATAAACATTAGAGTGCATTATCAGTGTGTATACTAATAAATATTTTAAAACATTTAGTATCATAGTGGTTGTGCTGTACTGTAATAGCAGCCAGCTGCAACTAAATTATGTGTGCTTCCCCTGCGAACATCTTAGTTTCTGTTTGAATTGATTTTTGTCATGTAAATATTGATTTGTGCAGGCTCCCAACTGGACAGCAGGGTTTTGTGCCTCTAAAATTTTCATGTGGTAACTTGATGACCTGTTATCCAAAGCATATGAAACAGTGACAGAATCAGCTGATATTTGATCATCACACATCTTGTAAATGATGCACACTGAGGGTTGTGCTGTAAATTATGCATTGGGTGAATTCGAAACAGAGAAGGAAACACCTTAAAACATAGACTTTATATATGAATAATAAAGCTGTTTATGTTGTCTGTTTTCTATATAAGATTTAACTGTGAGGAATGTGGTTTGCTTTTAATTTACTGGTTGATCTAAATTTTGACTTTCAGCTATGGCCAGGAGATATGGCACATGACAGAAAGAAATTATGTCCCAGATACTAGTGGCTGGAATGAACATCCTTCGTAGGGTGGCATGGATCAGCCTTAGACAGTCTTAAAGCTATAGCATTTTGGAGATCGCTCCAAAAGGTTGGAGATCTCTCCAAAAGGATATAGCTATATAGACAAGCAGCAAGAATATAGCTGCTGCTGCTCCTCTGCATTGAAAGGAGGCTTTTGAGGCTGTTCATATGTCATCATTCTTATGGCACATTCTATTGTGGCTTTTTCAGATTCCACATGGATGAAACGCTCACTGGACTCAAATCTCACTGGATGGACTATATATACTGACCTGGGAAGACTTGGAATCCTCCAAAATAGCCTTAGATGGCATCAGTGAATAGAGGGATATCTTGGTTTCCTTCCTGGACTTGTTACCCATCCATTTTTCTATACTCACTTCTTCTGTACAGGGTTGCGGAACTGGTGCAATCCTGCAGCAGTCTGCAGGTGAGAGGAGGGGTAGACCCTGGACAAGTCGACATTCCATCACCGGGCAACACAGAGACACACAGGACAAACAACCTGTGTGTTACCAGTGCTACCAACTGCGCCACCATGCAACCTGGACTTGTTACCCTTGTTGTGTAATCTCAGATAAGTGAAAGTGAACAAACGCATATATAGAATTTGTTTATTTTGTTCTGGAAGAAAAAGCATAGAACCCGATCACCTGTCACTGATGTAAAGGCTGGAATTAGGCATTTAATTAAAACGAAAACAAAAAGCACTCAAATGTTCTTGGTAGGGTTGCTGTGCAAAAGCAATATCTATATTGTCGAGTTCTGAGGTTTAGGTTGACCAAAGCGCAGACAAGAGCTAGGCAGCAGCATGTTGTAGAAAATCTTACAAAACTTACAAAAGTAGGCTCTGCAGGAACATGGAAAACTCTGAACATAGTCGAGAGTAGAGAACGGGGTGGTGAACGGAGTTGTGAACGGAAGGAACCAGCATCGAACACATAAACCAGACTATCTAATATACTGAGGGATAACAAAGGGCAGGTAATCAAAGAAACAGGGAACAGGTGTGACATCGAAGCAGGGAGGCAGAGGGAGCAGGTGGACCTAATATGAAACTAAAGCATGAGGAAAGGGACTACTTAACAAGACAGTGAGCAGACCTAAACGAAACTATAGACCAAGATAAATAAAGCATACGAATCAAAACATGAACTAAAGGAAACTGAGAAACTGGAGGGAACAACAACCTAAGATCTAAGGACTAAGCAAAATAGAAACCACAAGGAAACCCTGACTACAAAAGTAAACAAACCTGAACCAACACTGATAGAACAAAACGAGGATGAAGCAGAGGAAACGAGGACTAGTACAAAAGTAAACCAAGATGTAAACAATAACTAAAGCTGACCTAACAGGAGGGAGAACTAGAACTATAGAAACTAAACATAAGGAACTATGCAAGAAAGAATAGAATAAAGGGAACTAACAGAATAGAATAAACCACAGAAAGGGAACCAAGAAGAGGAGGAACAGAGAAAATAAACTAGTAAACAAGAAGAGTGCAACGAGAACAAATACCAAACCATAAATAAACACAGAGATGCTAAATGAGAAACTAAACTAGAGAATACAAGGAAGACAAGGGAACTAGAATATTAACAAAAATAATAATAATCATAAGAAAACCATAAAAAGTAATAGGAAAGCAACCACTAAAGGAACTAGGAGCAAACTAAACAAACATGATACAAAACCCAAAAATAGAAACATCTAGACCAAAAGTAAACCAACACAAAAAGCCACAAAGTCCAAAATGTCACACCCCAGCATATGTTATTGTTAAACAATAAAACAAATATTTTTACAAACTATTTTTACTAATTCTTTTTTTTTACACAACTAGTCTACTAACTATGGAGGACCAATCCTGACAAAATTTAAAATAAAAGCAGAAATATATATATTTTGTTTTTCCTTTTCCTTACAAATGCGTTTTCATCAAGAAATGTAAATGTTTTGTTTTTCCTTTTCCTTACACATGCGTTTTCATCAAGAAATGTATATATATATTTTGTTTTTCCTTTTCCTTAAACATGCGTTTTCATCAAGAAATGTAAATGTTTTCTTTTTCCCTTTCCTTACACATGCCTTTGTTCTTTTTACATTTCCTCGTCTCTCTTTTTCCTTTGCCGTATGCATTTCTGCTTCATTATGCAAATGAGGAGGGCTGCCTTCTTCTCTCCAGCTCCTCTCCTATTGGTCAATATACAGGGACCGTTTGTGCAGACACATGCACATTTGTGGCCTGCTGGAGGTCATCTTGCAGGGCTCTGGCAGTGCTCCTCCTGTTCCTCCTTGCACAAAGGCGGAGGTAGTGGTCCTGCTGCTGGGTTGTTGCCCTCCTACGGCCTCCTCCACGTCTCCTGGTGTACTGGCCTGTCTCCTGGTAGTGCCTCCAGGCTCTGGACACTACGCTGACAGACACAGCAAACCTTCTTGCCACAGCTCACATTGATGTGCCATCCTGGATGAGCTGCACTACCTGAGCCACTTGTGTGGGTTGTAGAGTCCATCTCATGCTACCACAAGTGTGAAAGCAGCACCAACATTCAAAAGTGACCAAAACATCAGCCAGAAAGCATAGGTACTGAGAAGTGGTCTGTGGTCCCCACCTGCAGAACCACTCCTTTATAGAGTGTCTTGCTAATCACCAAAGATTTCCCCCTGTTGTCTGTTCCATTTGCACAACAGCATGTGAAATTGAGTGTCAAGCAGTGTTGCTTCCTATGTGGACAGTTTGATTTCACAGAAGTTTGATTTACTTGGAGTTATATTGTGTTGTTTAAGGGTTCCCTTTATTTTTTTCAGCAGTGTATATACACACCACCAGAACATGACTACTGTATGCAGGCAAGTATAATATTATAGATGTGATTAATGTTTGAGGGGTATAACTAATTGTCATATTTTGTGAGCACCATCTTCTAATTCTGCATATTTCTGATTACATCTTAGTGATGTGGTCCAGCCAGCCCTTTAAACTTGATGACGTGGACAGCGGAAAGAGGAATCACAAACATCTGCAGACCACCTGTGTGATGCTTCGCTCACCATCCAGAAAGACAAACCACAGGTCTCAGTTGCAGCATCCCATCCAAGTCTCTGACCTTGCGAGAGATTTAGCCACACCGCCAGAGACTTTCTGTTCAGAAAGACATCTGCCTCTTTGTTCTGTTGAAGAGGTGTTCCTGGAACCGGTCACTCAGGTTGATCCTGCTGTCGCCATTGTAAATATTTGTACATAGTTTTATTTTATGCCTTGTAATCTTGATCTGTTTGAATGTTATTTTTTTCCACATTCTGTTTAAAATGCTATTTGTAATTTTCAAAATAAACTGTTTAGAAATTTAAATGAAGTTGATGTATTGTTAGGTCAAATGAAAATAAAATACATTGGTGACAAAAAGTTTTTTGAAATTTATTAGAACAGCTTAAAACTTTAAGAAACTATCTGAACAAAACATATTTATTTCTTATATAGCACCTTATTTCGGTACCATTCTTTCTAAGATGGAAAACAGTCTGTCCATTCTCTGTAGCCTCATGTCCTCCCTGATCAACTCCATCATCTCTGTCGCTTTCTTTTCTGACCCCTTCCTGCTGGCTCACTGTCTTCCTTCTCCATCTGGTTGCCCACCGCTCCGCTTGGCCCTGGAGTGTCCTCAGGGATGGAGGCAATTAGGACAGGAGGTGTTGTGGAAGACCTCTGTCCCAACACCTCATCCATAAGGACAAACCAGGGCCAAGTAGCAGCAGTGGGCTTTTCACTGACTGCCTCTCCTGACCCTGGATACTTGCAATCCTAAAGTTAGAAGGAAGAAAAAAAGAGTTGACTAAACAGAGAAACCAACAAGACTTTTAGAAATATTTTTTATTTGTGTGTGACATGAGAAGTTCTGAACATACTTTATGTTTCTTTTTCATATTGTCCCACTATGTTTTGGGCCTGCAAGGGGGTGACCTTCCCCTGTTGGACCATCTTCTCCAGAATTGTCCTAAACAAACAAAAGGAAAGAGGGAAAACCAAAAGAAGTATGTTAATCACTGGATGGATATTTATGAAAGTTAGAAAGATAGGAGTTTTTGAAACGGGACAGAAACTGACTGCAAAGAATGTTGTTATTGTACCTCCAAGCCACAGTGGCTGAGTTTTTAACTCCAGTAAAAAGGTGGTGGTTCTCACCCCTGAGCTTAATAAACTGGCCCGTCTGCTGCTTTGTACCTAAACAACAAAAACAAAAACAAAAAACCCATCTTGCTTAATATCAGTGTAAAAAAATTCTTTTTTTTTATTTTACATTTGTCTTAATTTGCAGAACATATTAAAATATTTCTATGCAAATGCCTAAAACAAGCTCTTTCAAACTTTTCACTTCTTTACTGAGATTTGCTTGCATTTGAAAGTGTATTTCTCTTCAGCTGTACCTGGAATCACGAAATATAATGCTAGCTGAATTATAAATACACTTTTAAAAACACATATAGCACATTTCTTCATCAAAAATGAATATTTAAAAGCGTATTTATTCTCAATCACACTCTCCAGCAATACGGTAGGAATACATCAAATCGTCCATTTATTCAGGTTAACTTTAATATCGCCTGTAATGTCAAATTGACTTACATGAACAAATGACACAATACATTAAAATAATACTAACATAAACTGTTAGAAATCACTTGTGTTTAACGTTCACTGTGATGACTGCCAGCGGGAGCTCAGTGCCGATAGTCCGGTCAGATCTCTACCGGGTCTAGCTCGCCCCACCGCCGGTAGGGCTGGCGAGGCAAGCCGGCAGTTACTACGGTGGGAGAGGAAAACTCCGAACACGTCGGAGCACGTTTGAAATTAAGCGATGTCTTGATAAATCAAGCATATTTTTCACGTCTACACAGTTATATTCCCGCACTAAAAACATTGTAAAAGTTCATTTGTGTCACAGAAAGTGTAATTTTTCACAGTTTACTCACAGCTTTTGCCAGTGTGGTCCGCCATGGCTGCCCCTGTTTGACCAAACAGTTTCGACCTGCAATGAATCATGGGAAAAGATGGACCGCGAAGGATACTCACAACTCATCCTTCAAATCGGGCAAAAGAAGGACACATTTGTCGGCAGCATCTGACAGACCTTACGTGCCGCGCTGTGATGTGATCAGCCCACAAGTACGAACTTGGAAGGATCCAGCCCCTGAATGGGCTATTTGCACGTAGGGACGTGACGTAATTTCCGCTAAAAAATCAGGATGGTTGTTAACATCCGGTAGTCGCTGAAAGCGCCCGCTGTGCTAGCTAGTCACCGCTCTTGCAAATCTTTTTGTTATTTATATGTGAGTCTCTTCTACTCATCACCTGTCCATTTACATTTCCTAAACATGACATGCAAACAGGCAAAATTGTCGTTTCAACAACGTACGGACAGCAGGTCCAACCACCACTGCTGTGTGCCATTCTGCACTGCATCAACGAAGACCAATTCTTACCTGAGCTTCCACACCTTTCCAAAGGACTCCGTATTGCAGAAGCAATGGGCTGTTAAGATCAGGAGAGATCATTTTATCGTCACCAATACTTCCCGAGTGTGCTCACGACATTTTGTTACTGCTGATCTGATTGAGCCTCCCACTCCTGCTGGACATCGACGACTGCAACCTGGAGATGTTCCTGTGCCTTTTCATTGGAATAACTATAATATTCCAGCACCACGACTTGGAGTATAGGAAAGAACAGAGCGTCCACCGAACACCGATCTAACAGTGATGTAGACTGACCCTGATGAAGATGACCCAGGGTCCTGTCATGAACATGATTACTGCGCCAGTACTGAGCCTGCTGCCCTTCATCTCTCCCTCAATGAAAACGAAGAGCTACAGGAGGAGATATCAAAGCTCCGAAAACAGATAGAGGACTTGACCGTCAGCAGCAAGTTCTGTTTGGAGAGGTTTTCTGCGTCTGATGAGGACATACGATTCTTTACCAGGTAATTAAAATATCCACAGTGTGAGTTAGAACCATAGATCAGCAGAGCTATTACATTAAGAGCAGTAAAAATAACATTATCTGGGTGGACTATACTGACTAAAGTTCTTAAATGTCCTAGAGTTGGATAATAGAGATGACAATTAAGATCAAATGACTACATATTTACAAATCGGTGAGTATTGCTGGGAATTATGTCAAGCTTGTTTTGGTTATCAGAGATGATCTGATGAAACCCCTTTCAAGTTTACTCTGTGGCATTGTACTTGATGCTCTCACAATGCGACACACATCGTTAACGGTAAACTTCGGTAACTCCAAGAGGCACCTTGTGAACTTCGTAGACTCAGCCATAACAATGGCACTTCCGCATACCGACCGGAAACATCGTACCATCCTCACGCTAAATGAGGAAGTGATGCATTGGGACACACTCTCGGCCCGCACATGGATCCTCCTTCTTCCTGTATATTGACCAATAGGAGAGGACCTGGAGAGAAGAAGGCAGCCCTCCTCATTTGCATAATGAAGCAGAAATGCATACGGTAAAGGAAAAAGAGAGACGAGGAATTGTAAAAAGAACAAAGGCATGTGTAAGGAAAAGGAAAAAGAAAACATTTACATTTCTTGATGAAAATGCATGTGTAAGGAAAAGGAAAAACAAAATATATGTATTTCTGCTTTTATTTTTAATTTTGTCAGGATCGGTCCTCCATAACTAACTAGTTGGAAACTTACATATAACTTATATATTTCCTATAGAACAACTCACATAAAATTCACATGTCAGTAACAAGTAATATACACAGAAAATAAATCAGAACCAATTAAACATAAATTAAATTAGATGATATAAAGTGGAGTAAAACAGGGAATAAGTATTGAACAGATGAAGGAAAAAAGGCACACAAGGACAAAAAAATAGCTAAAGTTCTACATGATGGCCCATAAAAAGGTTTCCAAGGGTAACAGCAATCAGCTCTCTTGAGACATTCACAATTATTTTGCTGAAAAACACACTGATGACATATTTCTAAACTTGAGAATGTTTCTTTGAGTACTCTGGGACTATGATCTAGAAGTTGAAAGCACATCAGTTCACAATAACCAGGTGATCCTTGCAAGATTTGCTGAAGAAGAGTCAAAAGGAATCTGAACATTTGTCCAGGAGCCAAGGACCACTTGCAGAAAGCTTCAGAAAGATCTGAAATTAGCAGGTACAGTTTTTCAATAAAATCAATAACATGTTGCACTCAATCACTATGACCTCTATGCACATTGATGAAGAGTACTCCACTGCTGAAGAAAAAGTCACTAAAATACTGGAATAATAAAGTGATCAGATGAGGCCAAAACTGAATTATTTGGACTTGGCCACACATGCAATGTTTGAAGGAGGAATGGCACTGCACATCACCCCCAAAGTACCATACCAACAATTAGGTTTGGAGGGGAGAACATTAAGATTTGGGGAAATTTTTCAGCATATGGTACTAGCAGGGTTTCTATATTGAAATGAGTAGGGGCTTTTTTAAAATTTTGTGGCACTAATGGCTTTTATTTTGCAAGTAGACTGATAGGAAATGGGATGGAGAGAGAGAAAGGAAGACATGCAGCTAAAGTCAACGGGCTGGGATTCAAACTCCTGATGACTTTAGCCTCTATACATGGGTTGCATGCTTTACCCCTGTGTCACCGCCACACCCTGAGTTGCAACCTTCTTGATAGAAATTTAAAGATGAATAAGGATGTTTTTTTTTGTAGCACTACTGACCTTTATTTTTTCCAGTATTTTTTGACAGTAGGCAGACAGGAAATGGGTGGAGAGAGGGGAAGACATGAGGCAAACATCGCCAGGGCTTGTACCCAGGACCGCTGCCTTGAGAACCAAAGCCTCAGGACATGGACCGTGCGCTTAAACCCCTACACCAATAGCGCTGTGCCCATAAGGATGTTTTTTTTAGCTGTACAATGACCCAGGAAGTAACATAAGCTGCTAGAATTGTCCACTGATTTTTCACAAATTGAATACAACTGAAAATCCAAGTAAAAAACAGAAGATTACAATGAATAGAAGAGACAACCAGAACATTCAAGATTTGGAGACAGTTTGTGTAGAAAAATGGGTCAGAATCACACCTGAACAATATCTGTCTCTAGTTTCTTAATTCAGCAGAAACTGTAAAGCAGTCATAGCCAAAACAGTCACTTAATAAAACTTAGTAAGTATGTTCAGTACCTAGTCCTCATGCCATTGAAGTTTGTTTCACATTATTTATTGACTAATCTATTAGTGTGAGTCTGGTGTGAGTTTATTTCAATAGGATCATTTAAAATATATTTGTTGAGAAGAACACTGACATCACAAAACTTATTTTACCTTCTGTATTTGCTGCCGTTATCTTTGTTAACTATGTTCACCCATTTCCTATTTATACACTCTTTGATAAACTTTTCAGCAGTCATCAAGGAATACAGGATTAGCAGTGTCAGCAGTTGTGCCACATTTTTTTTTTCCCAAAAATCAATAAGGTAGAGTTAAGGAAGATCCTTGTCACAACCATCATTCTTAAGCCCACTTGACCAATCAGATACAGCTAGTCTTTTTGTTCAAAGCTACTGAGCTCAGTGATTTAGAGCTTGCTTTGTTTCCACCCTGCAAATACTGTTACAGAAACCTGACATTTCTATATCTAATTAACATGAATAAATTTGAACGACCAATTATGTCGTGTAACAACAAAAATATTTCTTTTTATGCTTCTTTTGTGACTTGAACTATACAGATCTACTGCTGTAGCAAGGCATGTGCTTGCTAAAGAACTTTAGTGTGACACTTAAATCATTACATGCCATCAGTTGATTTAAGCTTCAACATATATTTGCTACTTTTGATGTACATAAGCTGCGATTTTATATAATTTTCAAATTCACCTTGGAATGTATCTTCAAATGCTATACTTGGCATTCAACTTCATGTCTTTATTTTATACCCTAATATCACTGTGATTGTCTGTTTTGTATATTAACAACAACTTGTATCTTTCTAAGAAGATTGTGTTAAACGACTTTGGTCCCAACACATTGTTGCTTCTTTGATGAGTTTTAAAACTGGTGTTGGGACCCAGCCACGAGTTACAACATTTAAGGCCAGTAAGAACTTTTCTGGAACTTTCAAAATAAGTCACATTAACCTTCTTCCAGCACAGCCAGGAACAGGTACAAGAAGAGAATAACAGCGGACCTCCCATGACGTCACTGTTTAAATAAAAACCCCGCGTTCCAACAAACAGACCTCTTCCACGCAGGTCCCCAGTGGAACTGGAAGGAGAGACACAGCGTGCTAATGTCTCTTTGCTGGCAAACAGACATAACTCTTCAAACTCGATCCAAGAGTGTCATATGATCATGCGATCATATGCACTAAGTTAAGTAGGAAGGAATTGCTGTTTGTGTATCCAGTATTCATTCATAAACGGGGGTAATTAAGGTACAAGCGTTGCTTGACTTTTCTTTCTGAAGTCTACAGAAGCAAACTGTGTTCCAGAGAGTTCCCAGCAGAGACCCTGTCTCTACAATGCCAAGTGGAGCAGTTTTCCCGGTCTGAAAGAAGGACAAAGGTACCGCAACACAGCATGCCACTCTGCGTGCAGTTCGGCCCAAAACGGCAGAACTAGTCGCCCACAGCTTCGGAGGTTAGTTGCAAGTTAACCCTTTGTTTACTGTGGATGCTTTCCTCAACTTTGTTACCCAGGACAACTTCTCCACAACACGGTTCACATAAGAGGTAGTGTTTGGGCAGAGAAGATTAATTTAGAGGTAAATAATCTAAACAGTGTCAGTTTAATGACATTTGTTTTTGTTTGTGTTGAGAAACTCAGCTACAGTAAGTGCTAGCAGATTAGCACTCAGCTAAGGATATGTTCTGTGTTTTTTTTTTTTTAAGTTAAGACAAACTTTATTTAAAGTGTGGTTTTAAACACAGAAGATCGGCCATAACATGCTTATGAATTTCAACCCTTTTATTAGTGGTAGTTTAAAGGTATGTGTTTGATTCTGATGATAAGCTACAATTTTCTTTTGTTAGTCCAGCCGCTAACAGCTAAGAACATGTGCTTGACTACTTTATGAGTCAGCTGAAGACCATTTAACCAGAAAGATTGTTAATTTCCAATCTAGGAAATAATATTTCCCTAAATATTATTTTACTAAATGTGATAACTAATTAAACACCATTAAGACTTCTTTGATTCACTTGTTTATATTGTACATTGCCCATTGGTCTTCCTTATTCTTTCATTCTGCTTGGTAGTTTAGTTGGGTTGTTTTAGCATGGTAAAGCGTTTGTTGATTGAAATATGTTTGACTTGAGTTGACTTATTTTTGTTTATAAATTATTGTATTTTAAGAAATTGTGTGAATTAATTTTGTGTGCCCCTCCTTGAACCGCCACCTTAACGTGGTGGAGGGGTTTGAGTGCTCGAATGATCCTAGAGACTATGTTGTCTGGGGCTTAAATGCCCCTGGTAGGGTCTCCCATGGCAAACAGGCTCTAGGTGACGGGTCAGACAAAGAGCAGTTCGAGAATCCCTCATGATGACTACAGAATCGAGGCACGTGACGTCGCCCGGTACGGCGGAGCCGGGGTCCCACCCCAGAGCCAGGCCTGGGGTCGGGACTCGTCAGAGAGCGCCTGGTGGCCGGGTTGCTCCTCACGGAACCCGGCCGGGCCAAGCCCGAACGAGAGACGCGAGACCATCCCCCAGTGGGCCCACCACCTGCAGGGGGAACCGTGAAGGACTGGTGCAAAGAGGATTGGGCGGCGGACGAAGGTGAAGACCTCGGCGGCCCGATCCCCGGATGCTTAGGCTGGCTCTAGGGACGTGGAATGTCACCTCGCTGGGGGGGAAGGAGCCTGAGCTGGTGCAGGAGGTCAAGAGATATCAACTAGAAATAGTCGGGCTCACCTCCACGCACAGCGTGGGCTCTGGAACCCATCTCCTTGAGAGGGGCTGGACTCTCTTCTACTCTGGAGTGGCCCGCGGGGAGAGGCGGCGGGCTGGTGTGGGCTTGCTTGTTGCCCCCCAGCTCAGCCGTCTCGTGTTGGGGTTTACCCCAGTGGATGAGAGGGTCGCATCTCTGCGCCTTGGGGTTGGGGAGAGGACTCTGACTATCATTTCGGCCTACGGGCCGAGTGGTAGTGCGGAGTACCCGGCAATCTTGGCGTCCCTGTCGGGGGTGCTGGATAGTGCCCCTCCTGGGGATTCCACTATTCTGCTGGGGGACTTCAACGCCCACGTGGGAAACGACAGTGACACCTGGAGACGCGTGATTGCGAGGAATGGCCTCCCCGATCTGAATCCGAGTGGTGTTTCGTTATTGGACTTCTGTGCTAGTCACGGATTGTCCATAATGAACACCATGTTCAAACATAAGGGTGACCATCAGTGCACTTGGCACCAGGATACCCTAGGCAGGAGGTCAATGATCGACTTTGTTGTCGTATCATCAGACCTTCGACCACATATTTTGGACACTCGGGTGAAGAGAGGGGCTGAGCTGTCCACTGATCACCACCTGGTGGTGAGTTGGATCCGCTGGAGGAGGAGAAAGCCGGACAGACTTGGCAGGACCAAGCGCATAGTGAGGGTCTGCTGGGAACGTCTGGCAGAGCCCTCGGCCAGGGATGTATTCAACTCTCATCTCCGGGAGAGCTTTGACCAGATTCCGAGGGATGTTGGAGACATAGAGTCCGAATGGACCATGTTCTCCACATCTATTGTCGATGCTGCTGCCCGTAGCTGCGGCCGTAAGGTCTGCGGTGCCTGTCGCGGCGGCAATCCCCGAACCCGGTGGTGGACACCGGCAGTAAGGGACGCTGTCAAGCTGAAGAAGGAGTCCTATCGGCTGTGGTTGGCTTGTGGGACTCCTGAGGCGGCTGACCGGTACCGACGGGCCAAGCATGCCGCGGCCCGGACGGTGGCAGAAGCAAAAACTAAGACCTGGGAGGAGTTTGGTGAGGCCATGGAGAAGGACTACCGGTTGGCCCCGAAGCGATTCTGGCAAACCGTCCAGCGCCTCAGGAGGGGGAAGCAGTGCTTCGCCAACACTGTTTACAGTGGGGGTGGGGAGCTGCTGACCTCAACTGGGGACATTATCAGCCGGTGGAAGGAGTACTTCGAGGATCTCCTCAATCCTGCCATCACACATTCCCTGGTGGAAACAGAGGCTGGGGACTCGTGGTTGGACTCTTTCATCACCCAGGCTGAAGTCACTGAGGTGGTTAAAAAGCTCCGCGGTGGCAAGGCTTCGGGGTTGGATGAGATCCGCCCTGAGTACCTCAAGTCTTTGGATGATGTGGGGCTGTCATGGTTGACACGCCTCTTCAACATTGCGTGGCGGACGGGGACAGTGCCTTTGGATTGGCAGACTGGGGTGGTGGTCCCCCTTCATAAGAAGGGTGACCGGAGGGTGTGTTCCAACTACAGGGGGATCACACTCCTCAGCCTCCCTGGTAAGGCCTACGCCAGGGTATTGGAGAGGAGAGTCCGGCCGATAGTCGAACCCCGGCTTCAGGAGGAGCAGTGTGGTTTTCCTCCCGGCCGTGAGACACTGGACCAGCTCTATACCCTCTACAGTATACTCGAGGGTTCATGGGAGTTTGCCCAACCGGTCCACATGTGTTTTGTGGACCTGGAGAAAGCGTTCGACTGTGTCCCTCGTGATGCCCTGTGGGGGGTGCTCCGGGAGTATGGACTTGGTGGCTCTTTACTAGGGGCCATCCGGTCTCTGTACAAGTGGAGCAGGAGTTTGGTTCGCATTGCCGACACTAAGTCGGACCTGTTCCCGTTGCACGTTGGACTCCGGCAGGGCTGCCCTTTGTCACCGGTCCTGTTCATAACTTTTATGGACAGGATTTCTAGGCGCAGCCAAGGGCCGGAGGGGGTCTGGTTTGGGGACCAGAGGATTTCGTCTCTTCTTTTTGCAGATGACGTGGTCCTGCTGGCCCCATCTAGCCAAGACCGACAGCATGCACTGGGGCGGTTCGCAGCCGAGTGTGAAGCGGCTGGGATGAAGATCAGCTCCTCCAAGTCCGAGGTCATGGTTCTCGACTGGAATAGGGTGGCTTGTCCTCTTCAAGTTGGAGGGGAGTTCCTGCCTCAAGTGGAGGAATTTAAGTATCTCGGGGTCTTCTTCACGAGTGAGGGAAGATTGGAGCGGGAAATCGACAGACGGATCGGTGCGGCTGCCACAGTAATGGGGGCGCTGTGCCGGTCCGTTGTGGTGAAGAGAGACCTGAGCCGAAAGGCGAAGCTCTCGATTTACCGGTCGGTCTACGTTCCTACCCTCTCCTATGGCAATGAACTTTGGGTCATGACCGAAAGAACGAGATCCCGGATACAAGCTGCTGAAATGAGCTTCTTCCGTAGGGTGGCCGGACACTCCCTTAGAGATCGGGTGAGGAGCTCGGCCATCCGGGAGGGGCTCGGAGTAGAGCCTCAGCTTCTCCACATCGAGAGGAGCCAGTTGAGGTGGCTCGGGCATCTATACCGGATGACTCCTGGACGCCTTCCTCGGGAGGTGTTCCAGGCACGTCCCACCGGGAGGAGGCCCAGGGGACGGCCCAGGACACGCTGGAGGGACTATGTTTCTCGGCTGGCCTGGGAACGTCTTGGGCTCCACCCGGAGGAGCTGGAAGAGGTGTCTGGGGAGAGGGACGTCTGGGCGTCTCTGCTGAGTCTGCTGCCCCCGCGACCTGGTCCCGGATAAAGCGGAAGATGGCGAGTACAAGTACGAGTAATTCTGTGTGTGTACAGAGCTTTGCTGTTCAATAATGCCAGAGCTTGGCTCATCCCTTTCAATTTTGTCCTAATACCATCGCCTTATTGGGCTGGTATTCACAGGACAACCCTTAACAGACCAAAATGTTATTTAATAAAATATTAAAGTATTATTCTTAAATAATATATTCATAGTCATAATCACAACACTGGCCATTTTTTTTTAAATGAACGTTTTAAACTTAAAAAAGGGATTGAAAGAATGTGGTAGAAGCATCCACCACACACTCCCCCTCCTCTGAAGGCTCACCGACACAGCGGGACAGGTAGTCAGCAGTAATATTCTGCTTGCCAGGGATGTAATGCACCTCAAACTTGTAGGGTTGCATTGCCAGGTACCAGCGAGTTATTCGACTATTGGTGTCCTTCATCCTCTCCAGCCATTTTAAGGCTTTGTGATCAGTTTCCAGTACAAAATGTCTTCCCAGAAGATAATATCGAAGTGAATCCAGAGCCCACTTTATAGCCAGGCATTCCTTCTCAATAGTGGAATAACGGGTTTCTCTGGGAAAAAGCTTTAAGCTGATGAAGGCGATTGGATGGCGGTCATTTGGGGGGCCCTGCAACAACACAGCACCAAGACCTTTATCTGAAGCATCAGTTTGTAAAACAAACTCCTGCTGGAAATCAGGGCAATGGAGCACAGGATCTCGGCTTAGGGCCTGCTGAATGTCTTTAAATGCCGACTTAGCTTCATCAGACCACCGTAGAACGTTTGGGCCACGAAGACTGGTCATGTCTGTAAGAAGAGAAGCTCTGGCAGAGTAATTGGGAATAAATCTGTGGTACCAGCCAGACATACCCGAGAAGGATTTAAGTTGTTTCCTTGTCTGTGGAAGGGGGCAGGACTGGATTGCTTCAATTTTTGGAATTTGTGGCTTCACCAGTCCTCCTCCAATAACAAAACCCAGGTACTCCGTCTCCCTCTTTGCAATGGCACACTTTGCTGGATTCACTGTCAATCCTGCTTTCTGTAGACACTCAAAGACAACTTTTAGGTGTTGCAAGTGTTCATCCCAACAGTTACTGTAAACAATGATGTCATCCAGATATGCAGAGGCAAAATGTGAGAGGCCATTGAGTACCTTATCCATTAGGCGCTGGAATGTGGCAGGAGCCCCATGTAGTCCAAACGGCATCACTATAAAGTGGTAAAGGCCCCATGGTGTTCTAAAAGCCGTCATCTCTCTAGACCTAGAGGTGAGTGGTACCTGCCAATAGCCTTTGGAAAAGTCGATTGTGGTGAGATATTTTGCTTTACCAAGTTTCTCAATCAAATCATCGATACAAGGAGTTGGATAGGAATCAAACTTTGAGACTGAATTGAGGTAGCGGAAGTCAATGCAAAACCTAATTGTTCCATCCTTTTTAGGGACGAGGACAATTGGATTGCACCACTCGCTCTGTGATGCCTCAACAATTCCAAGAGAAAGCATTATCTCAATTTCCTTTTTGAGTGGTTCCAGAAGTCTTTCAGGAATGCGATAGCTCATTTGTTTTGGAACTGCGTCTTCTTTTAAGGCAACATCATGCATTATCACATCAGTATAACCTGGATTCTTCTGGAACACATTTAATGGACAGACAGCCCTCACCTCCAACTGCTGTTCCCTGGACAGATGATCCAAACTGGGCTGGGAGAGTGATGAAACAGGAAAATATTGCTCCTCAGGTTCCTCATCCCCTGTACTCTGGATGTAAAAAGAGGCAGATTTATCTGGGTCCTGGGACATCCACTCTTTAAGCAGGTTCACATGGAGAATCCGAGTGGAGCGGCTTTGACCTGGAACAGAGACTTTATATGTTGTTGGTCCCAATTTCCCCATTACCTCATAAGGCCCTTGCCACTTAGCAAGCAACTTGCTATCCTCTGAAGGCAGCATAACAAGCACTTTTTGGCCCAGTTTGATCCCCCTCTCCCGGGCTGCAGTGTCATACCAAGTCTTCTGTTTACGCTGTGAGGTCTTCATGTGCTCCTGGGATAATGTTGTCATCTTCTCCAGCTTCTCCCTCATCTGGAGCACATAAGATACAACATTTAGAAAATCTTTGTTAGTTGGTTTCCTCTCCCACAGTTCCTTTAGAACCGTCAAGGGTCCCCTCACTTCATAACCAAATACTAATTCAAATGGGGAAAACCCAGTAGAAGCCTGAGGAACGTCTCTGTATGCCAACAGAATACAGGTCCTTCTCAAAATATTAGCATATTGTGATAAAGTTCATTATTTTCCATAATGTCATGATGAAAATTTAACATTCATATATTTTAGATTCATTGCACACTAACTGAAATATTTCAGGTCTTTTATTGTCTTAATACGGATGATTTTGGCATACAACTCATGAAAACCCAAAATTCCTATCTCACAAAATTAGCATATTTCATCCGACCAATAAAAGAAAAGTGTTTTTAATACAAAAAACGTCAACCTTCAAATAATCATGTACAGTTATGCACTCAATACTTGGTCGGGAATCCTTTTGCAGAAATGACTGCTTCAATGCGGCGTGGCATGGAGGCAATCAGCCTGTGGCACTGCTGAGGTCTTATGGAGGCCCAGGATGCTTCGATAGCGGCCTTTAGCTCATCCAGAGTGTTGGGTCTTGAGTCTCTCAACGTTCTCTTCACAATATCCCACAGATTCTCTATGGGGTTCAGGTCAGGAGAGTTGGCAGGCCAATTGAGCACAGTGATACCATGGTCAGTAAACCATTTACCAGTGGTTTTGGCACTGTGAGCAGGTGCCAGGTCGTGCTGAAAAATGAAATCTTCATCTCCATAAAGCTTTTCAGCAGATGGAAGCATGAAGTGCTCCAAAATCTCCTGATAGCTAGCTGCATTGACCCTGCCCTTGATAAAACACAGTGGACCAACACCAGCAGCTGACACGGCACCCCAGACCATCACTGACTGTGGGTACTTGACACTGGACTTCTGGCATTTTGGCATTTCCTTCTCCCCAGTCTTCCTCCAGACTCTGGCACCTTGATTTCCGAATGACATGCAGAATTTGCTTTCATCCGAAAAAAGTACTGTGGACCACTGAGCAACAGTCCAGTGCTACTTCTCTGTAGCCCAGGTCAGGCACTTCTGCCGCTGTTTCTGGTTCAAAAGTGGCTTGACCTGGGGAATGCGGCACCTGTAGCCCATTTCCTGCACACGCCTGTGCACGGTGGCTCTGGATGTTTCTACTCCAGACTCAGTCCACTGCTTCCGCAGGTCCCCCAAGGTCTGGAATCGGCCCTTCTCCACAATCTTCCTCAGGGTCCGGTCACCTCTTCTCGTTGTGCAGCGTTTTCTGCCACACTTTTTCCTTCCCACAGACTTCCCACTGAGGTGCCTTGATACAGCACTCTGGGAACAGCCTATTCGTTCAGAAATGTCTTTCTGTGTCTTACCCTCTTGCTTGAGGGTGTCAATAGTGGCCTTCTGGACAGCAGTCAGGTCAGCAGTCTTACCCATGATTGGGGTTTTGAGTGATGAACCAGGCTGGGAGTTTTAAAGGCCTCAGGAATCTTTTGCTGGTGTTTAGAGTTAACTCGTTGATTCAGATGATTAGGTTCATAGCTCGTTTAGAGACCCTTTTAATGATATGCTAATTTTGTGAGATAGGAATTTTGGGTTTTCATGAGCTGTATGCCAAAATCATCCGTATTAAGACAATAAAAGACCTGAAATATTTCAGTTAGTGTGCAATGAATCTAAAATATATGAATGTTAAATTTTCATCATGACATTATGGAAAATAATGAACTTTATCACAATATGCTAATATTTTGAGAAGGACCTGTATATGGAAGCCATTTGTTCCAGTCAGAGCCAGTTTCATTCACAAATTTCCTTAGCATTTGTTTAAGGGTTTGATTAAAACTTTCAGTGAGTCCATCAGTTTGTGGATGATAAGGTGTTGTTCTCAGTCCTTTAATCCCTAGCAACTGATACACATCTTTAAGCAATTTTGACGTAAAATTGGTGCCCTGGTCAGTGAGTACCAAACAGAATGCAACATTCTTTGCTTTGACAACTTTCAGGGGGAACACTTCTGGATATTTAGTTGTGTAATCCACAATCACCAGCATAAACCGATTTCCAGGTTAACTCCTTTCCACTGGTCCATGTCCATGCCCAGTCGTTGAAATGGTGTACCCAGAACTGGAAGAGGTTGGAGAGGAGCTTTATTGGGCAGCCTGGCCGATGTAACTTGACATTCTGGACAGCTCCTGCAAAACTGCACAACATCTCTACGCAAGCCAGGCCAATAGAAACAGCGCTTTATACGGGCTAAGGTCTTATGCTTCCCCAGGTGGCCAGCCCAGGGAACAGAATGGCCCAACTTCAAAACAGTTTCTCTCACTGCTCTAGGAACTACAAGCTGTTTAATTGGTCCATTTTGTCTGTAGAGAATGTCATTCTGAATGACAAAATCATTTTTGTTGACTTTTGCCTCTTTAAAATACTTCACAAGATTTGAATCCTGGTGCTGCAGCTCCAATATATTACCAGGAATTTTAAACTCTTGGAGTACCTCAGGCTGTGGGGTGTCAGGAGGAACTACCACCGTCCCTTGAAACTTTTCCTTCCTCCGCAGGCCTTTAGACTTCCTGACTTTTATTTTTTCTGTGGAAAATTCCACATTGTGAAATGGCAAGGTACTAAGATCTGAAACAATTTCCTCAGGCTGCTTTGCTTGAGCCTGAGGTAGAGCGACATTACACTGAGGAGGGTGTAACAGGTCGATAAGCACTGGTAGGTCACTGCCGAGGATTACTGGAAATGGCAAGTTATCTACTACCCCAACATTAAGCAGGTAAGTTTGTCCCTTTATGGTCACATTGACATCTGCTGTTGGATACTTCCTTTCATCACCATGGATACAGTAGATTGGGATGGTCTCACTGGTGCAAACAGACTGAGGTGGAACATACCTTTGCTGGACCAAGGTCTGTGTACTCCCTGTATCAATCAGTGCTTTCAGTGCCTGACCATTGAGCTTCACATACGTCTCCATTAATGGCTGCGTTGATCCAGCATTTTGAGTCTCTTCCCTTGGCACAAAACACATCTGGGACAATTTAACAGCATTTTGAGGGCACATTGGTTTGTTGTGACCCTCCTGTCCACATAAGTAACAGACAGGCTTCTTCCCCTGACATTTGGTGTCAAATCTTTTCACAGGGGGCTTACCCACAGCTGAAACCTGTTGGGCTGATGATTGCTTGCAGCCATCCTTTTTCCAGCTTTGGAAAGCCCAAGACAGGTTCCTCCTCCTAGCAGCCACAAACACGTCAGCCAGTTCAGCAGCCTTCTTTGCAGTCTTTGGATTACATTCCTTTATCCACACCTGTAGCTCTGATGACAACATTCTTAAGTACTGCTCAAGAATAATTATTTCATTGATTTGTTCCATTGTTTTACCATTAGGTTGCACCCATTTACTATAAAGCTCCTTCAGCCTTATGTAGAGCTCTTTTGGAGTTTCTTCAGGCTCTACCTGAAGCAAGCGAAATCTTTGCCTGTAGGTTTCCCTGTTAATCTCATACTTCTGCAAAATAGCTAGTTTAACTTGGTCATAGATCATAGACAAATCAACATCCATATGCACAAAGGCAATTCTAGCCTTGCCTGTTAGCAGAGGTATTAAGTGAAAAGCCCAGTCAGTTCTCGGCCACCTGCAGGCAGAAGCCATTCTTTCAAAAGTAATGAGAAAGTGTTCAATGTCATCCTCTTCACTAAGTTTTTGTAATTTAGGTGCCGGAGAATGTGCATAGAGAAGGTCACCTGATAGACTGTGTTGCGGGGGAAGCTGCTACTCCAGGATCTGGTGGTTGTGTAGGCCGCACTGGGGAAGTGGTCTGAGATTGAATCTCACTTCTAAACAAGCAACTGATTTTCCAGTTCCTCAAATTTCTGTTCTTGCTTAGCAGCTTCTCTGGTCCAGTAGTCCTCCTTGACCTTCTGTTGTCCTAGATGGGCTCTGAGAAGACTAGCCAAATCTGAAAGTGTTGGTTCACTCCCCTTCTCTTCCATGTCAAACATTCGACCAACAGCTCCACCTTCCTCAACAGCACCTCTTTCATCTGGATCAGAGCTGGGTCCTCTTGTTCGTCCTCTTCCCCTTCCAGGTATTTCTTCCTCTCAGAAAAAAAAGGCAAGAGAGAAGAAAAAAAAAATCAGAGGTAGTTATTGCAAAAATGGTCAAAACCAGAAAAAAATAAAATACACCAATGTCCTTAACTGACTGATCCCACTCCTGACACCAACTGTGGTGGACCAGACTTAAGCAAGGACAAAAGGTGTTAAAAAATTGGAAAAACTTCAATTTAATACTGTCAAAAATAGTTAACAAAAAGGTAAACTTCAATACAAAAATAACTCAGATAATAAATGACATGAGTTTGGGCCCAACTCAGCTGAGGTCAACTGAACAACAACAAAACTCAAACAAAACTGACCTCCAGACCAAAAAACAAAAACTACTTAAATAGGGGTGGAATAACCTAGACTCAAATTGGGAAGGCACAACATAAGAACAAATGAGAAAAATACATACAAACTAATTAACAAACATAAATGACACAAATTAATCTTTAACTTAACACAAATAAGTGAATACTAAAGTGACAAAATAACTAACAACTTTAACAAGTTAAGAAGTTAAGTCCCCCCCTCAGTCTTTTGGAATAATGGTATGTTCCTGGCTTCCACCTCCAGCTGGTCTGCATTTGCAGAACCTCAAAGAAAAAAAAACAAGTATAAGTAAACCATTCAGACAAATCTTAAAGTGTGCACCCATTAGAAAATATCTGTCTAAATAAAATAACTTAAACTTATGTATAGTGTCATCTGAAACTAATAAATGTAAAACAATGAAACAATACTAACACTTTGTGGTGGTGGTAGAAGCATCCACCACAAAGAATAAAAACATAAAGGGAAAGAGCGTGCCAGTTTGTTTACGTTTACATCGTGGTCGATTGATGCAGAAATAAATATACCCTCGACTAGAACGGAGTCTTTTGATGATGAACTGCACGGCTGTCATTCCTTTTTCCCACTGAAGACAACCAGGCTGAGGAAACATTTTATGTTTCACCAAAAGCATAAGTGATGAAGACATGGTGGTGGATTTAATCATCAGACTTCAGTGCAGTGGAGGGTTGAGTCATGTGCAGGATTATTGTTAATTTTTATCCACTCAGACTGTGATTAGCTTCCGTTCTTAAAAAAATCCCTGACAAATTTAGACTGCTATGAAAAAGCTTTGGCTTTGCTGATGATGAGGAGGAAGAGGCAAGCAACAGATAAAAACTGTTGAGATTGGTGATATTCTTGGAGTTTTTAAAGTTCTGTCTCTTTCAAGCATGAAGACAGCTTCTGTGTCTGCCTTATACTCCGGAGGGAGCGGTTTAAAGGCCTGTTTGCACTTTTGGGATTTGAGTTACATCAAAGACTATTGATCAGATCAACAGAAGAGACAATGGCTTGCAGGAAGTGGTGCACAGAAAAACAATTTTACGTTTATTGTCACAGGGCACGGTGCTCAATTGTTAATGTTAAATTGAAATCACTCCCATAAAAGTCTTAATTTCCAAAAAAGCAAAGGGCAGAGAATGGGGAAAGTCACAAAGACTGTAAAATGACCTCCAAATATTTGCCTTACATGAAAAGATAGTTGAACACATTTTACTTGGTTTAACCAGGTTATAGTATGTTTTGTAAAGGAATGTCAGTTTTGTAGTGGCTTTTATTTTGCTGCAAACTTCCATTTCCACAGTTTCTGAATAATTGCTTTGGATCATTTTTGCAGCATACTCTTACTATGACTCACATCTCCCATTTATTTGGAGATGTTTTGAGTACTGTTTTCATATCTAGATGTCTTTTAAAGTAATGTCATTATCATTTGTTACAGCAGGTCAAAACCAACCTGGCACTGCAGCATTTGAAAAAGTAATCACACCCCATGTTACATAATGCATCAACTGTGGTTTATCACATATGTTGGAAATCTGAATTTGAAAAAGTATTTTAAGAATGTGTGGTTCTTGTTATATCAGGTTTAAAAATGAAGAGAATGATATGAACAGTCAAACATGGTAGCTGTGGAGTGATGGTCTTGGCCCGCTTTTCCAATTTTGGACCTGAACGACTTGTAGTAAATGATGAAACCATCAATTGTGCCCTTTACAAGAACCTCCTGAATGATAATGTCTGGCCATCAGTTCATGACTATACACTTAAGTGCACTTGAGTTAGGCACAAGACAAAGACCAAAAGCACACCTGCAAGTCCACCTCTGAGCAGCTCAAAACAAATTAAAGCGAAATGAAACAAAATCAAGGTTTTGCAGTGGCCGCATCATAGTATGGACATCTGATTGACATTCCTTCATTTTAACCATTTCACCAAACATAGTTTTGCAATATTTTAAGTCATTACCAGAACTAAGATATTTTTCTGATCTGCAAACAATAGAAATTGTATGTTGCTGGATATTTTACAAATTGTCCCAATACAGAATCATGATGAACCTCATGTTATATGTATTTGAACTATGATACTTTGTTAATAAACTGCACAAGCTGGATGCAAAGGTGGGAGAATGGGAGTATGTGTATGTTTGTTTGACAGGTGAAAATAGCTTGATAGCTCTCTTTAATATAATGCTTAATTCCTCTAAAGCTCTAGATGGCCTCTGCTCTTTATCTTAGTATGAAGAGTCTTCTACAAAAGAAAAAAGAAGACAAACAGTGCCAGAGGAGACAATTACAGTACTATGTAGCATCACTAATTGTATACACGGACAGACTTTGTGCTTGCATCATTAACTTCATGCTCTTCTCAGTTCATTACACCTGAGGACAAGACACATTCAAATGACATGCACATAGCCATTATATAGCAGTTGTAAATACTTACCTCTGAAAAAAATGGATATGCCCCATTAAGCAATTTTGAACTTAGAGGGCAAAGGACGAATGGGCATTCATATCAATATTGCAATGACTCTGTATCTAGCATTGACATTCTGTGTGTTTCTTTATTGATATTCTGCTGTGTTCACAGTAATGATAATAGGAAAACGTACAGATGAATGGAAATATGTCTTTTTGTGCACTAAAGAAAGCATTATTGGATAATAATTTGGTTCTGACATGCTTTAAAAATTCTTTATCCCTGCTTTATTTAGATGGCACAATTTTCATTCAAGGAGAGAGTCTATGCCCCTATGGTGAATACTAGCTGCATGCAAAAACATTCATACACTCACTCACAAATAGGAATTTCTAATTTCTTCTCTGTGGAAAATATATTTTATTTACACAGTTAAAATAGCTTGTCAAATACGCACAACCAGGCCTCTTATCTAAAACTCAATGTGTTTGTAATACTGCCTGCTACTGTCATCAATCACGTGTAATACTCTCCCATTCGTCTGTTCGCATTCATTTGCTTACTGCCTATGCTATTACCGCTGCCACTATTTTATACATTCTCCGACAGCTCTTGTTTGCATTATAAGTCATCGATTAGTGCAAAGAGATATAATTATTGTGACAAAGAGCCTAATGCAGGCCATAGAGATGAGGAATGGGTTTTGACGGCTGGTGCTTGGAGCTGTCACACGAAGTGGCGAATTCTCATGGATGGTCCCTTACTGCAGCACTCTGTAAAGACCTGACTGATTATAGAACTCCACATTTCAAGCTTGTTTTACATATTTTAGCTTGTACATGTATGCAACTGATTTCATGATCTATTGTGGAATAACATTAGATATGGAAAGACAAATATATTTTAATTGAGAATGTTTCTGTATATTTAGCTTCATTTATCACAAAGCAACAATTTTGGCCTGAACAGCACTGTGAAAATCTGATAATATGGGGCAATGAAAGTAATGCTAAGTTATGGTTTGTATCACGTTTTACTTGCCACTTTGTAATTTTTGTAATGTTTTAAGACCATGTGGACTCATTCATATTAGGTGGCTCTGCTTTTTATTTTATTGTGAGCTGTCCAACAGGGAGGAAATTGTTTTTCTTCACACAACAAGAATGGAATATATCCCTACTTTTATACTCTGTTAGGATGTTTGCAATAAACTGAACAAAACTTTTCAGGTTGAGGATTACAGTATTGATAAGCTCAAAGTATTCCTACTTTATGTCAACACCGCTGAAAAAATACAAAACACACACACACACACACACACACACACACACACACACACACACACACACACACACACACACACACACACACACACAATGGGAAAGTAAATTTAATTGTATCTAAATTTTTCTACTTTTTTGCTTATTTCCTAGGTTCAGGGAAGTTTAAATCACTACTTCTTTGTGAAAATATATCTAAATAAATAAATTCCACTGTAGATACATTTTACAATCTTCATAATCAGTTTCACTACGTTTTAAGGTGTTTATGAAGGTCTTTACAAAATCTGGTACTCTCACCCAAATACATGCCCTACACACATAGGCTGTTGCCCTTTAGCTGAATGTATTAATCATCTCCTCACCCCAATATTGTAAAACAAATTAAACAAACCTTTCTCTCATCCATGTTGATGCAACAATCATTTCAACTGTTTCCTGCTTGTGCAGCTTGTGCAGTTATTCAGTTGGGCTCGACACCGTCTTCATGATTCTTCATCATGAAGGTACTTGCAAGAGTTTACTTAAAAAAGGAGTAGCTTCTTTAGTGGCTTCATCTAGGAGAGAAACACAGCTAAGCAATTAAGCTCTGAGCCAGTTTTCAAGTCTATAGGATGAAAGAGAGCACATGCATTTAGTCACTGTAAAAACTCAGCCAATAGCTTTGTCTAAGAGAGACAAAGGGTGAAGCACGAAAAGACAGGGCCAAGTGTACAATCTATAGAAAGAAAACATAAAAATGTTGGAAGCAGTAGCCTAGCTGATGCCCCCCTCCAGGACGGTGTCACAGCTAAAAAGAACACCAGCCCAGATGTACAGTAGCTTCTGTTAAGATAAAAAACAGAGAAAGAACATCATGGTTAAAAGTTGAAATAACAGCAAACAATGCAAAGTTTAGTGGGAGAATGTAGCAGTAAGGGAAGGTGGTCCTTATGTCTACCAGCAGCCTTGAACAGGACAACTAGCTCAGGATAACCTAAGATACTCTAACTATAAGTTTTATCAAAAAGGGAAGTTTTTAACCTAGTCTTAAAAGTAGAAAGGGTGTCTGCTTCATGGACTAAAACTGGGAGCTGGTTCCATAGGGGAAGAGCCTGTTGAATGAAAGATCTGCCTCCCATTCATACTTAATAATTCATGCTAATGGATTCAAGCCAAACCATATTAAACCAACACTAGAATTCCACAGTGACTCAAAATTATTGTTATGAGCACTTTGTGTGAGTCTGCACATCTGCATTCCCATTGTATGACTTAACTGTATGATTTGTAATGTTTAAATGTTGCAGTTCTTGATATGATTTGTTCACATCTTTTGTTGAATTGCTAAAAGTAAGGTTCAGAAATGTCACAAACTGTTTTAATGTTTTTCAAAAGCCTGTATGTGGTGCTATTTAACCAAATAAAATAGGTGATACTTTATCTTCATTTGCTCAAGTCTTGTTTCAGATCAAGTAAGAATCTTTCATTTCTAAGGAAAACATCATTTTCACTATTTTTAGTTTTTTGAAAGTTAAAAAAGAAAGACAAAAGCAGTAGTAAGAAATGTACAATTTAAGTTTCAAAAATAATGTTTGTTTTGCCTTGAGTAAAGGGAGGAATAGTCATCAAATAAATTAGCGGCGGTTTTGTCAGTGCCCCGCTGAAATTTAGGTCAACGCAGTACACATGCAGCTTAGGGCAAGTTGTCACACATTACATCTAAACATAGGCACATAGCCTGTGCTCAGAAACAGTGCCTTGCAAAAATATTCTCACATTTTGTCACGTTAAAACTGCCATCCTCAATCCTTTTTTTTTTAGATTTTATGTTAAAAGAAAATTACACAAAGTTTTCAAAAACGTTTTGTGAACAAAAATTGGTCAAATGTGGTGTGCATTTGTATTTTTTGTCCCTTTAAGTCAATACTTAAAGTTAAACAACCTTTTGCTGCAATTACAGCTGCAAGTCTTTTAGCGAATCTATCAACTCTGCAAATCCAGTGACTAAAATCTTTGTTCGTTCATTCGTCTTCTATACCGCTTATTTCATAGTGAGTCACTGGGGGGCTGGTGCCTATCTCCAGCAGTCTACGGGCGAGAGGCAGGGTACACCTTGGACAGGTCGCCAATCCATCGCAGATGTAAAATCTTTGTCTAGTCCTTTATTGAAATGGCAAATGTAGGAAAATAAGCAGCTTCAATCAGGTTTTCTTCCAGCTGTTGCCTTGTAATTAGCTCTTATCTTTCTCCACAACATGAGACTGCCACCATGTTTCACAGTGGAGATAATTTGTAATATTTAGTTTTCTGCCACACATGATTTTGCATGTAGACCGAAAAATGTAATATTTGGCCTCATCTGACTTAAGCCTTTGTTTTCGCTTCAGCCTAGAAGTATGTACAACCTTGTGTTGATTTATCACATGAAGTTTAATGCTGTAACAAGACAAGATGTGAAACAGTTCCTCAGCTATGCATACTTTAACAAGGCATAGTTTCTGTTAAACAACACAGTACAGTTTGAAACGAGATGATGAACAGGAGGCAAATGCAAGAGTCGTAAACTGAATTTTTAGGAAATCAAGACAACCATATTAGAGGAAGTTACAATTATACATGGTTAAAGCATAGAGACAATCTGACACAATAAAACCATTTCAATTCTCTTCGCAGCCCTGTCTCCTTTGCTGACGCTACTGCGTGGTTTCTGTTTGCAGGTTTGACAAAGGTGCCCATGACGTTTTCAATTCATAGCAGGCATTTATGCAACATCAAATCCCTATTAAATTGACAGATTGTTGATGGTTTTTCCTGTTTTTATTCTGAATCATATTTTTTTGGTCAAGTGTGGAAATGCCAAACAATTAACCTGAGAGGTTTTCAGACATTGATGTGTAAGCTGGCAGACTGGAATTAATTCTCTACAGCTTTTTTTTAAAGATCTAAGGATTTAATGAAAAGGAAAAAGGTTTCTAAGACTCATTTCTCCAATTTGCTGTGACATTTATACAATTGCCATGTATTGATCTGGAGTGACAACAGATCCTGGATTCTCCTAATGAAGTGGTTAGTTGGTTAAGTTCCATTAGCTAAAAAGGAGACTTACATCATTTACTAAGTCAGCTACCACTCAGATCATGTGTGAAGAAAACCTTTTGCCAGAGCTTGAACTGCTGAAGCAGTTTTAGAGAGGTTTGTTTTGCTAAATCTAGGACAGAGTTTATGCTTACCTCATCAAACAGACAACTTTTCAACATAATCTTTGAGAAATGTTTGATTTGACAACTGGTCCTTTCTCTCAAATGCACTAACCTGGGATAAGATTGCCTTGCCTCGCATGGATTAATTCTTGGACCAAATTCACATCTACCCCTCCCTCTAATGCATCATCCTGCAACTATCTCATTTTATCTCCCTTGCTTAGCTGTGTCCTCTCTAGTTTCATTTTGCCTTATCCTGCCAATACCACGTCCTTGTTCTCCCTCTGCACAGTCCCACCTTCTCTCTCTCTTTCTCTCTTCTCCCTGTTGATCTCTCCCTTCTCTTCCCCGCTTCCCTCTTGTCTCTGTTGTGGAGGTCAGCTATAATGCAGAACCAGAAAGCTTGCCTTTAATTACATTAATGAAATACCCTGTGAGGTAGAATGACCTCGGACCCAACGACCCTCTCATCAACAATCATTTTCCCCTGCCTGTTGTTCTGAAGGTTCAGGTCGGCTAAGGCTCCCTGCAGGCCCAGTCCAATTGGTGCCAGGTTACATTTCATGGCTGATTGTGAGGTGTGTATTTCTCTCTCTCTAGTATTGGTTCCAACCTCAATCTCCAGCGGTTCCTGACATGCTTACTTCGCTGGAGGTCATGTCAGAAACTTCTCACTCTCCCTATCGAGCCTGCTGCAGTCGGAGGATGCTGAGGAGAGCATGCTGGCAAAATGAGAACTCTCTCCAAACAGCCGTAATGAGGGACATGCCCTTCTGGATGAGCTCTTCAGAGGTGTAAACAGTCCCAATCACTCTGATTCAGTCTTTGTTCAGAGGCAGGCTTTTTTGGCTGCTGTGATGATCCCACTGCATCTAACTGAGCTCACCAAAACATGCATTTAGAAAGGAAATACAGGTCCTTCTCAAAATATTAGCATATTGTGATAAAGTTCATTATTTTCCATAATGTCATGATGAAAATTTAACATTCATATATTTTAGATTCATTGCACACTAACTGAAATATTTCAGGTCTTTTATTGTCTTAATACGGATGATTTTGGCATACAGCTCATGAAAACCCAAAATTCCTATCTCACAAAATTAGCATATCATTAAAAGGGGTCTCTAAACGAGCTATGAACCTAATCATCTGAATCTCTAAACACCTGCAAAAGATTCCTGAGGCCTTTAAAACTCCCAGCCTGGTTCATCACTCAAAACCCCAATCATGGGTAAGACTGCCGACCTGACTGCTGTCCAGAAGGCCACTATTGACACCCTCAAGCAAGAGGGTAAGACACAGAAAGAAATTTCTGAACGAATAGGCTGTTCCCAGAGTGCTGTATCAAGGCACCTCAGTGGGAAGTCTGTGGGAAGGAAAAAGTGTGGCAGAAAACGCTGCACAACGAGAAGAGGTGACCGGACCCTGAGGAAGATTGTGGAGAAGGGCCGATTCCAGACCTTGGGAAGCAGTGGACTGAGTCTGGAGTAGAAACATCCAGAGCCACCGTGCACAGGCGTGTGCAGGAAATGTGATACAGGTGCCGCATTCCCCAGACCTGGGCTACAGAGAAGCAGCACTGGACTGTTGCTCAGTGGTCCAAAGTACTTTTTTCGGATGAAAGCAAATTCTTCATGTCATTCAGAAATCAAGATGCCAGAGTCTGGAGGAAGACTGGGAAGAAGGAAATGCCAAAATGCCAGAAGTCCAGTGTCAAGTACCCACAGTCAGTGATGGTCCGGGGTGCCGTGTCAGCTGCTGGTGTTGGTCCACTGTGTTTTATCAAGGGCAGGGTCAATGCAGCTAGCTTTCAGGAGATTTTGGAGCACTTCATGCTTCCATCTGCTGAAAAGCTTTTTGGAGATGAAGATTTCATTTTTCAGCACGACCTGGCACCTGCTCACAGTGCCAAAACCACTGGTAAATGGTTTACTGACCATGGTATCACTGTGCTCAATTGGCCTGCCAACTCTCCTGACCTGAACCCCATAGAGAATCTGTGGGATATTGTGAAGAGAACGTTGAGAGACTCAAGACCCAACACTCTGGATGAGCTAAAGGCCGCTATCAAAGCATCCTGGGCCTCCATAAGACCTCAGCAGTGCCACAGGCTGATTGCCTCCATGCCACGCCGCATTGAAGCAGTCATTTCTGCAAAAGGATTCCCGACCAAGTATTGAGTGCATAACTGTACATGATTATTTGAAGGTTGACGTTTTTTGTATAAAAAACACTTTTCTTTTATTGGTCGGATGAAATATGCTAATTTTGTGAGATAGGAATTTTGGGTTTTCATGAGCTGTATGCCAAAATCATCCGTATTAAGACAATAAAAGACCTGAAATATTTCAGTTAGTGTCCAATGAATCTAAAATATATGAATGTTAAATTTTCATCATGACATTATGGAAAATAATGAACTTTATCACAATATGCTAATATTTTGAGAAGGACCTGTAGAAGATTTTGTTTTACTTGATTCTGGTGGAAGCTCTCTGTTCAGTGCTGGAGCCACACAAATTCCCTCTGGGCTAGAGTAAAATGTTCTCGCACACAAGATTTATGGCAGAAAAGAGGTGGCAAATGACAAGAAGCAGTTACTAACTATTAAAGCCTGCAACCAATGATGTCAATTCCCTATGCAGCCAACAGGTTTGAGCAATGTAATATTCATTGGATTCATGCAAATGAGAAATGCCTAAATCATGTGTCAGACATACCGCAGGGTCTGGGTACAAATTCTGTATCTTTAATAATCAGTCTTGTTTCCATTCGTCCTTATTTTGGTTTATTACTAGTGTAGGTCTTGGGTCCAGACAGCTGGCACCTCCTATTAAGAACAACATAAAAATACTCAGCTCAGGTAGAAACATGAAAATTACCAGCTGGACCTGTGAGTGGTTTGTGGAGCAGCTGGAATCTAAACTCCTACTGCCTGTCGTCATGATTTCCATAAATTATCAATGGTCTTGCAATGAAAAGTGAATTATTCTGTTCAAGATCATTACATCTTAATGTAGACCTATAAATTGGATTTACTCTGAGGAGGGGATTACTAATTTTGTACAAAGGGCTGTGGTCTTTTGGTCATCCATTTTATTTTCTAGGTTTTTCCTTATATTGTTTTGTCATGGAATGCATTATTTGCATTATGTAGAGCCTTGAAAAAGTACTTTTTAAAACTTTCACATTTTGTAAAGTTCCAATCACAAACTTCATTGTATTTTGTTGGGTATTTAAATGATAAAACAACACAAAGTAGTGCATAGCTGTGAAGTAAAAGGAAATATTAGACATGGTTTTCCAAATGTTTGCAAATAAAAATGTGATAAAGCTTGATGCACATCTGTATTCAGCCTCCTTTTGTCTTCTACCCATATAAACTCAGTATAAATCCAGTTGTTATGTGAGGTCTAATAGGTTTGTTAGAGCACATTAGTGAATGAACAGCATCATAAAGACCAAGGAGCACAGCACAGAGGTCATGATAAAGTTGTAGAGAGGTTTAAGCATGATCACTTTATAAAGTAGTGTCCTAAAACCATGAACATCTGACAGACCACTGTTAAACCTATCATCTGCAAACAGAAAGAGAATTGGATAACTACAAACCTATAAAGACATGGCTATTCACCTAAACTGACAGGTAATGCAAAGAGAGCATTAATCAGATAAAAGCAAAGATGCATGAAACTTTGGAGGAGCTGCAGACATCTACAGTTCAGTTAATGTTATTAGAGAACTCATAATTAGGCGGGTTGACAGGTTGAGTGCAGGAATAACAAAATGTATTGATGAAAACTACACTTTAAAAACAAAGTCAACAATACACAAACATGGAGGAGCCAAAGAGAAACACAAGTAAACCCAGGCTCGTACACAAGGAGTTAATTACTCAAACAAACAACAAACAATACGCCAGAGATAAATCTTTAGAGGGGATTGATTATTGTGACATGAACTAGGTGACAGACTAATTTGCAGACTGACAACAGCTTAGAGAAACTTTTGAGGATAGAGACACTAAGGGAATCTAATGAAAGGAAATGCATGAACCCCGAGAAGCACAGAAACCAGAAAATTGTGGAAAACAGAAAATCTAAACCAACATGACAATGATTCAAAATTCAAACCTAAAAGGAGACATTGAAACTCAGAAACAAGAGGGAAATTCATATCAGTACATGAAGGAAGACACACTATCAAATTTAAGCAGAAATAAGGACTCCAATGTCATTATTTGGACACTCATGCTCATTCGAAGCCTGATAATCAGCCTTTACCGCTAGAATCAAACAAAATGTTAGTTTTCTTGTCCTCTGTGTCTTCCCAGATCAGCTCTGGAGAACATCTTAATTGATCAAACTCCATATTCCTCAAAACCTTGTTCACCTGAAAATCTCTGGTCCGAACGCACCTTCTCTCTGTTCCCAGTGTCCTCCGAACCAGGTTCAAGCGCTCCATAACCTTCTGGAAAAGCATGAGCTCCAGGTTGTCAACCGTATTTTCCCTAGGAACAACACCATCAGCACCTTACTTCCATGCCTACTGGACGCCCTCAACCATCCGCCAAGCCGTTGTCACTTCTCGAATCCGTAAGCCAGTTCCACTTATTGCTGTCAAACATTTGCTCCTCTGTTTTTACCACTACACTAACTTGTCTCTCTCCTCCTTTCAGATAAAATGTGGTTCCCAAAAACAAAGTCACATTTTGACCTAAGTGCAAAACACAAACTCAGAGAATAAATAAATCACACGTACTTTACATAACAATGATAAAATCTGTCGACAGGACAACTACTAGTGATGCACGCCACAGACCTAGCCTTTATCTGAGATTTTTCTGCAGTCAAAAAAATTATTTTTGGTCAGACATGTGTCAAAAGACAAAATAATGTACAAGTTTTAAGAAAATTTATGTTTTTATTTACAATTTAATAAAAACAAAATGCCAGTTGATTAAAGGATTCCAATATATCTTAACAGATAACTAAAATGTCTTGGCATTACAGCTATAAAATCCATAGAATTGCTGACCAGCCCTTTTATGTATTTCCACTGGTATTTTGCCAATTTATCTTTGGTGATGAGCTTTGAGGTCACATAGAAGGCCTCCTTGCCATCACTCTAATCTTGAGCACATTTTCTCTATCAGATTTAAGTCAGGACTCTGTCTAAGACACTTCAAAATGTTTATATGACTTACAGATAGAAGAAAAATGCTGCTAAAATCGGATTACTTAAGACTAAATCTGCCATCAGTTTAAATCATTTTTGGCTCAACTGTATAATTTTCCTCCCACTTCACTATCACACAATACTTTGTGTATGTCTATCGCTTAAAATCCCAGTAAAATACATTAACATTTGTAGCTATACCATGACAAATCTGAAATATGTTCAGTGGTTATGAATATGTCTGCAGGGTGCAGTGTTACCTAAAGCCAAACTTAAAGATACACTTTGGCAGCTTGATGATTTCAAAGTTAATGATTTCAGTTAAAAATGTATCTCATGTTGTAGGCATCTGACATCTTTTTAGTTTCTGCAACAATTTAAATCTGAGTAAGGAAACCAAGAGGAAAACCTGTTGTTCATGATAATTTGAACAAATCTTTAACTTGCTTCAGACCTATGTTTCACCATGGGCCAAAATGTGAACATTTCATGTCCTTCTGGGTCAAATAGTAAATCTCTTTCTATAAAGTAGCAGAACGCCTTTTTGGATTATTTCACTTTGCAAACCCTATTACTGTAAACATGTTTTATTCCATAAATAACACCCTCTTTAAAACATATGATATTTTTTAACATTACGTCTTATGGTTTTTAATTGTTGGTGTCTTAGTTTCTGTGAAACTTTAACAGCTTTAGAAAGAAATAACTGCTTATTATTACAATTTGTAAATTATCTGATGAGCACTGTCCTCCTCACTTTGTTCTACTCTATATGCAGTTCATTGTCTGCTTGTTATTTGTTTGGAAGGTTTTCATTAGATTCCCAGACCGGCAATTAGTGTTCTTCTCCAAAGCAAAAGCAGAGCGGTGGCGCTCAGTGCTCCGTCTCTTTATTGCATGGCTAAATACCCTTCAGACTCACATGGTTATTAATAACATCACTGCTAAAATGCACAAAAAATCAGTGGAGCTAACTAGGTTACCACACTGTTTGCTTTGCCTCAAAACATCAGGTTGAACAAATTTACCTTTTCCCTCTTTCACTCCCTGCCTCCCCTCTCACACAGCATCTCTTTCCCATTTTGGAAGTGGGCACAAAGAGAGGCAGAGAGGAAAGTTAATTAGATAGATGTCCAAGGAGAGGGTTAGGGGTGGGGGGAGACTTGGTAATGGAAAGGGCTGTATTGAAACAGATGGCCCAGAATTTATTAACTTGCAGGAGTGCTCCAAGGAAGGCACTGCGACCAGACATTAGGCCAGTCACTGTCTGGGTGAGGGCTAGCAGGCGACTGCATACAGGTAGAAGCTGTCAGAGCCCAAAAATAGAACACAGATTTATCTCTGGATTGTTGCAAATGATCCATCAGAGCAGAACAATGAATCCGACAAGGCTCATTGCCTGGTGCTTTTACTTAATGCCTTTACAGTAAGCTACTGCATGTAAGATATTAAGACATTTTCTTTTTCTAAGTAAGCACCTGCTCTGCCATGCCATTATCCACTGTTTTTCTTCAGTATTAGATGTTGGATTACTTCAGAACACAAAGGAAGGGTCTATAAATGTGCTCTTGATTCATAATGTACTGTAATTAATAAAAGGTACCAAAACTCAAAGTGTATAGTTGCCCAGATGCACCTATTTGTGTTTAGTATGCATATTAATATGGTATTACATTTCATAAAGGAGCAGAAGAGTGAAAAAAAAATATTAACAAAAAACAGGTAGTTTAAATTTGACTGCACTGTAGATACAAGAACTTGCACAACCACATGCAAAACAACCAGTGAATGATGATATTGTGTCCATTCAAGAAGCAAAAAACAACCCAATGTAATTTTAGCTGAAGGTTAATTTTTTACCAGTTGTTCAATGAAACCCAATTAAACAAATTGCCCCTACTTTATTACTTTAGCTACAAACTTGAAAATTGGAAAAATAAAACAATTCTGCAATGTTATGTACACTGAAAATGATACAGTTTTTTAAAGGATATTGTAGATAAAACATTTAAAGTGTAATTTCATTTTTATTCTGTCTCCCTGAGTCAACAAATTGTCGAACCATGTTCGACTGCAAGTACAGCTGCACTTCTGGAGGCTGGAGACAAAAACATTATGCCTATTCTTCTTGCAAACTATTTGAACCTAATGGATAGCACATGAGAAAACGTTTTTTTCAGAGTCTCAGTTGGATTTATGTCTAGATTTTCAGACTCAGGGTACTACTTGGACAATAACACTTGAATATGCTTTGATTAAAACCATTCATTTGTAGGTCTGGCTTTATGTTTAGGGTTGTCACGCTTGAGGAGGAACTTCCATTCCAGCCTGCAGTCACTTGCAGCTTATAACAGGTGTTTGTTTCCGTGATAGCATGATATGTAGCTCTCTCCAACTTCCTATCAACTCTGATCATCATTCCTGTGCCTGCTCAAGAAAGCATTCCCACAGCTTCATGATGCAACCACCATGGATGTGTTCAGGTTGATGTATTGAGTTAGTATTATGTCACACATGATTTTGCATGTAAACATACAGTTCTGTTTTAGTCTCATCTCACCAGAGCACATTTCTCCACAGGCCGTGTTCCCAACATGGCTTTGGCAGATTTTATGTGGAAGTTTCTTACTACTCCTTATTTTTTCTTTCAGCAGATTCTTTATCTACTGTCATAATGAAGTGGTATAGAAAAAAATATATTATTAGTAAATGCTATACCTATTGTAGTTTTGCCTCATGTTAAGTTTAGAAGGTTAGTTAATGAAACACCCAATGAAGCATTGTCCCCTATTTGCTGTTTAAACAAATGATTTAAAAATGTTGTCTAACAAAAATGTAATGTTCCATATTGTTCATTGGACTTGGACAGTAGTAAAATACAGAGAACAAGGTTTCACAAAGAGTAAAATACAGAAAACGTTAATGAGTTGAAACATCTGTATTTGGACCCCTAGATGTACTTAATGTACAGCCTTGAGAGCTTGGGGGCACAAAACACATCCTTCTGATGCCAAAACAAACGTGAACAGCTTTATATAGGATTGAAACACACTGCTGGGAATGGAACGTTCTTAGAAAATGAGTAGAAAATAACAATGAAATATTGAGCCCCCGAGGTCCTCAGATATCTTACAAAAGAAGGGGATCTTTTTTATTTCACACTCAGGCTGAATCCTTCAGAGATGCACATTCCCAGAAATGGACTTCAATATATGGACCTCAGTGATAAAATGGATCAAACAAAGGAGCAAGGACAGTTAGAGGTGCAAAAAAGTGAACATATTCTAAAACGTCATCTGTTTATATAACTAACACCCAATTTCCTAAATAATGATTACAATTTTCAGATAAATGATATGTTTCTATAATTTATTTTCTCCAAATGCATCCAATCTCTTGTTTCAAATACAAAAACAAAACCACCAAGGATGTTAAGAATTTAAAGGAAGAGCAGGAGTTTTGATATGTTCAGCCAAGGCTCAAAAGACAGCAAATCTGAAATCAAACAACCTCCTCAACAACATCCTAAAGCTAATGAAAAAAATAGCCTGTTACTTTTGTTCAGACTCTCCAAAAAAACAGGATGCCAGGCAACATGTGCGACAGAACAGCTTGTGAACTTGTTGTGTAGGCTCTGCAAAGTAGCGCTGCGTGTGAGTCAGCGGCGTGAGCTTCTAAATGCCACACCGTTGATCCTGTGAGGCTGCTGCCAAAATAAAAATAGACTGTGATGAGAACTCTGTGGTGTCATAAAGACGCCCATTAACAATGTGTGTTTCTGATGCTGCCGCGGGGACCCTATCCCACCTCAAGCTGTCAAAAAGGCATGTAGCAGAAAAACACCCGAAACCCACCTTGCTGCATTTACGATGAACAAAATTCGATTTGTAAGCAGGGGCTGAAGCAAGTCTAGCTACACAGCCATGCTGTGTGTCACATTTGATGAAAACATGTGCAGACTGTTGCTTCAAGAACTGAAATAGTGCCTGCCTAGAAATGAATGCCGTCTTATCTCCAGTGCGATTTGTCTGTTGACCAGCACAACTTGACGGTCCAACATGTGCTCATCTAACTTATTTAAATATAGGGTGAACCTCGTCTTATGTGTCAGTGTACAAACATATTTGTGCACATAAAAGTGCACAATGGTGGGGAAGATCCAGAGATGTACTAGATGTATTGGGGCAAGAACAGGGTCAGAAAGTCAGCTGGTAATGGGGTGTGGACACGTACTGAGATCTATAAAGGTCACAGAGGTATGTAAAATACACACAGAAGATACAACATGACAGCAGGGGAACTCAAAAAGGCAAATAAAGAGGGGTAAAAGAGATGATTAATGACCACAAAGAGACTTTAAAAGACAAAATGACCACAAAAAAACAGAAAATGGCTGAAAGGGGACACCAAATAATCTCAAGTACATACAAAAGGACCATCGAGAGAGAGAGAGAAAGATGACAAAAATATATGAATAAATAAAATAAAACAATAGGTATGATTTGGCTATTAGCAACCATTATTAAAAATAATTAATAACAAAGTTATTAATAAAGTTAGAATATGATATTTTTAATCAGACTAACAAATCAGAGCATCACTGCTGGGGAACAGTCATTGGTTTAACTATTGGCGACTATAAAAATTTATTGTTAACACTTAATTAATAACAGATTTATTAATAAAATTAGAATATACAATTTTTGTCAGACTTAGAAATTGGACCACCACCTGTTTAGGAATCATTAGCCAAACAACTTTCGGTCTTTCAGGTATTGTCCTGTGTATACTGTCCTATGGTATTTTAGAACAATAGATGAAAGAGGGGATTTGAGCCCTGCACACATATACAGAACAAACACAAATGATTTTCCAAAGTATAAGAATTTATTAACAAAAAAACAAACAAAAAAATGTATTTCAGTCAACAACTTATTATCTAGGATAGTAACACTCAACTACAAATACTAAGCAAGGTAGCCTGCAAGCACTCAAATAGTTTAGCTTTTAGCACCACAAACAAAGCAAAACACAATGAATCAAAAAATACTCAGATTGTTTTGTCCTTAACTAATTTTCTCTTTATGTGAACCGTTCTGGAGGAAAGAAAGTCCAAAGGCTGAAGAGTTGCGTCGAAAGTGATGGGCAAAGAGGCCGCGGAAGGGAAAACTTCTGCTCAGACTATGGTTTCGATGCCACTTTCTTCAGCCAGTGGGGAAAATCACTTCATTGTCTCTTCTAGGGTAATCTCTGTCTTAGAGTCCTTTTCTACAGAAGCTCAGAAATTAAGAGTAAACCAACTGGTCTTATTTTGGCCTTCCAACAGGGCTGTGTTTTTTACAATGATGGGATTCCAGCTATGGCTCCTCCTTCCTGGGGCTGTCCTAAAAGTAGGTTAATACTGTACAGTCTGGGATTCCGAATTTTACCAGTCTGTTGTTCTCTTTGTACAGTTTAGTCCATATGTCATTCCATGGCTGGGAACATAAACAGCAAAAAGTGACACCATATTAAAACATGTAAATTAATCAATAAGAGACTAAAATCACAGACTCTTTGTTGCATCTTTGAGTCACATGGACTGTTTGAGTGACAAATTAGTGTTATTTGCTGATACATGGTCATGTTCATTAGCAGTGTGGGTAAAAAAGTGAGTCAAGCTCAAAATAATTATGATAGCATTTTCTTACACACAATTGCATTAGGTACTACATGTTTTACAAAAAATAATAACTATAGAAAATGAAGACAAATTGACATAATTTCTTTATAAAATTGATAGAAAAGATTTAGCTTTCCTATTAATGGCTGAATTAATAGTTAGTTGAATCAAAGCTGCTTCGGATAACTGCTTCACATTTGATGCAAAAAGTACAACGATTGGAATAAATTCCACAATTACTCTACATCTGTTGTTTCCTTCGAGTACTTTGATATATTTCAACTCATCCAGGATCCCTACAATGGAATATATAAACCAGACCCCACAGTAAGAGATATATCCCTATAGTTTCATCAATACATAAAATGTAAATGTGTTACTGTAACCTCATCAGCTTTTGTATTTTTTTATTTGGGCACTTCGTTGATCCACTGGAATTGTGGTTTCTTTTTTGTCTTAATATACTTCTGGTATTTATTTAGATTTTAAAGCATTTCAGATAATTTTAGGTTAGTAGCCAATCATTTTTCACACTTATTTATATGATTTCCCATTTCCATCAACTTTTATTTAAAGTACACTTTTCTTCTGAAAAATGCCTGGAAACCATTTTACTCAGACTTCCAAAAAGAAATGCAGTATAACCAATATGTACATTTGCAGTTTTCATAGTTAAATACAACCAACCTTGCAACCAGACTGCTGGTCACAAAGAACCAGCAGTCTGCATGTCTTGACCATTGGTTTTCTGTTACTCTATTACACATACTAGTAAATTTTTTGTCAAGTAGAAATATAAACCAGTGACTGTCCTGGTTAGTATTGTTGGGACCCACAGCCATGGATTACAACATGAAGTCCAGTACAGACTTTTCTGGAACTTTCAAAATAAATTGCATTAACCTACTTCCGGCACAGCCAGGGAAAGGGGTACTTCCCATGATGCCACTGTCTGTATAAAAGCACCCCCTTTCCAAGGAATTGATCTCTTCACACTGCTCCCTTGTGGGACTGGACAGGAGAGACACAGCGCGCTAATGTCTCTTTGCAGGCAAACAGACACCACTCTTCAAGCTGGATCCAAGGGTGTCATAACATCACGCGATCATATGCACTAAGTTAACCACGAATGAATTACTGTTCGTGTATCCGGTAGATTCATTCATGAATGGGGTAATTAAGGTACACGCGTTGCTTGACTTTCTCTCTGAGGTCTACAGATCAAACTTTGTTTCCAGAGAGTTTCCCAGCAGAGACGCTGTCTCTACGATGCAGAGTGAGGCAGTTTCCCGGTCTGAAAGGAGGACAACAGGGACCACATCACCGTGGTTACCGTAGCAACTGTGCAGTTGGCCGGCCGACAGAACGAGCCGCCCAGCCACAGCTACGAAGGTTAGCTGTAGCTAACCTTTAATTCACAGAGCTTCTTCAAACTTCATCGTCGCCTGGACACCTTTCCTTAGCACGGTTCAAACGAGGTTAGGTTTGGGCAGAGAGAAGTGATTTAGGATGAAATAATCTAAACGTTTTTCATTTTATGAAGTTTGGTTTTGTTTGTGAAACTCTGCTATCTTAGTGCTAGCAGGCTATCTGCAGCACACATGCTCAGTTTTGTATTCTGTGTTTGTGTTTTTTTAAAGTTAAGACAAACTTTATTTAAAGGGTTATTTTAAACACAGAAGATTGGCCATAACGCGAGGTCCGCACTTATGCAATTTAACCCTTTTATTAACGGTATTTTAAAGGTGGGTGTTTGATTCTGGTGCTAAGCTATCAGCTTCTTTTGTTGGCTTTAACTGCTAACAGCTAAGAACACGTGCTTGCCTGCTAAAGAATATTTACCCAGAAAGGTTGTTAGTTTTTAATCCAGTAAATAATAGTTCCCTAAACATTGTTTTACTAAACTTGATAACTAAGTAAACACTATTAAGCCCCACACAAGGTGTGCGTTTTGATTCTGATGATAAGCTATAAGCGTCTTTTGTTAGCTTTAACTGCCCACAGCTAAGAACACATGTGCTTACAGCTAATCTGCTAAGATCATTTACCCAAAAAGGTTCCTAGTTTTCAATCCTGTAAAATATTTCCCTAAACATTGTTTTGCTAAACTTCATAACTAAGTAAACACCACTAAGCCCCATTTCTGCAGAAAGATTTGGTTCTTTTTCAAAATATTTCCTTAAATATTTTACTATTTCCTAAATAATATTTCTATTTCTTTAAATATTATTTTTAATAGGGCAGCTAATGAGACACCATTGAGAAATGGTCATCCAGAAGGTTGGTTTTATTCAGCAGATCATTCTTTAAAACATTATTTTATTAAAATAATATTTTATCTGATCTTGCATTGTGAATGGTAGTGAATGGTAATGTTGCATCACTCTTTTGGTCATGATTTCTAATCATCTTTAATCAACTTGTTTATATTGTACATAGCCCATTAATTAGTCTTCCCTATTCTCTAATTCTGCTTGGTAGTTTAGTTGGATTGTTTTAGTATGATAAAGAGTTTGTTGATTGGAATATGCTTGACTTTGAGTTGACTTATTTTTGTTAATAAACTATTGTATTTTAAGAAATTGTGTGTGCAGAGTTCTGCTGTTCAACAATGTCAGAGCTTGGCTCATCCTTTTTGATTTTGTCCTGATACCATCGCCTTACTGGGCTGGTATTCACAGGACAACCCTTAACAAACCGAAATATTATTTGATAAAATATTAAAGTATTAATATTAAATATTAAATAATATATTCAGATTCATAGTCACAACGGTGTATTGCATAATTTTTTGTTAAAACATTTAATTGTTTTAGTCATAACAATAAAGTAAAAATACCAAATCATATGTATCTCACACTTGTTTTCATTTCTGTTGCCTGAAGTATGTGACAAATTTTCATTATGTTGGCTGTGGTTTATTACTGCTACAAATGTGTATACATCCTTTCTTTTATCATCTTTTGCATTGTGTTTTAGATTATGTCCAGTTGTCCTTGTGACATTTTGGTTCAGTATGCATTGAAAAGTTAGTGATCATGCACCAATGTCACTGAGACAAATCTTTGTACATTTAGTTGCAGTACAGATCTTCCACTGAACTGAGAAATGCTGCCACCAGGGGAGACTTTTTTTTTTTTTACTTTTTATTAATCAAATTAAGAGGACAAACTCTTACTGGTGTTTCACTAAGTTTTAGTCAAGCGTCACAGTAAGATTTTTTTTATTGTGTTATGAACAGGTGTTACTCTTCAAAATCTTTGTTTGCCTTAAGTTTATATATCCAAAACATCAGACAGTGCATGCTACTGTAAATTGAAATATTTACTCTGATGTTTTCAGACACTGCTGACATTTTGCTGATGGTACTGCTGGTAATGGCAGGCTCAAAGAGCTGTTTATATTAAAGACACTTTTGACTATAGCTCTCAAATCTCCTGTTTCTGCAAGCTGCTAAAATAACAATAACCTTTAAACTCTTTAGTCATTATGTTGGCTTTGCCCAGTGTATAAATGAGAGGCATGTTGAATCATTGAGTGCCTTTTCATACAAATGAAGGACATTTACTTTGTGGTTACATGTAAAACTGGTTATTTTGGTTCAGGCTTTTTTAGTTAAATGCATTGGGATAACCGTGTTCTCCACGTGCATGCAGATAGCCAATTATCATTGTTTTTCTTTAGCAATAATAGTACCTAAAAGGTTCAGCTCCTTTACTGACTTTAAAGTTAAAACAATAAACTATCTTAATGGAATAAAGATTATTGCAAATTTCCTGAATTTCTGAACAAAACATATAATGTTCTTGCATACTCTAAAATAAGATGAGCTCTGATAAGTTTACTGTCTAGCTGATACCTCAGAGAGATGGATAATCAGTTTTCTTGATCTGTATAGCTAAAATCTTTAAGAAAAAATATATACTAGTTTTGAAATAAACGCCAATAACTGTTGTGCAATTAGGATGCTTATATTATTTAATATTTAATTAAATTACCATTCGGTGTGTCAAGTATTGTCCGGGGAATGCCAGCCTAATAAGGCCGTGGTATTAGATGATCATTATCATGATCATGTGTAATAGATGAAAGAGTGAATCGAGCTCTGGCATTACTGAACAGCTAAACACACATATAGAATACATTCACACAATTTGTTAAAATTTAAGAAATTATTAACAAAAATAATTCCACTCCAATGGCAAATTGATAATAAACATAATTTACAGGAGTACTGAATAAAGAATAAAACATTACAGAGCTCACCTTTCTTTGTTTTTGTGAGAAATACAGTACTGTGTAATAGTCTTGAGCCATTCAGACAGATTTTTTCAAAACCGTTTGTGTTTTTTTAAGCTTTAAAAAGATTTTTCAAAGTTTTTACGTTGATGACAGGATTTTTTATGGCTTTATTTCCCTTATGTGTGAGACAGTATTCTATTAAAATGGCATAACACTGCTCCATGAATCAATAAAGCTCGAAAACACTTCTAAACTCAAAGAATTAATCTGTGGCTTATCAACATCTGAAAAAAAGAAAAAAAACAATGCATGATAGATGAAAAGTCCTGAATTTATTTTTAGTAGCAACTTGTTGCAATTAACAGTTTTTCCCCATTTGACGCTTTGCCTTCCTCCTCATTACTAAACACAGTATTAGGGCTTTTTTCACAGCCTCAGTGATATATTTTGCATTTGAACTGCACCCTGGTTAACTCACAGCAATCCTTGGTGTTCGACCAACTTGCTCATGTGCGCAATTTGGAGGAGTAGGTGCCTCTTTTTCCCTATTACACAGGGGACCCAGTGCATAGTGATATACATGGGAAAGGGACCTGAGCATTGCATAGTTAGTTTTTCTGCTTTTGGGCATCATAGTTTTTTGTCTTCAGTTACTTGGTGCAATTCTTTTTATTGGAGCCAAAGGACTGTAGAGCCCAATGCCTCCAGTGGGCTTGGTGCCAAAAGGCATAAGATTGTAGCCATGACACAAGGCCACTGTGGCCACTCATCCTTTAAATTCTCAGACCACCATGTCAGGCAGGTGCCAGACATCAACAAGCTGCCACTGCTGCTACCAGGTTCCACCAGGATCTCACCATGAGGGTTTTTTGCATGTTCAAAAAAATGGTGGAACTCTCACACTAAAAGGAGCTGTGAATATTTGGAAGCAAAATAGAAACAAATAATCTAGGGACTTTTTGCACAGTATTGTATGTAGCTGGAATAAGTCCTTGTTAAACTAACAGGACAGGAAATGTATGAGGGTAAAAATATAATCTGGCTGATTTTCAGATATTTTTGGTTAATAAATATGACAACAAGGAAATAAAAAAATAAAAAACAGCCTGAAATCTTTCAGTGAAACCACAACATGTTTTATCTGATTTCCGCAGCAATTAAGCATTAAGACCAGATCGATGCAGGAGGAGAGAGACAAAGATTCTCTGTCCCTCCCTCTCTGCGGTTTAAGCTAAACTCATCTCATTCACTGCTTTAAAATGTACACTTCCATGTTTTTTGCAAATACAACAGTGCTATTGTTCTTTAGCTTTTTAGACCTTTTGGTATAAGAGGCATATTTTCTATTTTGGGGTTCTATTCTGAGGTTCTATAACACATTAATACAAACAGTCTCACAGAGTTTTTTTAATCCAAACAATTTTCACTCCTTCTGCCTTATCTTGAATCACTGGTTTAAAACTGTTCTCCAGAGGAATTTCAACAGCAGCCTGGAGAGTTAAATATGTTGTCTGCATCTTGAGTTTCATTTTCATCAAATTCAGCCATCAATTGACCACATCATCCCCATTCTACAGTCAGCTTTTCTCTCTCAAACAATGAAGAAAAAGTTTTATTGTGCTAACACTGAAGCTGCTTAAGCAATGTTGTGCCAGTGAAACTGAACTTAAACATGTTTTTGGGTCTGAAAGCACTTTTCAACAATAAAACAGCATTAATTCAAATGAGTATCTCTAATTTTCAAATTTAGAAAAAAATTTACATTTTTGCATGTTCAAAAGTGAGTTTTACATGAATGCATATGAGTATATAAAGGAGTTGTACAGACTTGTTACAGATTTTGCTCTCAAGCGGCCGCAGGTATTTTTTAATCCATATCGGAGAAATCTGGGTTGACAGAAAAGGGCCATCAGTTTTGCAACAACATCCTGAGGGAAGGGGAGTGAGAGGGAAGGCTGAATGTGCCCAGATTTACCCCCTGAACACCAAACTCAAAATAATACACATGCACCACACCAGCATTATTGAGTTGCACAACCTGCTGCAAATCATGCAAAATTTAACAAAGATTGAACATGAGTTTCACATGTGCAAAAAATCATATGTGAATCTAATTAAGGTCTCTGAAATTTCAAATACAGTGCCTTGCGAAAGTACTCGGGCCCCCTTGAACTGGTCAACTTCTTGCCACATTATAAGGCTTCAAACATAAAGATATAAAATTCAAATTTTCTGTGAAGAATCAACAACAAGTGGGACACAATCATGAAGTGGAATTAAATTTATTGTATGTGTCAAACTTTTTTAACAAATAAGAAACTGAAAAGTGGGGCGTGCAATAGTATTCGGCCCCCTTGCGTTAATACTTTGTAGCACCACCCTTTGCTGCAATTACAGCTGCAAGCCGCTTGGGGTATGTCTCTATCAGTTTTGCACATCAAGAGACTGACATTCTTGCCCATTCTTCCTTGCAAAACAGCTCGAGCTCAGTGAGGTTGGATGGAGAGCGTTTGTGAACAGCAGTCTTCGGCTCTTTCCACAGATTCTCGATTGGATTCAGGTCTGGACTTTGACTTGGCCATTCCAACACCTGTATATGTGTATTTGTGAACCATTCCATTGTAGATTTGGCTTTATGTTTTGGATCATTGTCTTGTTGGAAGATAAATCTCCATCCCAGTCTCATGTCTCTTGCAGACTCCAACAGGTTTTCTTCCAGAATGGTCCTGTATTTGGCCCCATCCATCTTCCCATCAATTTTGACCATCTTCCCTGTCCCTGCTGACGAAAAGCAGGCCCAAAACATGATGCTGCCACCACCATGTTTCACAGTGGGGATGGTGTGTTCAGGGTGATGAGCTGTGTTGTTTTTACGCCAAACATATCGTTTTGCGTTGTGGCCAAACAGTTCGATTTTGGTTTCATCTGACCAGAGCACCTTCTTCCACATGTTTGGTCTGTCTCCCAGGTGGCTTGTGGCAAACTTTAAGCAAGACTTTTTATGGATATCTTTGAGAAAGGGTTTTATTCTTCCCACTCTACCCTAAAGGCCAGATTTGTGCAGTGTACAACTGATTATTGTCCTATGGACAGACTCTCCAACCTCAGCTGTAGATCTCTGCAGTTCATCCAGAGTCATCATAGGCCTCTAGGCTGCATCTCTGATCAGTCTTCTCCTTGTTCGTGATGAAAGTTTAGAGGGACGGCCGGGTCTTGGTAGATTTGCAGTGGTCTGATACTCCTTCCATTTCAATATGATTGCTTGCACAGTGCTCCTTGGGATGTTTAATGCTTGGGAAATCTTTTTGTATCCAAATCTGGCTTTAAACCTCTCCACAACAGTATCTCAGACCTGCCTGGTGTGTTCTTTGGTCTTCATGATGCTCTCTGCGCTTTGAACAGAAACCTGAGGCTATCGCAGAGCAGGTGCATTTATACGGAGACTTGATTACACGCAGGTGGATTCTATTTATCATCATCAGTCATTTTGGACAACATTAGATCATTCAGAGAACCTCAATGAACTTCTGGAGGGAGTTTGCTGCACTGAAAGTAAAGGGGCTGAATAATATTGCACGCCACACTTTTCAGTTTTATATTTGTTAAAAATGTTTGACACATCCAATACAATTCATTCCACTTCACGATTGTGTCCACTTGTTGATTTTTCACAAATAATTAGAATTTTATATCTTTATGTTTGAAGCCTGAAATGTGGCAAGAGGTTGACCAGTTCAAGGGGGCCGAATACTTTCGCAAGGCACTGTATTATGTTATGAATTACCATGTAGAACACGTGTGGTAAAAAACGTCCACGTATGAATTATTTCCCCACAAGCATTTCAGATGTAGAAATGTATTTTGTGTAGTAACATCTGAAACAAATTTTGGAAAACCTTCAAAGTGTGCAGTGATTTTCCACAAGTAAGACATGTTTTTCAGTTACATATTTAACAATACATTACCTGTGCTTTATTGTATAATCGCAAATACTTGTCATCACAAAACATATGAAAATATGTAAGGTTCATACATTTGTTAATATACTTACCAAACTTTTGAAAAGTTCTGGTAGTAAATGATATTCACAGCCCACACATATTGAATATAAGGTGAAAATATTTAGAGTCTACACACCATAAGCAAAATGCTACATTTACATGTGGTAAGTAAAACTGGTAGGGCAGTACTCAAGGGAGGCCCACACAGAGGATTGCTGGATTCATTAGCTTTCAGAAAGCAGATGATTCACTGTGGTCTCCATGACCTCTTATTTGTTTTTCTCTTATTTATTCCACACTTTGTATCAGTGGTAAACTTAAACATGCAGCAAGGCACATGCTTATTGTTCCACAGCACACCAACATCAGTGCACATGAAACACAAACCATAAAGAGAATAAAAAACAAACATGTAATTTACCTTTATAAAATAAAAATGAGTACAATTTAATTTAACCAAAACAATGTTGGTATATCACTCCTACATTTTCCTTGTAACACTAAAGCAAATAAACTGGTGAGATATCGTATTTTTAAGAGAAAATGATGGCTTCTGATTGAATGGTTCTTTATCTTCCTGAGCGTGTGCCTCTGCGTGTGAGTGTCTTGGGGGGAACAAATGTACTCCTCCCTTAGGCAAAGACTGCAGTTGAGGTTTGAGACAGCTCCAGTATTTCCATATACACTCACAGATTTACAAAAATACTGTCGCACCTCAAGCTGGCTGTGCCGTGAATATCAATGCCTGCTCTCCTTTTGGACTTATGCTCTGAAAAACAGACAGGGAAAAATGTTCATGCATGACAACATTAAACTTGGCTGTCTCCATCTCTCTAGTTTTATGTGATAATGAACAGACAGCATAAAGAAATTGTGCATGAAGCCTTGCTGTTATTGCACAATGCATGACTTATGTCACTAATTGTGTTTTTCCAGGAACTATATGTTTTGAAGCAGATTCAAGTGATGTGTCTGTGACATTCCAACAAGTCACCTTGACAGTGGTGTAAAAAATTTGGGCAATAAAATCAGAAATGACACTCACTCAGGTGTGGAAAATTAGAGTTCTTCTATGTAAATTCCCCAGGGTAAATAATTTTTGCAATAGCCTGGAAATGATTTTTGACACATTTAACATGTTCACACCTTACTTCAGTTTCAGTCTCAGTTTGGATTGTGATTCCTGATGTGAAAATGTAGTTTTGATCATGAAATAATAGAAAGATAATTAAAATTATACGTGTTTCCAGGATTGCGAGATTCCTGATGTATTTCTTCCTCATCTATGTAGCTCTTCTTTCCAAGGGTGCCTCCACTTGACAAAAGCCTCAAATAATTCTGGCTACCCTTCTGTGGTAAAGAAGTGCAATCAGAAGATGTGTCCTGTGCGACCTCATCTAGGTGCTGAGGCTGGCACAGACAAGAAGAAAACCTTGTCAACAATTAAGATATGCTTGGCTGTGTGTGCACAAATGAGTTGCATACACATGGGCATAACTGGAGAGATCATGCAGTTCCTGCATTTCTTTTTGCTGGCAGTCCGCAGTCTGCACAGCTGTGCAGGCAAGCTATTTTGCAGAGAAAAGAGAGAAGCAGAACAACAAAAATCACAAAGCTAATAAACTGGCACTTAAGGTAAATTAGCAATGTGTTTCTGGGAAACAGTGGCCCTGATTGTTTTGCCAAGGGAGACCTGTTGTATTAAGAAGAAAAGCTGCATAATGTTTTTAAGGAGTACAAAGATTTGAACAAACAGGAAATAAATAAATATTTAGAACAAAGAAAATGCAATACCAGATGTTAGTCTTGCTCCACGAAAACAATCATCCCCAAAAGACCAGTTTGCTCTGACAAACATCAGAAATGAGCCCACACTCAAAAGTCCCGTGCAGCACACAGCCTGTAATCCATCAAAACATACTTCCCTACTGCCAAGTGACCAAATGAGGTCTTCAGGAACATTTTAACACCTGTCACTGCAATGATTCCTCTCACAATCTCACATATGTAAGCAGTTGTTCTTGTTATTTGATTTTCTTCGGAAACATTCCCAGCAAGTTTTGTTTCCAGATTGATAGCGATAGATAGATAGATAGATAGATAGATAGATAGATAGATAGATAGATAGATAGATAGATAGATAGATAGATAGATAGATAGATAGATAGATAGATAGATAGATAGATAGATAGATAGATAGATAGATAGATAGATAGATAGATAGATAGATAGATAGATAGATAGATAGATAGATAGATAGATAGATAGATAGATAGATAGATAGATAGATAGATAGATAGATAGATAGATAGATAGATAGATAGATAGATAGATAGATAGATAGATAGATAGATAGATAGATAGAGAGAGAGAGAGAGAGAGAGGGAGGGAGGGAGAGAGGGGCAGTGGGGAGTCAGGCAGACAGACAGATCATTATTTTACCTCGTCTGGAGGCTAACTTATTGCTGTTATTACCAGAGGTGGTGGAACAAACTGATCATTACTATTTAATTACATCTTTTGTATACCTAATTAGTTACAACCTAACAGAGGTTATGCCTGTTTTGTGAATGCACTTCAGTGAGCAAACATATTTTCTAATTTTTTTATGTAATCAGAAAACCTTTTTCACTTACCAAATTCCACATACAGATCGAAGGTCAGGCCCAGGTATAGCCCAGCACTGCTGAGATGTGATAGACACTCTCGAGCTCTCCAAAGGGCAGATTTAAGTATTCTAGACACTGAGAGGAGGCCGTGTTTTCACATGGTTATAGCAAACTTGCCACATACAAATCAATAATGGACACATAAAAAGATCCATAGAAACAACAGTCATTTCAAGCATGTTTATTATCACTGAAAGAAACTAGACTAGTCTAGTATTGATGTTGAATTCCCATCTGCATTAATTAAGGCTTTCTATGCATGGTGGGGATTAGAAGATACCAGTAGGCCACACGCTCCCTTGCATGAAAAAAAAAAAAACGAACAAAAAAAAAACCAAATCCACTATAAAGAGTGGTAATGCATCATTGTTTGATTGCGTGTGAGAAACAGAACAAAAATGTGCACAGCAGACCGATGGAGGGTATGAAGAATCTGCAAGGCAAACGTGTACAGTTGAGATTGTAGCTCAAAGAATCTATTTCACGGTCTATGAAAAGCAGTATGGCTTCAGCACCATGGACAGTGACAAACGGCAGCTCCAGGGTTTAAGCAGAAATAATTTCAAACTGTTGTATTTTACTTTGATTTCGAAACTTTTCAAGTCATGCAGAAAGAGAAATGTGCATTGATAATCAGTTTCTTTATACTTAAAAATCCTTAAATAATAAAAAATTAACAGGCACAAATCTCAACCCTTTAAAGGATTTTCTACGGGGATGCTTGAATACATGGATTTGATTCTTATCTGTAGTTTTTTTTTATGGTAAACTTAGTTGAGAGTGAATCAATGCTAGATTTTTAAGCCTTAACCACTTATCAAGTAATTTAAAATAAGAAAAACTACTTTGAATTTACATCAACATTAACATTTACCTATAGGACAATGCACCATTTTAGTGTGGCACCAAAACTTTTGTTCTTATTTCCATAAGTTTTATGTGTGATCCTGTCATCATGTATTAACATTGGGATGGTGTGGTCAGGATATAAAGTACTCTGTGAGATGTTCAATGCTTGGGATATTGTTTTATAAACTAACCCTTCTTTAAACTTGTCTACAACTGTAACCTGCAACTCTAACCTGACCTATCTGATTTGGGCCTTGATAAAGCTGTTTATTTCTATTGTCACCTAACATTTCTATGTGGCCTTCGATTGACAGCTCTATTTATAGTGTGAATATAAATCACACAAGCTTTGTCTTCTAATTACATGACTTCTGAAGGCAAATATATGCAATTACTTGTTAATGTGAATGAGTGAATGAGGCTGTGACAAATGCAAGCAATATTATCCTTCCTTCCTACCTTCCTTCCTTCCTTTGAGCCACTTTATGTTGGTCTCCTACATAGAAATGTAAATACACCGATATGTGTGGTAATGACATCACAAAATGTGGAAAACTTTCACAAAAGGTGAGCTGCTTTTGCAATGCACTCAAAATATCTGAAGGATTTTACTTTGTACAAATGTTTACATTCCAACGCTGCCTTTTGGGAGCCATGCACATGCATCCTCCGCTTCCATTCGTCTGAGCCATGATGTGAATCAACGAGGGGGCGTGGTCTGTCCATAAAACTATGAACTGATGTTACGGGACAAAGTAGCACTCTGTGAGCGTGTGTTGGTTGGGAGAGAAAGGGGTTGGGACGAGGCGAAAATAGAAATTCGTTTAAAGCACAAGATCAAATAAATACGACTAACTCCAAGGCAGCTCATAGGCTGTAAAAAAAGAGGAGAAGAAGCGAGACGAACCGGAGGAGGAGTGGGAAGCGAGGAAGATATAAGGGAGGGGAGGGGGTGTGCACAATGACACTGTGCAGTTGACTACACTGAGAAAGAGAGAGAGACACACACAAACAGAGAGAGATAGAGAGAGAGAGAGAGAGAGAGAGAGAGAGTGTAGCCCGTCGGCCCATTGAGGAAAGATGGCTACAGTCACTGCAAACGGAGTGCAGCAAGAGAATGGATTCAGCACCACGAACAGCGCCGGCAGGATGAACGGGCTTACCATCGGCCAGAACACCATTCCAATGAAGGACCACGACGCCATCAAGCTTTTCATCGGTCAGATACCCAGAAACCTGGAGGAAAAAGACCTGAAACCCCTGTTTGAGGAATTCGGAAAGATATATGAACTCACTGTACTGAAAGACAGGTTTACGGGAATGCATAAAGGTTGGTTGCCTTGCTCTCCTTACTTTTGTGATTCTGTGGAGAGATATAGCACACATAAGAGACAGAAAGAGTACAGAGACGATATACAGCGGAGAAACAAATTAAAAATAGCTCCGGCTGAGCAGTGGGGCAGAGGACTGGGAAAGTGTGTGTTTATATATATATATATATATATATATATATATATATATATATATATATATATATATATATATGTATACTCTCCGCTCTCCGCGGACGGCACGTGGAGAGTTAATTTTTACGGCGTCAAGCGAGTCCACGTGAATACTACAGCTGAAAACGCCTTTGTGTGTGTTTACATTGACTCTCATGTGCTGCACCTCCTGGTGAGGCCAGTGAAGGGGGCGGGACAGTGGACGGGCAAGTCTACGGGATGCTTCTATTTTGTAGCTGCATTTCTTTATAACTTAAGAAAAAAGGTGCATTTAGAGCCGATTCTCACAGATAAATAAATGCCTTCACGGGAGCGGAAAATGCAAACCACTATCAGACAATCAGCCTCTGGGATAAAGCTGGTGCTGGCATGCAGCTCTGACCTTTTAGTTTGCTGATAGGCTGCCTTACTTTTCGGATGTCATTAACTGTGTGAAAATACTATTTACGTGGCAGCTGTGTTGTAATGGTGCTGCGTGGGCGGCTTTGCAGTCAGGAAGTACAAAGCGGGATTATAGTGGAGGTTGAGATCCAGCGTGCATCATCTTCTGGCTTGCTCTGTTCCAATCCCCCCACCCTTTAAACCAACCCCTTTATTTTCCAAAACTATCGGGCTCTGTGCTCGCTCAGTAATTAGTCAGACAGGACAGGGATCGATCAATGATCTAATGATATGCTGGTGATAAAAATAAATGGTAGCGGGTCGGGTGTTTGGATAAAAAAAACGTGGTAGTCGTAATAAAAAACCTAAACACTATAAAAAAAAAACAAGAAAGTGCTAAAGTTCGCTTGAGCAAATGTCTGTTCATACATCTTGAATCACTCAAATTTCTCGTACATTTTTATTTAGCTCCGCAAACTAAAAGCATTCGTTTTGAAAACATAACAATAATAATAATAATAAAATTGTTTAATAAAACTAGTTTATATTTTATTGCTAAGAACAATAAGAACAATAATTTAAAAGAGCCATCCACTTTAATATTTAACTATGTCCTGCTAGATAAAACTCTTATCTCTGTCACACACTTACGCACACAGTTAAATGACCACTTCAAAGATCTAAATACATCGAAAAATGTATAATGAAAAATAAATGATCAGATCACTCTTGTCAATGTTATTTCACAAGCTTGTAAATGTATGTATGATGTAAGGCAGTGGATACAGGTTATGATCACATTGCTTAACACTATTTAAATGCCTTATGGAGGGAATGAGCTTGGGGCTAAGCCCTGCTGCTCTGTGTGTGCATCCCTGAAGACATCCATGCACCACCTGTTCCTCCAGCCATCAGCTGCTGCTGCTTGACTTGCTCCTCTTCATTCCACTGTTCCTCTCTGACACCCTTGATGATCGATTAAAACAATCTTCCTGATGTTCATATTATTTGCGCTCATCCTCAACCATCCCTGAATGTCAACACTCCTGAGGATAGTCACTACAGGAAGGGTAATCCGGTTCCAAAGCCAGACTGTGTGCATGTTCAAATCATCCTCCACCAAGGCCACTCTGATGTATACGATATGTCTGCTCCATCCTGCGTGACATTAAAAGTTACTTGGGGAACATAGACAGATACTTTTTATAAGATGTCACCCATGCATTATATGAATGAGTTTTTGTTAGTGGCCATTCATCTAAACCATATACATGCCTCCTGATCTTTCAATGTATGATAAATCAGGAGAGAAGCACAGTGGTTCTTAACTTTTAAGCTTGATTCTTAATTAATCGAAAGAAAGAAAGAAAGAAAGAAAGAAAGAAAGAAAGAAAGAAAGAAAGAAAGAAAGAAAGAAAGAAATTAAATACATAGAGAAGGTTCAGACCATTGGAACATTTTATCAACTTTGGACAATGTAAAATGGAACCCTGAAAGAGTTGCAAATAATTCATGCTTTAGACACAAAGCATAGCACCCCGCACTTCTTTTGTTTTCTCCCATTTGGATTATGGCTTAACCAGCATTATGAGCTCCCCTGGGTTCTATTGTGTTTATTCAGCCACCAGAAATGTGCCTAAACATAACATAACATAACATAACATAACATAACATAACATAACATAACATAACATAACATAACATCCTATTTTTTATCTATACAGTAAATAAAAAGTCTAATTTTGTTTTAGAATGGCTCCATACACACACACACACACACACACACACACACACACACACACACACACACACACACACACACACACACACACACACACTCTTGTTTTGGTATATGTAGTGAGGACCATGTGTTGACTCCCATTGACTTCCATTGATTTTCAGTCATTTTCAACCCTTTCTATGCCCTAACCCTGACAATAACCCTAAACCTAACCATTACCAGTGCTTACCTAACCCTAACCTTAACCTAAACTCAATTCACATCTTAGTCCTAAACCTAACCGTTGGCAAAATAGGTCGTGAGGACCAGCAAAATGTCCTCACTTTGGTACAAACGGTCCTCAATTTGATGGTGAAATCGGGAAAATGGTTCTCACTGTGATGCCAAGACAGGAACACACACACACTCACATATATATATAAATATATAACTGAAATTGAATTGAATATATACATAAATATATGTAGAATAGAAATAAATCAAAATAAAACATCATCAACGACAAAGACCAAACAAACGATATGTCTTAAAAACAAACACAGCTATAATGAATTGTTTCAATTATTTTCAGTAGATTTATTTATTTTTTTTTCATTTCTACCTTTTATGCTGTCCAGTAATAATTTGTATTTAGGTACACATACATGCTTATTTTAAAGCTTCTGTTTTGCATTAAATTGCAATTGACTTGCAGAAAATAAACTCTTTGCAGATTATCATTGAAACCTCCCCACTTAAACCACTGTACTGCATGTTTAAAAGATTAGACATATGTCAGATCTAACTACACAGAATCCTCTGAAATAGTCTTAAATTTTCCCATATGAATTAGTGAAAGTTGTAACTTCAGTGTTATGGTGTCTATTGTAGTAGATATTGACATAATATGCTAAAGTCAGAGCAATAGAGTACTAAATTGGGTAAGTGATTTATTTTTGTGACATCTAAAATTCTAAACTTCATAGTGATTTTGCTTTCTGTATTTAGAAACCTACCTTGAAATTGCAATGTGTGGTTAAGAAAGCTTTGACTTCATTTCAAGTGAGTGATGGGTATGACTTCAGGTGTCAGTTAGTAAACCGTACCCAATAAGTGATTTGTGGCTCTACTCTTGTTCACAGCCTGTGTCCTGTGACACGAAACTGCACCATAATTTTGGATTTAAGGACAGATTGGAATATTCCATGTTTCCTTATAACTAATACATGTGGCTTGTACAAGCAACAATCTGAACAGATGTTCTGTGCTGTGCAAATTCTTACTCTGGCTCTGTAGGGAATCTCCGAGGACTCATGAGAATCTATGGGGAATTCAAGATTTTATCCTGGACATCTAAGCAGATATGCCTAACAGATTTATTTAAAAGATCATCCTCTTCTGCTGCAGTTGCTACACTGTTCCCTCTTAAGTTTATTTGATAGTTTGCGTGCCTTTGGGGAGCCTTATGCAGTGCGTGGGATGACTTGGCACTATCGGCGTGCATGGTGCTCATCAGTGCGTGGTGCAGCCAGGTCGAGCTGTTTAACATCTATCATTTTGCTGAGCCATACATTATCATAATACTTAGTGTCACTGCCAGAGTGCATGCATTGTTCCGACATGCTGAATGTTAGTAGGGGGCAAATCTTTTGCTTGAGTAGCATTATCTATCAATCCCTCTCTGATGCTGAGAGGTGGGGGGGGGGTGAGAGCTGTGCCACACAGCCAGGAGTAAGAGATACAAAGAGTTCTTAAATATCCTCATCCATTCTCCTCTCCTTGGTTGGTCTATGCAGTGTAATTGACTAAAAATACCCAGTTAAACTGCTGGAAAGCAGGCATTTTGGGGAACAAATTTACAAAATTAAACCACAGCAGAAATATGATTTGGAAACAAATATTTTAAAGTGTGTCTTCAGCTCTTGTGGTTTGCTTTGAATTTTAGGAATAAACTCTAATTCAATAAATACAGCTGAGTTACAGCACGATGCTTGAAGGGGGCATTATCTACAACAGACGAAGTGCTGGTAAATGACTGACAGACCGCGTAAGCTGAGTGACAGGTGCAGCTTAAATCTACAGATGACCTCTTTGATCATTAGAAAGGAGGCTGGGAGAGAAGCAGACAAATAACGACTGTGAACAGGCTGCTTCAAAAGTCGATAGAGGGAACAACGGAGAGATGGAGAGGTGCTTGGCTGGTTATAGTGAGGCCAAGTCAGATGCGGGTAGTGCTGGACGAACTCGGAAATTTTAGTCTGTTTGCCTGTGACATTCCACAACATCCACTTGTTTATTCTTTATCATTTTGTATGCCATTTCTTTATATTAATTTCTGTTCTTCTTCCACCTTGTGCAACATATTTGATCAGACATTGATAAAAACTAAGTTATGTATTATGTAGAAAGTCCCTGTTGGTGAATTGAAATTGTTACCAAATTTGTCAAGAAGTTATTTAAATTAGTACATGAAGGTTAAAATAAATGAATACATAAATTCAGTTTTAATTCCAGGACTCATGCAGTTGTTAATACAAGCTAATTTCTATTTCAAGACAAATAGTTGAAAAAAAGGCATTACAGGCAAAGATCGTTTTTAAAGTGATTACCCAAAATGTGTCTTGCAAGTGCAGAGACTAATTTCACCTCTCTTGCTTTTCCTTTGAATCAGTTCACAGGGTTTACTTTCCCAATTCCCCTACATACAATTGGTTGAACTTTTGTCCCTTGCTTAAATTATAGTGTGGTAAATTGTATTTGATTACCAAAGTATTATTTTCACCCCACTTAACCTGCTCATCACATGAAGTTAGAAGCCCGTCTGCCGAACCATCACTAGACTTTAGCCTTAATTTCAGAACCTCATCTATGAAATCCCCTTCTTGTATTTCTTTTCCCCAATTCATTCAGCAAACTTATTTATATGATCTTTGGTCAATGTTTGCCTAATTTGAGTTTTGCAAAGCATGGTTCAAACGTTTTTGATGGTGTCAACTTAAAGAAGAGCAATGTGGAGCACCAGTCTTTGTTTTATTACTTGAAGACTATGATATGATTTTGGTTTTAGTTTCTGTATTTTATTAATGCATAGGTACACTAGTATTTAAACATTTGAATTTACAAATATGATCCTGAGCCAGTTAGTCATCTTCTAATTTTAAATTGACAGGCTAACCTGCTTCCAGCTATCTTCACTCAAAAATCATTGTTTTAGTAATCATCTTCTCCATGCTTCTCATCTATTTAACATCTGGCTTTCAAAGTGACTGACTCCTTTAGACCTCAGATGTCCCCTGAACCATCACTCAGATAAATAAAAAAACATTTTCTAAAGTCCTGGAGTGATTCCAGTACAACGAGGAAGAAGAGGAAAGCATACAGTTGGTCACCAGCTCAACAAGTCACAAAGACTGTGAAGAAAAAAGGCATCTTTCTAAAAGGAATGTAATGCGTTTCACTGTGATGGAATTTCATTATCTCTGATTTTATTTGGTTTATGAAAAAATCGAAATCTGAAAAAGTCATGCTGATACCATTTAGTTGTAACAAAATTATAATATATACAGGTACATCTTAACAAATAAAAAAATGCAATTTTCTTCAGCAACGTAATTCAAAAAGGGAAAAATATTGATTTTGTACATTCAATACACAGAGAGTGATATATTTTAGGCATTTATTTTCAGGCATTTCTTTCTTTTAATGTTTCTGTTAACGTCTTACGGCTGATTAAACCCAAAAATCTTTCTCAAATAATAACAATTAATAATAACAATTAATAACAATTTCAGATTAGACCAAGAAATATTTCTTTAGGACAGAAATTTTGGCCTATGTTTATGCATTAAAAGCACTCAGTTCTTGGTCAGGGGTCTTTTGCATGATTTAATGTAACAAACAACTGCATGGAGGTGATTAGCCTGTAGCACTACTGATGTATTACGGAAGCCTAAAATTGTTTAATGGCATCGTTCTGCTCATTTGCTTTGTTAAATCTGGAATATTTACTCTTCCTCTAGACAAAACATTTTCTACGAGGTTCAGGTCATTCAAGCTTGCGGTACACACATCTCCCACACTTTCGTCTGCCACTCAACTTTCCAGTAGTATGCTCGTATCTAACAATCACTGCTAATTGATCTTTCATATGAATAGTTGCTAATAACATGACATCATTACTGAGATATATAATTTTGGTTTTTATTAGCAGTAAGCCATAAATGTCAAAATCAACATCCAACCTGCCCCGTTAACTAACACACCAAATTAAAATAACTTTATGAAAAAAGAGATCGATAAGCTTAACTGAATCAGTTTAGTAACAGTATTTATATTTAACTGAGTTTAAGGTTATATACTTTGTTTTCATTTAGTTATCATGAATGAATTATGTTGCAGTAGTTATGACTGTAACTCTCCCTTTTTTGTAAATCTACATGAGGTTTAGCTTTTCTTTTTTGCGGCTGAATGAATGAGTTAGTTATACCCAACACATATTTGTTATCTTTTGACAGACTCAATGACTCAAATTTAAAATGTTTTATTTTTCTTGAGCAAAACCATGACAGTAAAAATCTAACAAAAAAGAAACACAGCAGACTACAATGTTACACAATACAGACAAATAACCATTCAATGTGTGATCAATCAACATTTAGGGTGCTCAATTAGCAAAGCTACAGTATATTACGGTAAAACTCATTATTGATATCTCAGCAAATTATGGTTTAACAAAATAGATAAATGTTATTGGCTTATGCGCAATATAACCCAATAACATTTGTTGTTTACTAAGAAAATCTTAAAATTATTTAAAAGCAAAATGAGATGAGTGTCACCTTTAGCCTACAATTCCCATGAGTCTCTTTTGGGACTCGTCCCCTGGACTTTCTCAGTTCATGCTCAACAGTTTTGTAATGTCACACAAGGGATGAGGAGTGTTTCCTCAGGCTCCCAAACTTTTCTGCTCTGCTGTGTGCCGTGCTGGTTCGTCAGTGTCATTTAGGTGTTTTTTTCTCTTGAGCAACTGCCTAGTAGTGGAGGTGGGTGAAGGTTGTTGTGAAACGCAGCTCTCTTGGCCAGGTGCCAGACTCTGTTGCTGGCGTTTTGGGGATGATGCTTGCTAGGCATGCAGGGTATCATCAGAATGTGTGATGGTGTGGGCTTGCTTGTGTGTAGTCCCCATGGGAATCCTTGGCAGTAGGTGTGACATATAGTAATGGGAAATTATGCTGCACAGTGCAAAACCTCTTCTGAACAGGGTCACCCATTGTCAGCTCTGCCAAGCACGTAACAGAGCAACAACTCAACCTTTAATGAATGCTGTCACTTTTTTGTCAGAGACATATTTGCCATAAACTATGTATTTACATTCTGCCTCCTGAATTTTCTGACTTCAAAGAGCAGCCCCTGGAGATGTGTGGGGGTACAGTTTCAGCTCATCATCGTGCATACTGATTTGTGGCTCAATAACTGTGACAGTAATCATTTGTCAAAAAGCAGTTGGTGTAATTTCTTTCACAAATAGGAAAGAAAAAATTCTACCAGTCGGGCCTGACTAAGCATTTTCATCACTTCTTTGGTTTAAATTAAACAAACTTCAGGGTTTTATAGCTGTAAGTCAGACTTTACAGTTAGTTTTGCTTGGTCTCTTTTACATGAGATTGATACAAGCACTTTAACATTTATCAGAATATATGCATGCATTAACAAGATCTAATCTGAACTGTTGCTACAATAAAAAAATAAAAAAATCTTATTTCATAAGCTGCATGTTATTTTCTCTGAGGATGTGAGCTATTAACTTCAGAAAGCCACATTCTTCTTGATGGGTTTTATGAATTTCAGTGGCTTGTAAAACTGCAGTGGGGCTTGTATTTTGGCCATGTATGGAAAGGAATGGCATCAATGCAATTATAACTCTCTTTCCCCTTTTGACAGGTTACACTGTTTTAAATATGCTCAACCTTTCAAGCAACTGTGAAGGGCTGTATGGCTCACTTCACTTCTCAAAATCTGAGCTTGTTCTGGATCAACTAAATTAAAATTAAATATTTGCAGTGCATTTTTTTGTAAATAGTGAAATGGATTTAGGTAAATATGTACTATGCTTTTTTTTTCAGGTATATCTACCTCTGCTTGATGGTCCTAAATAGGCATGGGCTGGATTGAGATTCTTCTAGCATGATAATATTGACTAAAAATATCACATTTTCATAGAATCTACAGGGTCACCTCCAGAAAGTTTTGTATGGGTTGGCCAAATAGGGACACTAATAACCTTGTGGTGTTTTATTAGGTATACTGTTACAATTGAACTTTAATATTTAGGTCTAAAGAAACTGTTCATCTTTAGGATCGTTTTAAGCAACCTAGTGCTCAGCAGATTCCGGTTTTTAAGTGTCCCTGAGCAGAATATTATACTTTTTCCTTGTATGCTCTTCATGATGTAATACAAAAATAGCAAGTGTGACCAAAAAGATGTCTAAGAAGCCAAATTTGTTTATCTTGTAAACGAGGGATGGGTGTAGAAACCTTTCCTCATCCAACTGATTGGCAGTTCACAGCAACAGGTCGGGGAGGAACAACACTGTGTTTCATGTAGCTCAAAAAAGCCTGTGCTGTGCTTTGATCAAAGTTAACATTTCTGGAACTTGAATTGGGTGCACTGTGATCAAGGTTTGCACAGCCAGTAGAGACAGGGTAAGTATCACATATCTCATGAAAACAGCTTCTACTAAAGCCCTTCACTGATCTTTGGTTCATAGTGTCTCATAACAATTTTCCATCCCTGTTGCTTCTCTTTCTCTCTGTCCCACTATAGCAGGGGCAGTTCTGCTGTTAATTTTAGCTTTAGAAAAATACATAATTAAATAATAATAATAATAATCATAATCATCTTTATTGGTCATTGCACACGTACATTACAACGAAATTTGTCCTCTGCATTTAACCCATCCCTTATAGGGAGCAGTGGGCTGCCATTGTGCGGCGCCCGGGGAGCATTCTGGGGCTAAGGGTCTTGCTCAGGGACCCAGAGTGGCAATCTGTGGGATTGGAACCTGGACCATAACCATGTTCTGTTATTCTGTTATTTTGAAACCTTACTCTCTGCTACGTACAGCTGGAAAAAAACCCGATGACTCCAAGTTTTTTTCTGACATTCTTTTAAAAGGACTTTAACTGGAATGGTGAAAGTGCTTTTTAAACTGGAACATCTTAATTCTTTGGTATAGTTGATAAAGGTACCTGGTCAATGCCTTGTACTAAATAATAAAATCCTGTCAATATTATATTGATAATCTTTTGAATGTCAGCTTTTTGCATTCTTCTTTAAATGTGCTCCGGAAGGAAAAATACACATATTGTCCTCTTTCTGATCAAATAAAACTTCTCTCTTTCCATTCTTCTACAGGATGTGCCTTTCTAACATACTGTGCCAGAGAGTCAGCACTGAAGGCCCAGAGCGCCCTCCATGAACAGAAGACGCTGCCAGGGGTAAGTACCCCCAATCTGCCCTCTGTCATGGGCTAAAACTGACAGACTACTTGTAGTGCCTACATTCACCTAGAGATCATTTCACTCTCAGCCACATAAATGGCTCACAAGTCCACAGTAGATATTTAGATTCACATTCAAGCTCAGGCGCACAGATATAAAAACAGATGGACAGACTCAATCATTTTTGTTTTCACTGCCGCTGATTCTTGCACATTCAAGCACAGATTACCTCTCACACACTATTACAGACACACACACAGTCAAACTAAAATACCGTGAGTGGCCTTGCAGTGTCTTATTACACTAATCACCACGCCAGAGATATTTGATAAGCGCTCCTTCATAACAGCCTGTGCTGCCCTTCCCCTGTCCTCTCGCAATATGGCCGCTGCTGAGACTAATTGCCTTGAGGAATCCCGTTCTTATTATCACATATAATCAAACAGTAAGTATAAACAATCATTTTTACCATGCATATTGCCATCTGGTGTTTTTGTTTTATTACCTATCCTTGTTTTTCTTTCCTTTTTTTTCATCCACTTGCCTGTGGCAACAGGTAACTTTTTCAATTAAAGTAATGGCTTCTTAAAATGACACAGGTAAAACATACCCTGTAGTAGGTTCTTAAGCCCACCCAGGAGGGGGTCCTCGATCTGGGATGAACATGAGCCTCTGCTGTCTATCGGTCCTCATTGTGTTGGAAGGAGATTCATTTCTCACATGGGGGGGAATTATCGGGGTGTGATTAAATTACTGTCTGAAGTACCCTAAGGAGGAGAACATTCTCTTGTGCTTGGACTTCTCATCAGGAACCTCTGCCCCTCTCCTTTCCTTTTACCACCAGGACAACTTCCCAGGTTGGGGCTTTAGTTACAGCCTGAGGACACCCTTATGCATCTCCAAGGAGTGGAGCAGCAGAGAGGCAGAGTGAGACATGAGACAGGTAGTTAAAGAGGATGTAGTTATACATATAGGTTGGTTTATAGATGTAAGCAGAGGTAGTTGGTACATTTGTGGAGCTTCATAATGTTCAGAACTGTTGGCTAGATCAGTTATTTTCACTTTGCTGCATTGTAGACACTTCACTGAATGTTAGGCACACTGGTACACTGAAGAGAAAGTATCCCCAGGAGACACGGCTTCCTGGCTCCTTACTGCCTCCCGCAGATTCATAATGAGATGATTGCCATGATGGTCCTTGCTGTGCCTGTCTTTATTGCACTCATGGAGGGACATTCTTGTTTGTCTTCTATCTGGAAAGAGGTTAATGGCATGTTCTGTGGGGTTTGAGTAAACATTTCCCCTGTACAGCTCACAGCGAGGGGTCAGTCCTGCAATCTCTGGCTGAGCACAGCCCGCATACAGACGACTAATAAAGATGTTGTGTCTATGTGTGAGGGTGTGAGTCTGAAATCATGGAGAGAATGAGACAGAGGAAGGGAAGGAGAGGAGAGGAAAGTAGGGGGAGCTGAAGAAAGGCAGAGAAAGACAAAGACTGAGAGAGGTGACACTTCTGGACAAGTCTCATTGTCACTGTCATGGCCTAATGGTTTGAGCTGCTCAGTTGCATAATACTGCCATTTTGGTGACTTGTCCCCCCAGTGTTGCAGACATGATTGTGTAGTCCACTTGTGGCTGTGTGATTGTCAGGCAACCAAATGCAAATTTTGTTTCAATAAGACGTGTGGCATTTAAATAAAAGCTTGGCTCTCTCTCTCAAGAGGACAGATGATTCAAAACTAACACAAACATTGCCAAAAATATATATTTTTCCAGAAGTTAATTGTATTTGCAGTTGGAGTATCGTTGTGTAGCTAAATGTTTCAGTATTATAAAGTAAGCTATGTCAGAGTAATTTTGTTGCATCTTTTCTCTATTTGTAGGAGAAATTACAGCCAGCGATAGCCTGTTGAAATAGAAATTACAATCACTGAATATTCACCTTTAAGGCTTGAATTATTGTTCTAGCTAGATCGCTGCAAACCCTATGGAGTAATCAAGATAAATAGCCACTGCAGTTTGATAATTTATTTACCCAAAATAAGAGAGTCTCATTTCTGTAACTCAAAACTACAAAATTATTTGGAAAATCCAAAAATTGGAAAATCCAAGCTGCAACTCAAAGCTGCAAACATTAATTGTACAGTGCAGAGATAATTCTTCAAGTAATTCTTAGTTAAAACCCATAGGTCAAGGACAAAACTGTTTCTTTGATAACCTTTAAGTAAAGCAAATAAACTGGACATTAGCTTCATCATCAACACCAGTTGCACATAGGTCCTCAATATTTCTTCATTGAACAGTTGTTTCTATTATGTTTTGGTTGCTGTATACATTTTGTTTTATCATGATTTCAAAAACATGCATATGTGGTTAGGCCTCCAAAGTTCTAGCTTGTTGTAGGGTTTCTATTATAACTTGTGTGACAGCTTTCTTTCAAGTCCAATTAACGGCAACTTAAAACCTAGTAGTGGAGAAAGTGTGGCCAAATTAATAACCCAGTGAATTCCTATATAGAGACTATGAAATTGAGGGCTAAAAGCAACTAAGACCGATTGCTGCTTGTTGTATAACATTGCGACTGAAGTTATTACAATTAGAGTATTTTATACTGTACAATAATCCATTAAAGCACACATAAATATCGTATTTATGTTTTCTGCTGTGTTTTGCTGGTTAGAAACACAGGCTAATCAAAAAAAAAAAAAAAGAAAAAACAAAGTTGAGATATTTAGCGTTTTTCATTAGTAGTGGGACCAACTATTTCCCAAAATTGAAAAAGTGTTTTGTGTTATGTAGCACCGAAATGCAGAGCATTGCGGTGGAGTCTTTTTTCATACATAATAATGAAGGGGGTGTTTAATCTGAGCAACAGTTGTGTATCCAGTACATATAGGGTATTCTAGTACATGAAAATGCTTTGATCTAAACTATGTTATTGTTGCTCTGACTGTCTGTTTTGGGTCATTGTCCTAATAGAACGTAATCCTCTTCCCCAATGTCACATCTCTTTCGGCCCCTAGCTTTCTTCCAGTATTGCCATGTATTTAGTTCCACCCATCTTCCCATTAACTTTGACCAGTTTCTCTGTCCCTACTCAAGAAAGGCATGCTTACATAACACACAACACACCATGTGTTACTGCTACTACCATGTTTCAACTCTGGGATGAGCAGTTTTAGTTGTTTAACACATAGCATTTAGCATGTAGTCAAAAAGGTCAAAGTTTTTATTCCAATCTGACTAAATTGCATGGCTATTAAAGTAGTTGGCCTGTCAACAGATTCTCCCACCTTAGCTGTGGATCTTTGCAGTTCTCCAGATTTGGGCCTCAGAAGCCAAGTTTTTTTTGAGTCAAAATGATAGAAATCGAGATTATTGCTTGGCCTTACCAGATGGTGGTCTTTATAATTGTTATTCACATTTCCTTTATTTCCTACATTTTCAAACATTGTTTGGTACTTCGTTTGCTTACAGGGAATTTTAGGTCAGATAAGTGCATCTTTTAATGCATTTCATTAAGTTCTTATTGATATGTTGGGTATTTGCATACACATTTAGAGATCAATTGATTAAATCATTACCACTTATTTTTTACGAGACAATTGTGCAAACATGCAAGTTGTTGATCAAAGAAAAAAAATCTGATGACCAGCTGCTTTTCTTTGATAGCCCGTAAACTTTATTGCAGCTCTATTTTCTTGTTTGCAATGCCATCTGGCAATAAAGAGTGCAAGAAAGTAAAATAATAATATTTGCAAATGCAGCTGCATGATGTTATTTACAACCATTTGCCAAATAGCCTCCCAACATGGCACTATTGGAGCTACAGATCTTCAAATGAATTCTTATCTCTCCTTTCAGGGATTCGCTGCTTACTCCCTCACAGACCAATTAGTTCTTTGTGTTTGCATGTAACCGGCATGCTAATTGGGTGCTACAGTGGCCCAAAAGCCGATTAAACATTTTTAGAAAAAAAAGCAAATATATTAATAAATAAAACATTCTTTGTCTCTCATTCACTTCAGTGCCTTTCTAACCTTCCTCCAAGCTCTTCCTTTGCCTCACAATATCCCCATGTAGTGCTCATCTTGTATTCTTGCATTTACATAAAGGTGTCTGTTGATGGATCCACATTTTTGGTTTCTGAGAACAAGGATTGACAATGCTTCACCCCAGTATTGATGAAGAGGCACTCAGAAGATAAGCAATGTAGAAACTTATTAAATCTATTTTTCTGAAGTGCTTCTCTTCAGTGTTAAAAGGATAACCTTGACAGCTTGAATTTTGACCAAACTGGTTGACAAAATGCTTTGCTTTCAAACATTTGTTTCTGTCTAAGCTTTAAAAGTGCAAACAAATGACTTCAGTGTGTGCTGCCCCAAAAGTGGGACGGAGGAAGATTGCGCAATACCAGTATTATGTATCACTAAGCACCGGCAATGGGGGCCATGGATCAGTGCATTCATGCTGCTGATGCTCTCTCCCTTCATCACACCGCAAACGGAGACACTGTGTTTGCCTCAATGCGCGTTGAAAATAAGAGACCAGCATTTTTACTCGTATTACTTCAAATCTAGAATGGCTCAGTCAGGGAGGTGTGTGACTATAGCAAAGAAGACAACAACAAATAACCCCCCCCAAAAAACAGAATTTAAACTTTTGAGCTTTTACAAATAGAGTACAACTTTATTTTAGTTCATACAATGCAAAACCTTACTCTGCTGCAAAGAGATTTCTTGTTAAAACAATGCAAGTTAGAACTATACAAAACACTTTACTTGGAAGCAGGTTTATATTATAGAACAAGATCTCAGAATTTCTAACTTACAATGAGCAATGTTAAAACAATTATACAAAAATAAAGTATAGCACAGCAGCAAACTTACAAATGGGAGGAAGAAGGCGCTCTGGCGAAAGGAGATCAAAATATAATTTTTTGCTCTACATGCAAATTCCTATGTGTGGGAGAAAGCTAACATTGCACATTACCCTGAGCACTTCTCCATTGTAAAACATAGCGGTAGCAGCATAATGGTGTGAGGATACTTTGCTTTAGCAAGGACAGGGAGGCTGGTCAGAGTTGAAAAATGGGTGGAGCTAAATACAGGGCAATCCTACAAAAAAAAAAAAAACATGATTAAAGCTGCAAAAGGATTTTGTTAGAACTGCCTTTTCAAAGTTCCGACTTATATACAATTTAGAATATGTAACAACACTTCACAGACGCTCTCCAACCAATCTGACCGAGCTTAAGCTATTTTGCAAAAAATAATTGGATGAACTTCAGTCTCTATGTAAAGGTGGTGGAGACATACCCTGAAAGACCTGGAGATGCAAGGAGTAGTTTTGCAAGGCACTGTAATCAACATGACAATGACTGTTAATCCCTGACATCCAAACTTTTTAAACGTTTCTGCCGGATGAAAATTTGTTTCTCTTTTTTGCAAAATTACATGTTATCAGAGGGCACAGAAAGTCCCTATTGAACAGGTCTATGAGTAGACCTGTTCAAAAGGGTAGAGCATTTACCCATTTTTCAAGGAGAGAAATAATCCTTGATGCGGGTTTGTAAAACCCTGAGTCCTGAGTCATAGCCATTACAAAGAGAAAAGTGAAAAAAGGTCTGTGCACTGGATGCGCCACTACTTCCAAGGCTGCCCTGCTTTCCTCATCATCAATTACGTCTATATCATTTTCTTTCTGCTGCTCGCTTTAAAAAAGAAATTAAAAAGGGCCATTGTTTTTCTTATCCCCTGTGGGCTGAAAGCTTTCATTATGCTACCGGACCGTGCTTGGCCATTCTGCCGATTAAGGAGTGAATAGAATTGTGATCGAGGGATGCGCTCAACATTGTCTTCCATTGTTTTACTGGTAGCTCTTAATTTCATACAAAAATTTATTTTGCTTCATCTGATTGCATTTTTCAACCTCCCAGAAAGCAAAGTGTTAGTCCTTACAGGCAAGGCGGATGTTTTACCAGTGAATGTAGAGAGAGCACAAATGTTGCTGATTGTTTTAACCAGCCCATAAATATGGCAGGCCATACTCGCTGGACAGATGAGAAAGAGAAATAGTGATTTTTAAAGACTGTGGGGACCTAGACGTTTATTGCTCAGAGGCTAGTAACAACCAGACCTATTTTGTGATCCTGAATGCCTATCAAAAAAAAAAAAAAAAAAAAATATATATATATATATATATATATCTAAGAGCAATCGTATACAGACAGATAACTTAGAGTAGAGCAGTGATGAAAACAACAGATATAATGGCAGAAATCTACTCCTTAATATGTTTTAGTGCCTTATAATGGTATTCAAACTCTTTTAATTGAATAGTTTATGTTCTGTCTTGTAACGCCCCAAAACCTATTTGTTATGTTTTTTTCTGATAGACCAACACAAAGTAGTGCATAATTTAATTCAATTTTAGGTCTGGATTTGATTGGGCAACATGAATCTAAACCATTTGATTGCAGTGTTCCGTGTTGTAGTCCTGCTGGAAGCTAAAACTCTTCTCCAGTCTTTTGCAGCTTCTAACAGGTTTTCCTCCTGGATTGCCTTGTATTTAGCTCCATCCATCTTCCCAATCAACTCTGACCAGCTTTCCTGTCCTCACTAAAGAAAATTCTTCCCCACAGCATGACACTGCCATCACAACATTTCACGTTAGTGATAGTGTGCTCAGGGTGATATACAATGTTAGTTTCCCACTACACATAGTATTTAGCATGTAGGCCAAAATGTTAAATTTTGTTCTCATTTGACGAGAGCACCTTCTTCCTAATGTTAGTTGTGTCTACATGGATTGTTGCAAACTGCGAACGAGACTACTTATAGCTTTCTTTAACAATCACTTTTTAACCAGTGTTTCATGAAGGAAAGACTAGTAGATAGCACAACTAATTGTTGTCATATCAACAGATTTTTCCACCTGATCTATGAATATCTGCAGCTCCTCCTGATTTACTGAAGTCTATTGGTTGCCCCTGGATTAATGCTCATCTTGCCCAAGAGGTCAGTTTGGTTCACGTTTTGTTGGTTTGCTGTTGAGCCACAGTCTTTCCATTTCCTGGTTATGGATTGAACAGTGCTCCCTGAAATGTTCAAAGCTTAGGATATTATTTTATAAACTAAATCTGCTTTAAACCTCCCGACAGCTTTATTGCTGAAGTGTCTGCTGTGTTCCTTGTTCTTCGTGATGCTGTTTATTCACTAATGTTCTCTAACAAACCTCTGAGGCCTTCACAGGACAGCTGTATTAACACCGAAATCAAATCACACACATGTTGACTCTATTTACCACTTGGGTGACTTCTGATAGGAATTGGTTTTATAGGATTTTATGTTGGGGCATCTGTGCAGAGAGATGAAATACATATTCATGCCACACTTTTCAGATATTAAGTTGTAGTAAATTTTGGAAAGCATTTGTCTTTTTCGTTCTTGTGCTGTTCTGTTGTAAATAAATCCCTAAAAACTATAAAAATTTGTGCTTGCAAGAAGACAAAATGTGAGAATGCAAGGGATGAAGACTTTTGTAAGAAAAAAGGAGCTTTCTTAATGAGTGGATTCTCACAAAAAATGTGTTGAAGGTTGAGCAGTTCTTTCCACACCCCCCCACCTCTGTTTCAACATGTTCACTATCTCTCCCGGTGGCTGACAGGTGGAGTCGGACTCTGCCGTGCATACTCTGCACTAATTTATCCACTTCTTTGGCTGTAATGAGGCAGAACTGGTAAATGTGGGGACAGCATTGTTAACATTGCTGCTTCACTGGGAAAGAGAAGAAGGATGATAAATATTGGAGAAGGATGGAAATAAGGCCCTGGTGCTGTCACATCTTCAGAGATGATGCTCTGAGACTTTTACTTAGGCTGAACTGCTGTCTCATAGTGAAGCTGCTTGCTGGAAAAAAACAAAAACAAAAAACATTTCCTCAAGCAATTAGGTATCAAAGTTTTTCGCTGCATCAAAACTGGATTGTTTCGCTGCAAAAGTAAGAAAGAAAAAAAATATATAATAATAATATTTGTTTTTTTGAAGCTCATAAAAATAGTCAAAATAGTATAGATAGACTTAATTAACTGGAATTCCCCTCAGAATAAGATGACCAGGGGCATAGAGAAGTTTTGAGTTAGTCAAAATATCTCAGTCTAGTTTCACAGCATCAGAAACAAGTGTTGACACGGCTCTGCAGTGACAGCTCAACTGTAACTCGGCCGTTTTTCATTTTCACTTTTCTTTCAAATTCCTCTTCTTTTCCAATTTATTTCTTTCCCTTCCCTTTCCAGAGGAGGAAACAGAAAACCTGATGATGCATCCAGAGATAGTGAGACAGTGAGGGCAGAAGCATTCCTGCATAATTACCACTCAAGCATTAACCAGACAAACTTTTCGTTCAGTGTATCCAAAGGATTAACTGCACCAATGTTGTCTTATCTCCCCCCGTTTCAGTTAAGAAAGAAAATAACCTTGTGCTTGTTTACATGCTGATAAAGACAGGAGGGAATGGAGAAAACAGAAAGTCAAATAGCAATCAGAAGAGATTTTTTTTAGCTGAAGTATTTTTGGTTGCTGGCTCTCAGTGGATACAGAGAATTGGAGCCAGACCGTGTCATGGTAAAAACAACCCCACTTATGTAGCAACTAACAAGCAATGGGTGGGCTGGCAGAACGTGGAAGGTGTGTGTGTTTGCACGTGTTTCTGAATGTGGTGTGTGATAAAAAAATGTTTGGTGTGTGGGTGGTTCTATTAGTTAGTCTGCCTGTTTCATCGCTCTCAGAATAGCTCCTGCTCCTGGACTCCTGTGAGTCAGTACATATACAGTACGATGCATCTGTGTGTGATGTGAATAGAAGAGCTTTTTAGCTCACATCTTGCAGGAACCAGTTTGAATTTCAAAACATAAAATAAAGGTATTTGGGCAAAAGCACTCTTGGATCTTCAAGAAGAAACTTTTCTCCTTACTTGCTTTGTTTCTCTTCTCTACTCGTCACTGCAAAGAAGCACTATCCTAAACAAGATGCACCAATGTGGCTTGTCTCTCTAACCTCAAAGCCACACAACTCATGAGTTGTCTTTTTTAACTCCAGGGAATAACTCTGTCTTATCTTTTGGGACCAGAAAGACATGGCTTGTAGCATTTCATGCAACTTTGCTGTAAAGCAATACATAGTACCAACAATGTCTTAGCTAGTGAGACTCAATGCAACTTGTGATAAAGCATTGTGAGCTAGTACAAGCTCTCATAGACGTTCTTATAGAGGATCCAGTGGTGGTTCAGAGGCATTGCCTAATTTTGGAGTAATTTACTGGGATTTGACAGCTAGAGCTCTGAGTCAGAGAAATTGGTCCTGAGCAGCATCCTTGCTTTGCTGGTGTGAAACAGCTGCTTACTTTAAAGGCAGTGTTGTAGAGCTTGGAGAGAGACAGGGATTCAGCTGGGCTCAGTATTATAAAGTATGATGATATAAATGTTATTGATTATTTCACTCCAAGATAAAAAAAAAAAAAAAAACTAAATACATTTTTTGTTAATAAAACTTTGTCATAAAAAAATTACCAAGCTGCATAGTTGTTTTCTTTAAAGACCAATGATACTAACTAAGGTACTCATCAAAACTCAGCATTTTAGATAAGCTGAGGCTTTTCATGAGTTTTTTGGGCTTAATTATAAAAAGGAAGTGCAATAATCCAGCCTAACTGGCTCAAGCTCTGAACCTTGCCATACTAAATCACTAACTCTGGTGTGTGAGGATTAGCGTCAACATATTGGAATCTATGAGAAAGATATGATCTAAACCAGCCTGGTGCTATTTCTTTATCAAGCCTGTGTAGAAGAATATTGTGAGTGACTGTTGTAAATGCAGCACTGAAATCTTCCAGGACAATATAGACACAAGTCCTTTATCTGAGGCTATGAGAATATCAAAAGGACTTTTACCAGTGCTGTTTCTGAGCTATAATGACCTCTGAATCCTGACTAAATCTCTTCAAACAGGTTGTTACAGTGAAATCTCTTTAACTGATTAGCAACAATTTCTTTTTCTTTAAGGTCATTATTAGGTCAGACTTTTAGATACGGAAACATGTTGGAAACTATGTCACACCTTACCCTTTTGATTTATGGGCCAAGGAGAGTTAAAAAAGTTTAAAAAAGAGAAATGTTTGATTTGAGTAAAATCATCCTGACCAGATTCTACAGCATCATGTAGAACATCCTGACTAATTAATTCGCTGTGTACTGAGGAAGCACTACCGAGGAGTGCAAGACTCTGTTGGAAGCTATCAGGGTTTTTGAAGCACCCCTACCATCACAGTGGGACATCCATCTATACAAAATACACAGTACATCCAGCCTCATCATCCATAATCACTCCAAGTACAGGAGCCTGAAGTGCAAAACATCTAAACTGAGGAACAACTTCATCATTCAAACATATTAAGATAATCATACTCAGATTCAGCTTTATTGGCCAAGATTGTGTGCACAAACAAGGAATTTAAATTCGGTTTCAAGTGTGCACAACATACTGACATTAAGTATATAAAACTTGAAATAAAGGATAAAAAGAGCAGTATGTGCATGTATGTGTATGTATAAATTTTTTTTAAATAAAGAAAAGACAAAATAAAGGAAGGTTGTGGGAGTGCACATCTTATTTTGCAAAGTGTCTTACTACTCAGTCTGTAAGGGGTTCATTGTCTTCATCGGTGAGACAGCCTGGGGAAAGAATCTGTCTTTGTGGCGGCTGGTTTTTCAAATAACACTCTGGAGCGTTGCAAAGTGTGCGGGGTCTGCAGAGATGTTAGCTGCCCTTTTCTTGACCCTAGACCTGTACAGATCCTGGATGGAGGGAAGGTCAGCCCTGATGATCCTTTTTGCAGACCTAGTTGTTCATTGCAGTTTGGACGTGTGGATGACCTTAACCACACAGTGATGGATGTGCACAAAACAGTGTAGTCCATGACTGTGTAGGAGATGACCAATAATTCCTGTGATGGGTTATACATCTTGAGTTGCCGCAGGAAGTACAGTCTCTGCAGGGCCTTCTTTGACACTCAAAGAGTGTCAATGTGTGTGGACCTATTCAGGTTTCGAGATAGAGTGGTTCTTAGAAACCGGGAGAGATCCGCAGGAGACATGGGGTTGTTGAGGATGGTGAGGGAATGTGTGGTGTGGACCAATCAATTCACTTCCTTGTGGAAAATTGTGCCTATCAAAAAAATCAAAAAATTGCCAAAGTATTTAAAATGACAAAACACAAAATGTGTGGGAAAGGTATTTTGTACTGAATTATTTGTATTTAGTTATTTGGAGTGAGAATTATCTGGGCAATGTGAGGGAAATAGAAGAAAACCTTGACCCTCCTCAGGAGTGGGAGTTGGCAACCATGGTTTGAAGGCTAATGAAGGGACCCAATGACAGAAACATATTTGTATACATTCTACTCATTCTGTGCACTAAGACTGGTAGAACACAATTTGTTCTCACATGCAAGCTGTTGTAATCAATAATCTGGAAAAGGTTATCAAATGAAGGTAAAATTGGTTTTGAATGAAAAACAGCAACTTTTTTTCATTTCTAGCTTTCTTAGTATCTATTTTGTCTTCCTTGGTATTCGTGTCACATCTCTTCTATATATGCTACAATTGTGTTTTGTTTCGTTTTTGTTTGTTTTTTTACCTCTGAATGCTTACATGTAGATACAACGATTCACAAAAATATATAAAACATATCACAGAAACCAGATGAGTAATAGTCTGAATGTAGATATTATCATTTTTACCTGTAGGCTTCTCTTCCTTTATACTATACTGCCCTACATGTCTAGAGACTTTGTAGAAAAACAAATAAATAAATGCATACATACATACATACATACATACATACATACATACATACATACATACATAAAGTTAGTAAGAAATTGCTTTAACATATACTGTTATTGAATGAGCTTGTTTGTAGTTTTATTTTGCCATCTCATGCCAAGGTTTACTACATGCAGAATTATTAAAATAAATTAATAAATAGAATATTGAATCTTTGTTACATGTTTTCCACTTCTAATGGCAGGAAGTAATGATTGTACCCTTTGGCTGTTTGGTTATATTGATCATTATTCAGGCAGAAAACCTTTACCCAGTTATATAACAGCTGAATGACAATTTGCAAAACTCAGTAAACTATATAAGCAAAGGTCAAATGTCTGTGGTCTAAGAGATTGTTTTTGATTAATAAAATAATTTGAAAATAGTTAGAGTAATTATTAATTTAACAAATTATGATTTCTTAAGGTGTAAAAAACTGATATTTTGTTCTTTAGCTTTTTTCTATTGATTCTTGCAAACATCTCGCTCTGGTCTTTTAAGTGTTTAATTGTCTGGATGAATTCCATTCATTCATGTGGCCCGAGCAAATATAAAGTGAAGAAATGCTGTTCGCTGAGTTGTTTGTGTAATAATAGTCACACAGGAGAGAGTAAGCAAAGGAAGATTCAGAGAACTGAAACGTAAAATGAGGGTGCACTGGCCCTCACTAGTTTTCATTCAGTCAGGGCTGCCACAGCAGATGAAGACTTTGACAGAGCTGCGTCTGCAATAGCACCGAGCCAACACCTTACCTTTTGCTTATTAATGCAACACTTCTGTAGCTGTCATCCTATCTCAAATGCTCACTCAACAGTTACACAAGCAACACATACTAAAGCATTCCACACCACTCATTCACTTTTACACAATGCAATTATTTGCCAAAATCTCATCCAAAAACACACATACTCACACTCACCTGTGCAGAGTCACACACGCTCACTCATTGTCAGATCAATATTGCATTACTGCATTTTCTCCTCTAAACTGGTGTAGTGATGGGTGTAGGCTGCGGTTAGAAACCATCTCTTGGACATGTGGAGTGGTCAGGCACATGGGGCAGATCTAAGGGGGTTTCACAGCTCTGACAGGCAGTTTCACCTCTCGGCTTCTTCGCTCTTGCTCCCTGGTCTCATCTGTGGCTCTGTCTACAGCTAGTGATCATTAATAGAAATGTTATACGTGCTTGAGCATGCTGCACATGTTCTGCACCCCTGCTCATCTTTGCATGTGTAGATTTTGTTATGGCAATTATATCAAAACATGTACCCAGCGTATTTTTAATTAAATTATTAGCAAAAGATAATATTGTAAGACACACACACACACACACACACACACAGGAGATCATACTTAAAATCAAAATGACTCTGTGTTTTTTTTAATGTAGCTTATATTTGTGTTTAACCCATCTGGGATTTTGTGCAGCGTGAAGCAGAGCAAGCAAAGACCTTGGTGTCGACTGAAGCTCCAGCTTTTCCATCTAAACTGTATCATTAAAACAGGCAGAGAGGTGAGGTAGACAGCCCCTCCACACCTCATAAAGTTGAGTGCCATACCAGGCGAAGTGCCACGCACCAATGCGTTTATGGCTGAGCTCAACGTACTTTTTTACACACCTTGTCCTCTCTCTCTCCTTCTCTCGAATCACTTTCATCGCTGTCTGTTTATGTAATATTACTCACATTCTGCAATTCCTATTTTTTCTAGTTTGCACAGTATTAAGTATTGACCGATACTTCAACTCCCTCCTTTAGCTCCCTCTGCTTTTTTCCCCTCTGTCAAAATTTTCCAACTAGTAGCTGGAGCGTAACATTGAAAGGGTATAATCAATGGAAAAGCACCACTTAGGGAACCCATTTGATGCATACTGTAGGGCAGAGTTGATTCAAGGGTGTAGATTGAGTCAAGCCTCATTTCATATCCTCCCCAATTAGTCATCCAGCTTGTGCCCTCTCTAACCTCCTATTCTCAAGAAGCACCAGGCTCCCATTTCACTAACTACGAATGACTTCATCTTAAAAAAAAAAAAAAAAAAAAAAATCTATGGCTTTTTTGTAAGATTAATGTACAATACATTTTTTCCTTTCCTTGATTTCCTCTCATCCTGCTTCTTACCGGTTCTGGGATAACCCTAAAACATTCTTCCATAACCTTGCCTTATTTTTGGTTTTCCATTCACTCCCGCAAACAGTTTAACTTTCCCTCCCGTCTGCCCATTTTCTTCTCTCATAAATCTCTGCTTAAATCCCACTTAAACCAGCATCAGCAGCTGTCCTTAAAACTCCATTATCTACAATTACTTCAGCATTAGGGAGTCAGGGCACACCTGCCCCTACGAAAAAGTGGCCTAACCTGAAAATATTAAATCTATATTGAAAAGGGACTTAGGTTATTTTATGTATTTTTCCTCTCTTTTTTTAAATAGTGGTGAATTGGTCATCACTGTGAGGCTTGCAACCCATAGCCTGGATGAACAACTTTCCTTTGTGGGTTACTCTGTATAGGCAGGGTTTGATGGGTGGTTTCCCCTGAAAAATCACAGGACTGAGGTCAGCAGCTCTGTCTGATTGAAGGAGAAAATCTTAAATCCGATGCAGCATGCATTTTAATTTGTATGTCTGTGTACATGAGAACAATGCCTTGCAAAGTATTTACAGACCCTCTTGTTTTTCACATTTTTCACAAACATCAGTCTATTCCATTAGGGTTTTATGAGGTAGAACCACACAGATTAGTGCATAATTGGGAAGAAAGGATACATGCTTTAACATAAAAATTTGAAGTGAGCTGTGCTTTTATACTCATCCTCTGTTAATCTAATATCCCTGCACACAATCCAGTCTAACCAATTGCCTTCACCTACTTAGTAAATACAATGCACCTGCATGAAAAGTAATCTTAGTATAACTAATGCTGTTGTATAAATGGTTTAGAGGTTTGTTAGTGAGCATGAAGACCAAGAATCTCACCTGAAAGGTCAGACCTAATTTTTGAAGAACAGTTAGCAGAATGCAGAGCTTGGAACACCTCCTAGAGCACTGTTCAATCAATCACCTTAGATGGAATGAGTAAAACATAATGAATAGTCTAGAACTGACAAGACAATGTTACTGCTTGTTTGAGTTACTAAATCATTTATTCTCCTTTTAAGGCCTGAAAAAGTGTTTTTTTATTTGAATTGAGTTTTAAACTTGAAGGCCTGGTAATGACAATATTATTCAGATGAGGTGCCAAGTGGCCCATGATAACTCTGGGGGAGCTGCAAATTTCCACTGTTCAGTTGGGAGTTTTGTTGACTGGACAACAATTAGTCACACAGTTTACAAACCTATACCTGTTGAAGAATGCCAGAAAGCAAACCATTTCTGGAACACAGCCTTGTATAGTCCGGTTTTCAATTTACCATAGGCCATGTAGGGGACTCAGAAATGTGAGGGAGTTTTGGTAAGATGAGAACAAAAATGCTTTTCAAGTAGAACACTTTGTGTGAGAGAGCTGATCTGAAAATAGATGGAGCTAAATGTAGGTTATACAGGCAGAAAAATAACTGTTAGAAGTTGCAAAAGCCTTGAGACTTGGAAATATAAGATCAGAAAATATTTATGTGTTCAGTCAAAGTTCAAAGTCATCGTCCAGACTTAAATCCAACTGAGAATTGGTATAAGTTACATGTTGCTGACCACAGATGTTCTCCATCCAAGCTGACTGAGCATGAGCTATTTATCAAAGAAGAATGGGGAAAAATCTCCGCAATCTGCCAAAAGACTTGCAGTTGCATCAAACGGTGGTTCTGCAACGTATCGTCTTAGGGGGACTGAATACAATTCAACTACCTTTATTCGAGATCAAGGGGTATGGATACTTTTTGAAGGCACTGCGTGACTCCATGCTTCAGCATAAATTTTATTTTGGCTCAATAATAAAATATTCGACTCTACCTGTTTTGTACTTCATGTGTTTGCAGAGGAGAAAGTGCAAATACGATTAAGAACAAAAACTGGACTAAATTAGCCTTTTGTTGCCTTTTTTTTAAATCATGGAGGTTCCATTGTGATTAATAATCTTTTTTCACCCTTACAATAAAGAAATAAATGAATTATTATGTGTATGTTTGAAAAATAACTTAAATGTAAACGGAGTGCAAAAAGTCTGTACAAGTACAAGATATTTTGTGTTTTAATGTATATCTCTAGACTGTAACACTGCTGCACTTTGGCTTTCGTCCCCTGAGGGACGTTTAAATAAAAAAATATAGTTCCCTTTTGGTTTGCTATGAGCAAGTACAACAATAAATCTGCTAATTAGCTGGTACACACACAAAGTTTAAGTGTTAAAATCTGGAAATAAGACGCATGTACAGAACAGATGCTAGCAGAATAAGCCAATTGAGGACAAGCTTGAACAGAGGACCTTCTGCATGATTGATTAATGTTTATAATGAATGTTTGTGAATGTATTTGTATGTATATGTGTTAGGTTTATATGTTCCATGCTGCAGGAGGGAGCTGGACATGTAAGAGAAGCTAAGTAAGGGGCAGAGGAGGACTGGGGCGAACTCAGCTGTAGATAGCCAGATCTGCTCTGATTGACAGTGATGGCAGATAAGGTGTGCGCAGAGAAGGAACAGAGAGCAGAGCTGCAGACAAAGATAAGGGCCAAGATTAGCACCCTGTAACGTCACACAGATAGGCAGAGTCCAGTGGAGAGGGAAAGATTGAGATGTTGATGCTGAAAGGTACTGGCTACCATGAATATAACAGGTAAGCAAGAGTAAAGTGTCTCAGTGAAGACTCAGTCAATTTGTGTTTGTTTGTGTGTGTGTGTGTGTGTGTGTGTGTGTGTGTGTGTGTGTGTGTGTGTGAGTGTCTATATTCAATTGTTCATCAGACCGTGTGCCAGGTAGCATGCACACACCCTGTTGATGGAGGAGGGCAACTAATCAGCTCATAATCTAAGTGGCTGCTGTTTCCTGGGCAACAGTGGTGTTGGTTCATGCGTGGCAAAGAGATACACTTGCTCCATTATTTCTGTCTCTTTTATATGTTTCTTTTCCTGTCTCTATTTCTGAGCTATCCCTTTTTTTCCTTTCCTGTCAACACAGCCCAATTTTCCTCTCTAATTTTGACATCTGGTTCTCTTTTAATGTTTCTTTTTGCTTATTTACTTTCTTCCTTATGCTCTCCTGTAAGAGTATGAAGTCCCTCTTCTTTTGCATCCCTTCCTAATTTTCTTCTCCCTTGTCTCAAACCCATCAAAATAGCCCGACAGGTCTTTCCCCCTTTCTAAGTTTTCCCCTTTTACTGTAAGAAAATTGACAGTTATAATTCTCTTTAACTTTTTTCCCTTTCTTTGTACAATTCTCTTTTATATTACCTCACCCTGTCTCTCCGAATTGTCTTCCTCCCATGTAAACACAGACCTCATATTTCTCTTCCTATGGCAATTTCCACTTTTTAATTTCCTTTTGTTCAACCGTCTATTTTTTTGTTTTTATTTTCTCTCCACCCCTTTTCTGGCAAACAGTCTTTGTTTTTACATCTCCCCCTTCCTCTCTGCATACCATGGAGTCTGTGGCTGGCGTATTTGCACAGTGATGTTGAAGGTCTTGATGATCACTCTCTAGGAGATGATTATTTGGTCAGGGCCCAGGGCCTCCTCTCTTGCCCTGCACGGCTGGAGCCCGGTGCCAACTATGTGTTTTTGTGTGTGCGTGTGTATCAAAATTTAGTCTTTGCAGATATTAGATTTTCTTTTTTTGGTCATTTTGTGCATCTGAGTGTTTTTTTTTACTCGTTTATTTAGACTGCTAATAAATATGCATGTTGTACGGCTCACTTTATGTAAAAAGTGAAAAATCTCATGCCAAGCAAAGCTTTAGTGAAAGCATGCATATTTATCTATTAAATATGTTTTATTTCATAGTCTTATGGAATAAATAATTGATAATCCTTGAGTATTCTGTTTTTTTGCTTGAAATATTTGCTTTCATAACAAATTCCAGTTTTGTGTGTGTGTGTGTAATGTATATTTGCTGCCTCTTTTTCTCTTTGAATTGTTCCCTGTGTTTCTGAACCTTAACCTCATGTTTCTAATGGTTAGAATGTCTCAAATGTTTTTGCGGAGTAGTGTGAGGTTAAGGAATATGTCCTTATAGACTTTTTAGGGGAACACTTGGCAACAGAGATATAAGCTGTCATAAGTCATTTCTGTTCTTGCTCAACAGGCATAAAAACAATGTGAGCTACAGAAATGATAATTCATTACACCACACATGGGCATGATACGCCAAATATGTTTACGTAAAAAAAAGTGACATTATTGAGAAATTAGTATGCCTTTTAAAGGAGTGTCCCATTTTTCAGTGCAACATATTAACGAGTCCTGAATTAGGTGCCAAGGAAAAGGGTGAGGTGGGAGAGCAATTTTATGGGATAACCCTTGAAAATGGGTTTCAGCTGTATTCTGTGACTGACACTTATTTATCCAAAGATCCAAAGTCCATCTATTCGATTTTATTTGTCTCTGCAATTGTCATTTGTTTCCATCCATCTTTCTCATTTTCTTGACCTCCTCTTTTCTTTATCTCATCTTTGTCTCTTTCCAAACTACTAGGCCCCACCCTCAGTGCAAACACAGATGCCCAGAACCTCTGGTATTTTCATTGCTGCTATATTTTTACCAGAGCCAGCTGTCTGATTACTCTGGTGTAAATGTGAAAAAGGCGTCGGCTGTGGCGTTTCACCCAAATTACCCTCTCTCTCGCTTTTTCTCTTGCTCACTGCTGCTCGTTGCTTTTTCACCTAGGAGCACAACCAGAGGCTGAGCTTTGCCTCTATGCCATTGAGAGACAATCGATTGCTTTCATAAAATAAAATGGTGGACATGAAAGGAGCTTGATAAATGGCAAGCTATTTGGCCCTAATTGCAACCCTTTAAAATGTCTTGGTGATGATTTGAACAGGCTTCGACTGAAGTTAGTGTGATCAAAGGAGAGAAAAAAAAAGATTAAAACACACTGGCTGGCTGAGTCTTAACTGCCGTCTCCAACTCATGACCCCATGTGGCCTCCAGCTTTGAGGAACGACCGATATTCTGCGCTTTACTACCAAATAAATCAAAGACTTTGCAGAACGATGTCTTATCATGCCTTATGCTAGTTACTGGATCGTATTGCAGTTAATCATCATCCTTCAACTACAGCCTCATTATAGCTTTCGAATTTCTGATGAACACAGAAGGACGGAAGTCGAAGAAAATGTGAAGGGCTAGGCTCTGGGTGTTTATGATCAGCATGCACACTCTTGACATTAAATGTTGAAAAGAAAACCTGTAACTGTTATGCATGGAGTGTGGGCTGCAAACACACATGAGAACAAATGGTAATAAAGATTGATGACTATCAAACAAAAGTAAAAATCACTGCTAGAATAACACATCAGTGTGTGTGTGTGTGTGTGTTGTGTTTGTGGTGATGGAGATAAATGGGGTTCGATCAGAGGGAGCCATTAGAACAATGGAATGGAGCAAAGAAGGGAGAGAATGGAAGAGACTGTGCTGGTCAGCCCGGCATCCCCTGAGCCAAGTCTGAGACGATGTTTAATCAGGCCTGTGAACCTATGAGACTGAGGTCACCCCGGCACACTCATTAGACTTGATGGGAGCACTGTACCACGACAGATGAGTGCAATCTTTACTCCGTTCATCCATCTCTAAAAACACACACACATATAATCACCTTGCCCACCCCCTCTGCCCCAAACATCTCATTTCTCCACTTTGTTTTTGTGCACATATCATGCACTCAGTGACAACGAATGTCTATATTTGTATTTCTTAAATGATTTACCAGATCCAATATTTATACTTTTAACAGTTAGGCTAGACACAGAAGCCTGCAGTAAAGATAAGCCTGACCACAATGGCAAAACGCTTGGAGGAACACACAAGTACAAGGTTCCTAATGCATAGTCATATTAATAACAGTCACATGTGTTAAAGCTTAATTTGTCATGCACCATCTTATATACATATACCGCCTTGCAAATGTATCCATATCACCAGAATCATTTTATATTTTCTGACAATAAAACCACAAGTTGAAGTGTATATTGTTTGGATTATATGCGATAGATCAATCAGATGGGACATAATTGTCAAGTGTAGATGGAAGGTTTTCTTTTTTTAACCCGAAAGGTTTGGCATGCATTTCTATTCGGCCTTGTTTACTCTGAGGCTGCTAAATAAAATTCAGGGCAACTACATGGCTTTTGAAGTCATTTAATTGGTAAATGCAGTCCACCTATCTGTATTTTAACCTCAGTATAAATACAGCTGCTCTATGAAGGCGTCAAAGGTTTGTTTAAAGAACATTAAGGAACAAAACAGTAAGTTAGGAATTAAGTTGTGAAGAATTTAAAGCAGGGTTAGGTAAAAAATAAATATCTCCAGCCTTGAATGTTTTGCAGGGCATTGTTAAATACTTTATCTCAAAATGGAAAGAGTATGGCACAACTGCAAACCTAACAACATAACATGATTTGGTGTTTTCTGTTTAAACAGAAAAAAGAAAACCATTATTGAAAGAAGGTCACAAGACACAGAAAAATGTGGAAGAAGGTGTTTAGATGAGACCAAATTGAAACTTTTGTGCCTAAATGAAAATGGCTAAGTGTGAAGACAAGCAAACAAGGCAAATCATCATGAACACACAATCTCCACAGTGAAACTGTGATGGCCGCATCACGCCGTGGGGATGCTTAAATTGGCATGAGTTGATGGGGAAAGGGAATAAAACCTTTTAGTGGCCGCAAAAGACTTGATACTGGGGCAGAGGTTTACCTACCAGCAGGACAGATTATTCAAAGTCAAGATCTAAATCTAGTTGAGAGGTTTTCTGCTAGAACAGGGGCCGGGAACCTTTTTGACACAGAGAGCCATGAAAGCAAAATATTTGGAAATTTATTTCAGTAGGAGCCATATAATATATTTTAAGACTGAATTCAACTAAATGTGAGTATAATAAGCCTCTGAATTTATTCTTTTAAAACAGGGGAAGGGAACCTTTTTGACTCAAAGAGTTATTTAAAATTTAAACAATGTTGTTATAATAATATTAATGCGACTTCTGGTGCCGCATGGATTTGCTGATGGCTTTGTAGTCTGGTTGGTACTTGGTGAGGTTGTGCTTCATGCAAGCGTTGAGGCTTTCATCCGTTAAACGTGATCGTAGGTTGGACTTGATGTTTTTAAGATGTGAGAATGACTGCTCACATGCATACGTAGATCCAAACATGGTCAACACAGCAATACTCACATGCTGCAGTGTGTGGTATGTGACAGGAAGCGCGTTCCAAGTTTTGATAATTAGCTGGTCTACGGGTTGAAGATTTTTCATTTCTGTCCACATGTGCTTGCTCGCCAACTCCGCTTTCTGTTGTGCAATTCTTTCCAAATCTTCATTCAGTGACTTGGACTTATTCACCCACATGTCTGAGGCCTTCAGGTCAGCCCCTTCAGCTTCAAAATCTCTGACGGAGACACCAGGAATGTAACTCAGGTCGGCTGTGTTTAGGGAACACTCGTTTGGATGGGTGGTGAACTTAAAAAGACAAGTGTGCTCACGGAATTCTCCAAAGCGTGCTTTGAACGACTGTAGCAGACTGGATGTGAAGCCTTTTAGCTGGTGGAGATCACAGTTTTGAGTGGGCTCACTTGCTGTGCATGCATCTTTAAATTGTCACTTTAAAATCTACTAAACGACCTGTTTCAAGATCCAAGATAAAGAGCTCCAGGTTGTTTTCAAAAGCAAACACAGCTTGTTGAAGGGATAACACTGTATTTCCAATACCTTGCATTTTAACTTTGAGGTGATTCAGATGTTCAGTCATATCCATGAGATAGTAAAACTTGAGGAGCCACTCAGTTTTGGCTAGCTCAGGATGCTCGATGCCTTTCATCTCATGGAAAGTCCGGATTTTGTTCAGGCAACCCGCAAAACGGCTAAGCACCTTCCCTCTTGATAACCAACGCACATTGCTGTGCAAAAGTAGACCGTGATAGTTACTTCCAACTTCATCCAGCAGTGTTTTAAAGTGGCGATCATTTAAGGCTCGGGCAACAATAAAGTTGATCACACGAATGACCAGCGTCATCACTTCACCAAGCTGCCCGTCACACATCTGAACACAGAGTGCCTCCTGGTGTAGAATGCAGTGGAAACTTAGGATGGGTCTATTTTCATGTTCACGGAGAAGTGCCACAAATCCTTTGTTTTTCCCCACCATACATGGAGCACCATCAGTACACACTGAGAAACGTTTATCCATAGGTATTTTTGTCTTGAGCAAACTCCATGAAATACTTGAATAAATCCTCACCCCTTGTGGACCCTTTTATTGGCAGAAAAGCAAGACTTTTTTCGCAGTTATTGCCGAAAGAGGCATGTCTTGTATCTGTTTGATTATCTTGTCTTTGTTCCATAGCCATACGTTGAGCCATACGTTCCCGACCCCTGTGCTAGAAGGAAATCTTGTAGGAACTTGAAGGAGTATTAGTGAACAGAAATGTTCACTAATGCTCTGACTGAGCTTGAGCTATTTTACAAAAGAAACATTGGGTAAACATTTCAGTCTATAGATGTGCAAAGCTGGTTGAGACATACCTCCATAAGACTTGCAAATAAAATAACAGTAAAAAGTGGTTGCAAAGTGCTGCATGCAGCCCACATTTATTTGATTGTTGTTCGGGAACATAATTCAAAGCTTGAATCAGTTTTCTGTGCAATTAGGCACTATTTTGTGTTGTTGTTTCATATATGATTTCAATACAACAAAGGTGAAGTTTCTATTTTTAATGTGTCAAAGGTGAACAAGTTAAAGAGGTATGAAAATTTTAGCAAGACACAGCATATAAAAGTTAAAATATCTGCCATCTGAAATTGACAATAAACGATCTTAGACTGAACAGGTTGAGGTCAAAGGAGTTGACAAAGGGGTTAAATAGGTTTATTCTCCAAAGCTAACCACACAGCTTTGTTTGCTTCTTCTACTACAGCAAAGACAGGAGATTTATTACAATACAAATGACAGTTCAGAGTATATGCCAAGGAGTTAATTATGTGCCAACCCATCAGAGGAGTTACATGACAACATAGGTTTGGCAGTGGCATTTTCACAGGAAGAAAAGAATGAGAGACAAAAACAGAGAGAATAAAATGTTTGCATCAGTGGGGAATATTCCACTAACATTCACAAACAACCGGAGCTTATCTGGACACACATATACCCAAACAAAAACACACGAAACGGTTGGTCTGCAGTTTTCATATTGCATCCATTGTTACAAAGAAGGACAATAAGTACGATGCTGTGCTTTATTGCCTCTGTTCCTTTCTTTCCCTTCAGAACCCCAGCTGTTGGAAATATCCAAACTGTTTATATGACTGCCCTTTATTTGCCGAATGTCTGTTATTTAAACTGGCAAGGGGGAGAACTGTTGATATGAGACAATATTCACACTGCGTGTACTCAGCATACAATATGTAGAAACCTGGGTAAACATCCCAGAGCAAACAAGAGTTTTATTTTTGCTGTGCAAAAGGAAACTAACCTGAGCAAAAGGAAAGAAGGGATAAAGCATTCTTTGAATTTTTTATACAATACGAGCCAAGACATGGCAAAGAAATATCCTATAAATCCTGATTGTGACAACCATGTAAATATTTATGTTCACAAGTCAGACTGAGACTAGCAGCAGAGGACATTGTGAGTGGGGGACTGGGAATGTAGCCTACTCTGCTCAGCACGTTAGCTCAATATTCATCTTCTTCGCTTACTCTGTTTCTCCTGGTATCATTTGTGCTGCAGACCACACATGTATATTCATTACTGACCTCCGACTGTCTCAACGGCGGAAGCCATGAGCCCTGTAGGCTGGTGAGACGACACCATGAGGCTTGTTATAGGCGCACAGCGGTTGCTCCACAAGACATTTTGTGTGCTGGAAAAAATGAGAGGTAATGAATGTAGATGTGAGTCGGAGCTGTCCAGAGGAGACATTTGAATTAATATGCCTTTGTGGCATTTCTTCAGCGCAACTAACTGGTGATGTAGGTGAATAGAGGATTGTTGTGGCAACATGGGGAAAAGCATAACTTCCTTGGGACTGTTGGAGCTTACTACCCAAACATCTGCAGGAGAGCGCAAAAGAGGGTTTTTTTAGGCGTGGAGAACTGCCTATTTTTTTCACTTAGTTTCGTTACCTTGACAGAAGTCTTTCATCTGTTTAAGCAGAAGAAACAGCAGCTAATAAAATGGCTAAGCACTTGAATGATATACATATTTGAAATCAATTAGCTGCATTTAAATATAGCAATAAAATCATTTCTTTCCCCAGATTAATTATATAACACATTTTTAAAGGCTTACTTAAACAATAAAAAATCTCTTCTACTTTAGTCAAGACTACAAATTCGGGTACATTTTCTACCTTACTGAATATTGGACTTGTATTCAACAATTACATTAAGGGTCATGTGTAGACCTCTCTAACAAGCAGCCTAAACACTTCAATGTGCCAATCCATTTTATCACAGCTATACCATGAAAGACTATTTTTGTATGATTTCAAAATCTTACTTTTACTTCTGGAAGCTGTTTTCACAGTAAACTACTTAATAGGCAGGAAGTTCCTTGTTTTTTGTTTTGAGGAAACAGGAGTAAATTTATTTCCAATAAGCTACTTTTTAAACATGATCAAGTACTATGTCCTTTACCTGTGTCTATACAAGAGCATTAATACCTAAACCTTTCATAGTTATAAGTCACTGCTGAAGGAACATTTATCTTGGAGGCTATTGTTCACCAGTGATAAACATCATTAGGAATAGCTATATCAAAAACACTCCCTACATTAATTATTTGTTAAATTGGTTGCCACATGGCAGAAATAATAAATGTATTGTAGACAGTCCCATGAGTTCTCTAACAGATTAATTCGAGTTTTATACAGCTACTCTTTCCTGTAGCAGCTAGTTGTTAAGTGCTGAGGACAACTTCTACATAAACAGAAACAAGTGGTGATTCAGTTTTAGAACGGCCTATTTTTTATAACAGCATTTTATTAATGTTGGTAATGTTGAACAAAGAGATCAACTGTCTGTACTGCTCTTTGTTCAAAGTCATTGCTGAGTTTAGAGGTAAAATCACACAGCTGAAACACATGGTGAGACATACATCTATCCTTAGGTTCATTGCCTCTGGGATGTGTTTAAAATTAATGTTAACTTTTATTAATTCCTACAGCTCTATTTTTGGTCTCTTTAGAAAAAAAATAATTTGGTATCACTGTCAGCAGGAATTTGGGAGTGGGAATGTGCAAGCATTTGTGTGAAAGAAAACGTGAATATGTGTTTGTGTGGGAGATGAGGGGACTGTTTGGGCCACTGGGAGACAGGGGGTCTAACGAGGATATATGACTGTTTCAGCATCCATCTGCAGACATTTTTCTACTGTCATTCACTCCTGCTGTCTGCCCACACACCTCATCCCAAATGGTCATATAAACGCACACACCTATGTACACACACTCCCACAACAGGCCTCTTTTTGCCATTATGTCCAATAGTGTGGCATTCTCCCCGATCTAAATAAAATCAGATGTGTGCTTGGAATTCAGAGCTTTAGGGGCTTGAGCCTTGTCTTAATCCTGCAAGAGAGATAAAAACTATTTTAGGCTGCCTTGGTTATGGATCTGACTTACATCTGTTATTTTCTCTCGCTGTGTGTGTGTGTTTTTCACAATTCTTGGTACCCCTAAAACCTAAAATGTGTTTTAATTAAAGTATCTGAAGCATTTTTGATTTATGCAATTTAATGTATTACTTTTTTGTTTGGGACACATGCCAGAAAAAAACATACCTCCCATCTATCTTAGTCACCTGGCCTTAATCCTATAGAAAATCTTTGAGGTGAGCTAAAGAGAAGAGAGCATAAGTGAAAACCCAACACTCTGGGAGTTCTGGTGGAATTTTACAAAAAGCAATAGACAAAGATCCCTTTTTCTTTATGCTCCAGCCTTGTTAAATGTTACAGGAGAAGACTCAGTCCTGTGCTACTGGCAAAAGGGTGTTGTACAAAGCTTTGTCAGAAAGGGTACAAATAATTGTGCCAATAGGGATTTTATCAAAATTAATCATTTCTTCACATATGTTTTTTTTTTCACTGAATAAATTAAATTAAAGGTTAGATTTTTCTAACATTTGCAGTGTGACATTATGCTACAGTGTTAAAACAATAATTTATTGTGAGGCTCTCTGCACATCTTTATCTCGATCAGTTCATAATAGAAACTCAGAATAAAGTTCCCACCAAGGTGTGGGCTGAAGAAGTATGTGGGTAGCAGTTGGGTTTTGATAATCAGACATGGAATGTGGGTAGCAGGTGTGAGGGGTGTGATATGAGTATATTCTGTCCTTACTTTGGTTGAAGGTCTCCTGGTTGCCCTCATAGCGTAAACCTCCAGGTGTGATGCTGTAATGGGGTGCTGGGGTTGCTCTAGTGATTGTGATTAAACTTTTAAATACCCATCTTTAAAGGTTGTTAAGGAATTAGGCTGGGTTGTCAAAACTTCTTTGCCATTGTAAAAAAATCAGTCTATGGTGAGTTGGGATCCTATCTGATGTGAGTGCAGACACATAAATACAGGAAAATGCAGAACATTCAATCAAGGTTGTTTGTTGAATGTGTTTCAATGCATTGTCTAAAAATGTTGGAATAAAGCTTTTTTTGGTCATTTAGAGCTACAACTTTATACAGTTTTCAATGTACTATAAGGGGATGTAAATAATCAAAGCATGTCTGTTTTCAAGATGTTAGGATGCTCTAAATTTGTAATCTGCCCTCCACATACGATCTTGGCATAATAAAAAAGTCTCTGGTCCTGCTCCTTCAAGATGAAATTGTTTTTTTTTATTAACACATTTTACGAAAATCTTGTTTAACATGCCTAGCAACAGAATGTTCATTTTGTATGAGTACTGCTTAGTTTGTCTTGCATTGATGATGTGTGTTTTCCAGATTTCTCTGTGTATTTCTCTGAGGTCTGACTGTAAGGACATTCAACATGTAGAGTCGAGGGCAAGGAATTTGATTAGTCAGAGTGGTAAGTTGGTGCTTAATGTTAAGTTGAAGTCTACAGATAACAATCTCATGTTTGTGTTCTTGCATAGCAGTATAAAATGTGTAATGGCTTCATCCTCATTCATGATGCCATTAATGGACTGATTCATGTTGATATACAAGTTGGAGAGGCTTCAGTGTATATGTGATGTTAAGTTTAATGTGGCCCATTGTCACAGGGCGAGTTAGTTCAATTAAAGAGCAATTTAGTCTGGTCAGTCTGCTTTTCTTGGGTAGAAGAGCAGTGATACTAGAACAGAGGATATACAAAAAAAAAAAAAAACACATTAGCTAGCTAGGAAGAACAAACCTCAAATTATGGATGTTATCTGGGACAGTTTTGTTTCATGTGGTCATTCTACCCATATCTCAGTTCATCTCCACAAATGGCACAGAGGGGTGTTCGTTCTAGAGACCTCTGCCTGTCCCATGGTCAGTGTTGAATTTATTGTATGCGTCAATGTCTATAAATGTGCAAATATGTGACAAACTAGTGTGTTTATGTTCCAAAGATGGCCTTGACCCGTAAGGTCAAACTGATCTAAAACGTACTTCAGGATGTTCAAAAAATTGATATGTATATATATTTGTTTAATTGGTATAAAGTAAAGATGAATCTAAAACAAAATGTTTTCACTCAGCACAAATTGTGACGCAATCTACTGGCATACCTACACAACTTTTTACTATTAATCATTTTACAATCTACCCAGTTGGATTGGATTTTACTATAAGTGGATTGATTTAGTGTATATTCAGACTTGAATCTGAACCAGCCTGTGTTGCAATCAGATCTACTTGAATGAATTGGGGCCTACAATTGAAGATAAAGTGGACCTGTTTACCTTTCTGTAAAATACGCTGACATGACTTTTGCTGGAAACTAAAAACAATAAGTGCAATCATTTTGTCAAAGAAAATAAAACAAGGGTCAGTAAACTGTCTTACATTTATTGTACATTTGGTTAAAATAGTTTCTGACACAAAGCTTCCTGTTCTTGAATTGGGGCAGATGTATCATAATAGTTTCTCAGAGCAGAGCAGCCTGAATTGGAAGCATTTAGATCTTATTTTCCAAACAACTTATTAATACAAATTTTAAATACGCATCCAGTTGTTTGTCATTTTAAGCTACCAGCAGCATTTGGCAAATTATCTTCTTATCGCATTTTGCTCTAAAAGTAGCTTTTAAAAAACTAGGACATATTCCAAAGCATTTGAGTCAAACAGGTCAGTGTTTGAACAACTTTTAGGATGTTTAGACTGAATTAGTTGATTTGAACTAATTTAATCAAATGGGTGGATGTTTCTAAATGTGGAGTAGACTGATTTGGAAAAGTGAAACAAAGGACATTGAATCTCAAGATAAGTGTTACAGTAGAGTAAAGCTCATTTCCTGATTTAGTTGCTCAAGATAAGCTGTTTTCATGCACTTTCATTTTCCCTTCCTGGCACCACTGCAAACACGAATTGACAGACTATTACCATGTAAATAGAAATTACACAGACGGCAAACTGGGTGATGTGCTTGCTCTCTGCAGCTTTATAGATTTGGTTTGCATATCCCAACTATAATTTTAGAGCAAAGTTCATGAATATTTGTTTTTCTTAGCTGAAATAGAATAAGAATTGCATACATGTATCTAAAGCATATATGTTACATATTCAGGAGATTATTATAAAAGCAACCTTTGGATAGTTTTTGGTGTGTGATTCACTGAAGGCATATAAGGATCATTTTAATCACCCACTTTTTCAGCATGCATATAGACCTTGTTAACATTAACAACTAGGGTTCACAGAATATGCTTTTCTAATATATACAGCACATCATTGAATACACAACACTCCACATATGCGATGAATTCTACTTTGAAGGTGTCTTCAAAAAAGTATTCATTGTCTATGTGCACCCAAAATGCCACTTAGAAATAAAGAGGATTATAGAAAAGCCTTGTAGTTGTTTACCTGTTCCTTTGTTATAGCAGAAAATATCAGCAAATTAAATTTCACAGTCTGCGCTTAAACCCCGACTAATCCAAATATTGAGCTGGCGAGTGCTTTTTAATTAAAGTACAGTGATCACAGTACAGAACTCCTCCAATTCAGGCAAAGTTAAAAATCTTACCAAGAGATGGCAACATCCACATCAAAAAGTGTCCTCCAAGTCAATAAACAGCAAGACGGGCTGATTTGCATGTACTGTGCAAACACAGTTGTTGTTTTTGCTGTCTGTAGAGAGCAACGCCACTTAAATGAAGTCAATTCAATTCAGTTTTATTTATATAGCGCCAATTCACAGCACATGTTGTCTCAAAGCACTTCACAACAGTCAGGTACATACATTCCAATTAATACTAACAGTTGAACAGTGCAGTCCGAGTTAGTTATTTATTCAAATTGGAAAACCCAGCAGATTGCATCCAGTCAGTGACTTGCAGCATTCACTCCTCCAGAATGAGCATGTAGAGACAGTGGACAGTCACTGGCGTTGACTTTGCAGCAATCCATCATACTGAGCATGCATGTAGCGACTGTGGAGAGGAAAAACTCCCTTTCAACAGGAAGAAACCTCCAGCAGAACCAGGCTCAGTGTGAGCGACCATCTGCCACGACCAACTGGGGGTTCGAGAGAACAGAGCAGAGACACAAAGAGAACAAAGAAGCACTGATCCATGAGCACGTTCTATGGAAAGGAAAAGTAAATTTTAATGGATGTAGCTCCTTTAGTCGTTTCACCTAGAAAGAAAGAACAGATAAAGTCTGAGCCAGTTTTCAAGGTTAGAGTCTGAAAGAGAGCACACAGAGTTAGTTACAGTTAAGCTCAGTCAATCGCCATGTCTAGGAGACAGAAAGGCTTAAACACTGAAAGACAGGGCCATGTGGATCATCGGTAGAGGGTGAGCATTAAGTTGTTGCCAGCAGAAGCCCGGACGATTCCCCTCTCCAGAAAGGTGTCACAGGTAGACACAGAGCCAGGCCAGGTGTAGCTTCTAGGAAGAGAAAAGAGAGAACAAAGTTAAAAGCTGAAATAACAGCAAATAATGCAATATTGGAGAGTAGTGTGAGAATGTAGCGAAGAGGGTGAAAGTGGTCATTATGTCCTCCAGCAGCCTAAGCCTATAGCAGTATAACTACACAGATAGTTTCAGTTCAGATTATTTAGTTAAACGGCGCTTATTTACAACAATGTCGTCTCAAGGCACCTCACAAAGAGTCCCACTGATGGTCATTGTTATACTAAAAACCACAAGGATTGGGATACCTCTCTCTGTCAGTCCGATTATAACCATTGGAAAAGAGAAGGGGTCATACAGGTAGCAGAAATTGAGGGTGTGTTTGCACCTCAACCATAACTGTGCCGGTTTAGGCTAAACCTGACTCCCCCTTACTCCAACCAACAGGGAGGGAGTAAGGGGGCCACTCTAACTATAAGCTTTATCAAAAAGGAAAGTGTTAAGCCTAGCCTTAAAAGTAGACAGGGTATCTGCCTTACGGACCAAAACCGGGAGCTGGTTCCACAGGAGAGGAGCCTGATAACTAAAGGATCTGCCTCCCATTCTACTTCTAGAGACTCTAGGAACCACCAGTAAACCTGCAGTCTGAGAACAAAGTGCTCTGTTAGGAACATATGGAACAATCAGATCTCTGATGTATGATGGAGTTAGATCATTAAGGGCTTTATTAGTACGTTTTACTCCTCTCATTAGTAATAATAATGCAAGTTACACTATTTCATTAGCCAATCTAATTCTATATGGTTCAGAAGGAAAAATGACACCACTGAAGACTAAGATGCTAGACCAAAACTTTTAATTCAGTTACAGTATACTGTCTGTTATAAATGTTTGGATTTTTGATAGAAATTTTAAAAGCCAACCTGAACCAAACTGAAGATGTTTAAATTAAAAACTTATAGCATATTCCACCGTTACTTGTACCCCTGGGCATATACAAACAAACAAACAAACAAATGTTGTAACAAGAATCCTAAGAAGTTTTTAACATCCTTACCATCCTCCTCACTGTCTATGGGAAGCTTTTAAGTGATTGCTCTCACTGTTTATATGGGAAGTCTGGGTGAGCAGCTACTTTCTGATTGCCATTTAGAGACTAATTAAGGTCCACACAACAGTCTTACTTGAAAGGAATGTACTCACTTTTTTCCTCATTTTCAACAGTGGTGAAGAAAAATGGGCCTCAAACATATATCCGGAGAAACAGGAAGTCATGGATTACTAATTAAAGCTCCTAGACACTTGGTAAAGTTCAACTAATAAGAAAATACTTAGTGAAATGTATTTTATTGGTAAATGTAGGAATTCCAATAATTGAGACACGCGTACTTTCTTAAAAACAATACTTGTTGAAAATTGAATTTTTTTCCACTATATAAATGTATTCAAAGCATGATTTTATTTTTACTTCCAGTATGAGATTACACAACTGAAATAAAAAATGTTTCCATTAAAGGTGTTTTACACATCTTTAGGTGGTGCTAGTTCTTCACTGTATATAGTTCACTGTAAAAAAAACCTCAATTTGGTTAGCTTTTAAAATGATTGTCTTATCTAGACGAAAACTGAGCAGCAAGCATTTCTTTTTATTTTGAATAAAAAATAAACATTATGGAATATGCAGTAACATTGATATAACTCCATTATCACATCCTGCTTTGCTTGCTCCCATTGTGGTAGTAAAAGTGGATTTGTTTCCAGCTGTATCCCTTTGCCCCAAGCTGGGTGATGTCATTGTCACTGCTGTGCTGTGGGCACTCAAGTGTGGTAGGTCAGCATGTTGCCTCAGCCTACTCCACCACTCTCCTCTTGTCTCATCTTTCCCTCTTCTCCAAATTTCTCTCTGATTGCTCCATTTTAACTGGATTCAATATGGAAGAACAAAATAGCTGACGTCTTTCCTGTGGTCTTTACAGATGCCAAGTTGAATCAATAAAAATCTACATACATGAAGCACCCAGGAAAATAGTGCAATATTCGCCACACGGTGTTAATGCATTCACAATGATATACCCCTGCACAGCACACACATACACACTGACAAACTGGTCTCTAAGTCTCTATGCTTCTTGTGCCCCTGATGGGAGACAGTGCCTTGCTGGTAGTGGTGATAAAGCATTTCCAGGCTGTTCAGCCCAGCCCTAACCTCCTGCCTGTGTCTCTTCCGGCGCCACAGACCCAAACTCCCGCTGGCAAAACCTATTGATCCTCACAGCCACGAAGCTACACCCAAGACAAAGCTTCTATCATCCCTGTTCTCTCTCTGAGACAGAGCTGATTATATTGCCATGCTTTTTTTGGTTTGTCACCAATGTGGATCCAAACAATAATGGCTCTGGATGCCTTGTGTTGAAGATTGATTTGGCACTTTTTGTTTTGAATAAAAATGTTTTCTTTTATTGATGCACATATAAAATGAGTTAAATAGTTTTTGACAGAGGCCCGTGGGTATCTCTGCACCTGCCTAGTCTGAATGCAGTTTAAGGACTTTGTTAAAATGGCACTTAAAGAGCTGGGAGCTCATCTGGCCGGACCCATTTCAGTTGGAGTGGCCGCTGATGACTCCCAATTCTCTTAACCAATTATCTGAGCACTCATCTATACGCAGCGGTGCCACTCCCCTCACTTGACCAATCAGAAATGTGAGAGCCTGAGGTTAGTTGCTATGACAAATTAGTGCAGCATTTTAATAGAAAATGAAAAGTAGTTCAGAAAGTGAACAAACTTTATAGCTAAAATTGGAACAGGGTATGAAAGAAACAGTGCCTTACGAAAGTACAAAAGTAGTCCTGAACCTCTTTACATTCGGTCACATTACAGGGACTGGGCATTTTATTTGCCAAACCAACACAAGCTGGTACATATTTGTGAAATAAATGTAAAGGGATAGATGTAATACAGTTTTTTTTTACAAGATAAAAATTTTGAAAGTGCATCTCATCCAACAGCCCTAAATAAAATCCAGTGTAACCAAATGCAGTCGGAAATCTCCAAATGAGTGAAGTCCAGGTGTGTAATATTAATTAATTATAAATGCAACTGTTCTGCGATTGCCTTAGAGTTGTGTTACAGAACATTAGTCAACAACAGCATCATGAAGACCAAGGAACTCAGCCGACAGGTAAAGAAGAACGTTTTTGATATATTTAAGGCAGGGTTAGCAATATCCCAAACTTTGACTATCTCATTAAGGACTGTTTGATCAGTCATCTGAAAATGGAAAGACGGTGGCTCAATTGCAAACCTACCAAAACACATCTGTCCACCTAAATACACAGGCCAGGCAAGATGAGTGTTAATCACAGAAACTGCGAAGAAACCAATGGTATCCAGAGATTCATAGCTCAGAATTTTTCAACAGCACAGCTATTAGTCATGGACTCTAAAAATCTGGCTGTTATGGAAGATTGGCAAAAAGAAAGTAATTCCTAAAAAAAAGACATAAGAAGTCCCATTTTCAGAAACACTGCAAATATATGCACTGCTCAAAAAAAGGTAAAAACTAATCTAGAGACAAAAACACTACATGTGGAGGAAAAAATGGACGTTATCCCTAATGCACCATCCCCAACTTGAAACACGGTGGTGAGATGCTGTGCGGATGCTTTTCTTCAGAGGGGTGAGTGAACCTGGGCAGAGTTGATGGGTGGATGGATGGAGATAAATACAAGACAATTCTGGGAGAAAATGTACAAATTTAATTTAAGTAAAATAGGTACTGTGTAGATTTATTTCCAGGTAACTGTAGAAAATACCTATAATATTACTTAAGTATTGTTAACCATAATTAGCTATATATTATGCCTAAGAAAGCTTCAGTGAACTTGCTAATGAAAATGCAAACTGAATAACAAGCGAAAGTGAAACTGTTGGATAACACAGATTTTGTATGCAGCTCAAGTAGCTTTTCCCAAAGCATTTCTCTAATTTGCAATTTGTAATCTGTGTAGCAACATCCAAATCCACACTATTAATTTGATAGATGCATTTTGTCAGTTGGAAATATAACTGAATTGGATAATAACCAGGACTGAATCGGAATCTATGCAATTCAATTGGAATCTGCGGATATCAATACATTCTATTGAACTGATTCAGATCCATACTTCTGGAAAAGAATTGGACCTGTCTGTCTGGTGCCTTCATATGACATCTTTTGTGAATTAGCACTACATAAACTCAATTCAGGAATTTCATTACATATTGTATGTAAAAAAAAAATATAAGATGGTTATTAATGCTGTCTTCTCAGGATCAGCCTTCCAAATGCTGTTAAGAAATTTTAATCATCTTCCAGAACTAAATCTCGCTTTTTGAGAAGTTCTACAAGTTTTCACTGAGATACAAGTGTGACAAGTAAAGGCGCCTTGTGAATATTTGATCATTTTTGTGACATTTGCTGGCTTTTCAAGCAGAAGGGTGTTTGGACAAGTATGGGGGACACAGTTATGGATCACAAGTTTTGTTTAATTACAACAGGCTTTAATAGGAGGAGACCAGACTTTAGTTCAGTTTTTTTCTTAAAAATATGAGTCTTTGTCTATTCTGGAGTTTGGAAGCTGCTGTTTTTCATGTTTCACATGGAGGCTGATTCTCCTAGTAGCATTTTAAGTCAGAATGGGTCATTGGAGTCTATTGTTTAGTGTGTTCTGTTTACTTGACCACTTAGATCCTGATGAAACCGCTTGTGTAGACCTTTTCCTGTTCCACTTCATTAATAAAGCATCCAATTTGAAACTAGCAGTGGGGTTTAAAATTGTATTTTTAGCAATATATAACTTGTAAAGATCAAATGAGCTGATCCTTAATGATAGCAGCTCATAATAATGACCCCTCTTGCACCCCTTTGGTCCTCGAGTCAAAGAGGTTCCCTGTGTGTGCAAGTGGTTTTACCCTGTGCCCATCCATCTGCTTTTTAAAGATCGGCCCTTAGATCAGATTGGCCTCATCTTGACCTATTTAAGGCATTTCTGATGTCTTACTTTAAAAAAAGGAGAAAACGACAAGAGTTTATAGCATCTTGTCTTAGTTCAATATAAATCTGCTATATCACCCTTTATTCACTTACATGATTAGCAAGCAGGCCTCCTTAGGCACATTCTGGTTACGTGTAGCACTCCTATATTTAGTGCACCATCATGCAAATGTTGAAACACTGAGATGTTATTTCCATGTTAAATCTGGAGCATCCATTTTATCTGAGGCCTGGATTTAAAACTTTATCCGCTGGCAAGAGGGTTCCGTGAGTAGCAATAATTGAGGGAATATTGCCTGTCTTGAAGAGCGAGCCATGCTTTTACATGAGAGACCTGAAAGTCATTTCATTTTCCTGCCTATTACTTTTTTCTTCTGTGTCTTCTTTTCCTTTTTTTCCCCAACCATTTTTTGAATCAAAGCGATGTTGAGCTACTGCTTTAAGACTGGCAGATTGAGATGTACAGTTGAGGGGCAATGGGAGGAATGGGGGAGTTACAGCGAGGAGAGATGAGTAGGACTGATGTGACTGAAGGAATTGCTTCCAAAAAAGTGTGAGGGAAAAGAAGGGGAAGAGGACATTGATGGGAGTCAGCAAGTGTCAGCATCTGAAAGGTCAAGGGTGTTATATACAATATATTGGACTTGTTTAAGTTCTTTTGTCCATGTACGAGGTTTTGTGTGACTCTTTCCTCACCAACTGCCTCACACCTTCCTCATCTGCTTTTAACCCTTCATATTAAACTTTCCATCCTCTTCCATTCCCCTGCCTCACTGATTATGCTGACAGTAATTTGACAGGCACGGGGTTGACAGACTTGAAGGCAGCAGGGTAAGCGACTGTCAGGCATAGTGTTGTTGGGCAGCTGCTGACTGGCTGAGGAGCTGCCAGTGAGATTGGGAAGCTGCGAGTGGTCAGGGGATTGATGGGGAGTCGAGAAGGAGCTGTCGCCACGGTGATGCGATGGAGTGAGATAGACGGCCCTTGAGAAAGCCAGAGATGGTTGGCGGGTAATGTAACCTCGGCTCACCCCAAGACATCCAAGCACAACCAAATTGGTCTTGTCTGTCCCTGGGAGGGAAAAAAGCCTGATTGGAACAAGAATGTGTCACCTCTTTGATTACCATTCAGCAATCTCACACAGACAGGACTGAGACAGCTCTTGTAGAGTTGTCTTAATGTAAATATTGTTTCCCTTAGGTCAACAGGAATATGTGTCCCCAAGAGTGAAGTTTTGACCATCTACAGTGCACTGTTGGTGTAGTCTCTTCAACTTTATTATATTTTGCCACATTACAACCACAAACCCCAGTGGATTTTAATGGGATTTTGTGTGACAGACCAACACATGATACAAGTACATATTTGTGAAGTGGAAGGAAGGGGATACATGCTTTCAATTTTTTTCTTACAAATAAAAATTTTAAAAACATGCATTTTCATTCAGCCCTCTTTACTTTGATACTCCTAAGTAAAATTCATTAAGACCAACTGCCTTTAGAAGACACTTCTTTAGTAAATAGAGTCCATCTCTGTGTAATTTAAACTCAGTGTTTAGATAGCTGTTCTGCGAAGGCTTCAGAGGTTAATTTGTGAATATTAGTACACAAACATCATCTTGACAACCAAAGAACACACCAAACAGGTCAGAGAAAAGGTTGTGGAGCATTTTAAAACAGGGTTAGGTCACAAAACAACATATAACTCAAGGGCATCATCAACATGTGAAAGTAGGAAAGAAGTGATACAATCAAATTAAGTAATGTTGGCACAAATTATACCTGGGACTGCATTTACTAGACTTACTAGACGTACGTCTAGTAAATGCAGTCCCAGGTATAATTTTTAAGACAAGTCATAGACTGTTTTACTTTTTGTTTCTTAAAGTACCTATATAAATAGGAATAATGACTGATTTCAAACACCCCGTCGGTCATGGCAGATGGCCGCTCACACTGAGCCTGGTTCTGCTGTAAGGGGGGAGTCAGGTTTAGCCTAAACTAGCTCAGTTATGGTTGAGGTGCAAACACATCCTCCATTTTTGCTACCTGTGCAACCCCTTCTCTTTTCCAATGGTTATAATCAGTCTGACAGAGAGAGGTACCCCCAATCCTTGTGGTTTTTTGTATAACAATGGCCACCAGTGGGCTCTAGATGGACAAATTTGTCAGTTTATTATTTTACTTAGTACCCCTACACATAGCCCATTCTAAAATGGCCAAACTCTAAAACTAAGTAGTTTATTCTAACCTCTCCAACAACCCTGCACCATTCCAAACCCTTTGTGAAGCGCCTTGAGATGACATGTGTTGTGAATTGGCGCTATATAAATAAAACTGAATTGAATTTATAATTATAAATGTGCAACTATAAAGTCTTGTGTTGTTCACAATGTTCACAAAACAAGATTAGGTACCATATGCTTAGCACTTTAAAGGAGAAACTCAAACTATGTAATTGAGCAGTAAAATCAGAAAGTAGGCCATGCTATTAGTTTCAGTTTCAATCTTTCTACAATCTGAATCTTTATCTGCGCAAACTGTGCATTTTCATTGCGTGGTATGAGATAAGGAAATGTTATTACTGGGTAATTGCTGTGATATGCAGTATACACGGCATGTGAGAACTGCAGAGCTCATGCAGTTGAATTTTTTGACATATCCAAAATGCTCATAGCACCTGGCTTAGGTGGTCCTTAAAATATGCATGTTAACATGTTATATGCAAAGGAAGAAGATGCTGGAGTGTTTTTGCCTAAGGCAGGAAAAACATACATTTTCCTATCCTACTAAAATGCAAGACCTATCCTACTAAAATGCAAGACTGCATAAATGCAAATTCCCCATCACACTATTGTGATGGGGAATTTAGCAATGACATATATTATATATATTTAATGTAAACTCTTCCATATTCAGTAAAAAATGCATACATGTGTCCAAGGAGAGAGTTCCTTCTATGAACTGATCAAGTCTATCAGCCTATAATAATAAACTAGCTCTCATGAACTGCCAAGCAATTCCCATTAACTGCCCAAGCATATGACAAGACAATATCATAAAATATAGAATGCAAAAGCAAATACCTTTGACAAAGTGTGAGTTAATAACACCATCTACTACCCCTAAAAAATATTTTTTTGTACAAGTAAAATAAAATAATAGAAAAAGAGAGTTGTTTTTACTTAGTTGAAAGCCAAAAAGCAGAGATGGAATTCTTTACCAGTTGAAGCCAGAATTGGGAAGCCTCCCGGAAGCATTGTGCATATTTATGTAACCTGTTTAGAGATGACCAAGTCAGCTCATACATAACAACAAAAGCAAAGACACAAACATACAAACATCAAACACAGTGGATCTCCAGGGTCTAAATATTACTCATCACATTCATGTAGTCCTTTGCCTCTAGTATACACACTCAGCAGATGCCAACCTGGCTTGATTTCGGAGACTGAACTCACTTATACAAATGCACACACTAAATGCACACTAAACACAAACTAACAGTCTTGGCATCAAATGCAAAACAGTTATAAACAGCAATATGTAGGATTAAAACAATGGCCCTCCAGGTTTGAAAGGATATGTGTACTCATGCTATTTCCTTTTCTTTTGTAAGAATAAAAAGAATCAACAATGTTTTCATTGCCTGGTTTATACTGTTGTTGGCTGGATGACAGCTTTTGTTAAGGTTTTGTATTAATGAAAACTGGAAGGGTCTTATTCAGGTCACAACATTCATGAAAACAACCCAAAATGTAACATGAAAGGATAATAAAAAAAAGAAAAAAATGGTTATGTTTTTTTTTATCTATCATCAGCAATAACCTAGTACGTCTGTACCTGTGGACACATCAGAGGGGTTTATGGGATCTTTATTCCTGATTGCACCCTTGTGAGCTGACATCGGCATAAATCTCCATGGTGCTTTAAGCAGCAGCATATGCAGCTATGAATTGCTTAGTGAGGTTGTTACACTGGAAAGAGAGAGGGGAAAAAAATCTTCCCTACATAAGTTGAGACTATGTGCTCCTCCAGAGAATTCCCTCCAGCCTCCACACTGCACAAAATGTCTATATGAAATATTACTGAAATGCACTTGAGCATTAAATCTTATTGTTGTAAACAAATTGAATTGTTGGCTGACAACATTTAAACTTTAAACAAAACAATGCTCCAAGGCTTTTTACTTTGTTAAAAAACTGATAGACACATCATGATTAGACTGATTATTAAATTCACTTTGAGGCAATTTTACTTTCTTCTGCCAATGGAGACACAAAGTTTGGAAACTCTCTACAGAATGACTTTCTTATTTACAGACACAATTTTAGTATGAGAGTTTTGAAATTGCACCTTATATAAACTTTTATGAACAAGACATTTATGCTGAAACATTTCTGGTGGTTATTTTATAATCATTTTATCTGTAGATGCCTATATACTGATTATGCAACCTGCCTAATACTTAGTAGGTTCCCCATCAGTCTTGATATGGGGTAAAAACCTCAGTATCTGGGAAATATTCTATTTTTTTTTTGGTGTGAGCCCAAGTAATTGAGATAAGAGTAAATATGACAAGTTATTTACATATTTAAACTGAACTCGTGGATAGACACGCATTTTATCTAAAGTGTTGTTAATGGAGCTTTACAGGCATTGCATTGACCACAAGATCATTTCGGGATATCATCAGATAAGAAGTTCAGTTGGTCTCCATAAAAAAAATGTCAGTAGGGCAAGAATTGGAATATTCAAGATGAACTACACCTAGAAATAACACAGCACTGAGAGACAAATGACAAACCAAGTCAAGGCAACAATAATAAAAGCGCTGGAATAATACATTGTGAAAGGTCTTGGTTATATATTTTGCAGGTATAGAGGTAGGTATCCTGTCTGATAGCTCAGTTTGAAAAGCATTGGACTGGAAATAAAGGGTTACAGGTTTTAGGCGGGCTTTTGATCTAAATTAGCACTTACAGGGGTTGGACAATGAAACTGAAACACCTGTCACTTTAGTGTGGAAGGTTTCATGGCTAAATTGGACCAGCCTGGTAGCCAGTCTTCATTGATTGCACATTGCACCAGTAAGAGCAGAGTGTGAAGGTTCAATTAGCAGGGTAAGAGCACAGTTTTGCTCAAAATATTGAAATGTACACAACATTATGGGTGACATACCAGAGTTCAAAAGAGGACAAATTGTTGGCGCACGTCTTGCTGGCGCATCTGTGACCAAGACAGCAAGTCTGTGATGTATCAAGAGCCACGGTATCCAGGGTAATGTCAGCATACCACCAAGTTTCTGTTTCATTGTCCAACCCCTGTATTTTGTTTCTTAAACCATTCCAGACCATTTTTGTTTTGTGATTGAACACATTATTCTGCCAGAAGAGGCCACAGCAAATTTCCACATTGCCTGCTCTGTTACGCAGCCCTATTCACAACAAATTGCAATGCATTTTACATTTTAACATTTTTAACTAAAACAATTTCTCCAACCTTGGCCCCAAACATGGATCCATGAACCTGGGCTGCTTAAGGTCCTGTCATTCGTTACTGAGAGCACATCAATGGACACCCACCTTAGTAAACTGGAAACACCTCACAATAGCTGCACATATGCTATGATCCACTCCATCTAGACATCAAAATTTGGCCCTTGCCAAACACAATCAAATCTTTAAGCTCACACATTTTTTACTTCAATCATTTTCAGCAAATTTAAAGTTGAAATTTTGTCTTCAATCAGTATATGGAATAGTTGGCAAACATTTATTCTTCACAGTTTACACATTGACATTTGTCTTCTTCTGATGTTACTTTGGTTTGTCTCAAATTTTAACCACTGCACCAATGCTAAACAGAGGTGAAACCTATTTATATTCCATCGCTTGACACAGAAAGAACAAGTAAGGGTAGCTTCTTTTATCATGGGTACTGGAGTCCCGTGTTAACATTCTCCTCAGTGCTCAGCTGAGTTCCACACAGCTCCCTGCCTTACCTCACCACATCTTACTGCCTGGCTAACAAAAGCATCTTCAAAAATAGGTCTGCCAGAAGGCAGCAGGAGACCAAATCTGGGTGAAATGCACTCAGAGGTAGAAAGGGACAATGGATGTGGGGGAGTCTGGAACTGGGACAATACAACTAATCAGTTTTCAGGCTAAATTGTTTCAGTGATTTGGATGCAAAATGGTCCTCCTGCATTTTTTTGAGAAAATAGAGACCTGATCATGCTGGAAATGGTAAAGCTATTTGTTGATTATTTAATTAAATCTTTCCTGTCCATTATAGCTTATCTACCAGACACTCTCTCCTCACAATGGTGTTTCTTTAACGAGGACTTTACTTTAATGGACCCTTAACGAGGAGTGAGCCTCCCTGCCTGGCCTGGCATCTGTGCTGTGCCTGGCTGGGTAGATTACGGCACGCTTCCACTAAAGTGCCCATCACCATCCCTCGCAGCCTGTTACTCCTTTCCTAATCCAGCCTGCCGAGATGCTGCATTTTGTCAAATCTCAGGCCATATGCTCACTCAAAGATCAATTGGTATGGAAGGGTGAGGAGGCAAAGCTTGAGTCTGTAGCATTCTAACTCAGGATGCAAGTTTTTCCAAAGAGAGTGAGCTTGTCTTCTGTCCCCTCATTGTGAATCACTTTCCGAGAATGAAGAAGGCCAGCAACAGTAATTCATGGCACCAGATGGAGACGTTGCCTCTTCTTGTTGTATGAACAGAACTGGTAAGCTAAACGTGGCATAGCACAGTTCCGGTATATGGGGATATCTGACATTATGTATCATCCATGCAGGTAGACCAAGGTGGGCTGTGAGATGTAGGGTAGTTCCTGGGAAGCATAAATGTGGCCTACATAACATGCTACAGAGTGTGATCCTGAAGAGGTCAGTGGGAGAGACAGTCAAGCTGAGACAAAACCACTAAGGCATGACCTTTACATAGCATGTGCAGATGGTATACTAGTGAGGAGTATGGAGATTAGGGCTCCAACAGTATATAGACAGAAGAGAAAAATATGTTAAATAGATGAATATTTTAAGAAAATTGCATCATAGTTAGTGAAACTTTATGTATCCATCATAGTCCTAGTTTAGACATCTAACCTTTTTTATTTTTATTTGAACTAAAACGTGTTTTTATCAATTTTTTTTTACTTGGATGCATTCATATAACTTAAAGCTTTTTGACATAAAACAAAAATAATGAAATGGTTATTTTACTCTGGAAATTAATTAAAAGATTCAGATGAATTTCTTTCACTGACAGAACTGTTGCTTTATTTTATTTTTGCACAAGTTCTTTAAACTTTAGATTAGGAAAAGACCCTGTTTGGATCTAGTATTAAGATGTGTCCTCACTTATTTAGGAAAAAATAAATGAATTAATAAGCACCAGATTTTAGCCTGGTGTTCCATTTTAGCCTGAGGGTTCATGTCTGAGATGCTCACTTTAGAATCATACAAACAAGTATTCAAGTCACAAAGTAGGCTGTCACAGGACATCATCAGGTCCTATTGTGTCTTCGAAAACAGCTACAATACCATAAATCACTTGAACTATTATCTCATCAACACAGTTGAGATTTAACTGTGACATATTTCGAGGAGTTATTTTGGCTTAAAATAATAATGGGCCTAATTGTGCTTCTTAACATGATATGACAGTATAAAGCAGAATCAATAATGAACTAACGATTTTGACCCAGATAATAGCACTGCATTGTTTTGTCATCCCGACCTGTGATAATGGGAGCTCAATGGTAAAACTTAATGGTAACTTATCGCTTTACTCCTGATTTCCACAGTTTATATATGCACCAATAATTACCATGCATAAGGACAAAGCACTACCTGATTAAAGCTCCTTTTTTTCAGACAAGCAGTTAGCTGACATATTACTGAAAACAATAATACTTGGAATTAATTTTGTTTCATTTGTTTTATTAAGATTTAAGCAGCTTGGGTTTTATTGTATATATACATGATGGTTCTATATTTAAAACCAACATTACCACCTCACATCATGAGAGGCTTAGACCTGGGTCTAGGTAAAGGCCTTGAGACTATCTTACAAGAATAAACCACTTTTACTCTTGGAAAATAACCATAAAATATATTAAACTGGTTTGTGACAATGTCCAGTAAACAATAAAAGCTCATCTCGTGTCTTAATTCCTGATTTTGAGTTTATAGCAGCACAGATACTAGGTTTTGCATAACACCATACAGAAAGATTACTGACGTACTATTAAAACCACACAATATTAGCTGCTTGCGATGTTTACGTCAAAGTACAGGTGACATACCAAAGACACTTGTAAGTTGAGAGGCACAGAATGGACTCTGGAGGGATGTGGACATACACTTTATCCAGTTCAGATGCCATGAATAAGGCATGAATAAGTAACTTCAATTAATTTATATGAATTTATTTGAAAGAAATTGTTGAAAAAAGCTCCAATGCTGCTGTGCCTAATTTCTCAAACTAGAAAGCAAAATCTTACACTTGGCTCCCTCAGACCTTTTAAGGTCATTACCATCCAGTTTGTTTTCTGCATCAATGCTATATACAAGGGTGACTGGGTTTGAGTAGCTACCTAACACAGCTCATTAGCTCTTTGTGGTTCAGTATTTGTCTCCAACTAGACATAACACTGTGAGTGTGAGGTCAGTATGGAAATTGCAGGCAGTGTCAACCTTCATTACTTCATACCTTTCCTTCACAAGCACATCTTGTTATCTGGCAAGCAACTGTTTTTCAGCAGAAATTCCAGCTTTTTTGTATCTTTCTTTATGTCTCTCCTCCATCTTGTCAGTCCCTTTTAGTCATTTTGTGTCTTTTCTCCTCCATTGTTATCACACTGTGTTCATGAAGACATATTGAGATGAAGAAGTCCTCAGATGATTGCAGTACTTTGTGTTGGATGAGAGGATTCAAAAGTATGTGTGCGTAGGGGGAAGGGAAGGATATGCAGAGCGTTTTAAAGATTGAAAGGTCAGGTTGGTAAATTGCCTCTCTGTACATGAGTCTTACCAATCCTTTGACTATAATGTGTAGGATTAATCCATTCTCTTGTCCTTTGTGCTCGCTGTGATGAAGAGACCGTGTAATATGTGACGAGCGGATTTTTCAAACATCCTGCCTTACCCTTACTTCTGTTTTCCTTTTTCTCTTAAGTACTGCTTGGAAAAGTAGGCCTTCGTAAAATGAACCTAGAGAAAAATTGCTTAGATTTTTTTTTATCAGTCTTTATTTATCTTGCTGTTTGAAAGCTTTAATGCATGGATGCAATTCATATCTTAATATCATACAAGCACATAGAGGAATGTTGATGTATTCATGAATGTTTTTCTTTCTCTCCTTCTAAAACTTTTCTGCAAATAGCCATACCGCTATCTCTGGTGGTCTTCATTTTCATATAATTGAATCGAGGCTCTTCCAACTGCGAGGCAGGATTTGGTTAAGCTGAAAGTCCTCCTTGACTGCTGATACCTCTGTGCAGACTCGGTTACAGCTGTTACCACTGCAGCAGCCTGCCAGGACCTGTCTCCGCGGATACCTCCCCTAATTACTGTGTTTATTGGAAATTAAAGATATACCAGCTAATGAAACGCGGCAAACATTACCGCCGATGCAATGTCATTAATTCTAGCCCGGATCCCATCTCCCATGTGAAGCAGAGGCAGAAAGAGGTGCAGCATATTAGCATAAATATGAATTTTAGTCAGCTGGATGGTACTTAAATGAACAAAGAAAATAATGGAAAAAAGTTTGTTTTCAATCCTCACTTGAGAAATAATAACAGCTCAAATGAATAGATGATGGCAGACTGGGCACAGTAAAGGCAGTGGACACAGAAAATCCTGGGAGGAAATCATCATATCTGGCTTCAATGTCTCGAGGATGGCCAATACATAGTCCGCAAGAAGAGAAATTTGTTATTTTACTCATGATAGAAAAAACAACAGTTTTTTCTGGGCTTGGACATTTCATACTTCCCAATAACTCGTCAAAGACTCTAGGGAAGTCCTCATGAGTCCCTCCCACTGCAGCATTTGTTAATAATAGTTGTTGACTACCATGCAAGAGAAAAGGTTCTGCCCAGATGATTTGTCAAAAACAAGTTGCAGGAACTCCCAAGCCAGGGCCGCACAAGCATAATAAAATTACTTTGTTCTTGCAGCTATGGGAGAGAGTACAAATGTATCTGTTCTTGTGGAGTATGAAGCCTTTAGGTGTGGCTATTTGATGTATTCCCTGTTACCCCTATGCTCTAAAGCAGGGATTCCAAACCATTTCAGTCTGTGACCCCCTCAATAACAGTGCCATAGACTGGCGACCCCTACGGGTGACCTGGGGACCCCCAAAAACTACATTTAATTATTTCACTCTATACTACGTAAAATAATTAAATGTATTTTTAAATTAATTAATTTAAATAAATGGATGCATTTAATTATTTTGATTTAATAATTTAAAACTTGTATTTAATTTTTTTATGGTGATTATTTAATTGTGCATTGCATAATTAAAAATTCAATGGTATATGTAATTATTAAATGATGTATTAAATAAATAAATGGTACATAACATTTTTAATGGTGCATTTATTTATTTCATTGTACACGTATTTATTTAATGGGATATTCACATTTATTTCATGACATATTTATCTAATTTTGTCCCTTTTGGCCCTCCATACACCTCAGAGATCATATCAGGATTATTCTGAAAATCACCTGGAGACCCCCCACTTAGTGTCTTATGCCCACCTGGGGGGTCCTGACCCCTGCTCTAAAGTGCATTTTTGCAGTCCCCACACCTCAACCCAGATTAACAGACTAGGATTTACAAATTAAATGCCTATATCATAAACACCTTTATGTCTCTGGACATTACAAGTGGTGGCATAGAGCGGCTGTCTAGTTTAGGATCAATGAAGTGTTCACCCTGGAACTTGTCAAACACTGTAATTACTTATTATTATCTTTGCAGCCTATACATATGCCTTTTAAAATTAATGTATATGTTCTTGTCACGTGTAAACAATCTAACGTTTAAACTTGATAAAAACGTCAAATAATTGCCATTGGTTGCAAGTGTTTTTTTTTTTTTTTTTTTTACTTCTTAGGTTTTTTTCCTCCTATGAAGTGTTTACATTTGAACAGGAGAGCTTTGACTACTGTTCATAGTCTTAACAATTTTTCTGTTTTCCTATCTTGGATCATTTTCTGTTTTCCTGTCTTGGAAACTCTACATCTACAATTCTCAAACTCTAATCTGAATCTGCACCAAAAGGAAAGTCAATCCAGACCCAGTCTACACCTTATTTTTATGTGAGCGCTCAACTGATCCTCTACCGACAGCAATGTTGAAGTGACCTGAGCACAGTGCAGTATGCTGCTATAACACTGGTCAATAATGATTACAATGTTCAAAGCAAAACTCTTCGTTTATAAGGGAGAAGCATAACTCTTTCTGTAAATTGTGTCCATTAATTGGAATCACACATAAAACCTCCAATGAGCTCGATTATCAATAAGTCATACTGTATCAAAACAGACAGGAAGCAAGCCAATTTCAGCCTAGCACCTAGGCAAACATCTCCCTGTGCAAAGATCCTCACAGAAGAAGATGTCTGTTTATTAAAACTTTTGAAACTGGATATAAGTCAAGTCAGTCCTTTAGAAATAAAGGACAAACCTACATGTGTTTTTGGTGGAGTGTTGTTAGAATATTACAGCAAATTTCAATCTTGTGTTGGATTAGAGAACACTGTCAAGAAGCACCTGGTTGAATTAGATTATCAGTTGCTTTTAAAATTACATAAAAAATGAACATGTTTATCTTGAATTTGGTGGATTTAATTATAATGTTATTGCAGACCATCTAATACTGATGAAACATTGGGTGAACCTAAAGTTCATGTCTGAATAGTTTTTTTTCTTTACTAAAGTAACTCTTTCTTAAATTGTAAATAAAATGTGCAACTGTTTAATCAAAAATGCTTAAGATATTTTAAAAAAACACATTAAATGCATCTAAAACAAGGTAATTGTTTTAGGTAATTTTTTTGAGTTGGATAAATTTTGTCATTTTTTAGATTAAGTTGTTTATAAAACATTTAATTCTGACAAAATGAGAAAAAGCAATTTGATTTAAAAATTAAAACTGGGAAAATGTTTAGGAAACGTATTAAAAGCAGACATTGTCAAATACTACACTATGGTTGCTTGTATTATATTTTTATCTCTGGGCATCTGGAACTTTTTTAACAGAAGAAACAGCACAAAGTTATTTTAATTTTTATTTATTTGATTTATTCTTGCATGGTGAGGAAAGCATTTTGTTTAGACATGAAAAGTAATTAAGTTGATCAAATTAGATTTTCTTTATAAAATTTCAGGGCTCATTATGTAAAAAAAAAAAAAAATTAAAACAGGTTAGGTTAAACCAAAAACAATTTAAAGTATAATATCTGCTTCCTTTTACTTGTAACTTCTAAGCAAGTTTAATAAAAAAGGAATTTGCTCATTACCAGTTGTCAGCTTGTATGAGCTTTATTTTGTGGTCAGAGGCAGTCATCAGCGGCAGATACATGCAGAGTGATGACATAAAATAGGGAAAAACTTTACTCTTTACTCTTCCCAGGGTAAAATTATTTTTGTCTTCCAACACTGTGATTTTAACAGTGCCAGACAGAACCTACAGCAACAATTAACAAGTAATCGTAGGATTTCCAGCAAACTGCCCTTTGACTTCGGACAAAGCCTTCAATTCTATGTTTGTTGCTGACTGCTTTCATATTTAAGACTTTGAAACGTCAGACTCTTCATTTCACTCTAGGCTCTATTCCTTTTTTGTGATTGCTAATAAGTAAGGAAGTAAAGTTTCCCCTGATGGCACTGATATACAGGGATATAAAATGCATACATTTACAACTTGGTGGAATTTGAAGCAGTACACTAACAAGGTGCTCCACTTTCTCTTTTTTTAGTTTAACTGTTTTTATAAAAGAGAAAGGAAAAACACTCTCCTTGCTCTCATTTTCACTCTCTGCTCTTCCTTTTCTCCGTAGGGTGTCTAATTTTTTTCCTTTCTTCACCTCGAGTGTTTTCAATTGCATTTAAAAAGAAGAAACCACCTTTTTTCTAACAAAGGAGCCTCAAAAAAGAGAGAACAGTTGAGAGCACAAGAGGGTTTCCACTTTTCTTTGGTTTATTTTTATATTTCTTTTTCTCATGCTTCCCCGGAGACCATGGCTGTTGGAGTATCAGTCAACGTGGACACAGAAACTCTGGGGACTGCCATTCTCTTCCTGCCTCCAGGGAAAACTTGTTCGGAACAATTTTATTGCACTAGCCCCACAGAGGATTCTTCATCTTCCTCTTTCTCTTCCGCTGCGCTCATTTTTATTTTGAAAACATGTAGATGGTCCTGTAAGACGGAGAGATCAGAGGACTTGAGAAACAAAGACAGGAAATCTTTGTCTTCTGTAAAGATGTCAACTCCTCGTAGATAGTGCATGGATGCGCATGAGAAGGAGTTTAATGCTGTGCTTTTGTTGTCTGTTTGTTGCTTCACAACTAATTATGGTCTCTGTAAAAAGTTAGAGCCTCTCTGCATCTTTAAACATTAAGCACTGCCATCCAACTCGTGTAGCGCTGGAAGCTCCCTGCTGTGGCTTGCCAGTTTTGTTCTAAACATATTTCCTTGTGTGCAAATGTCCTACTCACACCTTGGAGCTGTGCTGTAATATGATTAACGCGAAAGTCATCCCAGCAGTTGTCCATGCTCCAGAGCACTGCATCTGCCCTTTGGACCGTCTACAGCTGCAGTGATGAAACCAAACACATTTATCAAGAGCCCTGATATTAAACTGCACCATTTTCATCATCCCAGCACCAGACACCACACCCTGAAAAAATAAAAATAATAACGTTGGAATCCAATTTGATAAGGCAATAATTGGATTTACAAACAACTGAGAGGAGATGTGATCGCAGATTATTTATCTAATGAAGTCTTGTGATATTGGCCATATGCAGATTGTTAACTACGGGAAGTGTTTTTAATAAATCCCCTGGCACATTTGCAGGGAGGTGTGGAATGGAATACATTATAAAAGTCTTGTATTTGTGAAATCCTTTGGCAGTGAATACTGTTAGAGATGCTTGACAAAATTATTTACTGATTGATGTCATGAAGGAGGGATGGTTTAAGCCAGGCACATTTATTTGTAAAACCCAGGTGTATTTAAAGCCTCCAGTCAGTTGACTGGTGAATGAAAGGTGTCAATAAATAAGCAGGCAATGCTGGATATCATGACAGCTCTCTTGGGTACAGACGAGGAGCAGCATATAGAAATGGTCTTCTCTTTCCATCCATCTTTGCCATTTCGTTGTAGTTTAATCCCTCCATCCCATCTGGGAGGATCTAAAATTGCATGGCTCCTTCATTCTTATAACTTAACTCCCAATGAAACTTGTCCCCAGCGACTCTTGGCTCCTCACAGGCTTTGATTAAAGCCATTCTGCCTTGGGACAGCAGGCGTCCATAAGGTGACGGCTCATTCGGAGGAGGCACATAATGGCACGAAGACTGTGGACTGTATGGAGCCCTTGGAGAAGTTTGCATTAATCGCCCTGATGGCAGCTAACATAGACACCTCCTGCAATTTGTCTTTTGTGAGTGGCCTTGGGGGACTTCTCACAAGGCCTCGATTGCACGCTGTCTTGAAGCTCGAAGCTCGTCAAAGAGCTCTAAAGTGAAATTTTAATGAGCTACAGTATGCATTACCCCCCAGTGTGATTTTTTCTGTTCGAATTTAAAACAGTGGATGCCTGTGGATGGTGTCACTGAAATTATCAGCAGCACAGGGTGCTCATATGTTTAAGACAGTATGTGATCTCTGAGTAACAGCAAGAGTGAAACAGAAATGTCTTGTTTCTCTTCTTCTGTCCCACAACTCTCTTCTAATCTCCCAGCAGGCTGAAAATGATGGACAGACAGACACATTCTTCCATTCATTTTCCTGGATGTGGTAACCTTTCTGCCATCCTCTCAGGCTGCATATTGGTAGGGTGACCTATTTTTAAGAACACATTCCTTTCCCACCTCCATGACAGATGTGGCTCAGCTCAGAGGGACCATAGAAGAAAAGTCTCCTGTTTACCAAGCTGCTGTCCTCTTCACATATTTAGCAGATGTCACAACAGCATGGACTCTGTCTCACACAAACACACATGCACCTAGAAAAACACAAAAAAAAATCTCCCATGCAATGCTTGTTGCACTCAACAGCAACTGTTCAAATTTATGTTGTACATTGCAGATAATTGAGAGGAATGTCAGCCGTGCTTCAGGTGTGTCTTACCATTCAAATTTAGTCCTGTCATCCAGTTCCTTAGTCCATAGACCAAGGCAGGCACAGAGACAGGCAGATGGATGAGTCTCACTTTGTTAACAGTCCCTGGCTACAGCACAGCCCCTGTCGCCTGCTTTTGGAGGGTGATTTTTCAGCCTCCAGGTGTTTACCTGCAGGATACGCATCCCTCCTGAGAAACACATCACTGTCACGCAGTGGCTGTGGGCAGGCACATCGCTCAGTGCTGAGTGAGCGAGCGAGCGAGACAGCGAGGGTGGGGCTGGCGGTGGCAAACAAACAGAGAATTGAGGGCAGTGCTACTTTGTGTGCAGCTCTGTTGGAGCTCAGACTCATTAGGTATGAAGCCATCTCGGAGCAGGCATCTGTATCCTGTGAGAGATCCCACCAGAGACTGCACTGAGAGAGCCATCAGATCTTCTATAGCAGGCCCCTTTGAACACAAACTACCAGCCCCCCTTTCCTTCCTTCATTCCAGTTCCCATCTAAACACTGTCTGGACAGAAATTTAATAAGAATTCTGTCCTGCTTAACACTGCTGCAGCTGTTTGGAGACAGGAATGTTTTGTTCACTTACTTCACCTCCGATGTGCAGGCTGTGGGGTGAAAGTTGCAAATGGAACGGGGAATAATAGATGAGTATCTGCTTGCATCTGATGAAAGGTCTAAGTGATACAAATGTGTCCCATTTCAGTGATCTATCCAGCCGTGTGTCATCAATGTGATTTGTGGGAAAGGTCGTGCAAGAAATGACTTTGGCTTAGGAGGCAAATCCTTGGTTTATGTTTGTTGTGCCTGGTGCAACAGCCCACAGAGCAATCGGCTGCCTGAGACCAGCGTCTGGTGCAGGTGGTGCTTTTTGGACGATAGAGCTGATATATCATTTGCCAAGGTCGTACTCAATTAGGCTATTTGTTGAGCATAGCTGCATGAGGTTGGTTTAATCAACCGAAGAATGGCAACAGCAATGACAAAAGAGGAAATAAATTAGGCATGGCTAGGCCACACTTTCTAACAGCATGCTGGAGGAATGCTCCATTTAGTTGACCATCTTTTTTCCCCAGCAACCTCTGGTCCACATGCTGGCACAAATCCACGAATGGAACAGACACAAACCTGACTTTTTCTGTGACTTTCCAATGCAATTGAAACAACCTTTCTGATTTATGACAGAACACACACAAAAGGTCAATTATGCCAGATGGGCACACTTAGTAAATAATATTTAAAAAGTTGAAACAATTAGGAGCAAGTATAATTGTACCGTGTGACATACGTCACACAAAGTGGCATTGACATGACAAAGAAACAACATTTGTTTACCTTGATTATGCCAAGACCTTGAAGGGTGCTAAAGCATCTGTGTAATTGGGTACAACCCTGGAGGAGAGGAGTCAGACTGTGTTAATAGTGGAGCAATCAGTGGCCATTCAGGTTAATGGGCTTTCAGCAAGTCAGCCCTGGCTAATGTGTGATTTGGAGGGTCAGCCTGTTGCTCAGCGGCAAACACCGGTCACATTCACCCTTGCCACATGCTGCCAATGCCAGGCTTAGTTTTCCCACCACACCCTCAAGCTTCTTGACTGCTTATGACTGTAAATATTTGATTAAATAAATGAAGGCTGATTAGCTCTCAATAGGTACTGCCCTCAGGTGACTTGGGTTTCAGCTTTATGCTAAGGGACTGTTTTAAGACTAGCATCTACCCTGTCTTCTCTTGTCCCTGTAAACCAATTTAAGGCGTGTGTGGGTGGTTTGGAGGCTGATGCCCGGTGATTCATTTATTTTAGACAACTGTACAGATAATTTGTCAGTGAAACCCTCAGTATTGTCATTGTGAATCCTCACTTTTACTTGTTCCTCTTTCGCTTCTTTCCTGTCTCTTTCTTCCTGGCTCACTTTCTATGAGACCTCTTAAGCTGTGACATTTCCGTTTCCCTGGAGACAGAGCATGCCAGACGGTTGCCACAGCAACACCCTGCTCTTTAAGGCATGCACAGCATTAGTCCACCCCCTCCTCTACCCCATTTCAGGGATGGGGGGTAAAAAAAAAGAGCAGGGGACAAAGGTTTGGGGCTCCAGAGACAAAGCACACCTGCTGACTTCCTGCTAATTAGCTGTTTCTCTTTCTCAATACAGCTCTCTGTTTCTCTTTAACTTTTTACCCCCTCTTTGGATTGCCCCTCTTTCTCTACCTGTTTTACTCCCCATATATTCTATGAATATACAGCCCCTACTTAGTTTTGGTCTCTTTCTTCAGAGAAACTTCTTTTATACACTCACCGGACACTTTATTATGTACTCCTTGCTAGCATTTGGTTGGACCAACCTTTGTCCCCTGATCTGCCTGAATCCTCTGTGGTATATATCCAACATGGCATTGGTAATATTGCCTCAGAATTTCTGGTCCATGTTGACACAATAGCTTCATGATATATGAAAATATTCCCCAACAATCATCCATGACTGTTCTTAAGCCAGTTTCTGACCCTACCTTCTTAATGTCTGGCTAAAATTCAGATTCACTGGACCAGGCAATGTTTTTCCAATTTGTATAGCTTGTGGGAATTACATTCTCAGTTTCCTGTTCTTAACACATCAGTGACAGAAGGTATTTTCTAATGGACTGCGTGCTGTTACAGTGGTTAGCACTGTACTCTTGCAGCAAGAAGGCCCTGGATGGAGTTTGCATGATCCTTCCGGGTGCTACAGTCTCTTCCCGTTGTCCTTGACTGTTGACCGTTACTTGGTTATTCTAAACAAGTTAGTGTGTGTGTGTGTGTATGTGTGTGTGCATGTGTGTATGCTTGTTCATCCTGTGCCCTGTGATGAGGTGGCAACCCTTCCAAGGGTGTACCCTGCCTTGGTACCTGCACGGATAATTGGGTATAGACATTAGATGGATGCTGTAGCCCTTCCGCTTCAAGATACTATGTTATACATTCATAGATACACTGACTCCATAGAGGTAACAAGTGGTTATTTCCCCATCTTCCTCTGGCCTCTGACATTAATAAGGCCATCTCTAGATGCCTAAATGCACTGAGATGTGGCCGTGTGATTGGCTGGTTCAGTTTTACAAGGAAGTGTACATAATAAAGTTTCAATTGAGTGTGTGTCTCTGCAGAATTAGTTCTGACCTTTGAGTTTACTGTAATTATCACTAGTTGTGTGTCACATTGGTGTAACCCTCCCCTGTCCTTCCTTGTCCTTGATCCAAAGGACTGTCCTAACATTTGAAAGCATTATGGACTCAGAGTGTTTTGTGTGGTTTTTTTTGTACTCGATTTGGGAAAGCTTTACATGTGGCCAGTCCAGCTTGTCACCCGATTGGCTGGTGACATTTGAACGATATGAAAATTACCTTGTGTGAATCACACTGGGGCTTAGCTATTCCTGATAAATTAAGTCCATGAACAAACTGTCTGTGTTTTGCTGGTGATAAAGTCATAGCAATTGACTTATGAGCATCATGAATGACAATTTTGGAATCTGTTTTCTGCTACACTGTAAATGCTGAGCAGTCCCTTTGTCTATTTGCCAGGAAGGTGACAGGTAAATAGATGGTTCAATCACTGAGAGGGGACTAAGGAGATAATGCAATAACAGTAGAACCTAAAGGATACCCCAAACAATACACCTGCATGTCATGTACCAGCTCTGAGATATTGCTTTTCATAACATTTGTAACTACTGTCACTTTTCTGTATATCACTTGCATTGCCTAAGGTATAACCATCTACAGTAAACAGAATTTATTAGCTTTGAGTCATTTGCTCCCATTACAACAATTTTCTCAAAGTGCCAGATACATTTAAAACAAAAAGAGTGTGGACATAAAAGGCCTTATGACTTCATATTGTTAGCTTCTACTCGGGCTCAGTCCACCTTGCCCGTTTAGCTCCAACAGCTGGAGCTCACAATCCCACTATTGATCCATTGACTAGCTGTGCTTCATCTGTCCAGCCCATCCACCTCAGAGCACTTCAATTATCAAAGCCATAACAGCCACACTGCTGAAAGTGGCAGCTTGTCGGACACTGTAATATGTCAGGGAATGGAATTCTGACCACAGCATCATAGTGCCAAATGCTCCCTCATAAGTCACCTTGATCATGAAGGGCTGTCAGGTGCTGACAGGTCTGGGAAAGAGACCAGCTAGCCTTGAATATCACTGTAACCCCTCTCAGCTTAGGTGTACAATCTACACTACCACCTTAAACTAGTATTGAAAATTTGTTAATCTGCCAATCAACGATAAGAGCCAATGAAGGTAAAACTAGATCTGATAACAGGTCGATTGATTAATCAGAAGTAAAGATTTTACTTTTCTTTTTCTCTGTTGTCATGTGCACAAGAAAAACAATATCTTCCTGTATCAGGAAGCCCTGGCACATGCGCAGCAATACTGCAATTAGTAGAAATTAATGCGCAAGTGCACAGCACAACAGATGCCAAGATGAAAAAATTAACAATAACAATGGTGAATTGCAGAGTACTGTTTGTGCGGCGAACTCTTTTGAATATAACAACAGTTCTCCAACAAAGTGTTCATTTTCGACCCTATTTTTAAGCAGCAAGTGTTTGTAGGCATGCCCATGTTCTTGAGCTTCAAAGAACATACAGCCTCCTAATGGTGTGGCACGGACATTCCACTGTTTTTAACGTTTCTAATAGTGTGGTGTATATTGACATCACTATTAAAACATTGTCATGTAGATGTATGCAGAAATGGAAAAACAACCCTGTTTTCAATGGATATTTTCAATGTCTTGTGCATTGGGAGAGGTGTGGAACTCATATAAATATTAAATAAAGTATGCATTTTTCTTATTATGTGGTCCTTTTTTGTAAAATGCATGTGTAGTATGTGTAAAATGGACATTGTAAGTCAAGCTTGATTTATCATTTAGAATGTGTACAATCGCTTCACAAAAAAAAAGAAAAGAAAAAAAAAAGAGACAAATGTTTTGAAAAATCCAACAGCTCTTTTGGTACTACTACATACTGTATGTTTGGAATTAATTACTTCACTAGATGTTTGTGTAAAACCTTTGCAAATTAAAATATTTGCTTTTATAGGTTCATGCTGAAATGTTATTTATGAAGTAAAAATAAAATGTAAAAAATTTGTAACTTACCAAGGATCTCAAATTAAAAGATTACCAATAGATGCTTCCAAACAGATTCTAATAACACCACTAATGCCTTGGTATTAGGACTGCCAAACATAACAGTTTAAAAAAGTATCAGTCTATGTTCTACATTAAGCATTTATTTTGATTCCTTGCTTGTTCACATAAGGGTGCACATAAGAGCTATACTCGGGACCGTTACTACTACATCTATTCAAAGTCGTTTAATATCACTGAAGCAAACACATACGCATGCACCATAAGATACACTTTACTGCAAAATGTGCTGCATGTATCAGAGAAAGTGTTTATTGCATCCAGACTTTTTATTTTTATTTTGCAAAATGACAAGGACGTGGTTTTGGAGGCAGTCCGTCTGGCCTGAAGGTGCTGGCTGCCTGGGGACAGGATATTGATCTGAGATCTTGTCTGAGCTGGGTAAAACAGTCCGGCTGCGTCGCCGCCTACACCAACACACTGACGTTGTCTAAAATGATCAGATTCCTCGAGATTAAATATGTTTTGTGTGTGCAGGAGGGAACGATGTGGGCATAAAGGAAAATGTGCGTGAGATGAATGTGTGAGAAAATGTCAGAATGTGTTTCTGTGCACATGTGTACATGCAAATACATGCATGTGTGTCTGTCTGTGTGTGTTTACACCAAACCCCTTTCAAAGCGACTCCTGCTGACAGCCTCAGGTCTGGAGGTTTGTGACTCAGAGCTGCAGTAATAGACTGAGGTGGGTTGGAAGTGAGCCCAAATGGACTGAATTCAATGCAGAAATTAGTCATTACATCTTTCTTTGAACACAGACTGTAATGAACTATTACTTATGCAGATACAAAAATTGTAATACAACTGATAAATTTCACAACCCAATGTTTTTCTTAATTATTTCAGGTTTCAACAGCCCATTAAAACTGGTTGGATTTTCTGGATATGTGAGAAAAGTGCAAAATGAAGAAGGATTTTTCTCATTTCCCATCTGGGGTGTCAGATAACATTGAGATGGATATCTTTCTTTTCCTTTTGCCATGATGCAAATTCAAACTCAGTTGCTCTCAAACAACATCTAATATAGAAAAAAACTGACTGGGATTTTGACGTTTTTATTATTTGCGGCAGATAAGGTATAATATACAGTAAATTTGAGCAATTTTCAAATTGGCCTTCTAAGCATCTGGAAAGCAAGGTAGTCACAATTATATCCCATTGCATGTATACTTTTCTTAGTGTTAACATCAAACTTTTCAGTATAAAAATTGTGAACCCTTGTCACATTGGGATTGAACTATTTTAGAGGTGTAGCACTTCAATCCAACACTAAACTATTATCCTAATCTTATTTCATATATAGTTTTATCTATTTGTATATATTTTATTTTATTTTAGAATTTTTTTTCCTAAGCTCGAGAATATTTTGCATGTTGATGTATCTAAAAATGCATTTGGGTCTAAATTCTAAAGTGTTACGTGCATTGAGTTAAACAAAATATATTAAATAAAGTATCCATTTTTCTTATTATGTGGTCCTTTTTTGTAAAATGCATGTATAGTATATTCTAAAAAGGCTGTAAAATGGACATTTTGCTCCTTCATAAGAACCAAGTAAGGTGCTTTTTGTCAGTAGGTCACAATCTCAATATTATTTTGTTTTAGGCTTAAAGTTCAAGGCTCTGTACTCACTCTCATTTTCCAGGAAATTGCAATTATTTGGCATGATGAGTTGAGTGAATCTTTATTGTTGCAGACAGAGAGTTTGCATGGCGTAATTTGAGATTAAGTAATGGTAATATCATATAATTTGCATACATTTTATTACATTTAATTTATGATGCTTCACATGAATTATTTGCATGATCTGTAACAAATGTAAACAAATGGTTACAGTGTCACAGTGCAAATATGGAAGAAATTGGAAAAATCTACTTTTGCACTTCAAAGAGAATAATATAATCATATAGTAGTTGCATTTCATCTTTCACAGATAGGGAGGATGACCTGAAATAATAGTCTAATATACCAGCATATTTAGCTATTTTGTCAACTCAATTACTACAAATAGATCGATGAGGAAAATATAGTTTAATTCTCTATGACCTGGAATTTTCTATGCTTTACACTCTGCTCAAATTACATTAATGGTGAATTTACAGTGTTTTAGTGGCATGTTTTTGCAGTATGTTGAGAATTTGGTCATGGACGGAGAGACTATGGTCTGATAAGGTACTACTGATCATAAAAGGACATAACTACAATATTCATTATTTCTTAAACTTAAAACAAAACCTGATCTGCTCTCAGTATTGCAGTTGATCTTGTTCAGAAGCTGAGTTTTCTTTTCTGCTGAACCACAGTGCTCAGATGTGTTTTTTTCTTTCTTGAAAAAGCAAATTGAACAACAGAGATTAACTACTGATTGCATAAACTATTACATTTTCCTTTGAGTGCATATTCAAGAGACAATTCTAAGAGCCACAAGCTTTGTCCAAATATAGAAAAATACATCTTACTGCATAGTAATAGCCACCAAAACAAACAGTTTTACTTTTGTGCTGCAATCACAAACAATTCTACAGCAACAAACTCAGTAATTAGGTGGATACTGTATATTCCGTACCTGGCTTGCAAACTTGGGGTCATAATTTTTTATTTATTGTAACATCCATGCTAAGATGAAGAGATCACGTTGCATATGTTACAGTATCACATGCAAGGAAGATGTGCTTGAGCATTTTTCACTGAAGCCTATGTCTACGTACAGGTATAACAGACACAAATTTGAAAGAATTGATTTATGTTTTCCTTTGTTATTCTTTGCCTACAACTTTAGTTTCCAGTCTTTGCAACACCCTGTTGATCAATCTTATCATCAATCAAACTTTTTTTTTTGTATTTTCATTGTTGTCATCCAACTTGTTGTGAAAATGGAATGAACTCCACAACATGTTGCATCTGTAAGACTTAATTTTGTTGGTGGACATTCTGAGTAACCATATATAAGTAATTGTATCTGGTGTCATATAATACATTTACAAAGGGTTATAAATGTTTAGCAGCTGCTTCTCAGTATCCTGCAAGAAAAATTTTCAACTGTAATTATTTCTAACAACGAATCCTTTTCAATGAAATTACAAGAAGTGAATGCATTTACACCAAAATAAAAAACATAAAAAAACACAATAATGTGGAGAAAATATTGAGGAATATTTCTAATAAACAAGCTGAAGTAATAATGCTCTAGATAGATGCTTTGCAAAGTATTGTTGAAACTGTGTTAAAATGCCCAAAATAACAGTATTATCTAACTATTTTCCTAGGTTTTTCCATTTATATTGGATTTTATTAAAAAGGCAGTTTTTAGTCTTTTTATTGTAAATTCACCTCAGTAAAATTAGACTTGGTTGTAGCACACAGTTTAGTACTGTTCCTCAGGGCTGTAATGTTGCCATTTTCAGTTTGACTCTTGTAAAGATCTCTTTGTGTTTTAGTTAAACCCTCAGGGTACTTTGGCTTCCAGCAGGTTGAAGATGAGGAGGTGTATGTATGTTGCAAAATCTACCTGTGGTTTAATGAGCATTTGATACTCTCACATAATGCAAAATAGTATGCATTAATTTTATTTACTTCTCAAAAGCATACCTTAAAATATGGTTTCTTTCCTTGTTCCTGAAGGATGCCTGAGGGCTTCTTGTCATGGCACTGCCAAGCCCTATGCCCTGTTTCTGTCCATACTGTGTCCTGCTCAGGTGTTGCAACAGATTGTCCATGCTGTTTCACAGGGTGGAAGGTTCCACACTGCTCCTCTTCTCTAAAGTAATGCAGGGATTAGGATCTTTCCAGCCTTTTATCCAGAGCTAACACCTTTACCGTGACACCAGCTACACAAAACAAATGCTGGCTGAGCCGTGTAGCACGCACGCACACAGCATGTTCCACAACATGGGCACTCTGACTGCGCCTGGGTGTCAGCACTACCCAACTCAATTACTTTAGTCTGCAGCGCACCACTAATCTCCTCCCCACTCCTCCTCTACCCTGCCACCATTATTCCTCTACATCAACAGATTTGCATGTACTTCCATGCCACTATTTAGTTTGCAAGGTATTTTTAGAAGCTCACGCCTAATTAGGGGGAGCTGGGGTAGAACACAAGCATAAACGGCAACATTAGTGCTGCCTCTAATGAGAGAAGATATTGTGGGTAAAGCTCAGTAATTTCATCCTGTACTTTATTATTATTCTTTCATTATCATCTCAGTGGATGGCTGACCCCTCTACCTCTCCTACTCCTGCTTTCCCTCTTCTCTCTTCCTGCTCTTTGGAGTTTGAGGTCCCTTTCCTCCCTGATTTTGTGGGTGCTTGGGTATATGTAATTGTGTAAACATAAGGGCCGCTGACAAAGCCCTCTGGAAAAGTTCAAACAATAAATCGCTGGGAACTATATAAGAAAACCACAGAATTTCTACACAGAGATTTTTTATATCACTACATGAATAATAACACCCCCCTTTCCATTATTAGCCTCACTGTATTTCGTGGAATCAGTGCCAAAAGTAAGACGATTGTGCACCCAGCAGTGGCTACTTCCTTGTTGCAGGAGGCTATATCAATTCCGAAGCCAGCTACTAATCTGATTAATAAAAGGCCGGCAAATGAGAAGGAGAGTACTCACTTGCGCCAGCATTGGAGAGGCTGGCGATAGCATTGTGGCAGCTTGCGATAGCATGGGAGAAGCTGGTGATAGCGTTGGAGAGGCTGGCGATAGCATTGGAAAAGCTCGCGATAGCATTGTGGCAGCTGCCAAGTCAAGTCGAGTTTATTTATATAGTGCTTTTCAGCAACAAGGCACTCAAGGCGCTGTACATAAGGAAAACATTACAATGACACAGAAAATCAAACAACAGAGGTAATTTAAAAAAAATAAATGAATAAAGAGAATAGAATGATGGATAAGAAAATTAAAGCAAAATTGGACTGAAAACTAATAATGTTTAGATAACACATTCAAAGGCCACTCTAAACAAATACGTTTTTTAACTTGATTTAAAGCAACTTAGGCCGATAGCATTGCAGAAGCTGCTCATAGCATTGGAGAGGTTAGAGATAGCATTGGAGAGGTTAGCGATAGCATTGGAAAGGCTAGTGACTAGCAGGCCTAGGCTGGTCACGAAGCAAAATTTGGCTTCCTATTGCTATGCTGTTAATATTTATAGTCATATATATAGTCATTTTCTTACTTAGACACTTCAAACCTACACTAATAGCAGAATCTTATAAACATAATTTGGGATAAGTGAAAGCTTTATTTAATTTGTGAAAGTTCCATAAAGGGTGATTTTTTTTTTTTTTTGCATTTCGAGCACATTAGAAGTGGTCCTGCTCCAAAAATACAGTTCTTGCCTTAAACGCCCCTGTGCGTACATAGTGTGACCCCTCCGAGGACAGTGGCAGGTGGGGAGTTTGACTGGCGTGGCACACCTGTTGATATACAGTATATAGTCATTTTCTACTGCTTCTTCCATAGTGGGTCATGGGGAAGCTGATGTGTATCTCCAGCAGTCTATGGACAGGAGGCAGGGTACACCCTGGACCAGTCGCCAATATATATGTAATGTGAAAAGCAAAAGGTATTCATCACGTGTAAAGGTTTTACTGTTCAACAGTGCGAAAATGAGAAACTATCCAGTAAATGGCAGTTGTATGGAGGTCAGAGAAGAATGGGCAGACTGGTTTGGGATGATTGAAATATAACATTTCCTCAAAATAACCACTAGTAAGAACCAAGGTATGCAGAATGCAATCTCTGAAGAAACATCCCATCTTGAAGCAAATAGGTTATGCTAGCAGAAGACCACACCTGCTGTCTGTTACAAGCAGGAAACAGAGGCTACAATTTGCACAGGCTCACCAAAATTGGTCAATAACAGATTGAGAAAAAGTTTCCTGGTAGGTATAAAGAGCATGAATGTGGTTATTAGGTTTGCCTTAAATGAATGGTTAAGGCTGATGTTGTGTGATGTTGTTGGAATAATGTTTTGGCTACTTTTGTGGTAATAGTGTTGTTGGTCACCATTGTCGAGCACAGTCTACCCATTTCAGATGGTTACTTCCAGCAGTATAATGTATTATGCCACAAAGTTAAAATCATTTCAAACTTTTTTAAAATCATGAGTTCACTGTACTGCAACATCCTCCAACGTTACCAGATCTCAGCTTGCTTGTTGCACTTACATTGCCATTAAACATTACCTTAAAAAGAGCAACGGGTGGCACTCCTATAGTTTCCAAGCCATGCTTGTCTTTGTTTTTAATAACTGGAAATATTTTCAAACATTTAAAGTTGTCCTTCTTGTAAGTGAGAAACAAATCATTTTTCAGCTAGATGAACAGCACTGTGCAACCGCAGGTGGGTGAGTGGCTGCACTGTGTTACTCTATGATTTTTACAGTTAGAGTCACTCAGGAACGTTCTGTGGATTTCCATTAAAAGAAATTTAAACTCTAAGGAAAGTATGACATTAAAAATACACCAGTTTTTAAAACGTAACTTTGGTATACCTTGGTACTGGTTTTTGGCCCATAAAGTGTCTATTAAAGTGAACTGATTCCGACTGCACTGTTTGTTGGGTTTTAAAAGCTCATGCCTTTATATAAAAGTTTGAATACCTTAAAACCAAAGTAAAGCAGCCCTTTAGTCTAGATAATCATTTGAGTATGGAAAATTCACGGCCTGTGTGTTTTCACTGGCTACTTAGTTTGGACCCCTTGAGCTGCAGGGGTGTGGGGTGTCATGCCTATCTCCCAACTGTCCTTCTGTAGAACCCCCCCCTTTTTGCTACTCTGCCTAATCAGGCTGCTCAGTATGCAGAACAACCTCCCTTATGGCACAGTGCTCAGTCCCCAGTTGCTGACCTGCCCTAAAGCTACAGAGCTGATCTGGGTTGAGCTTTGCCCAGTCAGCCGGTACCAGATGTCAGAGGGGGTGGATGGCAAATATAGCTTTGCAAAGACAGAAGCAACTCTGAAATAGGTAGTTTTGGCATAAACATTTTTAATGTTAGCCCCTCAGGAAGCCTACGACTTTTTTATTTATTTAGCAGGAAATTGTTAACAAAATGCATGCATTTTGAAGATATTTTTACTCTGCAAAAATCTGACAATTATGTCTTGTTTGGGCATATATTGAACATGCACTGTCCCCCATTCTCACACGTGATGAAGGTATGGCTGATGTAATCTAGAGCAATATACACTCATAACCACGAAGGATGTTTAGGCACGCACCATGTGTCAGGCAGTTTCACCAGAAAGTCACGTAAGAAAAAAAAAATCTCCTCTCTGGGAATTCAAAAGTAGAATTCCTTGTCAGCCTCTCAACATGTCACACTTTAAAAGAAGTCTGGGTATTGATGTCTGGGAAGTAAGTCTGTCAGCCTTGCAGTGTGCCTTGCCATGGCTACCGGCTCAGCCAGAACCCAGGGAGGAGGCTAAACCCCCCGAGGCTGATTAGAGGCATTTCACTGGGAGGCTCCCAGGTCACTCTTTAAGCTCCTTTCTCACCCTCTAAGTCTGCCATGTCAGAAAACCAAGACTAGGAGAGATGACTTTTAAAGAAATTACAGCTGTTAACCTTTCAGTTACTTTACTTTTCACCATTTCACTACATGCCATTATTATGTATGACAAAGTTCCAGATTAAATACTACCAATAGTCTAAGCTTTAGACTGTACATATATTCACGCGTACACGTGTGTGTGTGTGTGTGTGTGTTGGTAATCTTTCACCCGCTGGTCCTCATTGTCACTACGGTGCTTTGATTGATCATATGGTCTGATTCTGTCAAACATTGGTACCACCCTACTAACAGCTGCAAGAGAGAGAGACCCAGAAGAAGAAAAAAAGAGATCATTTGTTGATTTTATGGTTTTAGTTGTATATCTTCAGTTATCTTTTAATTATGATTATCTTTTACACTTTGCAAGGAACAAATGTGTTTACTCCAAAAAACATTTTCCAAAATAAGTTATATTTTTCAATACATTGAATCAAGATATATAGCAAAGTGGGGGGAAACATTATTATTATACCAGTGGAGAGAGTGAGGCATTGGCTACAATCCAGAAAGGGACTTTGTGTCTTTAACTAACTCCATCTTAATTTTTGCACCTTAGGTTTAAAGCTGCAGAAGATTTAGTTATTTTAATGTAATAATATTCCTGATGTAATAGTTTGAATTACTATGTAGGGCTGGAGCAGATAACAGCATCTGGTCAGCCTGAAAAGAATGCTAATGCCCAAATGAAATTTGTCTTTGCTCAGAAAGTGAATACAAAACGGCTCCCAAAGCAACAAGAAAGAAAACTGAAACCAGCAGCATTCCATATCTCATTTTGTTTGCCTTTGGAATTTAATAATTTTTTGTTAAACCACGTTTGTCTTTGAAAGGTTTTCTTTCTTTATGCATTTTACACCAGAGAGACTAAGTTCTGAAAGGGAAGTATATAGTTAAGTCATGTAAAATTCAATGAAACATTAGTTTTATGTATCATTTGTAGCTGTGCATTGTGTTAAAAATATCAATAACAATATAGTGATAATCCTTACATCTACTTAAAAATCAACAAATAGTATGTAACTTGAAGGCCTCCATGCTCTGACTGAGGTCAGATGATGCAAGTGTTATGCAAGATACAATAGTCTAATAGTACCCACTGCAAACCCATAAGATTGCAAACAAAATTTAAACCACATGGAATTTTCCACAGTCAAATAACAAATGAAAAACAATTTGCATCAAATGAAAAAAATAGAGACACATTTTGGCAAAGATGTAATCATTAGATCATTATCTTTATTCCAGTTACAAGTTAAATTATTTTTTGTTTGGTTTTCAATTTTATGACAAAGATAAATTTGATATTGATGATGAAAGAATTGCACACTACAAGTTAGATTAATATGTCTCTTGAATAATAGAGAAATTACCATTTAAAAATAGTAATGCCACTGTTGCAATGTTAATATGAACATGTTGAAAACCACATGGTTAGATATTAATGTCTTTAAAGCAGTTTTTTTATTGCTACAGCAAACATAAGAGTAAAAACCTTCCACATAACTTCTCTTTAATTTTTGTCCTGATGCAAAGTCAATCAGTGATCTCAAAGTCGTGTTACCACAGTCTGTCTCTCATTAGGTCAATCCAGGGAGAGGAGTCTACTGAGGGCAGGTTGACCTTTACCTTATTGAGTTAAACATGCTGAGATTACAGAACTGCCTCACCTCCTAGGCCCGTTACCACCTTGTTCTCCATCAGTAACCTCTGGCTGGGACTAAATGTATATAGTACATGCACACAAACAAAGATCTACACTCACAAAGGCAAAATAATGTTTAATAAACAACCAGTGAAGACCTATTTAACCAGAGAGAGTATAACATGTAGAATCAAATATTGAAAAATGCATTCTTTGGTTTTGCAGAGTATGTGCAAGATTATAGTACACACACAAACTACCCTGGTACATGTAGGCAACCAGCTTTCTTATGGTATGCCTAAAATGCCAAGACAAAGCATGTGGAAAAAAAAAAAATTATAATACACACATGCTGTGTTTAATGTGTCCATGCAGATGCACCTGATAGCACCATTCGTATAAGTCTGTACTTATAGTTTAGCAGAGCTGACATCCGGGACGACCATGCTCCCTCCTTCTTTCGCCTTGTCACATTTGTCTGTTCCTATCTGCCTCACAGCCTCCTCTGCCTCCCCCACACTCTGCCTGGGGAGTGATTAAATCTGTGTACGCCTGTCTACAAGCCAAAGAGATTGGCATGCATACATACACAAATGCATACACAAACTCCAAAACAGTTACCTTAACAGTGACACAGTACAGACCCAAAGATACAGATGCTTATATTTAACTACATTCCATAATCCCTAATGTCCCCTAGTCTATAGCAAATGTAAAATGTCTATTCATGTTCTGCCAAACATAGACGGCTTGTTGCAGCTCAGGTGCTTGTCTATGGTAAAGCTGAATGAGAGGACTGAAAAGACATGTATGCTTTGTTTTACTGTTCACATTTACCTTCCCAGACAGCTTTGCACTGTTAGATAGGAAACCTTCAAAGGCTATCTGTTCATATTCTAATGCTTTGAACGTCTATACTATGGTCATACAGCACAAGGTTATTCCTCCACTTTGTAAGCTTGGCTGCAAGTCCGTTGATAACCCACTATAAGCGAGTGGTGAAGCACCCCAATGGGTGAATATATGTGCACGTGCAAACACGCGGGGTAGTCCGTCCTTATGATGAGTGACTCCCAGGCTGATTAAAGAGAACTCTTTTTTCCCATAATGAACACAGGAGATCCATCAGCCATTGCCTTTGAGGAACACCAGTCGCATCAAGAGCTAAAGTGCCTGTGATCTCTTAGATTTCTACCAGCGTTGATTAACTTGGCAGCATATTAAGTAGAAAGGTATTGAGCTGAACCAAGCAGCAAAACACACATCACAGAGTTTGTCTTTTAGGTGCTGCTATCGGGTAAGATTTGCATATCTGAGTAAAGTTTAAGTGCTTATTTTGGAAATTGAAGTAAATATGATTAAGGTTTTTCAGGTCGATCGCTAAGGTCAGAGTATTATCAGGATTATGCCTGCTCAGCTCTAATCATGCAGAAGTAATGTGTTCCTACATTAACAAATAACTCAAATTTGTCTATGGTTTTCCTTTTTTATGATTCAAAACAACAAGTTACTACTATGTATGAGTTATTATCTTATAAGTAAATGTAGTGGCTTACAAAAGTAACCATTCCATTACAAATTGTTTTCTCATTTTCTCATGTTACAACCACAATCTTCATTTTATTTTATTGGTACCATTTTACAATCAGGCTCCCCTTATAGATCGCTAATAAATAGTTTACAGATATGTTTATTAATTCATCTGTAAATACATATAAATCATTAATAAGTGTTTATAATCTAGTGATTAAGTAGAATATATTATATGGTACAAAGTCTGTTTACAAATTGTGATAACTTAGTCTCAAATGTTTAAAATAGCAACTCTACATTAAATATATAGGTGAACAAATTTGACTCAACATTTGGCAAGAAATCGGTCAGTTTTGCCTCTCTCTCCCCCCCCCCCAATTACTGCATAATATATTATTATTAATGATTTGTAATGTGTTTACAGATGAATTAATAACAGATCTGTAAACGATTTATTAGCGATCTATAAGGGGAGCCTTATTGTAAAGTGATACCATTTTATTTTGATTTTATGTGTTAGACCAACATAAAATAACTACTGCTAGCTGTAAATGAAAGGAAAAGGTTATATGAATTTCTGTAATGTTCTAAAACTAAAACCTAAAAATTGTGTAATATGTATTTAGCCCCACTCTACTGCGTTACATCTAAATAAAAATCCTTGTAACCTAATGCCTACAAAAGTCAGCTAATTATCAACTGTAGTCTTCCTGTTTGTAATCAGACTTCAATTTAAATGGAACATCTCAGAAAGCATAGTTTAAGCCATTCAATGGAAAATGAAAAGAGTATGGCACAAATGCAAATCTACCAACACATGCCTAACCACCTAAGTTGACTGATGGGCATGGACAGCATTAAACAGAGAAGCAGCCAAGATACCTATTCTTACTCTTAAGGAGTTTCAGAGAGCCATAGCTCATGTGGGGTAATTAATTGACAGGGCAAGTATTAGTTATTCCCTCCACAAATCTTGGTTTTTAGTTAAGAATGACAAGAAGAAAGAAGTCTAATTTATACAAAAGCACATGTGAATAATTTTTTCTAGTGATATGAGACCAAAACTGAGACACCTGGCCTACATGCAAAACACTATTAGTGACAGGAAATAACAACGCACATCACACTGAACACACCATCCCCTCAGTGAAACATGACGGTGGCAGCATTGTGCTGTGGGGATGTTTTTCTTTAGTAGTGACAGGCAGGCTGTTCAGAATGCATGGGCAGATGTATGGAGGCTAAAACCGGGCAATCCTGGAAAATCTGAGAATGCAATCTGAGAAAGTTTAACTGCAAACAAATGACAATATAATGTATTAAAGATGATCCAGGGTCTTTAACCTTAGGCCAAGAGCCTGTCTCTACAAAGGTTTCAGCTAACACTGCCATGTCAGGTCTGACCACCAATTTCTCTTGTCCAATATTTTGTAAATGTGCACAAATGTTATCGTGTAACTTAGTCTTCACTAAGTCTTCAGATAGTAATTTCAGGCTCATGTTACAAACCTTTTAATTTTCCTTTTTGTTTTCAGCATTGGTTTTCCTAAAGCTCAATTTAATTCCCTTTATCTATGCTGATAAAGGCCAGACAGCTAAGACATGTTCTAGATATATCTGATGGTCCCCAGACTTCCAAAGGGCCAATGTTATATGCTTAAAAAAATGCAGGGATGGCAAATTGGGATTCGGTGTAAATGTACAAAGGTAAACTTCAATAAGGCAGCGTGGGGACTAGTCCTGCTCTTTTATCATTTATTGGCCAGTGCTCTCACAGCCTGCTGGGAGATGGCCCACTTATTCTACCATACACACCCTGCCACGTAGGTGAACCCTCCTAATATGGGATGGGGGCCTGCCTCTCCTGCAGGCTGGTGCCTGATCTGATATCAGACCAGTGGGACGGATGGCTCGTATTTTCAATCCAACTTCATTTCTCTGAAGGTCCTCATCTTGCCTGTCCTGAACCCAGGGACACGTTGATGGAGGAAAGTTCCTCAAATCTGATTCAGAATTAATGGAAAAGGATGAGGAGATAATCAGTCTCTGTGCAGGCTCATATTTCATCTCCAAACGGAAGTGTGGCAAGCTGTCCTATTTTGGAGTTGTAAGAGAATTTTTGAGACGTAATAGGCATTCCGATGTCTCCTAGTCAATTTCATCCGTCTTCTCCTCTAGTCGGTCATGGGTTGTCGCTCCACTTCTATCCCAAGTAATTTGTTTCCTCATATTTACAACATCAGACATGGCTTTTGATTATGCATTTGGTGTTGGTAAATTAACTTATCATTTCAGCTATAGATGGCATTGAACTGAGCTCTTTGCGTATAGTGAAAACAGGGCTCTAGTCAAGTTACAGGGGTTGGACAACGAAACTGAAACACCTGGTTTTACACCACAATAATTTATTAGTATGGTGTAGGGCCTCCTTTTGCGGCCAATACAGTGTCAATTCGTCTTGGGAATGACATATACAAGTCCTGCACAGTGGTCAGAGGGATTTTAAGCCATTCTTCTTGCAGGATAGTGGCCAGCTCACTACGTGATACTGGTGGAGGAAAACGTTTCCTGACTCGCTCCCCCAAAACACCCCAAAGTGGCTCAATAATATTTAGATCTGGTGACTGTGCAGGCCATGGGAGATGTTCAACTTCACTTTCATGTTCATCAAACCAATTTTTCACCATTCTTGCTGTGTGTATTGGTGCATTGTCATCCTGATACACGGCACCATCTTGAGGATACAATGTTTGAACCATTGGATGCACATGGTCCTCAAGAATGGTTCGGTAGTTCTTGGCAGTGACGCGCCCATCTAGCACAAGTATTGGGCCAAGGGAATGCCATGATATGGCAGCCCAAACCATCACTGATCCACCCCCATGCTTTACTCTGGGCATGCAACATTCTGGGTGGTACGCTTCTTTGGGGCTTCCCCACACCGTAACTCTCTCGGATGTGGGGAAAACAGTAAAGGTGGACTCATCAGAGAACAATACATGTTTCACATTGTCCACAGCCCAAGATTTTTGCTCCATGCACCATTGAAACCGACGTTTGGCATTGGCATGAGTGACCAAGGGTTTGGCTATAGCAGCCCAGCCATGTATATTGACCCTGTGGAGCTCTCGACGGACAGTTCTGGTGGAAACAGGAGAGTTGAGGTGCATATTTAATTCTGCCGTGATTTGGGCACCAGTGGTTTTATGTTTTTTGGATACAATCCGGGTTAGCACCCGAACATCCCTTTCAGACAGCTTCCTCTTGCGTCCACAGTTAATCCTGTTGGATGTGGTTCGTCCTTCTTGGTGGTATGCTGACATTACCCTGGATACCGTGGCTCTTGATACATCACAAAGACTTGCTGTCTTGGTCACAGATGCGCCAGCAAGACCTGCACCAACAATTTGTCCTCTTTTGAACTCTGGTTTTGTCACCCATAATGTTGTGTGCAATATTTTGAGCAAAACTGTGCTCTTACCCTGCTAATTGAACCTTGACACTCTGCTCTTACTGGTGCAATGTGCAATCAATGAACACTGGCTACCAGGCTGGTCCAATTTAGCCATGAAACCTCCCACACTAAAATGACAGGTGTTTCAGTTTCATTGTCCAACCCCTGTACTGATCTTTTATCACAGTGAATGACCTAATCTGAACACTGGGACAGGGAGTGTATATTGTTTTTACATGTTGAATAGTGTAAATCCAAATTCCATTTTTCACTCTTGTCTTGATGTGTCTGAATTTGCCTTTGTTAGATGGTTTTCTACTGACACATTCACCCTGTATTAAAATCTTAATTAACATGAGAGTCAGCCTATCTTGCATTAGTTGAAAAGCCAAAACAGGGGACTGAGAAAATGAGCAGACTGCTTTATGTGGGATCATGCTGATTGGACCCAGAGGTACAACAAAGAGCACTATAGTGTGCTTGTGCTGCTGTGTGTGCATTGTATCTTCTGTCAGTGCTCTTTGTTTGAGTCTCTCCATCTTTATGATAAGCCTTCATAATGAACATGTAAATGCCTTGCAAAGCTTTGCATGAATATATAGGAGCTTGACCTCATACTAAGAGGCCGACATGGCCACAAAGTTAACATTTCCTCCAGTTTTATTTTGAAGGATGAATAGAGAAGATGAATGCTTTCCAACAACTGCTTCAAAATCAAAGACACCCAAGAGTCGTTGGGGTTGAATTGTCTGGGTCACCTTCACGACAGAAATGACAAGTCTGATCAAAGACTGACCATTCGCCGCCGGGAAGCCTCAGTCTGTGCCTGCCCGATTTTTTGACCTTGGCCTTGAATCATGAGAATTTGTGTGCCAAACAAAGGCCATCACTGCCTCCAATAGTGCTTCTTGTATTTTTCATTCATCCCTTGTTTTATCTTGGCATTCTAACTGTATTATCTCCCAGTCTTCCTAGCGAGCTTTGATGCAGTTTTGAAGTCACAACTGATTTGCTGTTCATATCAATGCAAACCAAGATTGATAGCGATTTGGATGAAGAACCAAAAGCTTGTGGCTATTTTAACTTTCTTACTGTAAATCTTTACAGAACCGTATAAAACAGGTTGTTTTATGGGCATGCTGTAGACATTTGCAACACCAATGCCACATTTACAGTTCTCACACCAGATGCCTTTATCTCTACAGTTTTGTTTCCGCATCAGTTTGGACTACAATTTGAACTCCAGATGGAGCATAAATACTTCAATAATCTGAGTACAAAGCAAGTGTGTTTCCCATTCTACTTTGACAGTTGTGCCAAGAGATTAGATCGCCTTTCTAGTTTTCCTGTTGGGGGCTTCAACTTGACCTACCAAGCAGATGTATTTCACTATGTAACGCATTTGTTTCTTTTGTGATAACAATAATTGCACTTACATAGTTGTTTAGGTGAAATTAACTCTTTGATGCATGAATTAGGATAACCACACTGAGGGTTTTTTTTTTCCCTGAGTGCTTTTATTTATCTTTAGGAAAACAATTGTATTAATTTTTGAACAGCAGTTAAGAAGTTCTTTACATTTCACAGTTCTTCACATGTTCACTCAGGTGGAAAGCATGTGTATAAACCTTAGTATATATATATATACAGGGTTTGGACAATGAAACTGAAACACCTGGTTTTAGACCACAATAATTTATTAGTATGGTGTAGGGCCTCCTTTTGCGGCCAATACAGCGTTAATTCATCTTGGGAATGACATATACAAGTCCTGCACAGTGGTCAGAGGGATTTTAAGCCATTCTTCTTGCAGGATAGTGGCCAGGTCACTATGTGATACGGGTGGAGGAAAACATTTCCTGACTTGCTCCTCCAAAACACCCCAAAGTGTCTCAATAATATTTAGATCTGGTGACTGTGCAGGCCATGGGAGATGTTCAACTTCACTTTCATGTTTATCAAACCAATCTTTCACCAGTCTTCCTGTGTGTATTGGTGCATTGTCATCCTGATACACGGCACCACCTTCAGAATACAATGTTTGAACCATTGGATGCACATGGTCCTCAAGAATGGTTTGGTAGTCCATGGCAGTGACGTGCCCATCTAGCACAAGTATTGGGCCAAGGGAATGCCATGATATGGCAGCCCAAACCATCACTGATCCACCCCCATGCTTCACTCTGGGCATACAACAGTCTGGGTGGTACGCTTCTTTGGGGCTTCTCCACACCATAACTCTCTCGGATGTGGGGAAAACAGTAAAGGTGGACTCATCAGAGAACAATACATGTTTCACATTGTTCACAGCTCAAGATTTGCGCTCCTTGCACCATTGAAACTGACGTTTGGCATTGGCATGAGTAACCAAAGGTTTGGCTATAGCAGCCCGGCCGTGTATATTGACCCTGTGGAGCTCCCGACGGACAGTTCTGGTGGAAACAGGAAAGTTGAGGTGCACATTTAATTCTGCCGTAATTTGGGCACCAGTGGTTTTATGTTTTTTGGATACAATCTGGGTTAGCACCCGAACATCCCTTTCAGACAGCTTCCTCTTGCGTCCACAGTTAATCCTGTTGGATGTGGTTCGTCCTTCTTGGTGGTATGCTGACATTACCCTGGATACTGTGGCTCTTGATACATCACAAAGACTTGCTGTCTTGGTCACAGATGTGCCAGCAAGACTTGCACCAACAATTTGTCCTCTTTTGAACTCTGGTTTGTCACCCATAATGTTGTGTGAAATCTCACACTATCGAATGACAAGGTGGCAAGGTGCTCTGTTTTATTTTTAAATGATTGCGGCTATGTGTATATGAAAAGGTTTTCTTTGGCACAGTAGTTGGTAGTGTAATAATTGGTGCAATAGAGTCCTATGAAGTCCCTTACATGCAAGTTGTATCAAAAACCACACACATACAAGAAAATTGCTTTTGAATAGCTGTCTTTTGTAGTGACTACTATGCATCAAAGAGTAAACTATGTGGCCAGAATGATAATCTGAAAAGCCATACCAGTATAGCCTTTTTTTCTCATCTCCCCTTTGTATTGCCAAGAGCGACACAGTTTTTTGCCCTTTATTTTAATATAAGAGAATGTCTTGTTAAAGATTTTTGCATCAATGCACCGCCGAGGTCAACTTGGACGATTTGAGAAACAAAGCTTCAGTACGTTGTGGGATTTTTGGGTCCACTAGCACACAGAAAAGATTTATTGTCTGCTCTTTGCTTGTGCCACCGCTCCTCGTTACCTGCCAACTCTGACCACATCCTGCCGACACCACAGAGATGCATATTCCCAAAAGATGACTTGTGTGTGAATAGGTTTTAGTCAGTGTGGAGTGCCACATTGCCCAGAATGGTGCCCTGTCCTGCCTTGACATGGAATGCTGCTGGGAGTATTGGGTATGAGGGGCAGAGAGGTAAACAGAGAGACATCTGCTCTGGTCACCCATCCTGCAATACCTTATTATACCAGGAGCCTTTGCTACCCTGTAGTTTCCCTCTTACCATTTCCCTGTATGAGTAAGTATGTGTGTTGAAAGGAGTAGAGATGGGAGGTGGAGTAGACAGAAAACACAGGAGTAAGGGGTTGTTTGCCATATGGCTTCCTTGAACTAAGAGAGAGCAGAAAAACACATAAACTACTATGAAAAGGGACAGTCTTTTATTCTTTCTTTCTTCTCAGAAAAACTGCCATTATTTCGTGATGATCTGACTTGATTCCATCACACTTTAATTTGTTTTCTCTAAATAAGCAGACATTTTTCTGCTATACTGTCATATGGAACAATGTGAGCTACTGCGATTTGGACGATTAAATTTAAAATGGTAAACAGCTTAAATAAAATCAGAGAAAAAATTATCTTGCTACACTGGGCTCCAGTCAAATTAAATCATTAATGTGATTTTTTTTTTTTTCACATTGTAGACCGAAGAAGGAGCAGTTAAGAGACACAAAAACACATTTTTTTATTGTAGTTCCTTTCCTCTATTAAACAACATGCATTGACACTTTCCAAAATCCTTGTCTCATTCATTATATGGTTCTATCCAGGAAATAGTAAATACAGGAAGCCTCTCAAACTCCTTAAATGCCACAGTTCCTTTCTTGATTAAGGTGCTAAAGTGAATGTTTGGCCAGATAGTGGTCTTTGCATCATTTACAGTTTCACTTGTGATATTTCAGGGCAGAGCATTACATTCGTCACTTACATTGTAATTTGACATTTTAGTTTAGTTTGTGTTGTGCAACATTTAGAGCAAAATAGTGGAGAGGCAAACACTAAGTATACTTTTACTGCATGTAGCATAATGTATCTAAAGTTTGTTTGGGTGATAAATAGCATAATTGTGCTCTTACAGTGTTGTTAGAAATTGATTTAAATAACTAGAAATGTGGGGAGCATCTCAACAATAGAATATTGAGACCAGATTCTAATTTTGGAACTTAAAATGTCAGCATCCACAACTTGATAATGTCAGTCGTGTTATTGAAAGATTGTTGCTAATAAACTGAATATCATTCAAAATCATCAAACCATTTCTTGTCCATCTCTTGTCCAGTCATTCCCCTCCCCAAGGACATTCCCCAGTGTATACTGCAGAAGAGCTACATAGTCCCTCCAGTGGTTCCTCTATCTGCCCTGGGGTCTTTTAATTGGACACACCTCAACAACTTCCCAAAGGATGTGTCCAGGAGGTATTCCTGTCAGATACCTCAACAGATTTTCTCAACTCCTTTAATGCGAAGGAACACTGGCTCTACTTTGAGTTCGTTCTCATTGAAGACGCTCCTCGTCCTGTATGGGAGACTAAGTCCTGCTATCCTGCGAAGAAAGCTCTTTTCAGCCACTTCTATTCAGGATCTTTTTCTTTTGAAAAGATCCATAACTCATCACCATAGGTGAGTGTTGAACACAGGTTGAAAGGTAACAGAGCTTTGTCTTCTGACTCCAACATCCACCTTTCTGCAGATGAGTCTCCAATCACTCTATCCATCTCCTGCTCCATCCTAACATCACTCATAAACAAGACCCCAAGATCATTTGCTTCCTCTGCATGACTCAAGTCCCTATGGGGGAGCAATCCACCTTTTTTTTTTGGAGAACCATGTCCTCAGACGTAAAGGAGCTGACCCCCACCCTGGCTGCCCTGAACTTAGGTGGTAAATCGTTCCAATCCACGCTGAAGGTCATGGCCTGAAAACACCATCATAACCAAATAATTAAACTTAAGATCTGGCCCTGATACTCCCAAGCCAGACACCTCCTCTATCAAATGCTGTTGCACATTTTTGATTGAGTTAATGCACTGCAAAGTTGTTGGTGGCATTAAGCTTAATAAAAATCTGTAGATAATAGAAAGAATCAAAGAAATGTTCAAAGTGAAATTTTAAGCGTATTGTGAATCCACTCACTTAACCAGACAGATTTGCAAGTGCGACAGCAGACAGAGCTCATATTCAAGCCTCAAACATCACGAAATGTGACATATGGTGCCACAGTGCAACTGATAATACTTTGACTGTGGAGAGATCAAAGTGAAGGACAAACACACAAGGGATATTTCATCCTTTTCTTGTTTTTTAAAGCAGTGAGGTGAGAGGAGATGCAAGGAGATTCAGTGGGGAGAAAGTTACAAACAAGGAGACAAGGAGAAAAAGATCCATTCAAAGATGGAGAAACAAATGATGCTGCTCGTGCACTGGGATTGCCACACCCACCGAGCAGCCGGGGGCTCTGGAGTGAAGGAGGGTTTTCATGTGTTTTATCTCTTCCGCCATCTTTTGCTTCTTTCTCTTTTTGAGGTTACACAGAGCATGTCTCTTTTTTCCCCTTTCCCCCTTCTTCAGTGAGGCACAGATCTTAATCGCCTTTGACCGTAATCTTCCAGAGTGAAACGCTTTTGTTCAATAGACAAAAAGGAGCTTATAGATGCTGCACCCTGCAAGGCTATATCACCATAGGATTATCCTCGGGCAACACGGGAGAGGTGTACTGTGTGTGTATATGTGTGAGTGTCAAATGTAGACCATGAAATAGCACCCTATTTAAGTTGCTATGATCTTTTGCTGGAATATAAAAGTATGTTTGATGGTCAAATTAAAAAGTAAGTTTGTAGTGGTAGACAACACTTAGTTTTACAAACCACAAAATATGAAAAATTGTAATTTTACATAAAGATTTTGCTGGCTTATCATGATGCAGTACATGTGGTAAGCAGTGCTGCATTGTGCATTATTGTGTCTGCCTTGAAAAGCTAAAAATATATCTTGTTTGAAGGTCTCTAAACTCTGATGAGTTGACATATGATAGTTTAAAACAATTGAAAAGCCGGGTCTTTTATTTAAATGTGACAATTTTGTATTTTTATCCTTTCTTCTGCATATGAATTGTTATTATGTGGAAAAAAAAAAAAAACATCCATCTGCTGCATGGAGCAAACAAAAACTGACACCATGTGTTATTTGCAAAGATAACTGCAATCACAGAGAGATCATTTTCATGGCCACAGCCAATCCCACTTAAAGTCACCCTTTTTCTCCATCTGTGAGTCTTCCCAACGCTTTGTTTTTTCCTCACTTTTTTCCTCTATTACTTCACTTTGGACATGCCTTGGTTCTTATTTCTGCCTCTCTCTGCCGCCTCATTTTATCCTGGTTGCATTTGTCACTTTCTCCTTCTCTGTCGCGGTCTTTCCTTGTTCTTTTGTTTCACTGTCACTTTCACTCCAAGCAACATGTTTTGTATTTTTTTCAGTTCCCTATTCTTTTTACATCACATATGCACTTGCACACACAAACATAGATAACATGTTCTTTTTAAAGTGAGATGACTTTATTTGTAAAATAAACCACAAAATAGTAAAATCCCCACTGTATTTAAAATGCACTACTTATTTTATTTTAAAAACAATACAGTCTCAAAGCCTAGAGATAACACAGCAAACTTAAGATATTTACACTGTTCAGGCACATAATTATGACCACAAACAGGTGAAGTGTGAACATTTCAATAATCTTTTTTTATCATGGCACCTGTTGTTGGGTCAGATGTATTGGACAACAAGATAACATTTTGTCCTCAAAGTTGAACTGTTAGAAGCAGGAAAAATTGGCAAGAATATATATTTGAGGAAGTTTAACAAGGGCCACACAGTTCTGGCTTGTTGTTAGGATCAGAGAATCTCCAAAACTGCAGTTCTTGTGGGGTGTTTCCAGTATGCAGTGGTCAAAATCTATCAAAAACAGTTCATGTTTTAGCAGGATAGTGCACTCTCCCTTAAGGCCAAAATGTTTTAAAAATAATTTAAGGAGGACAACAATTCTGGGGTGTTGAGTTGGCCCCAGATTCCTTAGATGTCAATCCAATCTAGCATCTGTGGAATGTGGTTGAAAAGAAAGGGTGATTTATGGAAGGCCCACATCACAACTCATATGACTTAAAGGATCTGCTGCTAACAACTTGCTGCTGGTTACCACTGCAGATCTTCAGAGCTGTAGTCTAGTAGAGTCAATGCATCAATACACTAATAGGCGAGCAACCATAATATTAGATGCTCAGTGTTGACAAGGTATACATTGGCAAATGTGTAAAGATATGTAGGTCTGTAAAGGTGGACTGTCACATTGTTAGAACAATTTGAGAACTCCTTATCCCATTGCACATGATGTGCCTTCAACTAAACACGCATGCTCAGCCTGAAACACTTGGTCCACTGCATTTGGATCAGTATCAGAGATGAGTAAGGCAGAGTGAAAATAATTTACATACTACCATTCAGAAATGACATTCCTATGTAAGATCCACTGGGAATATTCCTGACCATGGATCAAGATTTGCTTAAATGTGAGCTAATTGATGTCTGACACATGTTTTTAACCATTGCTTTGCCCATTGCCTTTGGACTTTGTAATGTAACAGGGGCAAATTATTTTCTCTTCTCCTTTCAGCTCAAATGTGCATCATCCATCTGTGTTACTTCGTTGTTGCACACTTGCGTTGTCCTTGTCCCTGAACACTGTGGATTGACAAATTAGATAGAATCTCATCAGGCGTAAATAATGACAGCTATCTGTAAATAGTGCTGGAGCAGGAGAGCAACAGATGCTGCTCCTGGTGAAGAAGAAAAAGCCTGCTCTCCTCCACTGAGCCTGCTCTTCGCATGCTGCCACTCACGTATTTGACTCCCATTAACACTGATCTATATTAATTCCTTGGAAAAAAGAGGCTGAATAAGAAAGTTGATTAAGGAAATGAAAATCTATTCTGCTGCGCCAAAGCTCAATGTGCTCCAGTCTGTTTCACACTGTGGGATTTTTAAACCTTAATGGCTATCCAGTTAGTCACAGATCAACGAAGCAAAGCTGGGATACAAAGTTTATTTATCCATCTACTAATTGTTTTTTTAAACATTTCCCCTTTCCTGCTTAATATGGTTGTAGACAGAGATGCAGAAAGAGCTTCACTTAAGTCTTATTGCCACTGCTGAAAATAAAAATGTCAAATTTCTCATGTAAGTTTCTAAAAGCAACAGACTCATTGCCAATACACGAAGTGTACAAAAACCCAGTGAGTTACCGTAGTTTGATAAAATGTACCTGGCATTCATCAATATTTGGAATGAAACGAACGCCCTCTCATGTCCGCCGAGGCTTGTATCCAGTCATTGATTTCTGGCCAGGCATTTGCTCACCCCAGCCAAGGCCCAAATGTAATTTAAGTGTAGTGTGGCTACGTGTTTGTAGCATAGAACCTTACATGGTGTGGTCAACAGCCTCAGGCAATGAGTGAGCTCTAAAGTGGCAAATAGCAGAGAGACGTATTTCCTCTTCCAGCTCACCTTGCGCCACCTCGTCAAATTAAACGATAGAGACTGGAGGGCTTTCTGCAGGCCTTCTGCAAGCTCTCACCCTTCCATCTCTAAGAGGATGAGGCAGGCCGATGACAAACACTCACCGCTCAGCACACACATTACAGAGGGTAAAAAAAAAAATAATAATAAAACACTTCAATTATTCCATATAAAATGGCATCAGCTCTCGACCCTGTACTCCAGGAAATTAATTTCAAAATGGGCCTCAGTTACGGCAGCAAAACAAAGCCGCTTGATGATTAGGGAGGATTTTAATAATGCTGGACTTTCTACATTGGTGTGCAGAAGAAGGGACATATATGTAATAATTTGCAACTCTTTAAAGTATTAAAAAAATAACTAAATGTGACAAACAAAAGATTGTAAATCCCTTGTTTGATGTTTGGACCCGATATTTACATATTGGCAGAACCCAGCCCCACCTGCCCCCATCACCCTCTGTGACTCCACAATTGACACTGTGGAATCTTTCCGCTTCCTGGGAACCATCATCTCCCAGGATCTCAAGTGGGAGCCAAACATCAGCTCCCTCATCAAGAAAGCCCAGCAGAGGATGTTCTTCCTGCGGCAGCTGAAGAAATTCAACCTGCCAAAGACTATGATGGTGCACTTCTACACAGCCATCATTGAGTCCATCCTCACCTCCTCCATCACCATCTGGTACGCCGTTGCTACAGCCAAGGATAAGGGCAGGCTGCAGCATGTCATTCGGTCTGCTGAGAAGGTGATTGGCTGCAGTCTACTGTCACTCCAGGAACTGTACACCTCCAGGACCCTGAAGCGGGCAGGGAAGATTCTGGCTGATCCCTCCCACCCCGGTCACAGACTCTTTGAGACTCTCCCCTCTGGCAGGAGGCTGCGGTCCATCCGGACCAAAACCTCATGCCACAAGAACAGTTTTTTCCCATCTGCCACCAGCCTGGTTAACAAAGCCCGGAAACCACCCTGACACTCTCCCTTTCCCCCACACCCCCCCTTTTTTTGCTGACAGGACACCTGTAACCTGTAACTCTATGCGTTACATTAACGCTCAGCATGGACTCCTGCTTTATTTGCACTGCCATACTTGCACAATGATCACCTGCACTGTTGTATTGCTCTTGCATCTTATACTGCTCTATATTTACTCTCACTCACTTAAAACTGTGCACATATATTTATATTATATTGTAGATATGTTTATACTGTTTAATTTGTACTGTATTGCACCGACTACGCCAAAACAAATTCCTTGTATGTCCAAAAACGTACTTGGCAATAAAGCTTTTCTGATTCTGATTCTGATACACTATGTAAAAATAACTTTTTTTTTTTTTACTATTATGTCACAAAGAAAATCACACAGCTTTTCCTGTTAAATCGGTTATGATTACCATTGTATTTCTATTTGCCAAATGGGTATGATAGTTTATTGATATTTTTTTTACTTTCTTCAAATTCAGAAGTTTAATATTTTCTTAAAATTATCCTTTAAACGGCAAGACTTTGGTCAGATGTTTCTGGTATTATTTTACAAGCTTCTAACAACAGTTTGCTAGAATTGATGGAATCGAATCAGGGTTGTAAGCCGCCTTGCTCTCACTTACAATTTACAGCTCTGCCCACAAATCTTCAATGGGACGGACATCAGGGTTGCATGATGGCCACTCTAAAACAATTATTTTCTTGCCCTTAAGCAACTTTTATTGTGCTTGGTAATGTTTTAAGATGTTGCTTAAGTTTTTCCACATAATGTATTTAAAACTTCAATTATGTCTCTGTGTGCATTTGCAAACTGTGATCTGTCTTTTTTATTGTTTTTAGAGTAATGGCTTCTTCTTTTCAGAGTGGTAATAATGACAAACTCTAACAAGCTTTTGCCAGCATTTTCCAAAGGTCTTGGACTTTAGTTCTGGGGTAGATTTGCTCATTCTGTGAACACATAATGGTATGCTGGCTGGACATTCCAATGGTGATTTTTTTTACTCTGATAGATTTTTTTGAATAGATGAACATGGCACTTTCAGACATCTGAAAATCGGATTATGTATTTTTATGTAGTTTATGTAAATATCAGGTTTCATCCATGTAATACAGCCACTGAACTCATTGTTATGTTAATCTGTTAACATTTTGTTGTTGTGTATGAGTACAAGACAAGATGCTGTTGAGGGAGATGGCCACTTAAACAGCCAAAATGTCACAACAGCTTGCAAAGCTTTCAGCGGCAGACATTAATACTAAATGTATGCTGACATAAGCTGCAAAGCAAAAAATGTTGTGTCAGAAAGCAACACAGAGACACAGACATGTTTAAAAATTACACTCTTTGTTCAAGTGCTTCGACATACACACAAAGAATGTCACCTGCTTCTGCATCCAGTGCTTCAGCTGGGAGAATAATGGCTCCAGGAGGTTGATGGACTGTCAGGAGTCACACAAGCTTGTTTCCTCTGTTCTCTCTTCTTTCCCTCTCGCCTGGCGACACAGACAGACGCCACGGAAGCAACTTGTGTTCGCCATGCAGGGAGATAAACTGCATATTGCATTCTGTTTCAAGTGTTACAAATCTCTTGCAATAATATAATAAAAGATGTATTATTCATTGCTTCTGTAGTGATTGAACTCAGGGATGAAATATGCATAGAGCGCACATGCTATTTCAAAAAGCCAACTTTTGACGGCAGGCGATGAGCGAACATCACCTCATGTCTCTGTTGTCATCAAATGCTGAAGAGGGGGAGATGAGTTGTGTGAGGACAGTACAGGGCAGTTTGGGGGCCACTTCATGGGCCGGTAAATGAGTGAAATGTTTCGAGAGAAATATGAGAGTGAGATGCAGGTGAAAATAAGCATAAATTTTCAATCTTCTGTATGATGAGAATCCATTTGTGGTCCCCAGGTGTGACAAACAAAAGGCTGGATGTGTTGTTCCAAATCCACATAACTGGTTTTGCTTTATTTCCTGTTGTGATGGGGTGTGCAGGGAGTGTGGGATTAGGGTGCTGGGGGTGCCAACTGAGTCATTTTGTCGCCTGTGCTCTGCAGAGGGTATAATTGCAGACCTTAAAACATACCAATTCTGCTTTGGAATGTGGGAAACGCTTGGGGGGTTGGTTAGAAATTATCAGTCACATTGGTTTAAAAACATTTGTGTGCACCATATTAGGCAGAGATGTTTGTGACATCGTAGTATGGTTGCTATCATACGCAAATAGTACATTAAAGAAGAGGGGAACAAAATCCATTGTTGCATTCCAGGAAACCTCATCATTACAGCATATATTTACGAGATGGCAAAAAATACGCTATAATTTTTGCGAACATTCTATTTAATGTTGGTGATTCTCAAGTCTTTTTGTATTGGCCTGGGGGCCTGTTTGACTGAGTAATAGACAGTAATGGCTTCATCCTTGTCTGCCTAAATTTGTTTTCCATCTTTGTGACTTGCAAATACAAAAATAAAAAAAAAGGCAAGACAATGATAAATATCAACTATCCAATTACTCTCGCTTTGTATTCAGAAATTTACAATATCAAGATGTACCCCTGCTCTGCTTTGACAACACTTTTCCACATAAACAAATGTCATTTACATTTCCTCTGGCTAGCAGCTAGGCACAGGTTTTCCCATTCATTTAGACAGTTTCCCCCTAAAGTAATGGATTGCCCTGACCTGGAGCTTCTCTGTTAGCATATTAGAAACTGTGGAGAGTATTGCATTGGTGCCTCTGCTGTTCTGTCATTCACAAACAGCCCGTACAATCAACACAAACAAGCTCTGAATCCTACCCCACATACAGACACATGCAGGAAGCCAGGCAAGATGAAGTTGGGGCATTGATTTTATAATGATGTCCTGGCTGCTTCCAGCCATAAAGGAATTGGAGCTGGCTGAGTCGAGCTCTTGGTGTGTGGAGAGTTTTTTGGATTGGAGCCTCCTTGATTGGTGATAACGTCTAGTCCGGTGGAGAGGATGTGCTACAGATTTATGCAAGCGGTTGATCCAGAGCATGTAGACAACAGTGAGGCAGCCGTGCCCAACTTTCCAGAGGCACCCGGTGCCAAACGTCCCTTCCTTAGCGCACACAGACCTGCAACTGCCAATCAAAGCAGCCTCAGGCTCTGCCACTGCCTTGTGCGCATAAATTTGCATGTATTTGCATAGGAATCCACTCGTTTAGCAGACCCACTTGGCTCTCCCCCAAATGGCATTTTCTAACTCCCCTTCCGTCTACCACTTTTCCTCTTCTTATCCTTTTACAAGCACCAATAAGAGACAGAAAATAATCTGTTAACCCTTTTCATACCCAACCCCTCTTGACACAAATTACATGTGCCTATGCATGTTTGTTTTAGATTGCAAATTAGAACATTTAACCAACAAACGATTTAGAGAATAAGCAAATAAACATGGACAGACTCATTTCAGTATTGCTTTGTGCTAACCATTGTAAAACCAGCTCCTCAAAGTGTGAGCTAACACTGTGCATCGTGGTAAGTACCTGCAACTTCAAAATGGCCTGCACTTGAAAGTTGCATCACAGCTGGTGGGACACATAACATTCACCAGCATGGCTACATTATTTGGCAACAACTTTAAAGCCCTTTTTATATGGTTCAGACCACAGGGAGAAGTAGTGCATGTGTATCCTTCTAAATTACAGCTCAGAAGACAAAATAGAATATTCTGGTCAGAAGTGGTTCTAAGGGAGGTCAGGGAGACTGTGAAGAGAATGGGATTACATTATTTTTTTCACAATCCATCAGTCATAGCATCATATAGAAGACCTTACAGGGATTAACAAGCTTTCAAAAGAAAGGGTTACCAATTGCCCTTTGCATGAGTTTTTGGAGTCAACACATGAGCAAGATGATGTTGTAAATTCCTGTCAAGCTCTTCATTTCAGGCATCTTTAACAGCAATCATCTGGTATATTTTGGAGGATGATCTGTAAATCCGCCTACAGTTGCTAAGTTCTTTGCTTTGAGGTGTCCCGTAGGTGATTAGTTACTGTGGATGTATCAAAACATGGTGCTGCGTTCAAGCTAGCATTAGGTGCTTGCTGAGAGCATTCAGAACGGTAAAAAAAAGTTATTCTCACTAACATGATTGCAATAATGTTTTGTGCTTATTTGGGTATGATGGCAATCAACTCGTCTTAAACGTGGCTCACATAAAAATGTCACAGAACCTTGGGTTTTCAACCTGTGTAATACTATGGGCTAAATTAGCTCCGATTGGTCAAATTGCTTTGAGGGTATCAGTAAACAGATTTTTTAAACTCTTACCAGAGATTCTCAATGGGATTTAGATCTGGATTTTGACTATGCTTTGAGTTGAGCCATTGCATTGTAACTATGGTTCTATGTTTAGGGTCCTTGTCATGATGAAAGGTAAATCTATGCCCAGGGCTAGCTTCTAATGGTGAGTTCAGACCGAATGCGATTTGAGCGTCAAAATGGCGTCCATCGCCTCAAGTTGGACACTTGTGCACATTGGAGTCAGATGCTCTAGACGCATGTCAAAAATGCTCTAGAGCCGCGTCTGAGTAAAGTGTGGACAGACGCACGTTGGCAGGAACTAACCTTGGTTATTTTCCTTTGCCGCTCTCTTGTGTACAATGGCAGATGCAATCGAGACAGTGGCTTGGCTTTCATTGCTGAATAATGACAGGACTGGCACAAACCGTGACAATAATGCCCCTTTTCCACTGGGTCGTTTTAGGAGCTGCTGCTCCGCTCTATTCAGGTGGAGGGTGGCAGGAGAAGCAGCGAAGAGAGATACTGCTGTTTGGACTGATGAAGCTCCATAGTTTGCCTGAAGAAGTTCCAATTTTATGAGGAAGTTATTGTCTCAGCCATGACAGTAATAATGACACGGACTTTAAAGCGCATAACTGCGGACTTTGGACCACGGTAAAGTAAGTTGGATATTCGTGCTCCGCGGATACAACGGGACTTCCTCCCGTTTGATCCGAGGCAAACAGTCTGATTACGGGCAGCTGCCCTCTGCCTGCTCCCTCGTCCTGCAGATGCTAGTTTGCGGTTAAGGACCATCAATAAATGTCAGAACCAAACACGCTGTTTCATGGTCATGGTGGTATTGTTTTGTGTATTTTTAGGGAAATGTTTGTGTGTCTGAACAACTGATTTTATGTGTTGTGAGCTGGCTTAGGATGTTAATAAATACAGCACTCTGCCTGCGTGTAATTCAGAAAGCTGATGTGTCCTTTTTCAGCCTTCAGGCGTGGTTTATGATTAGTAAATAGTAAAATGGTTATTCCGTCCCATGATAAAATATGTCACTATTTTACAAAGCTGAGCGTCTGCCACTTTGGACGTGTGAAACGTGTGAAATCTCAAAACGCACAGCACCCGACGTGCAAAACACTTCACAAAGCGCTGTGCCAGAAGCATGAAACGCGCTACAGGACCTCTCGACGCCTTGAGACGTGCATCCACCATAGACTTTGCATGAAAACCAGACTTCACTGACGCTCAAATCGCGTTCGGTCTGAACGCACCATAACATGTTTGTTAGAGGCTGTGTAATGCTGCCACCACCATGTCTTGCCATGTGGAAATCCCACCTCCATGTTATTTAGAAACATGGTGGTGCACTCTGCACATAGACCAAAATGTTCAATTTTGTATCTGACTGGAGCTCCTTCTTATACATGTTTGAGCTGTTCTTTATATGGCTCATGCCAAATTGCAATGACTTATAATCATTTGTACTGCATTTTACAGTTTTTATTCTTAAAGTGCAGCATTATAAAACAACTAGAAAAAAAGCAAGAACTAAATGCAGAAAAAATAAAAAATACATTTAAACACTATAAAACATTTTAAAGAAAAACAACTTGAGTCTTTTCTTAAAACTGTTTGTAGTCTGTGGTTCCTTCAGATGGTCAGATAGGGTGTTCCACAGATGAGGAGTAGCATATCAGAAGGCCCTATTGCCCTTGGGGAGCAGTTTTTTGCGGGGAGAATAGAGCCGGTGGGGATTAGTAGAGCAGAGGGACCATGTTGATGTCTGAGATGTTTTTTTGCCTTTCTTTCAAGAATAGCTTTCTTTTGCCCACTCTTCCATAAAGGCCAGATTTATGGAGGGTACAATTAATGCTTCTCCTGTAAACTTACTTACCCATCTCGGCTGTGGATCTTCGCAGCTCCCCCAGAGTTACCATGGGCCTCTTGCCTGCTTCTTTTAATAATATTATCCATGCCCAATCCGTCAGTTTAGGTGGATGACCATGTCTCCGTAGGTTTCCAGTTGTTCCTTTGGTGGGTGTGTCTCATGAAGTCCCAACAAAATACAAAACATTTCCTGCTTGCAATGTGACAAAATATGGATTAATTCAAAAAGTATGAACACTTTTGCAAGACACTGTATACATGATTAAATGAGACAAGCATGTAGTAACATACAACAGGCTTTTAAATTCATTGTTTGTCCCTTGAGGATTACTGGCAGATTACAGCTCAGTTTGTGTGAGTGTGATTGTATGTGTGTGTGAGTGTGTGTGTGTGTGTGTGGGTGTGTGTGTGTATGTAATTTTACATCCAAACAGCTCAAACAGGAGATTGTGCAGTCGCTCAGGGAACTGTTCTCTCTCCTTATGTTCCCCTGCTTGTCCAGGCAAACAACTGAGCTCCTTATCGCCATCTCTAACCTGTGCTTCCTTCCCTGCAACATATCTGACTCAAACACACACACGCGCAACCACCCACCCATCCACACATGCACGCACACACACACACACACACACACACACACACACACACACACACACACACACACACACACACACACACACACACACACACACACACACACACACATACACACAAAGAAGTGCATATACCCGAGGGGCTAAGGCTGCCCTGTCTCATCCCATTTCGTCAGTTCCTTTGATCCCTCACCCTCCCAAAAATACACTTTACTCCCTCCTTTCCTGTCACCGTTAACTTCCTACCATGCTATTTAAGCTTCCTTGTCTGCCTGGAGCGTCCAGAGCTTTGACGCTAGCTACTGCTGTCTCCTAATAGCAGAACAGGCTGGGGGGTGCCAGGCAACAGGAATACCACAGAAGACCCTGGGGTACACCACAAGATAAGAATGGCTCATTACTGTCATAGAAGGGTTAATGTTCGCAAACAGCTTCGAAGTGCCCTCCCAGAGTGTTGCTACTTGTTATGAAAGCTAATGATGTCAGCGGAGGCCCCGCTTGTTGATTAGTCTAAATGTAGGACTAACAGATGCATGTGAGTGTGATTAATGAAGTAAGGTGAGTATTCCAAAGACAAGAGTAGCCACGGCGGTCCAGGGTCGTCCCAGGTGGTCCCAGGTGAAGCGTGTCTCCAGACAACATTGCAAGGCATCTTATCAGGTGGTCACACTCTCCTCCTTGCCATCCTGATACCATGACCTGCCATGCCACAAACCCACTTCAGCACCCAGACAGGCCAGCCTTTGTGGCCAGGCCTAATTAGCTGTCACAGCAGGTGGAGCAGGGGCCAGGGACACTCTGTGGTCTGCTCTCTGACAGCACGGGTCCCCACAGATCTACCACAGACACTGGAGCACACATGCACATGTGTGCTCCAGTGTCTGTTTATGACTGTGGGGGCATGCTTTTAAATAGTGACAGGATTGTGAAGGGTATGTCTGAATGCAGTGTAGAAATAGTCCCTCATTGACAAGCAGAAAGGAGATTACTTCATTGAAAATATGAATAGAAAAGAATAAACAGTGTAGGTGTGAGTCTGTAAGTCTCTGTTCAGAAAACTTTAATTACCTTTCAGTTAACTTTTGCCTGTGAGAGCTTTGACAGAAATGATGAGGCACTGGACTACCACAACGAATAAACTAACATAAGAAACTGCTATAGGTCACATAAATTAAAACACAGAGGGTTCCTGAAAGCAAATAAGTCATGATGCATACAAAAATCAAAACAAACCTACAAAGCCATCCTCCCTGTCAGAGTTATGGTTCGAAGCAGATGTTTGTTTGATTTAAGGAGCACTTGAATTCAATGTAATGTCTGTAACAGACACCACATTCCATGAAGACAGAGAAGTAAATAAGCAATTTTAGGTGCAAAAATGTTTTCTCTTTGTAGATCTGTGACCATAAACAATCAATCAGGCTTTCTCTTAATAGTGGGCCATTTGCACACATTCCCTGCATCATCGGACCCCTGTCACCTCCCTTCCAGCACAATACATTTCTTGGTTCATGCTACTCTCTAACCCCCCACAGTGTTTGTCCCTCTTTTGTCGCTTTGTGCATGGGCATGGAGGGGTGATACGGTGCATTCTGATGCTCCCCTCTTCATGCTGTTTGAGCTATTACTGATATCTACCCTGAACACACAATGCAAGCATGCAAACACACGCTAAAAGACATACACTTTAGTGCAACACACTCCCCTGGTAATCTATTACCATTTTTATGTGGCTCAAATATTCAGGCTGTGTTAACCAGTGCATCATTATGAGGCTTATAACTGTAAAAGCCAAAGGATTTATAGGCTTTAATAAATTATGTAATACAATAGTACCAATTTTATGAGTTGCAACTTTGCAAATATATTTTAAACAATAGCAATAAAAGAGAAATAACCCGGAAAGAGTCTACTGGAAGATGTGAGAAGGTGATTCCTCCCAGTACTGTTAAAGGCTGCTTTTAACTCAACATCAGTGCCATACTGTTCACTTTGTACTTTATTTTTACATTTATCTCACACACATTGTTTAACCTGATAGGGTTACATTGAATCATGTTTTATTTTCTCTGCCTTGATTATAATTTTATACCTGTTCATGTGTTTTAATGTGTCTGAAATCATTTCCTCTTTGCATACCAACCTGCGGTAATGGCAGTTGTTAGACCCAAACCCATAAAGAAACCCACACAGTGATGTATAGTGCATTTTTAATCGAATATGTTTTCACACTTGGTCAACATAAATCAGCTTTCATCTTATGTGAGTTGGTCTATTTGATCCCATTTGGCAGATGGATCCAATTGTCCACACTGACATTGGGTTGTGACACAAAGCAATCTGACAACAGGCTCATTGATGGTGATGAGTTCTGTTTCATTGCACTGAGATCCAGTCCAATTTCAAAAGCAAATTCAACCATTCATCTTCCAAATAATTGTGGCACTTTATCAATTGCTCCCAGTCTTGTATCTATCACTTCAATTGATGTGATCATTTTCCCAAACAGCTTTCTTTGCTAACAGCGTCTTGGAACACAATCGCGGAGCCTTTGTGTGTGTGCTGGTATAGGTCTAAAGGCATTCCGACGCTACAAGTATATGTGCTTTTGTGTGCCTAAAGGCTTTGGTCCTATCTAGGCAACAATTGTATGTACATTTTCTTATTTGTGTTAGTTTAATTGCAGTTGTGTGTGCAATAAGAGTCTGCTGACATTAGAATAATTCATCTTCTATTTTAATATTATTAGCATTTTCTTTGTTTGTTGTGCTTGGTTTATTCATGAGCCCCTTTCTGCCAATATAAAAGGGACTGTACACACTGACTAAGTTTGAGTATGCATTTAAGGAGATTTATGAATCTGTAATGTGTGCATCATACAATTTGGAGTCCAATGTTTTATGTATTCCGAGTGTGCAGCCGAGTGTGAAGCGGCTGGGATGAAGATTAGCTCCTCCAAGTCTGAGGCCATGGTTCTCGACCGGAAAAGGGTGGCTTTTCCTCTTCAGGTTCGAGGGGAGTTCCTGCCTCAAGTGGAGGAGTTTAAGTATCTCAGGGTCTTGTTTACGAGTGAGGGAGGAATGGAGTGGGAGATCGACAGATGGATTGGTACGGTTGCCGCAGTAATGGGGGCTGTGCCGGTCCGTTGAGGTGAAGAGAGCTGAGCCGAAGCTCTCGATTTATCAGTCAGTCTACGTTCCTACCCTCATCTATGGCTATGAACGTTTTGTTATGACCGAAAGAACCAGATCCCGGATACAAGCGGCTGAAATGAGCTTCCTCCGTAGGGTGGTCGGGCACTCCCTTGGAGATAGGGTGAGGACCTCGGCCATCTGGGAGGGGCTCGGAGTAGAGCCGCTGCTCTTCCACATTGAGAGGAGCCAATTGAGGTGGCTCGGGCAGCTATACCGAATGCCTCCTGGACACCTTCCTCGGGCGGTGTTCCAGGCACGTCCCACCAGGGGGAGACCCGGGGGACGGCCCAGGACACGCTGGAGGGATTATGTCTCTCGGCTGGCCTGGGAACGCCTTGGGCTCCCCCCGGAGGAACTGGAGGTGGTGTCTAGGGAGGGGAAGTCTGCGTATCTTTGCTGAGTCTGCTCCCCCCGTGACCCGGTCCCGGATAAAGTGGAAGACGACGAATACGAGTAATATTTGAATTACACAGCAACTAGTTGTATTTGACACAGTATAAAGCATAATCTTTTCAATTCAAATAAAATAAATAGACATACAAATAGACAAACGTGTACCTAAACTATCACTCTTACTTATTTTTGTTCTGAACCTGTACTCATGTGTACTCAAAACATCTTGTGCATCTTTCTCGCAACTGGCAAACAAACTTTAGGGGCATTAGTGTCGCTCACTCTGCTGGAGTGTGTGCAGATCTTGGGTCAATTGTTTTAGGCATCCTTTCATAAGATTTAAGCAATAGCTTGATGGAATGTAGGCCCAATCTTCCTGATAAGAGTGGTGTTACTGAGTCAGGTTTATAGACCCCCTTTGTTGCACTTTTTCAGCTGAGGTCCACGCATGTTTGATTGAATTAAGATCATGGTTTCGCATTGGCCACTCCAAAACATATAATTTTCTCTCTTTAGGCCACCTCTGTGGTGATATGCTTGTTGTCAATGTCCATTTGGAAGAACCTTTTGTGCCAAACTTCAACTTCATAGGCAATATCTTGTGATGTTGCTTCTATATGTTAGCACCTTGGGCTGCATGGTGGCGCAGTTAGTGGCACTGTTGCTTTGCAGCAAGAAGGTTTGACTCCCGGCCGGATGTCTTTCAGCTTGGAGTTTGCATGTGTGGGTTTTCTTCCTCCCACAGTCCAAAAACATGACTGTTAGGTTGATTGGTCTCTCTAAATTGTGTATGAGTGTGGTCATGGTTGTATGTCCTGTGTGTCTTTGTGTTACCCTGCCATGGACTGGCAACCTGTCCAAGGTGTACCCCGGCCCTTGATGAAGTATAAAATACAGGTTTTTGCAGTTAACTAACAGGATTCAGTTAATCGAGGCAGAAAATCAGTCCTTTAAACCAAAAGAGATTGCACATATTAAAATCTAAATCTGAAAGACAAACCCTAAAACCAGAAACCAAAATATTCAAAAACCCATGATGTGACATTCCATCTGTTTAAATATTAAAGCAAATGAAACAAAGACTAAGCTCACAGCGTTGTAGGACTCCTTTCATACCTTGACCTAGTGTGCCACTGAGTGCCTGTGAGCTCTGGACAGTTTTTGCAGCTCACTGTTTTAGCAGGGCATTAGTTTTTTTTTTTTCTATTGTTCTGTGATTTCTCACAGCTGACTCTTCTCATCAGCACAGTATTGTGTATGAGCCGCAGCGTAGACCCGACCGGCAGGTACATGAGTGGAGAAAAGTGGGATAAACATTCATAAATCTGACAGATGAATTGTGTGTCATTACCTTCCCACTTATTATTATTATCTTGCTTTTCTTTGCACTGTGTGCCACTTTAACTGTTTCCCCATGCTGGGTTGGAAACATTTGTACTGTGGCCTTGCAGAAAGACCGGTGTTCCAGGGGAACTACCGAGTTATTATTGCCTTTTCTGTTATGTTTTTTTGTTTGTCTGCTTGAGTCCTAGCAGTGGACGTTTTGTGCATGCACCGAAAGCAGTGTGTGTCCTATTATAAGATTAAACGTAGTTGATTTTTCACAGGTTTTATTCACTGTAAATAAAAATATTTGTGGGACGTGTGGGGGCAACCTTGGGGTTCTAGCAGGGTAACAGGGGAGAGAAACAGTGTGGGGTTGGTGGGTGGGTGGAAGAGGGCGTGGGGGGTGGGTGCTGGGGGCGGGGGGGCACCCTTGCTGTTGTGGCGGTGTTTGTGTGGGACCATGTTAAATAGTATAAATGATACTTAACACATAAAATCTAATAAAAATTTATTTTTGCAATAGAAATGAGCCCTTGGGGAAAGAAAAACTGAAATAAGATAACGGTTGCCTCAGATAAAAGCCTCTGGGAAATGCACTGACATAAACGGGTCAAAGTATCTGGACAGGTAATCCTTTTCATTGTTTCCAAATTTGTATTACTGATCATTTAACACACTTCTGTATCTGGTCAAAATTGTCCTTTCCTCACCCACAAACACACGACATAGAGCAAAATCAGGTATTTAGTTTGTGTTCTTTTAATAGACATATAAGTACAAGTCCTGACCTGATGAGATGTTCTTCAAAAGTTTAACATCTGACAGCAGAAATCATGTTGGAATGACATTTCTAAATCAATGAAGAATGATGCAGATTGTAACATATTGTTAAAAACTGTGATTTGATTTTTCCCCTAACTGATGCCTTAAGAGATAAGAAAACACTGACTGAAGTTAAAAATTATTAGTCTATACTAATACACTGAATTTATTAGAGATTATTTCAAAACATATCTGACAACCTCTAAAGAAGAGAGGCTAAATAATTTTGCCATGTTGTAAACTCAGCAGATCTGCAGGTCATTGTTTCTTCTGTTGTTCCTGTCCTGTACCAAAATTATCACCCATGTTTTTGCTCCTTTTGCATGACACAAACAGGTTTTTGTCAATGCACAGCTACACTTTCTGTAATTTACATAAATATACACAAATATGGTTAGAGTTTGGTGTAAATGAATTCATATGGCCTTATTTAAACTATGTCAATACAGAGAGAATTGATATTTTAGAAACAGCTCTGCATTGTGCTTTTAATATGATGAGTTAACTAGACCACACATTGAAAATGTAAATGTTCTTATATTGAGCTCATAAATATTATTTTTGGGGATTTACAGTTCAACAAACAAATATAAGGTATTTTTAATTCCAAAGACGTATTTCAATTAGTAGGTTATCAGAATTGACTCATCAGTGAACTCAGATATAATTTATTTGGCAAGATATTAGGCTTGACATTATAATCATGAAAATATAATTTTTCAAATCTGAAAAAAAATATTTCTCTGTTTAGGCAAAACGATATTTTGCAGTCTAGGCCTTATTTCTCAGTCATTGTTTGTTGTTTCTTTACTCTCATCAGATCTTTTCTATATTTCAAATTCACACACACACATACACATACATACACATACACACTCACACACTGAATGCCCTGACATAGTGTCCCTGCGGCCCATGAAAGAGAAAGAGAGAAGCTCTCGCCTCACAAGAACAGACCTCATAAAACTCCCTGTCAGTTTGACTAATTTGTTAGTCTTGTCTCACTGTTTCGAATCGTCACCCCCTCCTTCTCTTAACCCACCTCTACACTGATTCACCTCGTCTTTTTTCCCCACCCCCTTCACTTTCACAGAAAGAAGAAGGAGGGAAATACGAGGGAAAAAATGGGGGGCAATAAATGTAATATAGTGCACTGGCCATTGGTTGCAGTGATCTACGCAGCCGTCCATCCAGAGTCAGAGGAAGAACAGAGGCTTTATGGAGCAGAAGATAAAACACGATGGCTCGATTTCTCATCAGCTGTCTTTGTAAGGCCTGTGCTGTCTCCCCACTGCAGAAGGCCTGTTGGGTACAGATTGGGTAGAAATAAATATAGAATCAGAGAATAAGACTGTTATTGATGCAGCTTGGGCTACAGTCCCCAAGATGTGATTGGGGTGGACCAGGCTAAGCAGAGTGTGGTGTTAAAAATTGATTTAGATGTTCGGCTGAGCCCTTCTGAGGGCCACAGAGTCAATATGAGATACATAGAGATAAATTTAATTAAAAAATGCTCCATGGGGGGATCAATTGCCAGGTAATTATGGAAAACGGGACAGAGATTAGACCAAACACAAACAGAGAAGCATCACAACGGGGACTACTCCGTCAGCTGGACATTAGCAACTTTTTATATATATATTTATTCATTTATGTTTTTTTTTCTTCTTTTTTTAAGTGTTTGCTACCACTCATCCCTTTCCAAACCAGCAATGAAAATGTAATCTTTAACTAGGGGCTCTTGCTTGTAGAGCTAAAAATAGGCTCCATCTCACTGTCAGCAACCCTCGGCTGAACTGTCAGCACCCCTTCTCACTCTTCCTCACAGTGAGGAAGACACAGCCCTCCTTCATGTGTTTTCGGGGGAAACAAGCAGCATATGATCACTCCAGCTCAAAGCCATCCCACCAACATGCACAGCGGGTCCAACTTCTCCTGTCTCCCTAGTCTCTTGGGGAGGCCATTGTGAATTCACACACCAATTTGAGGGAAATACGGATTCCCACCGTGCTACCCTGTTTCCCCTTCCACACAGAAGTGATGGGCAGGATGTCCTGACGTGTGAGCAATGGGTGATGGGAACAGTAATTTGGGCTGCTAAAGTGTGTGTGGATCTGAGAGCTAGTTTTCCAGTGAAATGGTGAGTCAGTGGTGAGAGACTTTTATTTGGTTCCTCTGAATCAAGAAAAAGAAAAAAAAAACATAAAGAATTGTTATATAAATAAAACAACTACATGCTAAACATTACTTTTTAGCAAAGAGCAATGTTTAGCATGTACATATGAACACAGGTTTTTCTCTGTTGTTGGAGTTTCAAAGGCACTTTATTGCAGAAAAAGAGGACATGTTATTGGCTTGACAGTTTATCCAGACAGCCTCAAAGTCAAGCCCCTCTTTAAATTGCTGCTGGCCTGTCTCTTTTCTTAAAATGATTGAATAAATAAGTTAGAACACCTTTGCTGTAACTGCAGCCTCCACAGCTGGCTTCTTGTTTGTGAGTAAGGCTGGTGCCGACCCCCATGCAATCAACAGCAGAAATGGAGTGCCGACATGACATAATGTATAGGTTTTATCATATGGCAAGTGTTTGGTTCATAGTGTTACATTTAATCTCTTACTGCCATTTAGTTTTATTATATATATATATATATATATATATATATATATATATATATATATATATATATATATATATATATATATATATATATATATGTCATCTTAGTTGTTGCTGATTTGACCCACATGCAGAAAACACTCAGAAGAATGAAGAAGTTTAAAGCTTTTATTTTGCCACAGGAGTGGAGAGAGAATGGACCGGGACAGGAACTTCTCAGCTGCATGGAGAGGGAAACAGATAAGTGGTGAATTGTTTCAGTGAGGATGATTTGATATTCTTTTCTTGTCTTACAGATTTCAGTAGTGGAAGGTCTTCCGGGAGGAATATCGTTCCGGGTCGGGTAAGCTCTTTGTAAGCATGGGTAAACGTAGAATCTGCTGACCTTCTTTTCTGGAATCAGAACTTAGATCAGGTGCTTTCCTTTTGGACAGAGTCCGGAGGTGCCACTCATGGGAGGGTGGACAGGGTTCGCTCGGTAGAAGCTGGTGGTAGGAAATTCAGAGTCTGCCAGCTGGAACTTGACTTGGGGATCCCAACTTGAAGTATTGGCAGTGAAGGCATGGTCAGGTAAGTTCTTCAAAGGAGCTTGAGCTTGGAACCTGGAAATAAGTGAGGACAAAAAACATTAGGGACTTGGTTCGTCAAGAACTTGGAGTAAACCAATAATTTGGCCGGTGGAATGTTACCACAAAGGCAAATCAGTCAGGCGTCGAAGTGCTGGCAGCATGCCCCTTTTAAACATCCCAGCTGATGACGGTGATGAATAACACCTGTCACCTAACTCTGCAGAGCTATAGCGGCATCTAGGGGTGAAGCACTGTTAATAGCAGGCAAAAAAAAAGTCAACAACTCCCAGACCCTGACATCATCCCCCCTCAACGGCCGCCGCCTGGTGGCCTCGAAGAAGGCCCAAGAGAAGAATGATAATCCCTGACCAGAGAAGGGTCACGGATGAACGACCTGGGCATCCAATCGACAAGGTATTGCCAGCCCCTACCCTGCCGACGGTAGTCCACGATCTGTCAGACCAAATTAACAGGGTGCCCCTAAAAGTCCCAGGTGGTTGGTGGGGGCTCGGCTGGAGGGCAAAGCATGCTGGTGGACACTGGTTTAAGCTGGGAGACATGGAAGGTGGGATGTATGCGAAGACTGGGCAGGAGACAGAGGCAAACAGTAGTGGGACTAATAACTGAGTCTACAGGTGTTGGACAATGAAACTGAAACACCTGTCATTTTAGTATAGGAGGTTTCATGGCTAAATTGCCTGGTAGCCAGTCTTCATTGATTGTACACTGCACCAGTAAGAGCAGAGTGTGAAGGTTCAATTAACAGGGTAAGAGCACAGTTTTGCTCAAAATATTGAAATGCACACAACATTATGGGTGACATACCAGAGTTCAAAAGAGGACAAATTGTTGGTGCACGTCTTGCTGGCACATCTGTGACCAAGACAGCAAGTCTTTGTGATGTATCAAGAGCCACGGTATCCAGGGTAATGTCAGCATACCACCAAGTAGGACGAACCACATCCAACAGGATTAAATGTGGACGCAAGAGGAAGCTGTCTGAAAGGGATGTTCGGGTGCTAAGCCGGAATGTATCCAAAAAACATTAAACCACGGCTGCGAGTCAGGAAACGTTTTCCTCCACCAGTATCACGTAGTGACCTGGCCACTATCCTGCAAGAAGAATGGCTTAAAATCCCTCTGACCACTGTGCGGGACTTATATATGTCATTCCCAAGACGAATTAACGCTGTATTGGCCGCAAAAGGTGGCCCTACACCATATGAATAAATTATTGTGGTCTAAAACCAGGTGTTTCAGTTTCATTGTCCAACCCCGTATCTCATAGGGGCCAATGAACCTGGGAGAGAGTTTCCTGTAGAGGCACTTGAGCGGGATGTCCCGAGAGGAGAGCCAGACTTTTTGGCTGGTTTGGTACTGGGGCGCTGGCGTGCGCCTTCTATCAGCAAAACATTTGTTCTGAGAGGCAGTTCTCTTAAGGGCTTGGACAGTTGAGTCCCAAATTCACTTACAGCGACAAATGTGATGTCGAAATGAAGGGACCGCTATTTCTTTCTGATCAGCGGGGAACAGTGGCGGCTGATAGCCTAGCAAGATTTCAAACGGGGAATGACAAGTTGCAGATGAGATGTGAGAGTTATGGGAATATTCCACACAAGGTAAAAAAATACTCCAGTGAATGGGATTGGTGAATGTCAAACATCTAAGAATGTTCTCGAGCTCCTGATTCATGCACTCAGTTTGGCCATTGGACTGTGGGTGGTATCCTGATGTCAGGGAAATTTTAGCTTCTAAGGCTGCACAAAATTGTCTCCATACTTGTGAGGTAAATTGGGGACCTCAATCAGATAGTATCTCTCGAGGGATTCCATGAAGCCGAAACACGTGCTTGACTATTAAGTTGACAGTTTGGAAGGCCGACGGCAATTTCTTAAGAGGGATGAGGTGACGAGCCTTGGAAAAGCGGTCAATAATAGTAGAGATGGTGGTCATACCATGAGAGGTAGGCAGAACTGTAACAAAAATCGAGAGCGATGTGGGACCAGGGGCACGCAGGAATACCGAGAGGCTGAAGTAGACCTGCTGGTGGTTGGTTAGAAGGTTTGTTTTGTGCGCATATAGTACAAGCCTTGACATATTCACAAACATCTTTGTGCAACGACGGCCACCAGAATCTCCTAGAAATTAAGGGCACTCTCCTAGTGGTTCCTGGATGGGCTGTAAACTTGGTGGAATGGAATCAGTGGATAAGTCGTGCACGACCAGAGGTGGGGACATAGGTGCGGTTAGATGGCCTGGTCTTTGGGTCAGGTTCATTACGCAGGGCTTGTTGTACTATACTCTCAATCTCCCAGGTTAGAGTGCCCACAATACAACTGGGAGGTAAGATGGGAGCTGGTTGTTTATCTGAGTCGTCAGTGGAGAACTGGTGGGACAGGGCGTCATGTTTCTGATTCTTGGAGCCAGGTATGTAAGAAATGAAGAGGTGAAACCGAGTTTAAAAAAAGTGACCAACGAGATTAACGGGAATTTAACCGCTTAGCAGACTGAAGGTAGGATACATTTTTGTGGTCTGTCCATATCAGGACTGGATACTCGGCGCACTCAAGCCAATGTCGCCACTCCTCCAGCGCCAGTTTTATATATATATATATATATGTAATATATGTCCTCTTCTTATGTCTTGTCTGCGCCCAATTTCTGCTGTTGATTAAACAATCCTTGGCATGTGTGGAATATGCATAAACAGGCATTATTGGGATACAAGGGCCCCCTTGGCTGCAATAAAAGTGGGAGTGGTTTGAGGCAATTTTAGGGAAACAGTGTACAAGCACTTAAAGTGAGGGGAAATGCAAATATTATGAATAACAGGTACCGTCAAATGTAGTACATGTGTAATGGCCTGAAAGGTGCCAATCTGCAGAAGCACACACAGCAGTTACCAAGCTTTTTTCTTTGAAGGGACATTTTAATTCTCTTTTCAGCAAAAATATTCTCCTCAACGTTTCTCTGTGCTCAGCTTTCTTTCACTCCCATTTATTGAGACCTGGAAGAGGTGCACTCAGTTTAAGCTAGTCAAGTAGAAAACGCAAATTTCAACTTCAAAATTCTACAAAGGATTTAAAGAAACCCATAAACACAGTGATTTGGCTTTTTTTTTTTTTTTTTTTTTGACTGGCTATGTTTGGTAACACATATTAGAAGCAAATTTTCCTAATAATTAAAAATATATTTTAAGATCTTTGAGGGGGTAAGGTGCTTAATTTGAGGGGGTGATGCCCCTAAACCTCCACTTGTGATGCTGACCCCAGTCCAACACAGCTTGTCCCTTCAATCCTATCTGAAAACAAAGAGAGACAGCCAGAAGGTGTCTAAATCCTGAATTGAAGAGCCTAAGGGCTCTTTTTGGTTCCACTGGAAAACTTTATCTGCATTATATTATAATAGCAGAATGATAATGGGAACTATCCCACAATAGATGGTTAATCAAGAGAATGGGGCTACCTGAACTCTTGAAAGGATCATACAGGGGTTGGACAATGAAACTGAAACACCTGTCATTTTAGTGTGGGAAGTTTCATGGCTAAATTGGACCAGCCTGGTAGCCAGTCTTCATTGATTGCACATTGCACCAGTAAGAGAGAGTGTGAAGGTTCAATTAGCACTGTAAGAGCACAGTTTTGCTCAAAATATTGAAATGCACACAACATTATGGGTGACATACCAGAGTTCAAGAGGACAAATTGTTGGTGCACGTCTTGCTGGCACATCTGTAACCAAGACAGCAAGTCTTTGTGATGCATCAAGAGCCACGGTACCCAGGGTAATGTCAGCATACCACCAAGAAGGACGAACCACATCCAACAGGATTAACTGTGGATGCAAGAGGAAGCTGTCTGAAAGGGATGTTTGGGTGCTAACCCGGATTGTATCCAAAAAACATAAAACCACGGCTGCCCAAATCACGGCACCTCAACTCTCCTGTTTCCACCAGAACTGTCCATCGGGAGCTCCACAAGGTCAATATACATGGCCGGGCTGCTACAGCCAAACCTTTGGTCACTCATTCCAATGCCAAACGTCGGTTTCAATGGAGTGCAAATCTTGGGCTGTGGACAAAGTGAAACATGTATTGTTCTCTGATGAGTCCACCTTTACTCTTTTCTCCACATGTGGGAGAGTTACGGTGTGGAGAAGCCCCAAAGAAGCGTACCACCCAGACTGTTGCATGCCCAGAGTGAAGCATGGGGGTGGATCAGTGATGGTTTGGGCTGCTATATCATGGCATTCCCTTGGCCCAGTACTTGTGCTAGATGGGCGTGTCATTGCCAAGGACTACCGAACCATTCTTGAGGACCATGTGCATCCAGTGGTTCAAACATTGTATCCTGAAGGCAGTGCCGTGTATCAGGATGACAATGCACCAATACACACAGCAAGACTGGTGAAAGATTGGTTTGATGAACATGAAAGTGAATTTGAACATCTCCCATGGCCTGCACAGTCACCAGATCTAAATATTATTGAGCCATTTTGGGGTGTTTTGGAGGAGCGAGTCAGGAAACGTTTTCCTCTACCAGTATGACGTAGTGACCTGGCCACAATCCTGCAAGAAGAATGGCTTAAAATCCCTCTGACCACTGTGCAGGACTTGTACATGTCATTCCCAAGACGAATTGACGCTGCATTGGCCCAAAAGGGGGCCCTACACCATACTAATAAATTATTGTGGTGTAAAACCAGGTGTTTCAGTTTGATTGTCCAACCCCTGTAGATAAATTAGCAAGAAAAATTTTACTTTTAACAGTTAACTTTTTATTCAGAAATGTTTTATGTTTTGAGGGTCAATACAAAGTAGACTTTTTCGGATATCATGGTACCAACATTTTCTATTTTTAATTTTTCTAATTTTAAACTGAATCATAGCTTGACTTCAGGCCGGATGATGCAAGGCAGAAATGTCCATATATTGATTAAGCTTTTTTCAAACTAATAAAGCTTTGTTTGAAATGCTGAAATATTTCCACAGTTCTTCAACAGAAGCCATTAAAATGAGAGTTTGGATCAAACTTTCACCTAAAGTAGGATTTAAAAAGAGCAATACTAAACCACTTTGGACACAACCAAACTTGTTTGGAAACTAGAATGAAAATGTAGCAATTGTAAAATATCTACTTGTTTGGATCCATTACTACTTGGATCCATATCAGAAATGTGCACATTGTGCAGAAATGTAAAATGTTGTCATAAAATAACAGCAATATACGTCTGATCTACTTCTTATGCAATATGTTATATTTGGATAACTGTCTTTTTTGTTTGTTTTGACACATCCTTTATCTGTTGCTGTGACTGATATGTCTGCTTAAAACTTTGGACACAAGTAATTTGTCTCACTTTAAAGATAATGATTCATCACCCCATCTTCCTAAGAATACCACAATTAACCTATAATATTGTCAAGCGCAAATAAGATGTAAAATAACAGCTGTGCGTGAATACAATTTTGACTTGGAGAACATGAAAATAATGCAAGACAGCCTGTGCTGAGTATTTTATTGTATTGTATTGTGTTGGATTCCATATGGAACAATAAGCCATTTATTGCAGCCTCAAAAAAACATGTTTTGGGATTATGTTTCTTTTTATGGATTTGATGATGATTTTGTTTGTTTAAATAGCATCAATTCACATATTTATATCCAACTATATTCTTTTTGTCTCCAATGATATCTAGTTATGACTAATTCATTCTAGGTTCATTTAATTAATTTAATCTCATTCATTATTTTAAAATGTAAGGATTATAATTATTAATTTATTATTATTTATCAAAAATTATGATAAAAAATCATAATTCAGAAAAACAAATTCTTAACCGAAAATCATTATTTATGAATAGAAATCAGAGATGTCCTCTGGTGTTGTGATTATGGGCTCAAAGCCCTTAATAATTACAACTAATTATTTATTATTAATAATTGATAATTATTAACCAAAACCACTAAATGTCACTGTTTATTCAACCGCTTCACTGAAGGTGGGGGAACTTTGACCTTATTTTGACAGATAAATCACTCTTGCACACAATAAACACAAACGCCTCTCTTAGATACAGGGGTTGGACAATGAAACTGAAACACCTGTCATTTTAGTGTGGGAGGTTTTATGGCTAAATTGGACCAGCCTGGTAGCCAGTTTTCATTGCACATTGCACCAGTAAGAACAGAGTGTGAAGGTTCAATTAGCAGGGTAAGAGCACAGTTTTGCTCAAAATATTGCACACAATATTATGGGTGACATACCAGAGTTCAAAAGAGGACAAATTGTTGGTGCACATCTTGCTGGCGCATCTGTGACCAAGACAGCAAGTCTTTGTGATGTATCAAGAGCCACGGTATCCAGGGAAATGTCAGCATACCACCAAGAAGGACGAACCACATCCAACAGGATTAACTGTAGACGCAAGAGGAAGCTGTCTGAAAGGGATGTTCGGGTGCTAACCCGGATTGTATTCAAAAAACATAAAACCACGACTGCCCAAATCACGGCAGAATTAAATGTGCACCTCAACTCTCTTGTTTCCACCAGAACTGTCCGTCAGGAGCTCCACAGGGTCAATATACACAGCCGGGCTGCTTTAGCCAAACCTTTGGTCACACATTCCAATACCAAACGTCGGTTTCAATGGTGCAAGGAGCGCAAATCTTGGGCTGTGGACAGAGTGAAACATGTATTGTTCTCTGATGAGTCCACCTTTACTGTTTTCCCCACATCTGGGAGAGTTACGGTGTGGAGAAGCCCCAAAGAAGCGTACCACCCAGACTGTTGCATGCCCAGAGTGAAGCATGGGGGTGGATCAGTGATGGCTTTGGCTGCCATATCATGGCATTCCCTTGGCCCAATACTTGTGCTAAATGGGCGCATCACTGCCAAGGACTACCGAACCATTAAAATCCCTGTGACCACTGGGCAAGACTTGTATATGTCATTCCCAAGACAATTTGATGCTGTATTGGCCCTGTAAAGGAGGCCCTACACCATACTAATAAATTATTGTGGTCAAGAACCAGGTGTTTCAGTTTCATTGTCCAACCCTTGTATGTGAAAATGTATTGAAGCCATATAGCCCTGATGTAATTACTACTTTGATCCAAAAACCTTCACCTAACTAACAAGCACTATTCTACACAAATGGGATAAAAATGAACACCTAACAATAATAAAAGAAAATAATAATAAAAGAAAATATATGCACATTGAGTGTCTATGGAGATCAAACCAGCAGTTTTATGGACAAAATGTGCAATTTGGGTTCACTTGGAAAGAGAAGCCTTCCTGGTGTGCTGATGTCTCAATTTCCGGTGATCAGCTGGTAGAAAGGTGGGGCCACACCCTTAGCCACTAGCAGCAGATTGCCCTAAATCTCGAACAAAGGGTCACTAACCTCTGAGGTGGGAACTCAGTGGAAAAACTCCAGTAAAAAATCTGGGACAAAGGAGTGGTCAGGCGAGGCCCAGACCACAGCTGCTTTGAATGGAAAAACTTGAAAAGTCAAATTTCTAACTCCTGGTTGATTTGGGATCAGCTGGACAAAACACACGCACCTTGCTGATTGCATCTGCGCTCCGCGATTCAGCCAAACAGCAAATCAAAACAGTTCAGCATAAAACACTTCAATCAGTTTTGCATCCAACAAGTTGATACTTTGGATTTATTAATGTTGATTCTAAATCATCTTAACTATGGCTCATCCTGCCCAGACCTCTAAATGCACCTATCCGATTTAATATAAAAAAGAACGAAATTATTGATCATTTCTATTCTCCACCAGTTAAGGATGGGTCAGGTCTGAAGAAAAGGTGGGGCGGGATCACACATCTGTGATCAACTCATAAAAAACAAAACAGTCATCCGTCCAAAACGGGGAAAATATGATGAACCATTTAGTCGACTGAATCACAAGGGGTCTCCTTGGAAATAAAACTGTGGGTTTCCACCTGCGCTGGAGTGTCACCGGGGTCTTCGATTGGTATATGAATCTTCTGACCTTCTTGTATCAGACAGATTTCCAGCTTTCGAGCTCTTCCAGTAATGGCCGTGTGGAGGGAAAGTCCGCCTGCGAGCTTTTATCTCTCCAGATATGCGCCTCTCTGGGTGACTACAGAGCTGCAACGTCTGTCGAGCTGCGCATATCGAACTGCGCAGCCCAGCCGGTCTGTGCCCTAAAATGGATGACCCCAACAACAATCTGTTCAAACAGTCTGATTAAAATTAAAATTAAATTACAAACATTGCAATTCCGATTTTGTAAATGTAATAGTGGTAGAGCATACAGTATGTGAACTATATGCACTATATATACATGGCATATTTGTGACACTGATACCGTGCAACTTTTCGAAATGTCCAAAAAATATGTTGCAGCCTGTCTTAGTTAATTAAACTGTCTATGCTACATTGTCATGGGAATGTGATTGCAGAATGTTAATTCGATTTTCAAATGTCGTTGAAACGGACATTCAGACTTGATAGAGTTTACTATGAGAAAAATATATTTATGTAAGAAGAGGAACGTTGAATTGTATGCTGAATTTAACAGGGAGTCATTGGAAAGTCTGTTTGCATTTCAGAAGTCTAGTCACACTGAATGTTCTTTCTTAAGTGTTTAATCATGTGTTTTCCTATGAAAATTCCACAGCACAAGATCTCAGGATTACATGTTAATTTTTTTATAGCGTAGATCTGCATATTCTTTTCCAGTTGAACAATTGATTATGAGTATATTTTCTCAGTTTTTTAGTTGAGAAAATATAATTCTTGTCACCAAGAAGGAGCAATACATTTAAGAATTGCAGTCAATTGAGCCATTAAGTGGACAGAAAGTACTCACAGTTTTTTGTAACAGCTTTTTCTGTAATTGGAATTGTTCCACTTGCTTGCTTTATGAGCTGCGATATTCACAGATCACACTCAAACAAAGTTAAAGCCAATAGTGTCGTCGTCTGGCTTTCATTTTGCTACTCTGTTATCAATCATACTGGCTACACCAACACACAAAGAGAATTAGTCAAAGACAAATACACTAGCATAATGTCTGAAACCTGAAAACTGTCTTTTACAGGGAACTGTAAGCAAGTTCTTCTCTTCCACACTAGTGGTTCATTCTCCCTCCGTGACAGCAGCTAACTTTTTTTCATCATAGTAGAATGAAAGATATAGATTTGCCCTTGGAGATTAGATGAAAGAAAAAATTTTCCTTTATGTATAGACATAAAGGAAACAGAGCATGAAGAGGGGGAAATATAGAGAGCGGAATATGGGGAAAAGAAAAAAAGGAAAAACCGGAAAAAGAGAGATGGCCTCTGTAAGTGCAGCAGCACAGAGGCACAGACTTGCAAGTTCCCCTGCAAGACAGCATGAACTGCCTATTTGTCAGCATTGATCAACCCATTAAGGGGCTGTAGTTGGAAGCATATTGGTTTTAGGGGCCAAAGGAGCAGTGAGAGACAAAGATAAAGCAAAAAATATGGTGTGCAGGTGGATGTTGGGGTTGGGATGGTTGAACTTTCGGCCACCGCACATCTACAAGATAAGAAGTCTGTTGTCCTTATCCTCAACATTTGTGTGGTTAATGTGCACCGTTGTAGGGTGGTAGTTGTAATTTACTCAAAGCATCTCTGGAGACCTTGCTGTATGTTGTCTCCGCTCCTTGTCAATGCAATACTAATAAGAAGCTAGCTGATGCCTCATAAATAGAATGTCACTTGTCATTTTCCTCAGTGTGTGTGTTTGTGAGTGTGGGCTTGTGTGCGTGCACAATGGGTGGGTGGTAGGTCTTGGCCCAAGGGGAAAGCAGGCAGCCTCTTCGCCCGGCCTCTGATGAATTCATATAATTAACTCTGCCTTGATCTGTTGGCTAATCCTGCACTCAGTAATAAGGGATTAAAATGTCACCTAAGCCACCTGCTGTTATTGAGCCCCAAGACTTTTGTGCCTCTGTGTGTTTCGCAGTGTACGTCAGAGAAAAAAAAGGAAAAAAGAAACATGATAAAAGTAAAGTGAACTTAAAAATGTCTGTACAGCAAGCCTTCTTATTAGAAACATTCCAGCTGTCTGCTCCATTAAATGCTTGTAAGGACACTACAAACCAGCTGAGAGAGGCATTTATACTCTAGCCATATGCATGCAAGCACTATTTACAGGTGTACAGTTTGGTATAATGCTCAGTGCCATCATTTGGCAGGAAGCTGAAGCTTAAGTTGTAGACTTGCTGTGAAAACATGTCATTAGACTCTCGAAAAAGGGACATGAAAGTAGGACAAACTGGATGGTGGGAGTTAAGAAATATTTTTTCCTCCTTATCACCTTCTTGGACCAAGTAAAGAAAAAAAATAGAGCGAGGTAGAGAATAGCCAATTGGTTGGCAAACAGCCTGCAATAGCCAATGACCTGGTTGTCATGTCTGCCTGCTGGCTACCTCCGCTTTGTTGCTTAGCAACACCAAGTGTACTTTTGAGTTAGTAAATGACTCTTGTTGCTGCAGTGGCTCAGGGGCTACTAATAAAGACTTCTGACCAGACCAGTCACTGCCGTTTGAGACCTAGGAGCTGAATGATCACCGGACAGGGATTTTGGGAACATCATAAATCTCTGATGATATTCCATTTTTGCCCCCACCTCAAGCTGCTATAAGTACACACATACAAATAAAAATGTAAACACAGCATCTTGAAACCCCCATTCCACACAACGCTCATTCTGTTTATATCAGACTACTATTAACTCCTCCTGTAAACATATTCAATGCAGTACTGATGACTGGTGTCCAAACATTGACAACTGTAAATTGTTACCCATTTCGGCTTTCAGAAAATAGGAGTAATGAAAGCCCCATTAGCCCTCCAATGAAACAATAAATGCCCAATTATAGTATTTTATTTTTAGCCATTTTTCCAATAGTTACAGAGAGCCAGTTTTCAGCCAAGTAAGTGGTGTAAGTGAAGCATTTAAATAATTCTCTAAGATAATAAAGGTTAATGTTATTACGGTACCGTTACTTTTTTCCTTTCAAATGTAATTATTTTACTCTTAAAGATTTTGTATTCAAAGTGAACAAAATCAACAACTTCTATTGGTTCTGCATGTCAACCAATACTAAAGCTGCTTTTAAACTGTTTCCTTTCTTCCATGTATGTTTCCAAATGTTAAAAGGAGATTTTATGTGGGTCTAAACAAGTTACTGAACAAATTTTGTGTAATATCAATATACAGTACCTTACTTTATGTTAATGTTTTGTTTATGTTTGTTATGTTTTTGATTATTGATGCTAATGATTTAGAGATAAAAACTCAATGCATATCCCATAGTCTGTGAGTACCTCAGGGGTTTCAAACTCAATCATCAAAGGGGCCAAAGCCTAAAACATAGACTAGCAATGTTTTGAAAAAAAACATAAGAATGCCTTTCTCATTTAATGGTTTTCCTTATGTTTATGACTATTTACATTGTACGTAGAATCTCAATGAAGGTATCAAAGCTGTGAATGAACACATATGCAATTATGTAGCAAACAAAAAATAGAAGAATGTTAAATATGTATTATTTTAGATTCCTTAAAGTAGCTACCCTTTGCTGTGATGACTGAAATACTAACGTTTGGCCATCTCTCAAGGAACCTCTGGGAAGATCTTTCAAGACTCTTTGGAAAACAATTTCAGGTGACCACCTCATGAAGCACAGGGAGAGACTGCCAAGAGAGCAAAGCAGTAATCAAGGCAAAGAGTGGCTATTTTGGAGAATCTAAAACTTAAAAAGTCATTTCACACTTTCTCTTACTACATAATTCCATGTGTTTTCATTCATAGCTTTGTTGCCTTTGATTATGATATATATATATATATATATATATATATATATATATCACGCTGAAGGCATCAAAACTATGAATTAACACATGTGGAATTATATACTGAACAAAGAAGTGTGAAACAACTGAAAATATGCCTTATATTCTAGGTTCTTCAAAGTAGCCACCTTTTGCTTTGATTACTGCTCCGCACATTTGCATTCTGTTGATGGGCTTCAAGAGGTAGTCACCTGAAATGGTTTTCCAACAGTCTTGAAGGAGTTCCCAGAGATTCTTAGCACTTGTTGGCCCTTTTGCCTTCACTCTGTGGTCCAGCTCACCCCAAACCATCTCGATTGGGTTCAGGTCCGGTGACTGTGAAGGCCAGGTCATCTGGCGCAGCACCCCATCACTCTCCTTCTTGGTCAAATAGCCCTTACACAGCCTGGAGGTGTGTTTTTGGGGTCATTGTCCTGTTGAAAAATAAATGATGGTCCAACTAAACGCAAACCGGATGGAATAGCATGCCGCTGCAAGATGCTGTGGTAGCCATGCTGGTTCAGTATGCCTTCAATTTTGAATAAATCCCCAACAGTGTCACCAGCAAAGCACCCCCACACCATCACACCTCCTCCTCCATGCTTCATGGTGGGAACCAGGCATGTAGAGTCCATCCGTTCACCTCTTCTGCACCGCACAAAGACACGGTGGTTGGAACCAAAGATCTCAAACTTGGATTCATCAGACCAAAGCACAGATTTCCACTGGTCTATTGTCCATTCCATGTGTTCTTTAGCCCAAACAAGTCTCTTCTGCTTGTTGCCTGTCGTCAGCAGTGGTTTCCTAGCAGCTATTTTACCATGAAGCCCTGATTCACACAGTCTCCTCTTAACAGTTGTTCTAGAGATGTGTCTGCTGCTAGAACTCTGTGTGGCATTGACCTGTTCTCTAATCTGAGCTGCTATTAACCTGCGATTTCTGAGGCTGGTGACTTGGATGAACTTATCGTCCGCAGCAGAGGTGACTCTTGGTCTTCCTTTCCTGGGGCGGTCCTCATGTGAGCCAGTTTCTTTGTAGCGCTTGATGGTTTTTGCAACTGCACTTGGGGACACTTTCAAAGTTTTCCCAATTGTTCGGACTGACTGACCGTCATTTCTTAAGGTAATGATGGCCACTTGTTTTTCTCTACTTAGCTGCTTTTTTCTTGCCATAATACAAATTCTAACAGTCTATTCAGTAAGACTATCAGCTGTGTACTGTATAAACCTCCGGCACAACACAACTGATGGCCCCAACCCCAATTATAAGGCTTGAAATCCCACTTGTTAAACCTGACAGAGCACACCTGTGAAGTGAAAACCATTTCAGGTGACTACCTCTTGAAGCTCATCAACAGAATACCAAGAGTGTGCAGAGCAGTAATCAAAGCAAAAGGTGGCTACTTTGAAGAACCTAGAATATAAGACATATTTTCAGTTCAAACAGTTTTCTTTATTTTCATGACTAGTAGCTTCACACTGAAGGCATCAAAACTATGAATTAACACATGTGGAATTATATACTGAACAAAAAAGTGTGAAACAACTGAAAATATGCCTTATATTCTAGGTTTTTCAAAGTAGCCACCTTTTGATTCAATTACTGCTCCGCACACTCTTGGCATTCTGTTCGTGAGTTTCAAGAGGTAGTCACCTGAAATGGTTTTCCAACAGTCTTGAAGGAGTTCCCAGAGATGCTTAGCACTTGTTGGCCCTTTTGCCTTCACTCTGCAGTCCAGCTCACCTCAAACTGTGGAGGCCAGGTCATCTGGCGCAGCACCCCATCAATCTCTTTCTTGGTCAAATAGCCCTTACACAGCCTGGAGGTGTGTTTGGAGTCACTGTCCTGTTGAAAAATAAATGATGGTCCAACTAAACTCAAACCGGATGGAATAGCATGCCGCTGCAAGATGCTGTGGTAGCCATGCTGGTTCAGTATACCTTGAACTTATAAACTTATCATCCGCAGCAGAAGTGACTCTTGTTCTTCCTTTCCTTGGGCGATCTTCATGTGAGCCAGTTTCTTTGTAGTGCTTGATGGTTTTTGCGACTGAACTTGGGGACACTTTCAAAGTTTTCCCAATTGTTCGGACTGACTGACTTTAGTTTCTTAAAGTAATGATGGCCACTTGTTTTACTTTACTTAGCTGCTTTTTTCTTGCCATAATACAAATTCTAACAGTCTATTCAGTAGGATTATCAGCTGTGTACTGTAACCACCTCTGGCACAACACAGCTGATGGTCCCAACCCCATTTATAAGGCTTAAAAACCCACTTATTAAACCTGACAGGGCACACCTGTGAAGTGAAAACCATTTCAGGTGAGTACCTCTTGAAGCTCATCAACAGAATGCCAAGAGAGTGCGTAGCAGTAATCAAAGCAAATGGTGGCTACTTTGAAGAACCTAGAATATATAATTGAATATTTCAGTTGTTTCACACCTTTTGGTTTAATATATAATTCCACATGTGTTAATTAATAGTTTTGATGCTTTCAGTGTGAAGCTACAATATTCATAGTCATATATATATATGTTCAGAAACAGACATTTTTGTGCAGCTAAAGGGAGAATGAAAACAGAAGCGTTATGTCAGTGTTTTTAAAAAGCACTAGGGTACAAAACATGGTCAACACTAAACTTAACTACTCAGCTGTGCTGATTTTTATTGCTGTAGGTCCCTGGATTTTAAAGTTTGTTGACATCTCCCCTTTAAGTTGTGTTCCAGCTGCTTTTGAACATGCTGTGGTCCAATCTCTTCTTAAGAAGAACAATTTGGATCCTACTGTTCTCTGAAACTTTGTGCCGATTTAAAATGTGCCTTTCTTTTAAAATTTCTAAAGAAGGAGCTTTTTAATCAGCTACAAGAGCACCGGCAGCTTCGTGATATTCATAAGAAGTTTCACTCCGGCTTTAAGTCTTGTCACAGCACTGGAACTGTACTTCTCAGGGTGTGCAATGATCTACTTTTAACTGCTGATTCTGGTGATTCGGCAGTTTTGGAAGTGTTTCTGTCCTCCTTAGCTTCTCTTTATTATTGTGTACCTCAAGGCTCCATATTAGGTTCTTTTTTTTTTCTTTGTACCTGATACCTCTGGGGTCCATTTCCACAAATGTAATGTGTCATTCCTTTTTATGCAGATGACATTCAGGTTAATCTTCCATTAAAATCCAGCAGATCCCAGTCAGTTGCCAGGCTGCTCAAATGTTTAGCAGACCATGTATGGAGCTGAACTTTCTTTATTTAAATGACAAAAAGACATAGGTAATATTATTTTGTGAATCTGACCTGCTGACAGGATGCAGCAGTGCTGTTGGGTCACTGGACTCGTCTGGCTATGTGTCTGTTAGAAACCTTTAGGTGATTCTTGACTCAGATGTTTAATTCAATACAAAGGTCAGTGTAGTTTTCCAATCTAGCTTTAGTCATCTAACATTATCTTCCACACAATGCCCTTGAGATGGTTGTTCATGGTTTTATTAGACCTTTGCCGTCTTCAGCTGGTTCAAAATTCAGCTCCAATCTAGCTTTTGTCATCTAACATTATCTTCCACATGATGCCCTTGAGACAGTTGTTCATGGTTTTTTTTTAGACCTTTGCCGTGTCAGTTGGTTCAAAATTCAGCTGCCCATCTGCTAATGGGACAAGTCCACATGTACATATCACTCTGATTTTGTATTACTTCCACTGGCTGTCCGTTTCTTTTAGAATCATTTCTAAGATTTTGCTTTTAGTTTTTAAATGTCTAAATCATCTAGCACCTCTTTACCTTAAAGAGCTGTTACATCCACACATCCCCAGTAGATCTCTAAGATCTCAAGACCAGAAGCTCTTAGTTTTTCCCAGGACCTGGCTCGTGACTAGGGGAGACAGATCTGCAGCTCCTAGCTCTTGAACAGTTTCCCTCTTTCTGTGAAGTCTGCTGGAAATTTAAATGATTTTAAATCCCTTTTAAAAACTCATCATTTTAAACTGGCTTTTAATTCCAGAGAACCCAACCAAAAGGCCAGTCCTTGTTTCTTCTAGGCCCTTTATTGCTGATTGTATTGGTTATTGTCAACCTTGTGTTTTATTGCTTATTGCTTTACTATCTTATTTATCTTGTCCACTAATTGTAGCATCTTATCTGCCCAAACTCTATACATCACATAAAATACAAGTTGAGGCATCACTGTTGATCAGAGGGAACAGCTGCAAACAACTGTGCTTAATGCAATCAGGTACAACTGGGGCACTAGGTTGTCTAAATATAAAAACAACTATTTGAACAACAAGCTATTCAAACATGTTTTATTCTCAAATATGGGGACATTTAAAAATGTCATTATCATTATATTGCTGTACAATCTATCTATCCAAGCACTGACTATAACTGCTTATAGACATAGACTATTTTCTTTGAAATCCAAAAAAATCTTCAGTCAGTTGATTGGGGTGTATTGAAGTAAGAATTTCAAACCCAAAGGTGTAGCAATTTTTGTGTACTGTTACATCTCTGAGTTGTGGAAAAGTAAATACTAGGTGCGCATCAGTAAGTTAGCTTGTGTGTGCTGACTTCTTCATCATCAAGAACAGCTTTTCACACAGGTATTTAGCTACCAAACATGCAAAGCATTCCTGTAGGGTGGGGCAGAATAGGGGCATCTTCTCAGAGATGCAGGGTGAAAGCTGTGCGGGACTGAGTAATCCTATATCTTCAGTGTGCTGTGATACTACAGTTCAATATGTTTGGAGTTGCTCCTCATGTCAAAAGTGAATGAATTATATAATGCAGTTTATCAGCAAAATCTGCTCTTGGAAACACATTCAGGCTTACTTGGTTTGTCAGTTATTTGCAAAGCAGAAAGTGTAGCAAGGTTTCTTGCTGCATCTGATTCTTCTACGAGCACAGTTTGTGTGCATGCATGCCTAGAGCTGTGAGTAGCTATTGTGGTGACTTATGGAATGTGTAGTGTGATTAACATGAGAGCTATATAACCAACTGCAGAGGCATTATTATTAGAAATATAATTGTATCGTTGGTGACATTCAGCCCACGGGCCTTGGGCATCGACATGTCTGCCCAAAGTGGATACTGGCTAACTTATTCAGAAAGGAAATATGAATCATAATGTTGCTATAAGTAAACCTTCATCGGTGCAGAAAGAGTATCTGCCTAGCATAACATGAGGTTAAGTTATACTATCACTGGGCCATTGCTGTGAGATGTGCACAGCACTAGAACATAATATGTGTGGAATATATGGTGTATTTGACAAAAGCCTCAAAGCATAGCAGAATGGCTTGCCCTTTGGAGTAAACCATCAGGAATTTTAACTCATGACTTCTCAATTAATGGTCCTGTACTTCTCAACTCAGCTGATAACTATACATTTGTGAACTACTTAGCAGATAATAGTACTATATAATAAATTGTGTTTTTTCTGTACAAAGTTTTTTGCACTAACCTTTGATGATGTGTTTGTTTTCTTGATAGTTTTTGTTCCAGTGTCAGAAGAGTACAATATGTGACCATATGTAAAGCCTTGCCTATACATGTTTGGCACTCTGAGGTCAATATTTAGCCATGGTTTCAGTTCATGTCAACTGGTGTCAGATGCCATGTTGCCTGAGGGCACGATATCCACTATGTTGCCCTGTAGTTGACTGATCTGTGTGGGGAATGTTTTCTGCCAGTCACATGCAGAAAACCTGGTCAAAATGTTGAGTTAGAAAGACAGAAAAATAATGTCAAATTTGATGTGTGAAGGCAAACTCATTATGCTGCATCATAAGGAGTGACTCTAAAATTTCAAACAGTTTTTGTCTTGAAACTAATAAAGAAAGAACCCTGATTGGTTCTTTATTTTTTGCGGCACTAGAGGCCTTTATTTTTTAATCGTAGGCAGACAGGAAATAGGGGGAAGACATTCAGCAAAGGTCTCCAGGTCCGGGATGCGAACCCGGGACGGCCACTGTAGCCTCTATACATGGGTCGCGAGCTTAACCCCTACACCACCAGTGCTGCACCCTGGTTAATTTTACTTCTACAAACAATTTTTTTCAAAGACTCTTTTACCCTCCCCACTGTTAGCCTTTCAGTAAGTGTTTTATAGCTGTGTTGCACGTAGGCTCTCAGTAGCCTCCAGGAGAAGGTGCCTATACCAAGAGGCCTGTACCAAGTGGAATAGACTGGCCATGTTGTTACCTTAATGACTGTGAGTTGCAAAATGGCCTCTGTGAACAGAAACAAGACAGAATAAGTGCAAAAGAAATTGTTGAGGGTCAGGGATGAACAGAATATAGTTGATAACTGTAAGTCTGGAACCACTAGGGGATGGGAGGAGCAACGACCTGTCAGAAAAGACCCCTCCCAGTGGGGTTGGCGGTGCTGATGTAATGGCATTAATCTGCAAGTGACATCAGACACCCAATGTGGCTCTGTCATTGAAAGTGCTAATTCTGCTGAACTGTGAGGGGAATTCAGGCTCTCAAGAGACTTTGTCCAGGATTAATTAAAGACACTGGCATTGGGCATTGCACATATTTATATGTTTACTTCATTGTCATTATTTAATTCTTGTGCTTAGCACACGGTGCAGAACAGACTCGGGATAGTGACACCACAAACACTGCCACATTTGATGTTTCTTTCACTTTTTTATAGAGTAAAGTTACCTCCTGTTGTGCTTGGCTAAACTGGAATTTCCTTTCTCTTCCTTTTTGCTTCTCCAGATGAACCGCCCCATTCAGGTGAAGCCAGCCGACAGCGAAGGACGGGGAGGTAATTAACCTTCGTCTAGTCTCTGGTGAACAACCCCTAAAAAACACACAGAAAAACACACAAATACTCCAGAACTCTGAAAAAGCACTCATGCAATCCTTAATATTCTGCTCTCACCTGAGACACACACTGTGAGTTAGTAGAGTTGCCCATAATATAGGTCACTTGCTTCTATTGACTTTCCATCTGCGCCAGTAGAGGAGCTGTCTCAAGTTCACAGCTGCAGAAAGTATATCGGAGACAAGACAGAGAGGCACACAAAGTGAAATTGAAAAATAATATAAGAATGCAAGAACAAAAAAATAATAATGGACCTCCATAATGCACTGTCCAAAATCATAGCCAGGTCCAGAGAGTTATAGACACTCCAACCATCCATTCACACTAAAAAGTATTACACATACTTGTAGAAGCTGCTCAGAGACACTATTGAGAGTTCTGTGTACAGGTCCTTCTCAAAATATTAGCATATTGTGATAAAGTTCATTATTTTCCATAATGTCATGATGAAAATTTAACATTCATATATTTTAGATTCATTGCACACTAACTGAAATATTTCAGGTCTTTTATTGTCTTAATACGGATGATTGTGGCATACAGCTCATGAAAACCCAAAATTCCTATCTCACAAAATTAGCATATCATTAAAAGGGTCTCTAAACGAGCTATGAACCTAATCATCTGAATCAACGAGTTAACTCTAAACACCTGCAAAAGATTCCTGAGGCCTTTAAAACTCCCAGCCTGGTTCATCACTCAAAACCCCAATCATGGGTAAGACTGCCGACCTGACTGCTGTCCAGAAAGCCACTATTGACACCCTCAAGCAAGAGGGTAAGACACAGAAAGAAATTTCTGAACGAATAGGCTGTTCCCAGAGTGCTGTATCAAGGCACCTCAGTGGGAAGTCTGTGGGAAGGAAAAAGTGTGGCAGAAAACGCTACACAACGAGAAGAGGTGACCGGACCCTGAGGAAGATTGTGGAGACGGGCCAATTCCAGACCTTGGGGGACCTGTGGAAGCAGTGGACTGAGTCTGGAGTAGAAACATCCAGAGCCACCGTGCACAGGCGTGTGCAGGAAATGGGCTACAGGTGCCGCATTTCCCAGGTCAAGCCACTTTTGAACCAGAAACAGCGGCAGAAGCGCCTGACCTGGGCTACAGAGAAGCAGCACTGGACTGTTGCTCAGTGGTTCAAAGTACTTTTTTCGGATGAAAGCAAATTCTGCATGTCATTCAGAAATCAAGGTGCCAGAGTCTGGAGGAAAACTGGGGAGAAGGAAATGCCAAAATGCCAGAAGTCCAGTGTCAAGTACCCACAGTCAGTGATGGTCTGGAGTGCCGTGTCAGCTGCTGGTGTTGGTCCACTGTGTTTTATCAAGGGCAGGGTCAATGCAGCTAGCTATCAGGAGATTTTGGAGCACTTCATGCTTCCATTTGCTGAAAAGCTTTATGAAGATGAAAATTCAATTTTTCAGCACAACCTGGCACCTGCTCACAGTGCCAAAACCACTGGTAAATGGTTTACTGACCGTGGTATCACTGTGCTCAATTGGCCTGCCAACTCTCCTGACCTGAACCCCATAGAGAATCTGTGGGATATTGTGAAGAGAACGATAAGAGACTCAAGACCCAACACTCTGGATGAGCTAAAGGCCGCTATCGAAGCATCCTGGGCCTCCATAAGACCTCAGCAGTGCCACAGGCTGATTGCCTCCATGCCACGCCGCATTGAAGCGGTCATTTCTGCCAAAGGATTCCCGACCAAGTATTGAGTGCATAACTGTACATGATTATTTGAAGGTTGACGTTTTTTGTATTAAAAACACTTTTCTTTTATTGGTCGGATGAAATATGCTAATTTTGTGAGATATATGTGGCTGTATGCCACAATCATCCGTATTAAGACAATAAAAGACCTGTAATATTTCAGTTAGTGTGCAATGAATCTAAAATATATGAATGTTAAATTTTCATCATTACATTATGGAAAATAATGAACTTTATCACAATATGCTAATATTTTGAGAAGGACCCTGTAGATTTAATAGCGCAACTTAGCAACCATCAGTACTCAGTGTACCTACACGTATTTCAATGTGTGTGAAAAATAATTATATGTGGTCTAACGAGCAAATGGAAACAGAATTCCAGACCATAATTGTAAATGTGAAAGTTCTAGGTTTCAAAAAAATTAGATGGAACAAAATATATTGTTTTTCCATGTGTAAAATATGGGTGTTCTAATTAAAACATAAAAATTGTCATTTTCACTTCAAGCTAGTCTTAAATGTTACTTACAGTTATGGAAAACACAGACAGAAAAATTACAGTGCCTTGTGTCATGATTTTGAGGATTTGGGGTTTTTTTTATTTTCTTTTTGTGTATTTATTTGGACGTTTTCCCTCCCAATTATATATATTGCCTTTTTTTAGTTATTTTCCCACTGATGACGATTGCTTATGTTTTCCAGGTGAAGTTTTAGTCTATTCCTTTAGGTTTAGTTTTCTGCTTGTTCTGGTTATAGTGCATTTTAGTTCTGTTACTTTAAAATTCATCCTTTGGTTTCATTGTCATTGTTTCTCTGTTTAGTTCCAGTCAAGTTTGATTTCTTTCTCTGCCACTGCCTTTGCAATGAGCCTCATTCAGTCCACCTGTTTCATGCCCCTCAGTCTCACTGTTTTCACCCATGCCATGCTCCATTTATACTATTCTGCTTTGTCTACTCCTTGCTGGAGAATACTGTTTGCCATGCCAAGCCTGTCCATGACTGTTTTGCTCCTGCCTATTCAGCCCTTGTCCATGCCTGTTTCCCGCCATGCCATGTCATGTTTGTAGGTTTTTTTTGGCTTTTAATTTTTTTAAATCACTTTCTCAACTCCCCATGCTCCTCCTGCCAGCCTGTCTGCATATGAGTCCAACTCCAAGAACCACACCCTCTGACAGCCTTGCAAAAGTTTCTTATATCCCAAAAAGCTTTTCATATTTTTTTAAAACTATAACTCTGAACTTTAATGTGTTTTCTTAAGATTTTATGTGCTTGGAGGGATAGCATCTGTAAAAATAACGTTTTGAGCCTTGCCAAAAATTCTCATTTATAAGTCTCAACTATGGGCCACCCTAAGACATTAAAGTACTTTTATCAAAAACATTCAGTTTTAGCTCTGGCTGCATTTTTAGGAGTTTGTCTGGCTATATTTTCAACCACTACTCAAGTCACATTTTTTTTACAGCCTCAAACATTTCTTTATTGCACATCTGCTCTGTACCAAGTTCCATCTTAACATTAACTCGGACCAGTTGTCCTGTCTTTGGTGAACAAACGCAACACACCACATGATCTTGCCACCACCATTTTACACTGTGATGACATGTGTGCATGCCCACACACACATGTCACACACAAAGTTCAATTTTGGCTTATCTGACCAGAGCACCGTCTCTTACATATTTGCACTGTTCCCTACATGGATTGATTCAGAGTGGATGGGGAGCAAGTGAAATATCAACTTTCAAGAATTGTCAAGAATGTTTGAGTGGTTTTAAGTTTGTACTTTGACTAGGTCATTATAACACATGAATATTCTTTGATCAAAACTCCATCATTGTAGTTTTGGTTGTTCATAGGATTGCACTGTTTTTAGCATCTGACATCTCTGTTCTGAAAGACTTTCTATTCCCTTGTAGATAAAAGCATCACAACAGCATGATGTTGCTAGTACCATGTTTCACCATGAGGGTAATTAAAGTGATGTGCAGTGAAAAATAAATTTGGGCTCATCTCAATAGAGCACCATCTTTATATATAAAAAAATAGCTAAATTATAATTTGTTTTACGATTTGTCTCATATGGTTAGTTCATTACAATAATCAACAAGTTATATTTTCTTTACTATGTCTACAGTCTCCATTTTGGTTGTTATGTTACCTGCTGTATAATTTAGGTCAAGTCTGTGGAGAAAAAAACACACAATTAAATGATGGCTAAAGGTAATCACATGATAACCGGAAGCTATCAGTTTCATATTGTTTGCAATAAAACAGATGCGACTTTTTGATGAATACATTAAACTAAACTGTGTCGAGCCTCTGTTTCATGTAAGCTTAAATCTTGTTGCTAAATTATGCATTTGACCCTGTACTTAATCTGTTGCATGGCCTTCTTCCTATATTCATAGTCTGACTGACACTGTGATTGACTAGGTCATTCTGAAGCCATTTGTGACTAACATAACTGTGGTTAATGTAGATTAAACCAGTTAAACATTTACATAGATTGAATGGGATCTTATTGAACCGTTCTGTGTCAGCCCTTTGCTTTAATTTTAGAATGGTCATATCAGTCTCAGCCACTTTGTTGATTGATGTGGTCAAGTGTAAATTAGATGATCCATTTCCATTGCCACACACAGTCCAATGTAGATCTTATTTTTGTCATGGCGACACTTTAATTAACGGCCATCTAAAAACAGGCAAAGTCTGACCGACAAGGCCTGGGAGAGCCAATCAGCATTCTCACCAAGATAAATTGGATCTCTGGGCTTAAGAGGGGAGGATGGATTGGGTCCCAGTATCAATTACTGCCCCTTTTTTGAGAAAAGAGAAAGGAGATGAACAGGCAGCGTGAATGAAAAACAGAGGGTACTTTCATTGGTGCAGCTCCTGCTAGTCTGTCAGATGAACCTTCTATATAGGAGGACAGCATAGGACAGAGCGCAGAATGAAATAGGACTGAACAGACAGGCCCCAACAGAGATATTGAGCGTTAATGGCAACAGGAAGTCAGCAGACAAGGCAGAGGAGGTAAACCACAGTCACAGCTGACAATGAAATGAGATTTACTATGAAGGCTTGTGGTTAAAAGAAAATAGACAGCCCAGTGAGGTTTGACTAAAGGAGAAAAAGTAGATCGGGATTAATCTTTGGAAAACTGGCGACCAGTCAGGTACACCAATCCCAGTGGAGACACAAGGCTGTCAAACCTATGGCTGAACCAGGACATTTGCACCTCTAGAAGGGAGTCACATTTATCACTACAAAGACATCAGCAATTATCTGTCATGGAGAGCTGTGCAGGGTCTCGATTACGTGCCTGTGGAGGTATTAGGGCCCATTACTCCATTTCGACGCTCCAGTAGCCCCTCTTTTGTTCACTCTGCCCCTGCGAGACACAGTTTCTCTAGGGATATTGGAGTGTCAGGATAAGAAGTAAAACCGGTGCTCATAAAATGGTGGGGAGGATGGAGAGGGGAGCTGGCAGCTTACAATCCTGCTATTCGGCTGCCATTGTGGATCACAGGGCTGATTCTCCGGCTGTCTATTTCAATGACTCACGTCTTGCTTCATTTTTCCCCTTGGATTTACAAGACAGAATGGAGCACAGGAGAGAAGCCATGCAGCTCTTAAATCTATTTTTGTCCCTTGAGTCAATTGACCTCTTCCCTACAACTATAATTTCTACCAGTTTTTGTGTTGTATATCATTTTTATCTGGAATTTCACCTCTGAAATATTTAGAGAGCGATAATAGTAGTGATAAAAGTAGTGCTTTGACTGGTGGTCTAAGGGCACAGGAGAACATGCCTCTTGAAACCATTTTTTACTACACAGAACAGTTGGAAATTATCAAAAGATTACATTTATTTCATTAGCTTCTGCTATTTTCCTTTCTTGCTGTCTCTCATACTTCATTTTTACAGCACTACAAACAGGGAAGGTAAACCAAGCGATACAGAAATGAGTCCGGATTCAACACAAGGGCCAAGGAGCAATGCAAAATAGTGAATGATGAAAGACAGAATGAGAAGGCAAGAGACGACAGGATGAGAAAGTTAACGGAGGGTGATGGAGGCAGCTGAGTGAATCTCAGCAGTAAATCATCTCAGAGCCGGCCCATCCCTATCTCTACCTCGCCAGGAATCTGTTTTCCCTCTGACCTTGTCTGCCTCTGTGTCTGAGAAAAAAAGATGGGGCCAGATTATCTATGATTGGAGATGGCCATTATCTTAACACAATCTTGGAGCCAGGTCCCACTCCTCAAACCATTGTCTTGTGACTGGACCAAACTGATGAGAAAGATGATGGGTCATCCAGCAACACTCTTCCCTTTTATTAACTTTGATAAGATGTTTTGAACACTGCTCTGAAATGCAATCCCTATCCGTACTGATGTTTTTCACAATAAGAAACCCAAAAACACACCTGAAGCATAGAAACTAAAACTACCATCACCAGAAGTAAACAGGAAAAACACCTAACTAAATGAAAGTAAACAAACACCAAACCAAAAACTTCTAGTTAAAGTAAACAAAAACCCAAAACAAAATGTCACATCCTGACAAATTCAGTGTCAGTTGGAGACCTGCATGGAAGATATTTACTGCAGTTTATTCATAATTTGAATGTATGGTTACTTGTTAGTTGGATGAAAGTTAAATATTAGTTGGAGGCAGAATGCAGGTTCATAGATATTTGATTGCGTTTTTTGGTTTTATGTGATGTGCTACTGTGTCCACCTGCCATGTTGCCCCTCATCTGCATCAATTCTTTCAGAGCCCAGAAGAGACATGTACAAATATACTGTTTCGAAACTTTGAGTAGTATCTTTGCTCCAATGTTGTTACTTCATAGAAAATATTTGGTACATGCTAAATACTATGGCTGACACATTTGAGTATAGGCTGTATATTTAACCATTTTGTTGGAATAAAATTTGTTTCTTTTACACGTTTTTTTTTTTTAAATTTCAGTTTCTGTTTGCTTTTCCATACACAAGCTGCAGGTTTGGCTTTAGACAGAGAACCTGTGCTTTAAGGACTAAAGGCACTTGGTTAGGACCAGGAAACAATACAGTGTGCCTTAATGAAATCCTCATCTTTGCATTTCTGATTTTTTTATTTTTATTTTTTACTTCTGGCAAATAAGTTGCCAGTTTGTTCCCATGGAGTCATTCTAGAGGCAAAACATTTACCATGTCATTTAAAGTTTTTTCCAATTATACCAATTTTGTCACGCAGTGAAAGCTGCACTGAATGGTTTTGAATCAGATTTGCTTAGGTGTTTTTGTGCCCAGATAAACAACTCTGCTAATGGATAATTAGCATTTATTAATTTAATTATTTATTTTGTTTATTTCTTTATCATGACTTTTATGTATTATGTGCAGTGTGGGCTAGACCGGGCAGAAGTCAAAGTTGATTCATGATAATAAGATTATACTATGTTCCATAAAGGTATTGCACTTAAGCAGAAATAAAATATTTTTAGGTTTGCTTTTTGCTTTTGCCAGCACATTATCTCAAATGTAGGCCCTAACAAACAGTGCAGAAAAGAAAACAATGTAAATGCCAGCAGCTAAATTTTCCAATAGGACTAAGTCTAAAACATTGAAACAATATGACTCTCTTGTCTGAGTGGAATAAGATGCTGAGTTACTTTTCTAAATGTACATTTGAGACAAAAAAACCTGCTCAGTGTCCAAATTGGCTTCACTGATACAGACTTCATGTTCAGTGTAGAAAAAAAACAAAACATTAAAACCTTTTCTTTTGTAGTTAATTACCATTATCTTTTAAGATGTTAAGTAGATTTCGAATGCACATCAATGCAAGTAATTATTCTTTATCTGAGGTGCCTTAATATGCCTGTTTTTATTCTTCCCTGGTTCATCTTATTACAAGTTTGCGTTGGCACATTTGACAAGCTCTCTCTGATGATTTTGTGGCTGTCAAAATAAAACATTTACAGTAAATTTGTTATTGTAACACTGTTAGTTGATATTGCCCTGTTTCTCTTGTTAAAACACTGATTTATTAAGCTTTGACCACATTCTGTCTTAGGGATGAATTAGGTTCCACTCACTTTCTTTTGTCTCAACTAATTCTTAACATTATCATTCATAGAGACACCCACACAGTTGTGGCACAAGCTTTAAAGCCACAAGTCTGCTTTGTAATACAACATTCGGAATGCCTAACAGCTTGTAATATCTTTAACATCTGTATTGGTTTATAATGCAAAGCAAAAAAAATGTATTAGGTAATAAAGCCGCATTTGCCGCTACCAAATACAGCTGATGCATTAAAACTCAAAAACATGGCAAACTGTGAGTTTACGGAGTTTACCGAGAGAAAAAAGTTAAGTTTGAAAGATACAACTGCAAACTATGAAATTAAGGCATAACTTCAAGATTGTCTGCCCAGACTGCAGGAAAACTTTGAAAAGATGTTTGCATAGGATAGCAAAGCATTCCGATTCAGATTCAGAGTGGATGAAAGTGTTTATCACTTTGGAGAAGAAGCTTATCATTTTGTATGAATACCTTGTGAAATGTTTGACTTTCCTTATAATGTACACTGGCTCTCAAAATGTACACACTCCTATAAACAGGATTTTGTGATTAAAACTATACAGTGATTAAAACTTTTTCTTTTTTACTCTGACAAATATCATCTGCAGTTCACTGACAAAGAAATATATGCAACAGCCTGATACAATAACCTGGTTGCATAGGTGTGCTAATTGTTCGGTTGTTAAATCACTTGTTGATTTACTTTGAGTGTTTTTTTCGAGTTGTTTTTTTTTTTTTTTCAAAGGAGTCTATAAGCATACCACAATTGGAAAATGTTTTCCATATCCATTTGAATTTGAGGGCATCTCTTGGCTGCAGACTTTTATTAGGAGACTTGACAGGTTTTCTGTGAGGACTCAGTTGTTTTCACTGGTCTTTGGAGCTTGTCATAAATGTACATACCTTAACAAAAACATAAATTCTATCTAAAAAAAGCTACTCCATAGCATAATGCTACCAACTCCATGTTTCACTGTGAGTGCGATGTTATTTGGTCATCGCAATTGTTGTTTTTTTGTGTAAGAATCCTTAGACAGAATCTTATTAGCCAGGCCTGGATATTTTCCTTAAAAGAAAAAGCTTTTGCCTCACAATTTACTTCTTATTCCAGATATATGGCGTATACAAGACATTGTTATAAAATCTAGAACACAATCAGTACTCCAGAAACTCCTACAGCTCTCTTGGTGTTGCTGTAGGCCTTTTGGCAGGTTTCCTGACCACCTTCCATTTTCTCTTTTCATCAGTTTTGGTGAAACATCTGTTGTCTCATATTTTTTCCAATTCCTAAAATTCTTCACCACATTGTGGCATATTAATAATACTAGATTTATTTTCTACTCTTTTCCTGGCTGATACCTTTGTACAGTGAGAGAGTTTTGATTTTTGTTAACTTCTCTGCAAACATTGGTTTTAGCTAAATGACGCTAATGAGCAGAAAATACTACTTTAACAGCAAAACTTTAACTCTGGTAAAATTGATTATAATTGATGGCAGGTGTGAACTAAAGATGAATAAATGCTGCAATGTAATAACTGGGTGCTTAAACCAAGTAGCACTTTAAGGGTGTCTGCACTTATGCAACCAATTATTGAATCTTTTTTCATTTTAAAATGGGGCATTAAAATCTCTGAGCCACATACAGTACAATACAGGAGACGTCACACTGCAATACACTGTTTCAGAACAGATCACTGCACATTAAACAATGGTAATTTCTTCTGTTGCATTAAGGTAGAAAACAAAACAAAACTGAGGTGTTGCATGCTACATATGTGTTGAACTCTATAAAATGGAATGTTATATACTAATTGTCATATGCCTTGCAGGATTCCAATTTTTGTCTATTTTGGTGCCATGAAACTACCTTGATTTTTAAAATCTTGCCTGTGTACAGAATACCCTGGCTTTAATTGCAAGATATGAATGACCAGAGGCAGCTCAAAAAGGGGCTCATGTTTAAAGATTTAATATGAAACAATTTTGTTAGGGAGGCCAGTAAGCAAGATCTTATTCCGCTTAGAACAAATGTCTCACTAGGGAGATTTTGAGAACATTGCATCTCTAAATAACTTTGGAGAAAATATTTACTTTTATCAATAAACAACAATAAGCAAGAACTATGTCCTAGATCAGGGGTCTGCAACCTGGGACTTTGTGGTTGCACACACAAGATTAATACTTCTCTCACTGAAATTAAGTGCTGTTGTTTGTGTGTATCTAGATGTATTTCTTTTGTTTGTTTGTGTGTGTTTGACTTGTGGCAAGCCTCCCAGGCAGCAGCGTACCAGCACTGAACTTTTCTAATGAGCAAATCAAAAGTATAATATCTTTGTTGTACTGCCTGGCACATTACTTCACATTCGAAAAGCAACCAGCAGTCTAGAATGCATTTTTTTAATCATTGGATGCATCTGTCCATGCTTTCTGAACTTTCGCTGAAACAAAGCATCCCGAATATACTGCCTTTAGCCAATAACTGATAGAGCCATTGAAAACAGGAAATCAATATTTACTGTGACACTGGAGCGGCCAAATTACTCTTTAAAGAGAATATTCCAATTATTGGCAAACAACAGTGGACACGTTTTAAAAATATACTTCACAGCAACTGATTCTTTGCCTGAAGAGACAGAAAATGGTAGTTTAACAATGGATATTAAAAAGGAAGTTATAAAGAGAGCAAAAGAGAAACAAAAGGAAAAGAAAGCGAAATAAAATAAACAATTTATATGCATATACTGTAGCCTACAACACAAGTAGCATTTATTCCATTGAGAGAAGCATCAATCTTGACAGCATATGGCGTCTCTGCAAAATCCATTAATTTTTAATATACCGGGCGCTGAAATGAAAAGGCTTCCTGAGACAAGCAATTGTCAGATGTCAGTAGTGTTTTGATAAGTTTTTTGATCTCCCTTTTTATTTGCATTCATAAAATGGTGCTGTCCACATGACACCTCAGTTTGGACATGGCTGAAGAATGACATGGAACCATTTTCCACACAATTGCTCCCACCCTCAGTCTGGAGAATAGAAAGTGTCAGTGGGGGGTGGCAGAAGTAGCTGTATGGATGACAATGCACGTGAATGTGTATTGGCTGGTGCCTGAAATAAAAATCAACTGTTTCATCAACATTCTCAAGGCACTGTGGCACACTTCATCATTTTTATGGATAATATAAAAGTATTTGTTGACAGGAAACTTGATGTATGGGTATAATATCAATTTCATATTACTTTGAAAAGACATAATATAATACACCCATCTAAACATTGATCCTGTAATGGAGTTTGAGTTTAAGAGACTGCAGCCAGGCTATAACCACGTGTTCAGACAATATTGTTTTAAAGAAGTGTTATTGTTTGAAGAGCCGATTACAAAGGTCTCTTCAGTGTGTAGGACAGAAGTGTTGTAGATCTCCCATGTTCTCCAGCTCTGTGTTTAAGCTCTGTTTGAGTGATAAAATGAACCCTCCTCAATATAAGCCAAGCACAATGAGGTCAAACAGTCGACTCAGTGAATATCGTCTTGCTTCTGTGTATGCAGTGAGCTTCATAGGAAGGTCCTCACCCCTCTTAATGCAAATACATGACCCTACTTGAGAAAAAATGCTTTATTTCCCCACTTTTGATAGATAACTTATTGGCCCTGTTTGAATTCATGGAATCCTCTTTTTTTTGCTGACGGCGTAATGCAGAATATTTTTTCATATTTATAAAATCACAATTTAAAGCTTATGATTGGTCGTTGGAGACCAGTGGGAACCTGGAAAATACTATAAGAGCTTCTTAGGAGGCAGGTGCAAAGTGGACTAATTAATAGCAATCTATATACTGGCCAGGGCATGCAGGGGGCCAACTGAGACTCTCTCAGGTCCGGCAATGAAAAGATAGCAGCTCCAAATTCATTTTCTCACTGTAGCTCTCCCAAAGGAAAGCGGCGAAATACACTCACACTTCCTTTAATGCATTCACTGGGGTGTGATTTATTTCTGCATTTGCCAGCGCATTGGAAAGTTCATTACCTCGCTCATGGCTTGTTAATTAGCCTTGTAAAGCTACCATTAGATCCTCTCAGGCCAGGACTGAGATGAGACTTTTGTCCTAAAACATTAACATTGTGCAGAAGGCGTGTAAAGGTGCACTATGCTCGTTTAGGTTGTAATGTGTACATCTTATTGAAAACATCAACAGTGGAGAGCATTCACCTTTAAAACCAGGGACATTGTTCTGGGTTAATTTTGGCTCCCACCTGTTTATTTTTTATCAGAATGCTTTGCCACTAATGCATAAAAATACAGTTAGATATCAGTTTTCTTGACAGTGTTTGACGAATCCTATTCAAAATGACACTGTTGAGTTATCCTTGGGGTTCCTTAAACACAAAGGCTTCATCACCTGTATTAACCTAAGCTTGTGGGTTGGTGAAATTGTTCTGTGGGAGACAAAACTGGGAAAATTCCCTGACAGTGCTGCAACAATCGAAGCCTATGGGGGAGTTCATTTGTGCTGCCAAGTGGTAGGCATAAGTTTTTATTAGATCATTATAGAAATGGAAAATGAGACAATTTCAGCAAAAACAGGAACCCCTGGTGCTTTATTTTTAGAACAGCTGCGTCTAATGGGGCCTGGCAGGTACAGGAGGCGTCACATCTGTTGAGGCCCAGGTGATGCTCCAGCCCTCTGCTCCTCCCCACTCCTTGCCCGCTCCCCACCAGTCAAATGACTCACGATGAAGATCAACAGTGTCATTTCTAATAAACTCTTCTTCCTCTTCCTGCCACTTTCACTCAATCCTGTTGATAGGTTCTTGCTGGTAGCCATTTCGTTTCACAACACAGTGAAATAGGAGATGCATAATGTAAAAGATGTAAAGAAGATGAATGATCTGTCTAATGCCAAGGCACTGGGAGGATTAATTGGAAAATTGCAGCTCCCTGACTGGTTGAGAATTTTGTGTTATATAGTCCATAGGTCTAAGTATGAGTACCACCCTCTGGAGCTGAGGAAAGCCAGTGCCCTTGGCAATTTTTGAAAAACAATGGAATTGTTTTTCAGATGTTTACAGATTTTGCTCTATGTAAGCATTTGTTAAAAATGCAAACTATGAAGTAAAATTTCACTCTGTAATGCAGAAGTCGTTCTCCTTTAAAGTTGAAATATGTGTTTTATATTTAATACAAGAGCAAACAATTGCTTTTTTCAGGATATATGACCACTTTATCATAACATGTAAAGTAAATCAAAGTCATCATGTATTCTTCATATTTCTACCTTAGCTTAAAGTGCTTGTGACACGGTTTTCCCATAAATGCAGAAATGGAAAGAAAACATCATAATATTGAAGGAAATGGGCAGTAACTGACAGGATAAGAGGATTAAAGACATGATAAAAGACAACTGTGACACAAAATAAGTATATTTCAATGTTAAATTATGGAAGTTCAAAGTCACCCGGAAATGACGTCAAAGGGGAAGTCTCCGGTCATTCATTATGTGAGCATCCATAATGAACAGTTCAGGTGTTAATATGGTAAAATGGTGCATTGCTGGTATATGCAGCAAAACTACGACAGCAGCCGTTAGTCTGCACTACGTGGATCAGAGCTGGAAAACTGAGGAGGGACCAATGGGCTGGTCCAACTAACCTCAGCCAATTGTGATTTGAGTACTTTCGGCAAACTGGTTTGAACAGAAACCTCTGAATTCGCAAGAAAAATTATGTCAGAGATCAGGATATCTTCCTGACGAAGAAGAATGTTGAAGCAGACGCTATAGCCACAATGCCTAGTCCATCTGATGTAAAAAGATCGCCAATAAAAAGGTTGTTGCATGCTGTTGCTAAACAGATCAAGCCTCAGCAGGTAAGAACACTTCCTTGTCACAAAAGTATATTCAAATATTGGCAGTTATTGTTAATAATTCAAAATCCCAAATTATTCGGTTTATTATTAATATTAATAATCCAAATTATTATTATTATTATTAAAATACGATAAATTACACACGCATACAATATATTTACAGTGCCTTGCGAAAGTACTTGGCCCCCTTGAACTTTTCAACCTCTAGCCACATTTCAGGCTTCAAACATAAAGATATAAAATTCAAATTTTTGTGGAGAATCAACACGTGGGACACAATCGTGAAGTGGAATGAAATTTATTGGATGCGTCAAACTTTTTTAACAAATAAAAAACTGAAAAGTGGGGCGTGCAATATTATGTGGCCCCCTTGCATTAATACTTTGTAGTGCCACCCTTTGCTGCAATTACAGCTGCAAGTCTCTTGGGGTTTGTCTCTATCCGTTTTGCACATCGAGAGACTGAAATTCTTGCCCATTCTTCCTTGCAAAACAGCTCGATTTCATTGAGGTTGTATGGAGAGCGTTCATGAACAGCAGTCTTCAGCTCTTTCCACAGATTCTTGATTGGATTCAGGTCTGGACTTTGACTTGGCCATTCCAACACCTGTATATGTTTATTTGTGAACCATTCCATTGTAGATTTGGCTTTATGTTTTGGATCATTGTCTTGTTGGCAGATAAATCTCCGTCCCAGTCTCAGGTCTCTTGCAGACTCCAACAGGTTTTCTTCCAGAATGGTCCTGTATTTGGCCCCATCCATCTTCCCATCAATTTTGACCATCTTCCCTGTCCCTGCTGATGAAAAGCAGGCCCAGACCATGATGGTGCCACCACCATGTTTGACAGTGGGGATGGTGTGTTCAGGGTGATGAGCTGTGTTGCTTTTATGCCAAACATACCGTTTTGCATTGTGGCCAAACAGTTTGATTTTGGTTTCATCTTACCAGAGCACCTTCTCCCACATGTTTGGTGTATCTCCCGGGTGGCTTGTGGCAAACTTTAAACGAGAGTTTCTATGGATATCTTTGAGAAATGGCTTTCTTCTTGCCACTCTTCCATAAAGGCCAGATTTGTGCCATGTACGACTGATTGTTGTCCTATGGACAGACTCTCCCACCTCAGCTGTAGATCTCTGCAGTTCATCCAGAGTGATCATGGGCCTCTTGGCTGCATCTCTGATCAGTCTTCTCCTTGTTCGAGATGAGAGTTTAGAGGGCCGGCCGGGTCTTGGTAGATTTGCAGTGGTCTGATACTCCTTCCATTTCAATATGATTGCTTGCACAGTGCTCCTTGTGATGTTTAAAGTTTGGGAAATCTTTTTGTATCCAAATCTGGCTTTGAACGTCTCCACCACAGTATCTCGGACCTGCCTGATGTGTTCCTTCTTCTTCATGATGCTCTCTGCGCTTTGAACAGAACCCTGAGACTATCACAGAGCAGGTGCATTTATACGGAGACTTGATTACACACAGGTGGATTCTATTTATCATCATCAGTCATTTGGGACAACATTGGATCATTCAGAGATCCTCACTAAACTTCTGGAGTGCGTTTGCTGCACTGAAAATAAAGGGGCCGAATAATATTGCACCCCGCATTTTTCAGTTTTTTATTTGTTAAAAATGTTTGACACATCCAATAAATTTCATTCCACTTCATGATTGTGTCCCACTTGTTGTTGATTCTTCACAAAAACTTAGAATTTTATATCTTTATGTTTGAAGCCTGAAATGTGGCAAAAGGTTGAAAAGTTCAAGGGGCCCGAATACTTTTGCAAGGCACTGTAAATAAATGTTTCTCTAAAGATTCTAAGATAAAGTTTAAAAAAATTACATACCAGGTAATGTCTTCAGATCTTGAATCATCCCTTGCATCTGCTGCTCATGGTCCATGCTACTTACTTCGTCTCCGATTGTTTCACTCAGTGCTGTATTTACTTTAGCCCTGGATTTACACTGTATCTGCTCCGGTCTGGTCCACTGCGAAGCCTGGAGGTGCTCCAAGAACCATACGCAAAACCATACCCAGATTGTGCTAGTGATTAATGCGGTAGCAAGTCAAAAACAACTCATTCTGTGGAAGTTAAACCAGTTAAACTGCTTAATTTTTTATTTTATGCATCCAGATATTTTCATGCGCTTTGTTCTACAATGGATGAATTCACTGTGTGCAGCGAAGCTATATTTGTTGCTTAATCTGGTGCATTTAATGTTTAATTGGTCGGTTTATAATACCTTTAGTTAACCCAGTAACTGATGTAATTGATCTATATAAACATATATAGTCATAATAAATATACCATTTTCTTCCACAATTGTGCACTACTTTGTGTTCACTAGTCAACAAAATATGAAAACGTTCAAGAATACTTTTGCAGGGTACAATACATATGTATTATTAGGAAAGCCATACACACATCTGTTAGTATTACTTTTACATCATACCCTCCAAAACAAGGAAGACTATGAAAACACCTCTGGATATTGTTCATTTTTCATCTTGTACACGAAGTTTGCTGTTGTTTATTATAATGCTTACTATTTGGGTGATAAAAATGTACATGTTGTTGTTGGATGTTTCCTCGCCGAAAATCAAAGAGCTTATCTACTCCTGCAAAATATAACCCTTCTCTCTTTCGGGAGAAATCCGCAGCAATCCCGACTTTATCAAACGTCACTAGAGAAGACTTGAATAGATTAGTAGATGCAGGAATAAATCACCCTTATGCATAGATGGAGTGAGGGGTGGAGATGCTACACAACAGTGAGATCAACAACAGTAACAACAACAGCAGCAGCAGCAACACGGCACACTGCTGATATCAAAGCCTCTGCAGAATGGTGCCATCAGCTCTAGCTTTTCTTTCTTCTCTTCTTCCCATCCACCCTCCTTCCCCTTCTCCTTCCTCTCTCCCAATCCAGAAGACAGGAAGCTGTTTGTGGGAATGCTCGGCAAGCAACAGAGTGAGGACGATGTGCGGCGGCTGTTCGAGACCTTCGGCCAGATCGAGGAGTGCACCGTCCTTCGAGGGCCTGATGGGGCCAGTAAGGGTCAGAGCCCACACAACTCCCCGGATTTGCTCCCCCGCTTGTCTTTCTTAATCTCTGTCTATTTTTTTTTTTGTTCTTTGCATTTCCAGAGCTATTGTCTTCCTGCATTCATCATCATTGTTTGTGATGCTCTCTGAATAACTCATCCTCCCCTTCAGCTACTTAGTTTTTTTTGTACAGCCTATTTTGAGTCACACTTGCATTGCTCTCCTATCTTGTTGTCACCATGCTCTGACACTTTCTTTCCTTTGTATTGTTTTTCTCCATTTCTCTCCCCCCATCCCTTACTAATTTCTCTCTTTTGGTATTTCATTCCCCATCTTTCCTGCTTGTTGTCTCTTGATCACAGTGGCTCATCTCATCCTGGGCTTACACTATCTGTGCCACCTCTTTTCCTGTTCTTCCTGTTATCTGAAAAGTGGAGAGGTGTAATCATGTTTGTTTCCCACACTACCATCATCCTTCCCCAGAGACCATTATTGGACAATATTGTCCTACTGTAAATAAAGCAGGCCGTCTCTGAGCTCTGCAGATTTGTCCTCTTGTCTTATTCTTATATTTTATTTAGTAAGGAGAGTATAGTCAAATTAAAGGTATTTTCCAAATGTGGGATTAATCTGAGAATGTGAAATTTCATGGCTCTTTTTTCTAGTATCAGCTATGATGCCATTCACCAGTTAGCGCATATTTATTTGTAACCTTGTTTCTACAAATTTATTTACATAATTAATTATTTTCTGTTTTCTTTGCACATATAAACGTTTATTATCATTTAGCAGAATTGCTCTCATTCACATTTGTATTACTTTTACTAATTTTAGCTGAAAACATATCATTAATACTTTTGCAATTTTGTCTATTTCTAAATAATAATGATGTTGGTGTTCCTGTTTAATAATGAAGACCTTATTTTGTTTATGTACATCAGCTGACAAAATCTTCACTTGTGTAAACTAAAGAAAAACATCTGTGCTGTTATGTTGGCTATATTTACCTACATAATGGTATGAGAGAAAATATAAAAGTGACGCAATACATTAAGCTGCTGTTTCATTCCTCTCCTTTTCTCTCCCAGCTAACCTACTTTGACCAAAAAACAACTTAACTGGGGTGCATAAACCAATTGTATAAATGTAATCTATTAGGTTAGATCACTAGGGCAAATGCCTTCAGTTTATACTGTTAAATTTAACCCAAAGACAAAGGCATTACAGTTAAGTTTAAGAAAGGAAGAAGCAAATATTATCAATATTGGGTCCCCACAAAAACTGCCTGTGTGGGCTTTGATTGAGAGCACACAGAAACACCAAGCTGTCATCTCGGAGGAAACATTTTCAACAGAATTTGTGAAACGTTTGCCAGTGAAAACCCAGTGTACATCTTTCATTCACTCCTAAATAGACTATTAATAAATGACACCAAGGTGAGTTGTTCTCATTCAGATAAAAGTTTTCAAAAGCATTACCGTGAAATTGATCTGAACGTCCACCTATTTTTTTCTATTCATGTAGGTACAGCCTCTGAACAAGGTAGTGGACAGGAAGGCAGCGGAGAGCAGCTGATAATTTGTGATGTTGCAAATCCTAGATAAAGAATTATTATACTTAACCACACACCTGTATCGGTGTTTACATCTGTTCATTTTACTGTTAATCCCAGGTCTGTTGCTCTCTTTAGCCCCTACAGCCTACTGTCATTTTTGCTCTGTGGCTTGTTTCCATTTTTGCTGTCTCTCTGCTGCTTTTTTCATCCCCTTTCTCTTTGTCTGTTTAGATGCCTCAAGCTGATTGACAGCATATAAACTAAAATAAATCCCATGCGGCTATGTCAGACAGGAACTAGCTTTCCCCTGTTTTCCTCCTTGTTTGTGCTTTCACTCATTTTCATCTTCCTGCACCCCACACATCCACTCTTCCTTTTTCCTATTTTCTAACGTGCAGTGTTTTCCCTGGTTTGGTGTTTGTAAACGTTATCACTGACTTGGTCACTCCTGTTTTTGAAAATTTATTGCAATGAAACTAAATTATTTATTATCGATACCACAACCGTACAAAGATTGCATGCATAAGTATCTGGTTCTATCACTTCCCGTGAAACAGTCCCACGCAATCATTACCGGATGTTACGGCAAATTATTTTGCCAGACACCTCACTCAGGATGAGGCTCCCATAATTTGAATGAGACAGACCTTGAAATTGACAGTGCTATCTTTTCCATGGTTGAGGCTTTGTCCCCTGTTGATGTAAATTTATGCTACTCAGAGGCTTTTCAGCACCCCTCTTCACCCAATAAAAAGGCCTAGAAGTTTAACATCCATCTCTCTATGGCGCTGCTCCTCAAAGTACTTTCAAAGTGCAACACTTGCTGCCAGAGTTGAACAGAGCGCCGAATTGTCAGGAATAATAGAGAGATGGCTTTTAGGTCTATAATTAAGTTGTGTTATAAATGTCACCCATCCAGAGGGATGGAATTCATGCATACATATTATTACCCTGGGAATTCAAAAGGCACCACAGATCCTCAGCTTGAAAGCAATACAATTTGACTTTTTTCGATTTTCTTTCCAAACACGTTCTGAACCACCAAATACAAAAACTTAAATGTGCACAGTAATTCATGATGATATAGCACTTCTAGTTCTTTTGAAATACTGTACTCTTTGTCCCCTAACATTGTTTATTTATTTATTTTGCAGCAGAAAATGCATTGTTGTAACCCTGGTTTTTTATGGGAAATTGGAGGACATTATATATTAAAAATTATATTCCATTTATAGCTTGAGCCAAGCACTGAAGTTCTGTTTGGGCTCAGTTGCTGGCATCACTTAAACATTGGTACAATATATAGTAGCCTTGTAAAAAAAAAAACAACAGCCAAGTTACTTTTCCTTTAAAGGATCAAATGCTTTTTTAGCTAAATCCTATCCCCATGTTTTATCTCTCCTGCAAAGGTTAAAGTGTTTGTTGGAGAAGGTCTTCAAAGAGAGCGTTAAAGTCAAATGGTACACAGTAGCCTGATGCATTTCAGTTGGACAAATGAAGACCTTTCCTGCTTCTACCCGGAGGGGTGTTCGAGTGAAGTAAAAAGGATGCTGGAGTGCTGTGACACAATCAAAGGCTTCTTTGACTCCTCTGTTTGCCTCTGTAGATCTCTACAGCTTTGGGGGCATTTCATAAGCATAGAAAACACATGGCCTTTACCTCTCACCATGTTTCTACATGCAATAATATAAAAAAATACCACTTGAATTTCATTTATTAATGTTTTTACTAAGTGTTGTGGAAAGGTAGAAATTATCTTCCAATACATGCATGTCTTTTATTCCAATCGCTCTTGTGTTTTTACACAAAACGTTTTTAAAGTAAAATATATATAAAATATATATATCTGATAAACTCAGATTAAACCTTTTGAATCCGCCTACCAGTAAATTAAAGTAATATACGTTAGAGCTCCTTCAGTTATACAGAATAAGTATTTGAATATGTACAGTATAATGACTTTTAACAAAGATGGATATTTCAAATTAAAACAAATGACTGAACCGAGGGAAAGCCTTTGGTTCTAAGTCACTGGGTCCAATTAAATTAATGAAAAGTTGGCAGAAATAATCAATGAATTTGTTAATGAGATAACTCTGAACACATGAGCTACCTGAAGGCAGATATGAGAATAGGACATAGCAGAATACACAGTAGAGTCTATGACAACCATAAAGCTTAGGAAAATAGCTTTTGCGTAATTTAACAACTTCTGGAAATGAACAGATTTCATTTTCCCTGGAATTTAGGTCACTAGTTTTCTCTTTTTGGTAGCTTTAAATTATATTAGAGCATGCTCTCAGATACAGGTTCATCTCAATACATTATATAAAAAACTACTAATTATTCAGTAATTTGCTTTAGTAATTTGCTTTAAAAAGTGAAATGCATATATTATAAAGGAGCATTACTCACAGTGATATGTTTCAAGCATTTATTTCTGTTAATTCTAATGATTGTAGCTTATAGCCAATGAAAACCCAAAATTCAGTTTCTCAGAAAAGTAGAAGGGGACAAATAACCATTTATACAGAAATTATATGTTATGTCCCTGGTATGCCTTACAACAAGACTGCTGACTTAACAGTTGTCCAGCAGACAGTCATTGACATCTCTGGGAATGGTAAACCACATAAACTATACTACTAAAGAGTCTGGCTGTTCAATGGAAAGTTGGGTGGAAAACAAAAATGTGCTTTAACATGATTTTAAGCAAAGCCCATTCAAGAAATTTTGGGAGATTCACAAGGCCTGGACTGCAGGTGGAGTCAGTGGTTTAAGAGTCACACACAGGTGTATCAAGAACATGTGCTGCAGCTGTTGAATTACATGTGTTAAGCTACCAATGAACTAGAAATATCATAAGAGCTACAAAGAAAAAGGAAAAACTGAAACAGTTTTTTTTTTCAGCTAAAAGTATATTTTGCATTTAATTTTCTAATCAAGGTCCAATAACCTGGAGGAAGAGTGGAGAGGTACATAATCCAGGAAATTTGAGAACACCTCATTCTTCTCTCTGCAGGCAAGCTTTATAGAGATGGAAATTAAATTTTTCAGCAGGACTTGACATCTGCCAAAAAGCTGCCAAAGGTATCAATATCTGATATATTGACCGTAGCAAATGAGATGAAGACCCCTGTTAAGGCAACCTGGGCTTCTTTAACACATCAGCAGTGCCACAGGCTAATTGCACTGATGCTGTAATTCAAGCACAAGTAGCCATAGCCATCATGATTAACAGATATAACCCTACACATATGTCACTTTTTTTTATGATTTCCATTTTTTTTATTGAATTACTGAAACGTTTATTACGATATTCTATTTTATTGAGATGCATCCATACATTCTGAAATATTCTATCATCTGACATCAACTGCAGAATAATTCAAAGCCTCTTCCCTTGTAGTCTGTTTTAATTTATTTTTTCTGCTGCAACTAAACAATACATTTTAAATGATTTGAATTCTGAAAAACTCACCTTTACCCTGTGAAGATGCATGTAAGTAGGTTAGAAAGGCACTTCAGAATAGTATTCCTTTGCATAATCTGTTTTATCAGTGACTTTGCACAAATACTGAAGTATCGAAGCTATAAATAATAACAACAAAATAAGACAAAATAAGTAAATGGTCTGGCTTTATTCTCTAAAGCCGAAACGATAAAATAAAAATTTGGCAGGAAGCAGGATGTCCCACGTAACTAATGCCTTCTTTACAATCATACTGATTAAACACTTAACACAAATGGAAGAATATGTTAACAAACTTACAAACTTACTTGCATGGTATCACAGTTGGTAGCACTGTTGCCTTGCAGCAAGAAGGTCCTGGGTTCAACTCCCAGCCAGGGGTCTTTCTGCATGGAGTTTGCATGTGTGGGTTCTCACCTGGTACTCTGGCTTCCTCCCACAGTCCAAAGATATGTCTCTGAGGCTAATTAGTCTCTCTAAATTCCCCTTAGGTGTGTGAACAAGTGTGTGCATGGTTGTTTGTGTGTTGCCCTGCGATGGATTGGTGACCTGTGCAGGGTGTACCCTGCCTCCCGCCCATAGACTGCTGGATATAGGCACCGGCTTCCCCTTGACCCACTATGGAAGAAGGAGTATAGAAAATGACTGACTTACTTACATGAAATATGGTAATGAATAGTATTTTCTTTATGTAAATCAAAGCATCTTGCTGATGTGCCCCTCTCTTTCTCTGTGCATACAGGCTGTGCCTTTGTGAAGTTCTCCAGCCACGCCGAAGCGCAAGCCGCCATCAACAGCTTGCATGGTGGACAAACTATGCCTGTAAGTATCATCAATCTGTTCCAGCTCTGCATTACTTTTAATGCATTGTCACTAAACTGTCTGTGCTAATTGTTTTCCCTGTGGTTTTGAGGATAACCTTTCCTAAACATAAAAAATACAAAAATAGATTTACGATGGACAAATCATCCTCTACATTTTATATTCCACATGAACACTACCCCAGCGGGTTGAATGCATCTTTTCAAAGTGCAATGGTCTTGTCCTTCTATACATTAGAAAATTCAGACATTGTGGCATAAACATTTGAAAGTACAACAAATACCTACTGCATACACATATTTGTCACCATAGTTACTCAAACCACATCATGGGCCAAGATTCAAACACATTTTACCAATTTGTTATTGCCAGAGTCAACATCTGGTACTTTAAAATACACAGCAGGAGGCTCTATATCTTTTTTTTCACACAGTGACTGTATCCTTCTCCTGTGGTCCAAGCTATTTCGCAGCAGAAAATAATATTTACATCAAAATCTTGCAGTGAGATAAAGACTCCATGCTACAAAAGAATGTCTGAATGTGTTTTGGTTAACACTGAGCATATCATAATTCAAATTTGAAAGGATTCCTAGCAAAGTTAAGACATGGGGGGACTTTGTAGAATATTAGCAGGAAAAAAAATAATTTTGGCAGACCATTAGCTCTTATAGCACAGCTGCTTTATTTGTGGGAAAAGATGAGTAGTAAGTGTTTTGTAATTGTAGCTAGATTGTTAATAATCTCACGACTGCACCTATTATTGATGAATTTAGACATTTAGGAAGGGATTTTAGGTGGAGCTTTGTTCAGAGAATCTAACTGAGCAATCAATGTCTTACCTGCAGTAAATAGCTTTCCTAAGTATCTGCTTGTAAGTAAACAGAATCTAATTTTGATGTAGAATTATGTCATATTACTTTTTAAAAACTATAATAATCAAATGACACACAGTAAAATTATTGCGATTTAAAGTAAAATAATAGTAAAATAAAATGTACCAATTTAAATTTAATCAAGCCTGGGACATTTTAATTTTAGTAATCAATTATAGAACAATTATGCTTTAAAAGGCATTTAATAAAACTGTGAAACCTAACACAGATGCCATCTGAAGTAGTGAATGTCAGGATTTTCACGTGCAAGTGAGAAAGATATCACCCTTTGCCATGATGCTTGTAAACCAGAAAAATACTTGATTTGCTTTATTGCCTCTGGGTTAAATCTGCTACATCAAGTTTAGGGGGGGGGTTTAAGGTTATTGTACTTTTATAGTTTTGGGGTGAGTTTATTATGTGTGTAATTCTCCAATAATTAAATCCTTATCGTGAAAAAGAAAGCTTCCACAGAGTGTGGCTGCAACTTACATATATGAAATACACAGTAACTAATCACTTTATGTTTAGCATGTTATCAGACAGCCCTAAATCTAGAAATAAAACAAGAACTTTTTTGACACTTTATTGAAAAGAAAAAACTGAAACTAGAGTTTGGGGCTTTAGATTAAGCTACTTCATTGTACATTAATGGAGGTGATAAATTACGCTTTATTCATAATTTTTTATTGCAGCCTCACATTGTTTACTTATTGGATTTCATCAGTCTGTTATTTGTCTGACCCGCAGCTATTTTAGAAGAGTAGTTTTGATCGGTAGTATACTGGAGTCCTGTGGTTATCTTAACTCTACATCTGACATCATTCTACACATTATGCTGATGAGCTGGACCAACAAACTGTCTCAATCTTACACAATATCTAAATTTGTCATTACATTGTATGGCTTCAAATCTTTTTGATTGATATTGAATACATTATTATCACTCGTTGGGAGGTAATTAACCTAACAACATATGTGCTGTTTCTTCATTAATAATAACGTACACAACCTCTCTACCCATTAAAAAAAACTGAAAAAAAAAACATCTGACTAGTTTATAAATAGGTTTCTAATGCATATTCTGAGAATAATTTGAACCACTCAACATACTGAAATAAATATGGGATTAAATACAGCTGATAATGGTAGACCTGATAAAGAGCTTCACCAAAGTCAAAACGTCCTTCAGGTACTTGGTAGAAATGTCTTGGCAGCATCTCATCAAAGCCAAATTACTACCGGTGACAGTATGGCCCCTATCATGGGACCATTTTTTGTTAAAGAATATTAAACATTTAAAACACTTAAAAGTACTGAGGCTTCATTACAGAGACTTCGGGGAGAGTTAACAAGAGAGTCAATAATATTAAAAAGCACCCTAGAGTTGGAATGGATCTCCAAAATGGGGTCAGATTAATAAGAATCTTTTGCTTCCTCAACTGCTTCTTGATATTATACCATTAAGTCTCTGATGATGAGGGAGATTTGCACTTTATCAGCCCTCCAATAACTTGATTTTTCAACATTGATTCATCAATGCCATCAATATCAGGTGTCAGCTACAGATAACTTTGGTCTGTATTTGGATAAACTCCCCTATAATAACCTACTGACAAAACTGACTTTTGCATTCATGAATATATCCTTAAGAAAGGGAATTTTAGCGCAACTTTGCATACAAATGTCGAAACTGCTGTGACCGAAAATTATTTATACTATGGAACCTGTTCTCATTTTGACACATTAAAACAACTAACTGCACTCCTATATTGAGTTTTTGCGTTACACAAAGTTGTGAATATTGTAATATGAAAGGAATATATTACATTGTTTTTAATTTGAAAAATGTAATCTAAAAAGTGTAAAAGTTATGGGTGGATCTATTTAATCCCCTTTGCTCTTATAGCCCTAAACAAAAAACAGTTCAAGTTGCCTTCAAAATCATCTAATTATGAAGTAGGGTACATTGATGTGCAATTTCATTTTAGCACAGATGTCAAAAGGTACAGGATACCACAAGAGCAAACTCGCAAAAATATGGCCAATGATCTGTACTGTACAGGCCGAACTCAGGTGGGCATTTCTATCAACAGAAAAACTATTAGTTTTATGGTCCACAAATCTGGTGTGACAAGTAGGATGCTGTTGTTGAAATAAGAATTAGAAGTTCTGTTTGCAGATATCCAAAGTATGTGTAAGACAGTACTCTGGTAACATAAGACCGCATTTACAGATTTTGACCTACATAAAACAGGTTGTTGCAACACTGCGCTTTGAGGATGCTTTTTCTCAGCGGGGCAGGGATCCTGGTCAGAGTTGATGGGAAGATGGATCGAGCTAAAAACAGGACAATCTGGGTAGAAAACCCAACAGAGGCTGCAAAAGATTTAAAAGTGGAGCAGAGGTTCACCTTCCAGCAGGACAATGACCTTTAAACATTTCACCAAAGGTAAAATAAATGGTTTATAGAGACATACCCTAAAAGACCAACTGTAATTGCAGTGTTAGCTGGTTCTAATAAGTATAAAATCAGGTGGGCTGACTATAAAAGTACAGCTCCAGATTCTTGTTTGGGGAACAGGAATGATTCTTATTTTCCTTCCTCCTCACAATTATGAACAAATTTGTGTTGGTCTATCACATAAAATCCCAACATAATAGAATGAGGTTTGTAGCTGCATCATAACAAAATGTAAATTACATTTTAATACAGTTAAAAAACAAACACCTTAACAATGATATGCAAGGGGTGCTGATTAGTTTTTCTCTATTCTTTGTCCAAAGCAATCCCATTTTTTTAAAAGAAATCCTAATTTATGGGCATCTCTATGTCAGTGATGGGTGTATGTGAAGTACCATTGCATACAGCTGGACACACAAAGGGGCACCCTCTTTTTCTGGCAGGCATTTGCTGCTCCACACACTTCACTGATGTTACTGTAATAAATATTTACGGCTGCTTCCTGGCATCCAGATAGGGTCCTTGGAGCCAGATGTGCTGTAGTTTTCACGTCTTTTATGCTGCCTCACTTTGCATTACAGTAAAGCAGAGAGGAAGAAATTTAATTGGTAGAGTCAGTGTTGTAAGAAGTGGACTATTAGCCATGAAGAACTTCTATTGAGTAAGAAATCATGTAAAGACGGGCGTCTTTCCATTTCAATTTAGGCAAAGTCTAAATACCATTTTCTCATTAAAGAAACTTGTTGTCTTAATCCCTAGAAGGCAATTAGAGTTGCATTTGGCAGATTTACATTACTGATTTCTAGGAAGCCATGATTTTCTGCCTTGCACAAGGATCTTTGCTAATGGTTGTGGCTTACATCCACTTTGTGTATCTTGACTTGCATTGTAACTAAGACAATACAAGTCAATGTATTTTAGAGCACTGGGTCACCTCAGCTCAGCCGAGGATAACATGTTCAAGTTAACACATGGAGCCTCCAAATCCAGTCTAGAGACCTAGAATAGATCTAAAGACCTAGATTGGATCAGGAGACAGCCAAAAGTGTATAAATAATCTACAGTAAATTATCCATAGCTCTCCCCATCTATCCTTGCACCTGTTATCTTCATCTCCCAAAATCCAACTTCCTCTCAGATTAATGGGCAAGGTGGTCATTAGTCTCCAGCGAAAGCTTTGGACACAATGGGGGATGCAGTTAATTTGGATAATATCGCTGCCACATGTCCTCAACAACAGACTAACAGGAGGTAGGATTCAGAGAGTGGGCTGCTATGCACACTGCCTGGTGCCAGCTGTGAATGAACCTTGAACAAAGAGTTGTCTCTCACTCTCTATCTCGTTCCCTCTTAATGTTATCTCAGCAACATCTGTGTTACCTGGCTCACACACATGCTATAAATAATACTGCAAGTGAAACACAGTGGCCCTCTGTGAAAAGCTTTAATGAAGCTTAAGGGGGCTGGATGTCACCAACAGTCCACTTGCTGATAGATTGGGTCATAGCTTTAATTGAAGTTTATTGTGGATTTCAGGTGCTTTGAAAAGTAACCTAAAGGGTGATTGAGCACAGAGCAGAAACTCTCACCAGTTCAGCTGTTAAATTGCTGTAAGACTACAAAGACACAGGTGGCAGAACTTCAAAATGGCAAACCCAGGGGCAGGCACGCAGCAACCAGCAAATTGCACACATTGTCATGTTTGGTGTTGCTGTGTGGCTGACAGGGCTTGACCGGTTTGTTGGTGTTGGTAGCAACATTGGTCTGCTTGTGTGTGATTGAGTTGTGGTGTAACGAAGAACATATTCAGATATATTTGGTCTGATTCAGTGTGCTGCACAGAGGTAGCCATAGATGTAGAAAGTACATTCAGACCAAGTCAGCTTCTCCTTCTGCTAATGAGAGATTTCTTCCGATGAGGCTTTTAGAGATGCAGCAAGGTCCAGAGAGTTGAATATGAGACTCTAGGGGGGAGTTTATCTAATTACCAAACAAACTTGTTATGGTGTGTTCACTTTTGGGTTTTTTAAACTCTGAGTTGATGTATTTTGTTTTTTCAGATCTGTGAACAGCAGAGACAAGTACTGAGGTTTTATTTGTTACTTGAATGTAGATTTTACATGTTGAATGTTGCTGAAAGAAAGTAAATGGCTGATCTTTTATGCCTTTGTATTTATTTCTCCTTTATTGACCCAGCTTGTTCTTTGTGTTGTTGTAAGCCTTTGTGAAAGATAGAAAAAAAGTGTCAGTTTACCTGTTTTTAGACACTTCACCACAGTGTCTTTCTATCACAGTAATGCAGAGATAAAAGCATTATCCCATTTCACCGCTGCAGTTGGGTTCTAATCCCTCAATTACCATTGTGCATTTTCCCCTTCTACGCATTTTGTGCCCTACACAAAATCCAATAAAAGAGATTTTCAAAAGTCAAGTGTGTTCTTCAAAAAATTAAATTAGTTTTTGAATCTGTGACAAATTCCTTAGTTGTACCTGTCAAAAGTGATGGCTCCCTGTTGACCCTTATCAAATTTGGAGAATTTATTTTCTCTCCAGGTATGGGAGTCATGCTGCGGGAGGTTATTATTCTGTTTGTTTGTCATCTTGTGATTTTCTGCAGCCAGTGAGAAGCAGCTGCTTTGCATCCAGTGCTTTTTTGTTGGTTCCATTATTACCTGGCCACAAACTTGTTTTTCTCTAAGTGGTTAGGGACATTCCATTCTTTACAGGGTTCTGCAACCTGTGACTGTGGAGGTCTGTGGCTCTTTGGGTTCTTCACCATTGTAAATTACTTAGGCTAGAAATGATATTAAACATGCCAGTGCTTTTTTATATGAATGCAATAAAAAGCATAATTGTAACAGCTTTTCTGTGTGTTTTGATAAAATATCTGTATAACACAGAATGACAATAATGGAACAAGGAATATATTTTTTGTTCAGCCATTTTGGTTTGTTATTCAGCAGGGAACTATGTATTTGTTTTCCATTAAAGTTGAATTCTATATGAGTTCAATATGTGTATCATTATCATGTAACTAATATCATACAAAAATAGACAGTGTTTCTCTTGGATCGTGAGCAGATTATTATGAAACATTATTGGGTAAATAAAACATGAATTCAATAATCCAAAGTCTTAACAGCAGTTCAATATTGTACCAGCTTGAATGTCAGGTCATTAACAACGCTGTGAAAAAGTATTTACCCCCTTACACCTTGATCTTCCTTTAACAGATGATAAAACAAATTTTAACATCAGACAATGACATATTTAGGTTTGATGTAGAAAAATAAACTGCCCCGTAAATAAAATTACTGCTTTTGTAAACCAAGCTGTGGCAACAGCTGTCATCAGGTGCATGCCAGTCTTATATGTTGCTGTGTGGCTTAGTCTTCTTTGTAGAATTGTTGCAATTCAGTCACAATGGAGGTGTTTTTGAGCATGAATGGCCGATTGGGTGATATGTCTGATTGAAGTCTGGAGCTTGACAAGGTTACTCTAAAATCTTAATTTTTATTGTTTTCAGCTATTCAGAGATGAACTTGGTTTTGTGCTTTGGATCACTGTTTTGCTGAATGACTCAAGTTTCTTTGAGCTTAAGGTTACAAACTGATGTTAGGACATTCCCCTTCAGGTTTCTTAGTAGAGAGCAGAATTCATTGTTTTATCCATTACTGCAAGTTGTCCAGGTGCTGGAGCAGAAAAGCAGGCCCAGACCATCACACTCCCTCCACAATGTTTGACTGACAGTATAATGGTGTCCTTGATGAGTTGTTGAAGTGCTACTAGAGTAATTTTTGAAGGCCAAGCATTTCATGGTAAATTCAGCATTGTTCCAATTACCGTTTTCTTCATTTATGGGTAATGGCTCTCACTCTGTTTCTCAAGACTCCCAAAGCCTTAGAAATGGCTTTGTAATCCTTCTGAGCTGATTGGTTTCAACAACTTTCTAATCTGTTCTTCACTTTTTTTTAGATTGGGGAAACATGTAATGCTTTTGGAGGTCTTTTAGTCTATTTCATGTTGCCAAGGTACGATTTAAGTGCTTTCTTGATTTTACAATTTGGTCTGTTATGAGGGCGTGATGTGCAGGGGTTGGACAATGGAATTGAAACACCTGGTTTTAGACCACAATAATTTATTAGTATGGTGTAGGGCCTCCTTTTGCGGCCAATACAGCGTTAATTCATCTTGGGAATGACATATACAAGTGCTGCACAGTGGTCTGAGGGATTTTAAGCCATTCTTCTTGCAGGATAGTGGCCAGGTCACTATGTGATACTGGTGGAGGAAAACGTTTCCTGACTCGCTCCTCCAAAACACCCCAAAGTGGCTCAATAATATTTAGATCTGGTGACTGTGCAGGCCATGGGAGATGTTCAACTTCACTTTCATGTTCATCAAACCAATCTTTCACCAGTCTTGTTGTGTGTATTGGTGCATTGTCATCCTGATACACGGCACCACCTTGAGGATACAATGTTTGAACCATTGAATGCACATGGTCCTCAAGAATGGTTCGGTAGTCCTTGGATGTGACGCGCACATCTAGCACAAGTATTGGGCCAAGGGAATGCCATGATATGGCAGCCCAAACCATCACTGATCCACCCCCATGCTTCACTCTGGGCATGCAACAGTCTGGGTGGTACGCTTCTTTGAGGCTTCTCCACACCGTAACTCTCCCGGATGTGGGGAAACCAGTAAAGGTGGACTCATCAGAGAACAATACATGTTTCACATTGTCCACAGCCCAAGATTTGGTGGTATGCTGACATTACCCTGGATACCGTGGCTCTTGATACATCACAAAGACTTGCAGTCTTGGTCACAGATGCGCCAGCAAGACGTGCACCAACAATTTGTCCTCTTTTGAACTCTGGTATGTCACCCATAATGTTGTGTGCATTTCAATATTTTGAGCAAAACTGTGCTCTTACCCTGCTAATTGAACCTTCATACTCTGCTCTTACTGGTGCAATGTGCAATCAATGAAGACTGGCTACCAGGCTGGTCCAATTTAGCCATGAAACCTCCCACAATAAAATAACAGGTGTTTCAGTTGCATTGTCCAACCCCTGTAGATGATGAAATTGAATTAAAAAAAATGTGGTCAATAATGTCACATTATTTTTGTCTGATACAATTTTTTTGGATGATTTGTCATCTTTAAATGTGGCAATAAAAAGCAAAAATGCCAAAAAAGTGGACAAAAGCAAAAAAAAACAAAACAAAATGGGTAAATACTTTTTCACAGCAGTGTGGGTTTTATGGCTCTAAAAATAGTTTATTTTGTAGGAAGCACAGAAAAGAATGGCTATTTGGAAAGTTTGCTTACATTAGAGAGAAAATATTTTGAATAATGTCAGTCTAATTACACCTTCAGTCTAGTTTGTAGTCCAGTAGTCTAGTTTAGAGTTTTTGCCAAAACATTGCACACTGGGTCTATTTCAGTGCTGGTGTCTGAAACAGAGCTCTCTGCTGGAAGGAAGCAGATCCAGCCAGACTGGCTTCTTCTGGAGTCACGGTGCAGCGACTATAGACAGCCCCAGGCTTTCACTGTCACAATACTCATGATGCATTCCTCATGAGGTATTAAAAGAATATAAGAATACACAGATACAGATACACAAGGCAGAAAATGAGGGAATCTAAATGCCAGGCCCCGTATTGGGGGCTGGGTTGAGCAACAACGCTGTAGGAAGATGTTTTCTCACTGCCAACCTCATTAAATCTAACCGTCCAGTCCCCTAAACTATACCACAAAGTTGATAAAACATAGAAAAAAAAGGTCATGAGGTGGAATGAAATGAAATCAGAACGGGAAAACCAGTGCCGTTTACTCTGCCAAGTATTGATTCAACTAATTAAAATGGCACCAAGGGAGAAACAGCAGATGGGTCTCCTTTGGCCTGAGGTGGGGTGCTGGCTGGCTCTGATAGGTTACCATCTGAGATGTGCTGTCCCAGGGGTCCTTACTGATGCTTTTTATCATTTCAGACTCTTCTTCATAGTTATCTACAGCCAAATTCCCTATACTGTTAAACTGTTTATGACACTCATTTTGGTTAACTTGCAAATACTATTTACAAGAGTTGGTTTTTTCAATAGCATATGCACATTTATCAGTTTTATGCAGAATTTCTTAGATTATAATAGCTGGAAAGGCAATGCAGGGAGGTAAATGGTGCAAATAAATGATCACTTTTAACAGATAATTGTGAAAAGTCAATAATTGAGGGGGTTTTTGGTTGGCAGGTTGACCAAAAGGCACAAAATGACAGTAATTTTAAAATGACATGTGAATAATATATAAAAAAAGAAAAGACTGACAATACATTATCCTTCACTTCAAAATAGGAAGACTTTACCAAATTCACTTAGAAACTGTGCATTGTATTTGTAACATTTGACTTGTCACAATTTTTTATTTCAAGAATTGCCTATTGCTAATCCTTTCTAATAACCATAAACTTTACACAGTTAGTTTGTCTTTGCACTTTAGTTCTTATATTCTGCACAATAAACAGGTATACTCCACAGAAGTGGACCTCTGTCCATCTTTGTGTACTCTGCAGTTGTTTTAATTTCCACACATCACAAAATATGGAATATTTTAACCAAAGCCAGAACTTGTACTGACCCTGTGTGAATCTATGAATCTGAGTTGTGATAATGGAGTCCTCTCCTCTTGCAGTGTCTTTGCTTTTACTAATCATATCCTGATTGCCCCCCCCCCCATCCCCCAGCGGTTTTTGTCCCTATGTTCTGGTGGCACTCCATGCTCTTTCCAAACAAATTAAATAGAGGCCTTGTCTTCTTGACAGTGTCTATGGCTGCTTTTTGTGCCTGGTAGCCTCATCATCCTCTCTTGTTCCTTCTATATCTATCTTTCACTCACACATAAATCCTCTTCCTCCTCCTTTGTCCAAATGAGGAACTGATTCTGGTCTGTGTCTTTCAAATGATTTAATTGGATGCAAACTCAGGAGCACCGGCATCAATATGGAACTATATCTGCCCTAAGGAAGAGCCATTAGTCAATACTTCGCCCTCTACATGCTGAAGGCTTTTGTCAGACCTAATTACCCGGCACTATATTCAGTGAAGCTTTACCAGTGGGGGACTGGCACTCCTGTGGGATCTGGTTAGGATCACAGTTCACTCCTAGTGTATACAGCAGAGTTGGAAAGTTCACAAAAGCGAAGAGCATTCACTGTTCTCTTCTATTGGAAGATGACAGCTAAGTCACTGCACTCATGCAAGGTGCACGTTCATTTCCATTTGAGCCTTTAGTTTAGAGATATTAGACATTAAAGCTGGACTGTGACACAAACTGAAAAGCAGATAATGAATCCCGATACCAATAGATACATATCCCACCTGTCAACAAGTGAAAAGCAAGATGTTTACCTTAAAAAAAGTTCCTTACAATGCAATACCCCCCCCCCCTCCTTTCCTTTAAATCACCTATATTTGGTCAGATCAATAGTGTTGAATATATTTATAAATTCACTAACTTACATCTGTATAACTGACATTGGCCTTCTGAAAAATCCCAAAGGTAACATTTATAATATTTAATTGCATTTATTAGACCTAAAGAAGGCCTACCTTGTAAAATTCTTAATACCCTTTGGAATTGTTATTTTTTTATTTATTATTATTTTATGTGATAGACCAACACAAACAACTTTAGATTGAAGAGTAAATAATACAGTTTTCACATTTTTTACAGACCAAAATCTGAAGTGTTGTGTGTATGTGTTTATCTTTAACCTGGTACACTCAAAAAGTCAATCCCAGAAGTAACCTAATTAGTACATTTGGTGGTGTGCATTTGTATTGATCCACCTCTGAGACTAAAGTGTGCAGAACAACTTTTTTTGTTGTACTGCAGCAAGTATTGCAGGGTATGTTTCTACCAGCTTTGCACATATAGAAAATAATTCAATTCAATTTATTTATATAGCTCCAATTCACAACACATGTCGTCTCAAGCCACTTCACAAAAGTCAGGTACATACATTCCAATTAGTCCTAATAACATTTTGTCCATTCTTCTTTGAAAAATATCTTATGGTAAGGATAGATGGAGTCCAAGAATATTCATTTTCAGGTCTTGAAACAGATACTCAATTGGACTAAGCTCTGAACGTTGACTGGGACTTTCTGTCATATTAATATACTTCAACACTGACAATGGTCCTTGTCCCTGCTGAAAAAAAACATTGTCACGGCATGTGGCTGCCATCACTATGTTTTGTGGTTGGAATTGTGTTTTAACTATGCAGTCTTAACTTTATGCCACACATAATATTTTACGTGTCAGCTAAGTAGTTCAGGTTTGGTCTAATGTGACCCGAGCACCTTCTTCAAAATGTTTGCTTTGTCCCCCACATGGCTTGTGGCAAATTGCAAACAGGGTTTCTAATTGCTTCATTCAACAATGTATTTACTCTTGTCACTCTTTCATAAAGGCCAGATTTGTTCAATAGTGCATTACTAATGGTAGTCCTGATACATTCTCCCATCAAAACTGTGAATATCTGGAGTTCTGCCGTGGGTTTCTTGGCTGCTTCTGTGATTAATGTTCTGCTTGCCCAGCAAGTCAGGTTAGGTTTTAGTTGCTAGGTTGTCTGTTAGTAGGTGCCATACTTTTTTTATTTTTACATGATGGACGTGCTCTCAGAGATACTTGGGTATTTGTTTTATGGTGTAAATCTGCTTTCAATATTTGAGAACTTTATCCTTGACCTGTCTGATGTAATCCTTGGTCTTCTTGATGTTATTTGTTCCCTAATGTTCTGAGGCCTTCATATCACAAAACTAAACACAGGTGAACTTTGTTTGCTAATTCAATCACTTCTTGTGGCAGTTAGTTGGATTTTAGACTGAAACGCAACTATGACAACTTTTTAATAGGACAATTTTAAAAGCCTCAGTTGCATATTTCATTAACCTTGTAAACTATATGTGTCCCCACAGGGTGCCTCGTCCAGCCTGGTGGTCAAATTTGCGGACACTGATAAGGAGAGGACCCTGCGCAGGATGCACCAGATGGCTGGGCAGCTCGGCATCTTCAGTCCCATGACCATCCAGTTTGGGGCCTATGGCGCCTACTCTCATGCTGTAAGTCTCAGCCCAGCAGGAGAGGAGACGGTGAGCCTTAAAGAATAAAGAAAAAAAAATTGTGATATGAGGTTTGAAATCACTTTCTCTCCCACTAGGCACGTGACATTCCCTATGACAAGTTTCATAAGATGTTCAAACTGTTAATTTGCTAAGATTTAAAGATTTCTGTGGCCTCATAGTGGAAAACTAACTTATTTAATTTTTCATTGATGTATTTACTCACTTTGGCTTTTACTTCATGTGTTTGTTATATTTTCTCTTTGATTTGAAATATGTGTGTCATGACTGCAAATCTATGCTGCATATAATGTTCACTTTGAATTAATCTTTTATTCCTGTGTTTACTGACCTGAATGATAATTTAAACTGCTAACTCCAGCCTGCCTCTTTTAGATACACTTTTCTGCACAAGAAGAGGTGCATTTTATTACTGAGAAGAGACCCGTTCACCCCTTACGCCCTTTTCTGTCAGCCCAGCCCACCCCTATTTCATATTCACACATGAAAGTCACAGCCTGAGTTAGGAGTCTGTGAGATTTTACACTCACACAGTAGCTAACAACTCATACTGACAGGTGAGAATCGCCCACTCGCAAACTATCTCTCGAACTCCGCCACTGCAGCCCCCTTGTTGTTTTCTTCCATATATACAGTCATATAGATATACATAGAATTCAGCATCCTTATCGTTTGGTGTAGTTTTTATCTTCTTTCCATGTAATGAGCCTTATTGTAGTCAGCAAGCAAGACTCCAAGGCAACACAGATCATCCCATTCAAGAACAAGGCATGGGCCAAACAAACAGAGATGTAAGAGTAAACATGCTCTGATCCTGCGGCTGTTTCACCCTCCTTTCCTTTTCTGTCCTTCCCTCCATCCCTCCTGCCATTCGCCTCTCCCCCCACTGCTCTTTAATCATACAGCAGATGATGCAACAGCAAGCAGCCCTGATGGCAGCAACACAAGGGTCCTACCTGAACCCAATGGCAGCCATCGCTGCTGCGCAAATGCAGCAAATGGCAGCTTTCAACGGCTTGGTGGCTACTCCCATGACACCGTCCTCAGGTACTCACCAACAGTCTGCATTAACTGGCACAAGTCATACTCAGTCAAGGGAGTCTCGTCATTTCTCACAGCTGCTGAGAAACTTTTATTTGGAAAATTTGCAGAAGTCATAAAGGTATATTTCTACAATGATTTTTGCTATTGTTTCCTCTTTTAATTCAATTAATTTTAATTCAGTTATTTTCATCTTAATTGATTTACCTAGCACCACGTTACAAGATATGTCAAGTCATGACACGTTATAGAACAAATAGGGCCCAACTCATAGCTAGATATATTAGGTTAGGTCAAATCAATACATTACAATTAAACAGACACATTAAACACACACATTAAAATTTACATATTGTGGAATTCTATCCAAGTTTGAACACAATTCACTTAAATTCCACCTTAAATCGAAATTTGGGTGAAAAAAAAAAAAAAAAACAATTGCCCATCTAAGCAGGCCCGGCTAATTGGGCTAATTGCAACAAGCCTGTGAGTTTGGAGTAATCACTCGTCTTGAACAAGCATGTAGTGACAGTGGAAAGGAGTCACTCACTTTTAACTGAAATTAACCTTAAGTAAACTAGAATCAGTATGAGCATCTACATCTGACGCCAGGTATTAAAATAACCTTTTAAAAACAAATTATAGTTTTTCTCACTGTCTGAAAAATTTGATTAGACTAAACCTTTTCTGTTTCAGCTTAGTTAGAATTACCAAACTGTCTATTTGCTAAATGCCAAACTAATGATAGATATTCTTTAGATTGGAGTCTGATGTAATGTCAGACACTGAGAAATCAAAGGTTATGTTTATCTTTTTATATAGGGTATTTAAATATCTGGTTAAAGCTGTTTCTGCAACAAATGACTACATGTTCTAAGGGTGAAAAACAGCTAAGCAAAGAGGAGCTGAGCCAGTAATACTATCAAAGAAATTAAAAATAAAGCATTGTTCCTCTTGGATCTCACATCTGTCTTTGACACTGTTGATCTCAGTTTTATTCACATTTAATCAGTTGATCACATTGACAGGTTCTGAGATGTAGTAGCTGTATCAGTTCTGGCACAACACTTAGTGTTTTTGCAAAGCAGATGATGTCAAATAATGTGGGGTTTCCTTGTGGGGTACCACAGGGCTCAATCTTGGGGCCTATTTTCTTTCTTTTGTATATTTTTTCCCTGGGCCAAATAATCAAGCGGTTTTCTGATGTTATCTTATCATTTATATGCTGATGATTTTCAACTCAGCTGTTCTTTTAAACCAACTGAATAACAAAAGTATGTCCTCCTTGAAAACCATTTTTTAAAAGTGGCTCATAACAGTGGCTCTGTGACAACTACTTGCATGTCAACTCTTATAAAACTGAAACCCTAATTGTGAGTACATTTTAGTACCACAGGGGATAAATCCTTTAGAGTTGTGTCCCCAAGATTGTAGAATCTTTTGCCTCCATCTTAGTGCTGTTTTGATTCTGTTGATTATTTTAAGAAGCAGCTGAAGTCGCAGTCTGTTTTAACTAGTTATAGGCTGTATGCTATTTTATATATATGCCATTTTATCCAAGCTTCATTAACATCTTGTTTTATTGTAAAGCACTTTGTGTTTTTGACCTGTGAAAGGGGCTATATAAATAAACTTTACTTACTTACTTTTGGATCTAAGCTCTGTTTTCACTGTAAAACCATTCCCTGCAAGTATTAATTTAAAGGAAGTAGAAACTTGTGCTGAGAGTGGCTTGTTGATAGAAGATGCAGCACTAACCCATCCACCACTGACAGCCACATTATAGTTTCTACCTCCTTTTCCTTCACACATTATCTCTTCGTTCTTGCTCTGCTTGTCACGTTTTCAGTGACAAGCAGAGCCTCTGTGTCTCTGATGTGTGTTTTCTGGGAACACAGCCAATCCAATAACTTGGGATGCAGAGTCCTTGGCTTACACAATATAATAGCAAAGATTTGTGTGAGATAATCCCGGACCTCAGTCTGAACTATCTTTTTGGCCCTTGTCATGAGGCGCTTTGATGGCTTGACACTAAGTAGGCAGGATGCCTGAAGGCAAGGCTGTTGCAAATGTATTATATAAAGTGGTTTGATGCTGTACCTGGCATTTGTAATCCACAAGGCCTACATATTCTTGCTAATACCTATCAAATCCTACATGACTTAAATGCCCTTCACATAGATAAGAGAAAAAAATTAAATTCCGTCAGCACAAAAGGCCACTGGCAAGGTGACAGACTCTGAGCATCACAAGATTCTTAGAAGAAAAAAAGCACAAACTCCTACATATTAGTAAATGCCTTAGTAGAGTATTATGGAAAAGTTTATTTATTTTGGTATTTGGTATTTAAAAAGTGAAACTGTATACATGTATGGAATAAGTACAGGTCCTTCTCAAAATATTAGCATATTGTGATAAAGTTCATTATTTTCCATAATGTAATGATGAAAATTTAACATTCATATATTTTAGATTCATTGCACACTAACTGAAATATTTCAGGTCTTTTATTGTCTTAATACGGATGATTTTGGCATACAGCTCATGAAAACCCAAAATTTCTATCTCACAAAATTAGCATATTTCATCCGACCAATAAAAGAAAAGTGATTTTAATACAAAAAACGTCAACCTTCAAATAATCATGTACAGTTATGCACTCAATACTTGGTCAGGAATCCTTTGGCAGAAATGACTGCTTCAATGCGGCGTGGCATGGAGGCAATCAGCCTGTGGCACTGCTGAGGTCTCATGGAGGCCCAGGATGCTTCAATAACGGCCTTTAGCTCATCCAGAGTGTTGGGTCTTGAGTCTCTCAACGTTCTCTTCACAATATCCCACAGATTCTCTATGGGGTTCAGGTCAGGAGAGTTGGCAGGCCAATTGAGCACAGTGATACCATGGTCAGTAAACCATTTACCAGTGGTTTTGGCACTGTGAGCAGGTGCCAGGTCGTGCTGAAAAATGAAATCTTCATCTCCATAAAGCTTTTCAGCAGATGGAAGCATGAAGTGCTCCAAAATCTCCTGATAGCTAGCTGCATTGACCCTGCCCTTGATAAAACACAGTGGACCAACACCGGCACCCCAGACCATCACTGACTGTGGGTACTTGACACTGGACTTCTGGCATTTTGGCATTTCCTTCTCCCCAGTCTTCCTCCAGACTCTGGTAACTTGATTTCCGAATGAGATGCAGAATTTGCTTTCATCCGAAAAAAGTACTTTGGACCAGTGAACAACAGTCCAGTGCTGCTTCTCTGTAGCCCAGGTCAGGCGCTTCTGCTGCTGTTTCTGGTTCAAAAGTGGCTTGACCTGGGGAATGCGGCACCTGTAGCCCATTTCCTGCACATGCCTGTGCACGGTGGCTCTAGATGTTTCTACTCCAGACTCAGTCCACTGCTTCCGCAGGTCCCCCAAGGTCTGGAATCGGCCCTTCTCCACAATCTTCCTCAGGGTCCAGTCACCTCTTCTCGTTGCGCAGCGTTTTCTGCCACACTTTTTCCTTCCCACAGACTTCCCACTGAGGTGCCTTGATACAGCACTCTGGGAACAACCTATTCGTTCAGAAATTTCTTTCTGTGTCTTACCCTCTTGGTTGAGGGTGTCAATAGTGGCCTTCTGGACAGCAGTCAGGTCGGCAGTCTTACCCATGATTGGGGTTTTGAGTGATGAACCAGGCTGGGAGTTTTAAAGGCCTCAGGAATCTTTTGCAGGTGTTTAGAGTTAACTCGTTGATTCAGATGATTAGGTTCATAGCTCGTTTAGAGACCCTTTTAATGATATGCTAATTTTGTGAGATAGGAATTTTGGGTTTTCATGAGCTGTATGCCAAAATCATCTGTATTAAGACAATAAAAGACCTGAAATATTTCAGTTAGTGTGCAATGAATCTAAAATATATGAATGTTAAATTTTCATCATGACATTATGGAAAATAATGAACTTTATCACAATATGCTAATATTTTGAGAAGGACCTGTATATTGCATAGATTTAATGCATACATATTGTTTAAATCATTTATTTTTAAAGGTTATAGTTAACAGCAAATGAAAACCCAAAATAAAATTTCAAATTTTATTTTGGGGGGGAGGGGGTTGCCTGAGATTGTGCGGGAGGTAGAGATCTTGGCTAGAAATTGTCGGGCTCACCTCAACGCATAACGTGGGCTCTGGAACCCAGCTCCTTGAGGGAGACTGGATTCTCTTCTACTCTGGCGTGGCCCGCAAGGAGAAGCAGCAGGCTAGGGTAGGTTTGATTGATCCCCCCAGCTCAGCCATGGACCCTTCGGGTCGGGGAGAGGTCTCTGACCGTTGTTTCAGTCTGCGGGCCTAGCAGTGGTGTGGAATACCTGACCTTCTTGGCATCCCTGTCCAGGGTGTTGGATAGTGCTCCTCTCAGGGACTCCGTCCTTCTGCTGGGGGCTTAAACGCCCACGTGGGAAATGACCTGGAGGGGTGTGATTGGGAGGAATGGCCTCCCTGATCTCCGTTTCATGATTTGACTTCTATACCAGTCACAGATTGTCCATAATGAACACCATGTTCAAGCATAAGGGTTTTAATCAGTGCACTTGGGACTAGGACACCCTAGGGAAGAGGTCGATGATAGACTTTGTAGTCGTGTCTTCTGGCCTTTGGCCGTATGTCTTGGTGAAGAGAGGGGCTGAGCTGTCCACTGATCACCACCTGGTGGTGAATTGGACGGCTGACGGGTACCGTGAGGACAAGCCTGCCACGAGCTGGTCTGTTGCAGAGGCAAAAAGTTGTTTTGTTTTTGTATGTTTGATTGTACTGTTGGCCTGCCTGTACACTGGCAAAGTAAACAGGGTTTACTCTCATGTATTCAATTAAAATGTTATGATTTTAAAACAAAACTAAAGAGTTAAAGAAAAGATTGATTTGAGATGGTACAAATAAAACATTATTAAATAAAACATATTTTGTGGTCTATTGTTTCAATTAACAATATTATGAATTAGGAAAGCAAATCAGCACGTTTCCTCGTCCAACCTTAATTGGTGTGATTAACTTATTATGTAGTTATTCCCCTAGCTTTGGCTCATCGGGCAATTATTTGTTAAAAAAAAATACAATACATCTTTACTGGGAGTTTAAACTGTACACTTTGAGACAGGTAGGAACTTGAGAAAAATGAATATTTCACCCTACAGGCTCCTGCGGTGGACTTTCCATAATAATCTTAACATCTTTCAGGCACCAGCACACCCCCAGGCATTTCTGCTGCAGCCGTGCCAAGCCTAGCCACACCTCTTGGAGTCAATGGATTCAGTGCCCTGCCGCCTCAAAGCAACGGCCAGCCTACATCGGAGCCTATCTACACAAATGGTATCCACCCTTATCCAGGTGAGATATGCCACATTTATATAAATTAAACGAGAGACACATTTGTAGCTACTAATGCTTGAGTCTGTTGCTTCATCCCCCACAATGTTACCGGCTACAGCTGACTCTTAAATACTTTAATATAATTGCATTATGCTGTATCTGAAGAAAAGAATAATCTAATTGTCACAAAACAAGATCAACATGTAATAAGTGACAAACTGAATCAATTCATTTTGACTAAGTGCTAATCAAAGTCTTTTTTAAATTTCACTTCATTTAAATTTTTTTCTTATTTGAACAAAATCATTTAAGCCTCTGTCAACAGTGTCTTCTGGATATTTCTGAGAAGCCTGCCCCAGTATCATGATGAATCCATCAGTTCATTCATCAGTCAATTTTAGCTAATTTAATGTGTCTCAGCCTGTCCTCAGCTTCTTAATGTTGTGTGGGACAGATTCCTGAAGAACTGACAGACATTCACTCCCCATCTTTGCATTATGCAAAGGCAGCTGCAATTGTAATGAACTACAAAGTGGTTTGTTTGGCACATTGTTAATATTTGATGCAAACATCTGGGGCAAGCAGGCATTTTGAAGAACTCAAATATATGACAACCCAAATTGCTCTCACTTCCTGGGTGATTCCACCTCCTGACGGATCTCCGGTTAAGCTAGTATCTGGCCCAAAGTTTAATGTGATCTCTATAACTTGCAGTCTTCCTCTTTTGCTTCTATTTCCTTCAAAGTCATCCTTCATTCTCTGTCTTGATTTTCATCTGCAGCACAGAGTCCAACGCTGACTGACCCTCTCCAACAGGCATATGCAGGCGTCCAGCACTACGCAGGTGATCCAACTGTTCTACCTTCTTAACTTTCTTACTTTCTCCATCTGTCTAGTTGCCTCTCTTCACTCCATTTTTGGTTGGTCATTCCAGTAGTTACTGTGACAGGTAGAGATGACCAGATGATCGCCTAATTTCCTCTTTAAATTGGCTGCTTTAGTTTAAGACTGTGAAAAGGTTTTTTAGTAGACTTGAATTTGTGTCTGACATCATCTTGCATTAACATGGTGTAAGTCTCTCTTTCTTTCTTTCTTTGTATCTCTGCTCAGTTGAACTGCATCCCACTCTCCCTTTTGCCATTTTTTCTGTGTGGTGATCCACCAGACAAATGAGCTCTGACTCCCAGTCATAATGCAATTTATTTATGCAATGTCTTGAGGACCCGAGTGAACAATGGAATAATGATTTGAGTTTTGTTGTGTCAAATATGAAAATGGAGATGTGAAAAATTCCACTCTGGTTCTCCCTTTGCAACAGCAGCCTACCCTGCCGCCTATGCGCCAATCAGCCAAGCGTTCCCCCAGCAACCGACCATCATTCCCCAGCAACAGAGGGAAGGTAAGAGTGAGCAAGTGCGCCCACCCAAGATAAAAGGTGATAATTGCCATGTTCCATTCTAATGTAGCTTCACTGCTTTGAATTAGTGAGGAAGGGGAAAAAGCTGGCTGGGGAAAATGTGAGAAAAAGGCTCCCCATTTAAAAAGAAGAACATTAGCACTGAGATGGAAAGTTACTCTGTCATTATTCAAAAACTGCACTAATTCAAACTCACAGTGTTGGACTGCTTAATCAGTCCATTACAATGTGTTTAAGTGGTTATAAATATTCATCAGCTTAATTAGCTGCATGCATAGTCATTTATTACTATTCCTAGTGTAATGTACACTCTTATGCCACTGCATAAGATGTAATAAAGCATAGGATATACTTTGATGGTAAATCACTCTTTCTGACGCCATTCATCCGTCTTAATTAATCAACTGTGTGATTAAATAAGACAGCATAGAGTGGGATGAATATTCGTTGTGAAGAGAAATTGAGTATTTTCAGGTCTGCTTGAAGAAAAAGTTGTTAGTAGTGAAAATGTGTCCAAGGTTTACAGTTTTTCATGACGTACATCACTGTGCTTGCTACAGTAATTTCATGTGGAAAATAATTCACATTCTTGAGGAAGATCTAATGTCTCTGTTAAACTGTAACAGGGTTTTATACTTTAGCAAGAAAGATAGAAGTCATACTAGGCTTCACACAGACACAGCCACACTCATGGCCACACAGAGTGAGCTATTCTTGGCCTAGCCAGTGGCCTGTCTGAGTTCTATCCTCCGCTGGGTTTTGGCTGCTGTCCCAGTCAGTCTTAGTCCACTGCCACATCTTCTGCCCTGGCATTTAACTAGACACATCTGAACCTACACAGAAACAATCAAATCTCAGCTTCAGTCTTACACTGAAAACAGTTTAAGCAACATGTCAGTCTGTGTTTGTGCATGAGTCAGCAAAGAAAATCCATCCAAATCCCAAGCTGCGACTTTAACCACAGAAACCACCACTATAAATACTGATATACATATCTTTTGCAGAATATCCTAATTAACCTTATTATTATTAAACCAGGAAAATCCCATTGCAATACAACATCTCTTCTTCAACAAGTAGTCCTGGTCAAGATAGGAGTACAGTGTATGAATGAACTAAACCAATTTCAAGTGAAAGCATTGTCAGAAATATTCAAAGAAGAAGAAAATAGGAAGTAAACACTTACAGCAGCACTTACATGAGGTGACATTTTTATTATCAAAACAAAACATGTTGTGTTTTATAGGCTAATATGAAAAACGTAAACCTTAAAGTAAAGAACTTACTACTGTAACTGTCAAGAAAGTAAATCTGTCAAGTTCTCTCTCTCTCATTTGCACGTGGGTGTGTGTGTGTGTGTGTGTCCTTTATCTTGCTGAGGCATAGCGGCACTACAGCCAGCTACGACTGCAGCCCTCTTATCAGCCTTCTCACTAGAGCCAGTCTCATCTCTTCATGGTATCACCCTGAGCAATGAGACAGGGGAGAAACTTAGACAAGCAGCCAGCTCCAAGCTTACTGTCCCTGAGTCCATCAAATTGCCCCCCCCCTCTCTACGTCGAGGGCTGGCTTTCGTGATCTTTCTCTGCCTCTCTCTGTTTCCCTCCACTTCATTTCTGCCTTTATCCAGATTGGCCAGTACAAATGTGGCAGCTGGGTAGATGAGTGTGGAGGGATGGGGAGAGATTGGAAGACAGTCCTACTGTCACACAGTAATTGGAGCAAAAACTTGGCTTATGTCTTAATGTGTGCTCTGTCTCCTCTCTGTGTTTCTCCGTGTCTCAGTGCTTCAGTCTTCCAATAACTGTCTCAGCTTTTCTCTTTCAATCAACCCCTGGTGTTTTTGCTTTTTCTGTTATTATTCTTATTTTTCTTTGTGCGCTGCCTTGCAGTGCCTCTTAGAAGTCCACACAGTGCCGTTAAAAATAATTTTTTTAATGTTTGTGTTTGAAAAATGTTACAACAGTAATTAATTCAATATTCCTTCCAACATTAATGTGACATACATCCTAAATTATTCAACTGAAAATAAATTAAATAATAAGCAAAGGGTTAGGGTTAGCAAAAGCAATAAAAAGCTGTAATAACTTGGTTGAGTAATACAATGGTACCAGTCAGTGGAACAGTACAAATTTCTGCATTATTCTTACATTTTCTACATTTTCAGTTCAAAAGTTTATTTATACAGAGCCGGTTAACAACATATCTCGTCTCAAGGCAATTTACAAAAAAAAGTGAATTCAATTCAATCATACAGATAGGTTCCAAGTCAATAACATACGATCCAAAATTATCCTAGTTATCAAACAGTGTAGTCAAGTTCAGTTTACTTAATTTGGTTAAAACGTTTTCTATCTAAGGAAACAAATTTTTGGAATGGCCTAACTAGTGCCCAGAACTTACAAAAAATCTGTAAGGGTCACATTACAACCTGAATGATTTAGAGAACTTTTGCAAGGTAGACATTGCATGGTGACAGATGTAAATGTGGTAACTGAATAAATAATAATTTATTCAACAGATAATAATTAAAGCAGGAAGGCAGGTAGGTAGGTATAAATGTATTAGTCTTACTGTGAGCACACCCATGCAGTCAGGTTATTGCGGCTTTTGTATTTTTTATATTTCCCTCTGTCAGATTTTTTTATTTTTCAGTTGAATTGTACATGGTACAGTTAACCCAAACATTATTTATACCATTGGAAGATTTAGATTCAAAGATATATATATTAAACTAAGACGTTTGCTTCTGGTCAAAAGTTAGATAAGCATATCTCAAAATATATAAAACAAAAAGGAGTTGGACAGCGGCACCCAAAGGGAAAAGGCCTCTTTAGCATCATTCTAATCTTTAGCTCCCACCACAGATCCAAGTCGGCCACATCAGCATTAGCATTACTTGCAATCAGAAGTAAACCTGTTGGTAAAAATTAAAAAATTACTTTAAATCTAAATCTATCAGAGGTATGAATAATTGTTTTGCTTGAACTTTTGTCACATTAAAAGTGGACTATGTTTGATTATATTTATCTTGGTCTAAATTATTCAAATGGAATACACACACTCATGATTAGAAGATGAATCTTTGTATGTGAAAGTCTTGTACACAAAAAATTGTTAATAAATCATTACATCTTTGTCTGAATCATTTTGTAGACATATTTTCCCTGTCGTGGTATTCCATCTCTCACTGGGCATATCCTGTTTATGCTCCAAAATAACCCTCCTGCTGTAATTCTCTCATCACCAGGGCCAGAAGGTTGCAACCTGTTTATTTATCACCTGCCCCAGGAGTTTGGAGATGCTGAGCTCATGCAAATGTTCCTTCCTTTCGGCAACGTCATTTCTGCCAAAGTCTTTGTGGATCGAGCCACCAATCAGAGCAAATGTTTTGGTGAGTCACAGTGTCCAGATGAAAATAACAAACCAGAGTTGTTGTATTTGAAATGAAATCCCACAGTGACTGCATTTGGTGATCCAGAAATCAAATTCAACCTTGATACTGTCAATATCAAAGTTCAATTAACATTTTAAAAGCAGTGGTACAAATGGATACAAGTGCAGAGAGAGGAGGGAAATTAAAAGCAATGTTTACAGAGGGAAACCAAGCGGCAATCTCCGACATTGATGAATAAACACCAATAGCCAAAACTGAGGTTCCTTCAGAAGAAAAATGGCCTGCTCAAAATGTTTGTCTATCCCTGCAGTTGCTCAACAACAGATTTTGGGTGCAACTGTGACGTGCATTAAGTTCATAAGAAAGTCAGCTTTAAGCAGCAATCAAACTGCCTATTGTAAATTCAGTACCTTAATATGAGAAACAGCTACAAGGCCAATGGTGAGGAGCACCAGAAATCCACACCTAGGCTGTGAGAATATGATGTTAGGAATGCCATTTATTGACAAGCCAAGTAGCTGACACAGCAAACGTGTAAAACGGTGCTCAGGTCAGATTAGCCCAAAGCTGAACACACTATACCTATTGCAGCATGGGGGGAAACATATAAGTCTTTAGGTGGGGATGCTTGTCTTCACCAGACACAAGGGACCTGCTCAGAGTCTATGGCATGATGGATGGAGCTAAATAGAGAACAATTCTGGAAGAAAACTGTTAGTCTGAAAAAGACTTGAGACTGGGTCAAACTTTTGCCTTTCACTAGAGCAAAAACTCTCCACATACAGCAGGAACTACAATGGATGGGCTAAGGTCAAAGTATAATCATGTGTAACAACATGCAAGTCAAACTTCAAACATCAATTCCAAAGAGAATTGGTGGCAAGACCTAATAGAATAAATGCTCACAGGCACCATCTATCCACACTCACCTAACTTGAGATATTTTGCAAAGAAGAATAGACCAGAATTTCAGTCCTAGATGTACAAAGCTGTTAGAGACATACCTCAGCTCCAGTGAAATAAAATTGTTTTCATATTGCAATTACAAATTAAAGTCTGTGAAGATTGGCAGACATCTGCATTCAACCCTTCTCATGGATTGTTGTCATGGTTGTTATACTATTTCTAAGAAAAAGCCAGAACCAATTTCCTTTTTATAACATTGCCCCTTTAAATAACAAAAAAGACGTTTCAAAGACTCCCCACCAGCCTCTAACATGGGGACCCAACAGCATCCCATCCCCATTCTCATTTCTATTTTCTTCTTCCACCCACTAGACCAGTTCGTCAGGGTGCAGGTGGCACAGGTGGGATCCATGGGCTTAATAATAGACTGGTGTGGAACTTGCTGTTGATTTAGTTGGACAGCAGCACCCAGGAGACAACCAGAGAGAGAGAGAGAGAGAGACTCTCCCTTCATTGGCTTTTTTCTATCAGTTTCTCTTCATCATGGCAAATCTTAAACTGTCTCTCTTCTTTCTCACCTTTCTCATCTGTCCGTCTCAGGACAGGCTCTCTCTCATTCACTGCGTGTGTTCTCCACTGAACATATGCCTCTCACTTACACTATCTGTCAGTCAACAAGGAGGGGGCAAACAGGAGGTGACCTCACCATTACCACTTCAGAGAGTAATTAAGATGTAAGCTAAAATAACACTTATTTAAACTGGTTTCCGAGAATGGGTGTTTACAAAGAAACTAAACAATCTGAAGATGATTTTACAAAACAAATTAACTGAAAGACCAGTGAAGACATATACTATGTTCCCAAGACATGAGGAGCATCAGCGTCAGTTTAGACATCTGTTTAGATGAGTGCATCTATACGTTGCGACAAACAACATAACACTATGCTGTGTTTGGCTGCAATTTACTAGAAATAAATTAAGAAATAAAAGGAAGAACAAAATAAATTACAACTGATACAGGTTACAGAAATGTTTTAGGCTGAAAGGGACATTTCTGAAAACAACTCAGGTGATGCAATTTTATTTTATTTCTCATTACAATAAACTGAAAATGTTTTTGCAGCATTCAGGAGAGAAATACATATACCCTATTAAATGTAGGGTTGTAGCTGTCATATGTAAACTGAAACTAGAAGGATATAATCCTCTCTGTTTAATCATTCAGTACTGACTGTAATACTGTGTTTCGTAGAATAAGTTGGAATTAGCATGAAAAGTATTTTCAAAGGGTTGTAAAAAATACATAGACCTGAACTGGGAAGCAATTTTATGTTTAGACAGAGCAAAATTACTGTTCACAAACAATATATCTAAATGTCTATTTTATTTTCTACTGTTTATTTTATTGTTGTTTTTCACTTATTAGCCGAGGTTAAACCTTAACGTTAAAGTAATTTGCCAGCAAATTTAAATCAACAGTGCCAGTCTATGTAGATTTACCGCATATATTAACCATGCACATTTCCAGGTTTCAGTAATTTAGATTGGATTTTAATTTTTTTTATGGTTAGAAGAATTGTTTGAAGCTAAAAAAAAAAAAGCAAGCTAGTGATTCTCTCTTTCTAGGAAAGACTCAACAAGCCACTGGTGGGGATTGGGCAAAAATGATAAATGATGAGAAAATGAAGTAAACAAAGAAAGATCATCAGTTCGGGGACAATGTTTTTGTTGTTAACATATATTTTAAACCTCAGAGATCTCAAAGAGATGATGACGCAAAAGTCCATTTTGTCAATAATCACAATGTTTAATGGAATTTATCAGAATATTATGTGACAGTTAAGCACGAAGTAGCACTTAACTGTGGAAGTGGATAGAAATGAAGACTTGGTTTTCAATTCTTCTCAGAAACGTATGGTGGGCATATTTATTCATCTCACTTGAGTCAATTTTTCACTAGCTTCCTGATCCCATTCATTCATTCATCTTCTATACCGCTTATTCCACAGTGGGTCACGGGGGAGCTGGTGCCTATCTCCAGCAGTCTTCGGGCGAGAGGTGGGGTACACCCTGGACAGGTCGCCAATCCATCGCAGAGACACCAATCCATCTTCCATCAAAAGCATCCCGCATCATGCTGCCACCACCATGTGTCACTGTGAGATGGTGTTGTCAGGGTTATTTACAGTGCCAGTTTTCCTCCACACTGCATTTTATATAGGCATGTAAAAATAATTAGGACACTCTACAACAAAGCGTTTTTCTAACATATTCAGACATATGGTTATTTAATGCCAACTTTATTTTACTGAGAAATGCAAGTAATATAAATAAACAATAAAACCTGAAAAAATACACTTTAAATATTTCCATAAAAATAATAACAAATAATAATAAAAAATGCCATTTCTAGTCAGAAATAAATTTGGACATGCCCCCATTTACTTCCTCCTAAAATGGCTAATATTACACACAGGTGAGGCACATCATGAGCACATGATTAAAACATTTTTAATCCACATTTTGAAGGAGGTTAGCCCTGCTCAAACCTCAAGCTTTTTATTTCATGAAAGTGAACACTATGTTATGCAGTCTGAGTCTGAAAATATATTCAAACAGCTCTCAAAAAAAATGATAAATTAGCCAAGCAAGTGGAAGATACTTAAAGCAACTACCAACATACCCAGGTCTGGCCATCTAAAAAAATCACCTTAATGCAGGCTGTAAGATGCTAAAAGAAGTCTCTGAAAACCCTAAAATGTATTCATGGGACATACAGCGGGACCTTGCTTTTGTTTATGTGAATGTGCATGCCTGTATAATCAGAAAGAAACTGCAAAGGTTTAAATTCATTGAGATGTGTGCAAGGAGGAAAGACAGACGACATCTCTGAAATTAACCAAATACAGAATTGCAGACAAAGAACCTCATTGCAACTTCTAAACAAATGAAAAATGCCTTGGTTTGGTAATGTTTGACTGCAGTATAGGACATGGCCAACTCTCTATCATAGAATTCACCATGTATTCTACCTTTTTGTCAGAAAAAATTTCAATAAAGTACCTTTATTTATTCCTTATATTCCAAGGGTTACCTAACATTTACATAGCAATTGCTTGTATTAATTGTACGAGTTGGGATAGATTTTTCACATGGCATCTTTGCATTCACAAAATATATGGAAATGGAAGGAAATAAAAAATAAAGAAAGTAATATATCCACTGTTATATGCCCATATTTTAAGATTTGCTTGCTACTATATTGCATTATTCTACCTTTTGACCTTCAGACTTCTATCATTATTTTGGCACAAGGATGTAAATGTGAAGTCTGCACATTCATTAAATTTGTGGATTGTGTGTGTGTGCGTGTGCGTGTGTGTGTGTGTGTAGGACTGGGATCGCTACCAACTGACACACCCTTCCCTGCTCAGTTTGTTTAAAGGGTTTGTAAAAGCATCAGCCTTATCTCACCTACACTGACAAAAGCCTGCCCTCTCCCCCCAAATTAAATTGGACCTATAGCGGTGTGATCAAATCACCTGGCAGGCGGAAAATTCTGGCCGTCAATCACAGAGGTGTTTGATAAGAGCAGGCAAGGAGTCCCGTTGGGGGCAGCTGTTGGTTCACTCTGCCTCAGCACCTAAGTGATAACTGCGAGCAGCAGGCACCTCCATCCTACACACATTGCTCTGAGCATCTCATCCTAACCCCAGTGCCCTCTGCTCTTTACTTAGATAGATGCTCAGTAACACACATAAAGTGAAAACACAAATTCACAGAGGGGTGCTTTTGTTGTATAGCTCAAACAGATAGGGTATTGATGATTCTATTGTCTACAAATGCACAACCTAATGTGAAACATTTTTGTTGGCTCTAATAATTTAAATGTTTTTTTTTTCGTTTTTCCAAGTTGAACTCCAAGTAATAAATCCCTCTTCTTCATCTGCTTTTTAAAATCTATGCTATTAGCTTTTGAGGTATTTTATGCAATCATTTTTAATTCAAAGACTTTCAATTAATCTACTAAAAAGCGAAAACAAAGACCTTTTGTTCTGTCATTTTTGAAAGTTCAAAAGGGGTGTTTTTGCTCGTCTTTCATCTAACCTATCTTTCCCTCTTCCCTTTCCTTCCATCTCAATCCCCCTCCTTTGCGTTTGATCTCCTTCCCGTTTTTTGGCCTTGTCCCAGGCTTTGTGAGTTTCGATAACCCATCCAGTGCTCAGGCCGCTATCCAGGCCATGAATGGCTTCCAGATAGGCATGAAGAGGCTGAAGGTGCAGCTAAAGCGGCCGAAGGATGCCAACCGACCTTACTGACTCGTCTGCTGTCCATAAACAGGTACAGCACAACTTGTGACATAGTATACTATGGTCCAGGGAAAACCTTACACTACACTCAGAAATGTTTGTGGTACATTAATTTGTTGATATACAACAGTAACTGTTGTGAATGTATATTTCTGTCTTAAATAACTAACAACCCCCCCAATTGCAAAAGATTTTTTTATTTACATTTTTATTTTAAAGATAATTTTTCTTTAGTAAAATTTAGTAATAAGATTTTTTGCTAATTATTAAAAAGAGAAATTAATCATTTACCTAATTACTTATATTAACAAGTATAGCAACTTTTCCAGGGGAGGCCGAATGCAGTAGTTTGAGCTTGCCAAAAATTATACTTAAATAGTCTTTCAGCATTCAAGTTAATAAAAATTGTATTACCTAAAATGTATTAAATTGTCATTTATATAATCAGCTACATTTCAAGCCCACTAATTATTTTCACAGTTTGCATCAAATAGAATCAGCTACAGTAAAACCTAGCTATTTAATTAAGAACTAACTTAGTACATATATGTTCTGAAATATATTGTTTGAAATAAGTTGGTTTCTTTTTACCAAGCTGCCAAATATTTTTCAATTCTACAGGCTCCTATTTATCCAAACTCATTTGAGAGATTGTTGTCAGGTTGCTTTGCTTTACAAAAACGTGTTTCCTGTGTGGTTTGTCAAATCTAACTTGTACCTGTATGGAGCTCTAGAGCAACACTGCTGTGCACTGTCTGATACAGGGGTTGGACAATAAAACTGAAACACCTGGTTTTAGACCACAATACTTTATTAGTATGGTGTAGGGCCTCCTTTTACGGCCAATACAGCGTCAATTCGTCTTGGGAAGGACATATACAAGTCCTGCCCAGTGGTCAGAAGGATTTTAAGCCATTCTTCTTGCAGGATAGTGGCCAGGTCACTACGTGAAGGAAAACGTTTCCAGACTCGCTCCTCCAAAACACCCCAAAGTGGCTCAATAATATTTAGATCTGGTGACTGTGCAGGCCATGGGAGATGTTCAACTTCACTTTCATGTTCATCAAACCAATCTTTCACCAGTCTTGCTGTGTGTATTGGTGTATTGTCATCCTGATACACGGCACCGCCTTCAGGATACAATGTTTGAACCATTGGAAGCACATGGTCCTCAAGAATGGTTCGGCAGTCCTTTGCAGTGACGCCCCCATCTAGCACAAGTATTGGGCCAAGGGAATGCCATGATATGGCAGCCAAAGCCATCACTGATCCACCTCCATGCTTCACTCTGGGCATGCAACAGTCTGGGTGGTACGCTTCTTTGGGGCTTCTCCACACCGTAACTCTCCCGCATGTGGGGAAAACAGTAAAGGTGGACTCATCAGAGAACAATACATGTTTCACATTGTCCACAGCCCAAGATTTGCGCTCCTTGCACCATTGAAACCGACGTTTGGCTTTGGCATGAGTGACCAAAGGTTTGGCTATAGCAGCCCGGCCGTGTATATTGACCCTGTGGAGCTCCCGACGGACAGTTCTGGTGGAAACAGGAGAGTTGAGGTGCACATTTAATTCTGCCGTGATTTGGGCAGCCGTGGTTTTATGTTTTTTGGATACAATCCGGGTTAGCACCCGAACATCCCTTTCAGACAGCTTCCTCTTGCGTCCACAGTTAATCTTGTTGGAAGGGGTTCGTCCTTCTTGGTGGTATGATGACATTACCCTGGATACCGTGGCTCTTGATACATCACAAAGACTTGCTGTCTTGGTCACAGATGCGCCAGCAAGACGTGCACCAACAATTTGTCCTCTTTTGAACTCTGGTATGTCACCCATAATGTTGTGTGCATTTCAATATTTTGAGCAAAACTGTGCTCTTACCCTGCTAATTGAACCTTCACACCTTGCTCTTACTGGTGCAATGAGCAATCAATAAAGACTGGCTACCAGGCTGGTCCAATATAGCCAAGAAACCTCCCACACTAAAATGACAGGTGTTTCAGTTTCATTGTCCAACCCCTGTAGGTGCAATGCTGACAATAGATCCAGAGTGTTTAGCTACAGGTTGTGAAGTCAAATGGCAAAATTGTTTTCTCTTAAAAAATGCTTGGCATTACATTTGTGTCAAGGAGGAAACTCCAGACATCCCTCTCCCCAGGGACATCCTCCAGTTCATTCTAAGGGATTCCAAGGCATTCCCAGGCCAGACAGGATATATAGTCCCTTCAGCGAGTTCTGGGTCTTCCCCAGGGTCTCATCCCAGTGGGACATGCCCAAGCGGCCACATTACTGCAGACAAAGTCCCAATCTGTCTGTCCATCTCCTGTTCCATCTTACCATCGCTTAAACCTTAAACTCTTACACTCCTCTGTTTGAGGCAGAGATTGTCCCCCAACCCAGGGAAGGAAGTTCACTTTTTCCCAGTCAGGAATCATGGCCTCAGACTAAGAGGTGCTGACTCATCCCAGCCACTTCACACTCAGCAGCGGACTGCTGCACGCTGGAAGTCATGGCTTGAAGGAGCCAACAAACCACATCATCTGCAAAAAGCAAAGATGAGATTTTGAGGTTCCCAAACCAAACACCCTCCTCCCAACCACTATGCCTTAAGATCCTTGCCATATACACCACAAACATCGGTTACAGTTGGCAGCCCTGGCCGGAGTCAAATGATCACTTGGAAGAAGGTAGTTTCTACTGAAAAAGCAGACACATCTCCTGCTAGGACATACATACATTGGATAGCCCTTAAAAGCCACACAGATACCCCATACTCCCACAGCACCCCTTACAAAATACCTTGGGGGACAAGTTCATATGCCTTCTCAACATCCACAAAAACATATGTAGACTGGAGAAGCATACTCCCATACTCCCCCTAAGCAATTCTGTGAGGGTAAATATCTGGTCCACTGTTCCACAGCCAGGACAAAAGCCACATTGCACCTCCTGGATACGAGGTTAAACTATAAGTCAGAGCCTTCTCTTCAGCACCCTAAAGTAATCTTTCCCAGTGAGACTGAGAAGTGTGGTCCCTCAATAATTGGAACAGATCCTTTGCTCCCCTTTCTTAAAAATTGCAACCACCACCCCAGCCTGCCATGCCAACGGTGTTGTCCCAGTCCTTCATGCAACATTGACAGTCCCACACCTTCAGAATCTTAAGCCGAAACCCATTCACACCTGGCACCATGTCGCCAGAGAGCTTTTTAACTATTATTTTCAGCCTAGCCACAGTGAGGGAATCGCATTCTCCCGAGTCTTCAGGCTCTACCTCCTCAATGGAGGACATGGTGACCGGACTAAGGAAATCCTCCTTCCACCGCCCGACAATGTCCACAGTCCAGGTTTGCAGTTCCCATCTGAAAGCACACAGAGCTTGGGATGGTCTGCATTTCCCTTTTCTGACTTGTTGAACAGCATCCAGAACTTCCTTGAGGCCAACTAAAAGTATCTTTCCATAGCCTCTCCGAATTCCTCTCATGCTGGAGTTTTTGCTTCTACACCAGTGGTTGTAGAAGCAAAAACTGGTTGCCACTGTGACAGGTACCAATAACTTTCAGGCCACAGCTCCTGGAAGCCGCTTTCACAATGGAAGCCCTGCACATTTCCATGTCCCCAACCTCACTTGGGACATAAGAGAAATTCTCCCAGAGGTGTGAATTTAAGAACTTAAACTTAAATTCTTGTTCGAAAACAAAAGCTTTCTCAAGCACAAGTCTTTTGGCATTTGTTACCTTGATGCAAAATTTATTTTTAATCTTATAACTACCTATATAAATATACTGTCACATTACGGTTTTGGGGTGGACCGAAGCGCAGACAAGGGCTTGGCAGCAGCATTTCAGAGCAGTCTTCAGCTTTATTCAACATATCAAACGTAACAAAAACACTGCAGGTCTAAACAGAGTCAGATCCAAGACTTACATGAACCTTGCAGGTACTCAAGGCAAAGACGAGGAGGGAGTTGAGAACGAAGTGTGAACGAAGGAACCAGCAAAGGACAATGAAACAACACCAACTAATATACTGAGGGAGAACAAAGGCAGGTAATTAAAGGAACTAAGAACAGGTGAGACAAGGAAGCAGGGAGACAGAAAGAACAGGTGAAACAAATACAAAGACTGAGCAAGGATGAAGTGACTAAAAAAACAATAAAGAGAAACACAGACCAAGCAAACCTATAGACAAGACAAATAATCAAATGAAGCATAAGAAACTAGAATGACCATGAACTGTCAGAAAACAGAAAGCAATAAACATGAATACAAAACCTCAAACAAGAAACATCTAACAAAACAAAACACAAAACCACAAACTAAGTCCAAAATGTCACATCCTGACATGTACTCTATGTGTATCAGCCTTGCTATTCTTTGCTAGACACCACACACAACATATAAAAACAACTAAATTAACAATCTTTAGTTAAATTCTAATCCAAATGTTTTTGTAGGATTTGTTAAGCAAAAAAGCAGTTAACTGGACCATTATCAAACATTACATTTACTTATTAGTATAGCTGAATAAAATGTAAATAATTCTTAGTTTACATTTAATAATTCTAATGGTACACCCTTTACATTTTCCTTTATAGTGTGTTAAATCCAGCAATGGATATATAAAAATCTTTGATTTGGTAAAGTAATGTAACAACAAAAAAGTCAGAGTATATTTATTTTTTCTTAGTCTTTGTAAATTTACAGAATATAATGTTATCGACTTAAAAATATCTGTGTTCTTTTCTTTTTGCTTGCATTGGAACACAGGGAATATCTGCATTTCTATAATGTTTAGGCAAACTAATGGATGTAGATGTTAAAAATGTTGATTTTATTCCTTGTGTTTAATATTAAAAATGCATATTTATTATTGGTTAATGAGGTGCTGGTTAATGTCTTCTGCTCTTATAAATTGCATAAGATTTGAATAAACTCTAATATAATTCCTAGTAAGTGATGCCTGCAGCAGTGCACATCTATGCAGTCTGATAAATGATCAATTAAATAAGAAACAAACAGCCTCAACAGCCACTGTAGTAACTGTATCAATTTATTACTAATGGTGTAACTATTGTGACCATCATGGCTAAAGTAGTTGATTCTTTTTACATTTAATTACATTTCTGCAGGTCAGCAATGCCCCACATGAGGTTCTGGCCTAATCTTTGTAAGCCACTGCTATAAATCCTAAAAAGCATCTAATCACAAGGGTCCGTCTAAAATTCTTATATTGGAAAATTTGTTTTATTGGTAGGGAGTTATTGTAGGTCGTAGGCAAGTAATTGTTCCCTTGAAATACTCCAATGTAAGTATTCCAAGAGGATTTTAATCACCTCTTTTATTTGATTTGTTTTGTGTTAATTTAGCTTTATGCCAGTTACATTTTTAATTTACGCACAGTGCATTTGTTGAATACTTAACTATGTTTGAACAAATTTCTGGAATTCCTGTAAAGTACAACAGCATCTAAGGAATACTACTGAACACAGTGCAGTTATCTTTTCTGGGTGATCTACTGGTTTACTTCCCAACAAATATCTTGATTAATTCACATTTTGACCCTAGAACATATGAGCTTTCACATATACCAATCTAGATGTGGTTTGCTCTTAGCAACAGCATCCCTGAAAAGACTAATTTCACAGTGTCACAACTGATTCAAATAATCATCGCCCATCTGTTTACATACTGCAGCTGCCAAGCACGAACATAATATAGACGCATGCTCTCAAAGCCCAACTGGCAGGACTACTTTTCATTACAATAACATAAGCCTAGATTCAATTCCTCCATAAATAAATGCATAATACCACTTACGTGTTTTAGATGTGCCGCTTTTAAAGCCACAGGATGGCATGTGCAGTCCAAATGATAGATGCACCTTCTATCAGTTCCCTGACAGCATTTGAATGGAGCTATGGCTTGCTAATTGCAGAGAAGCTTTCAAAGCTGACACACAAAGAGGAAAAAAGATGGTAGGGTGAATTTAATTTATCACAGTCACAGGGACAAATGGTAAATATCCTGCAACTCTGCCAGATGACAGAGCAGTCATTAGAATATGCTTTAAAAGTCACAAAGTAAATCCATTACCCACATTAACATTCTGTAACTTAATCAGGAGGTGTGTGTGTGTGTGTGTGTGTGTGTGTGTGTGTGTGTGTGTGTGTGTGTGTGTGTGTGTGTGTGTGTGTGTGTGCCTGTGTGTTTATGAGATACAATTATTGAAAGCTACTCAGTTTCAAAACAGTCAAACTCATCAAATAGATTAACAACGAACAGATTTCAAGAGTTCATTTCTGTTAAGTTTAAAAGATTGTGGCTTACAGCTACTGAAAATCCTAAACCCTGTTTCTTAAAGGTAGAAAAGTACATAAGACCAATAACATTTTGAAAACAGAAATGTTATGTTATGGCCCACATAATTATGCTGTGCAGTTGTCCAGCTGTTTACAGAGTGTTGTATCCAACCATATCAGTGGAAAGCTTTGTGGAAGAAAAAAGGGCAATTGGAAAAGGTGAACATACAGCAGGGAGTATTGAGAGGATTGTGAATTAAATTAAATTGAAGGGTTTGTGGGAGATTCACAAGATGTGAACTGCAGCTGGTGTCAATGCTTTAAGAGTTCCTACACATGGATGTGTCCAAAACGTGTTGTTTTCCTTGGGTTAAGCTACTCCGAAACTAGATATGTCAAAATAATCTTACCTGGGCTAAGGAGAAAAAAGATGGGAGTGATGCTCCAGTGTTCCAAAGTCTTTTTTTTCAGTGATGATTTTGTGAGCCAGCTGCTGCTGGTGATGGTCAACTAAGTTTTATCCATTCCGAAGTCTACACAGCAATATGCCAAGAAATGTTAGGGCACTTCTGGCTTTCATCTAATGAAAGCAGTATCAGAGATGTTGATTTCAGGATATGGTTGCCGACACTGACAAAACTACCAATGCCTGGTCTAATGACCTACCTGACCTGAATTCTATAGTTTCTCTATAAGGTTTAGGTCAAGAGGAAGTTTAAAAACACTAGTCCAAACAATGCAGATGAGCTGAAGGCTGCTGTTAGAGGAACCTAGGCTTCCTTTACACCTAAGCAGAACCACAGACATACTTTTCAGTTGCCCCACTTTCTCTGTTAAAAATTATGCTTATCAGTCTTATATAATATAATGGTTTTTTTTTTAGAAAAACTCAATTTTGGGTTTAGATTAACAGTTGTAATCATTAAAATGAACAAAAATAAAATTCTTAAATCACTCTGTGTGGAATGGATTGATGCAATACAAGCTTCACTTCACTATAGAGATGCAACTCCACAAACAAATGTTGGCTAAACAAGGACTAAGTGATTTTTTGTTTTATTTTTTAATCTATAATTTCATAATCTCAAGTTCTAGAGATACATACTGCAATGCACAAAGTTCAGCTGTTTAATTTTTCTACATTTTCATAACTACATTAGTTATGATGGCAAACTTTGATGAAACTTCATAGATGATTTTCCTCTCTTCTTCTTTATAAGTAAAAAGTTCAATATGTAGATAAGTACAGAGGCTGCTGTTTTCTCTGATTCTGACAATGTTGCTTTAAAGTTGAATTAAAAACACGATCAGACAGTATTCTTCTCTTCAGTCTCAGGAGCCTCACTACTCTAAAATTCCATTCTGTGTCTTAAAGATAAACTTAGTGCAAAAAAGCACTAAGGCACTCACTGTACAGCCACCCTCACAGCAAACAATGCAAGGCAAATCCAATTACTGAAAACAGGACAAGTTTCTGAAATATGCATTTCTGCCGTAAGGGTTATCTTTGTGAATATAAACATAAATTCAACCTTTTAACCTGCAAATGTTGTCACCCTGGGAATGTTTTACCACCACACAGAAGCACAAATAAAGACCTTTTTGACATTCTGTACTGTACTGAATAAAATTTGTTTTGTTACTTATGTTTTATTGTCTTTCATTTTCCAGTTTAATAGTAATAACCATAATGAACTTATTTGATTTGACAGGCAGAATAAGTGAGATTGTGAAGCAAAAAAATAGAAGGGGTTTTCTAAAATCTGACTCAAGGAAAAGAAAATCCCACTGTTTCTTTCTTTTTTTTCACCCCCACCAACCTGGCAACCTGACATGGCCAATCACAGTGTGAGGTGGCCTTTCTCCACTATAACCACACACCCCACCGACACCTGTCATGGGGCCAAGTTCCCACAGCTGTAAGTTGAACCCATGGTGTCATTTTCTTTTGGATGACCTCATGTGGTGGGACTGTGACTGCGTTGCATGACGTGGCGTTGGTTGATATCTCTTGACTCTATCTCTTTATATTCTGCCCTCCTTTCATATATATATTATATATATACACTCTATATTGTATATTGGCAGTTTGTGGAGTGCAGTAGTTGATGGATTTCTTGGCTGGTACCTGTAAAATGACATGCTGACTGGTTGGTTTGTTGATTATAACTGGTAGTGGCCTTCAATTCTTTGTGCCATTGTACCGTGTATCTTGTCCTCTTGTGGGGTTTGTGTGTATGGATGTACTGTTATTTATATTTCTCTATCTTTTTGCGTTCACATCCAGAGTGTCCTACTTGCACAAAACTGATTTCAACTTTGAAAAAATTACCTTTTTCTCCATCCAATAAACAGCTCATGTGAAATAGCCAGGATGACCCTATTTTAAAGTCACCAATTACATTCCCTTTGTGCATTCATAATTACTGACACTCCACCTCTCTGAAGGATTCTATCTACACAGGAAATTCATCTGCAACACCATTTTGTTTGCCTAACATCAGAATCACTTCTTATTTATTTATGTAAAATGATGCAAAGCAGTTAAAAAAATGAAAGAGCTGGAGCAGACCCCTAAACTCACATTAACAAAGTCTGTAAGGATAGTGTAAACATTGACTGGTTGGGACTTTGACTGGCCCATTGGTACACACTGTTATGCTCTGATCTGAACCATTCAATCGTAATTCCATGGAGCACGGGCAAGACAACAAACTAAAATACACAGTGGGATGAACAGAAAAAATAAGTAAGAACCTAAACAAAAAGGAATGAACTTATATGGCATGACCCTAATAACAATAATGAACACAGAGAAATCACCTGAATGCGGCAAGACCTTACAAACCAAGAAACAACAAAGAAATGATTAGAAAACTTCACTAATGAAAACCAAAACCTAAACAACCAATGATATTACATATCTTTACCGTCCACTTCACAATTATGCACTTTATTAGTGTTGGTCTATCATCTAAAACCCCAATAAAATATTTTCAGGTTTGTGGTAATAACAAGACAAAATACTAAAATTTCATTTGTATAAAATGTGTTGCACTGTATTTCTGTTTTTAGTTGGAGGATGTCAACAGATAAACTGGTTCCTATTGTTTGCTGTTCAAATGTCACACAACTTGATTTGTGAAAATTGGCAGCAAACAGATTCACAAGGAAAAGGGTCCTTTCTTTTCAAGTCAGTTTGTTTATACCCCCAAGGCCATCCTGAAAAGAGTCATCACATTTCCTTTGCCCTGTTCCGTTAGAAGAGCTGCAGGCGACTCACCCTCCCGTAGTTTTTCTATTCATTGAACTCTGTGGGGGGCTAGGGTCTATCTAGACAAACAGCAAGAAAAAAAGTTTTTTCTGGCCTTAACTCTAATTCTCAAGTACTAGATGTCTTTCATGGAGCATTCTAAGAAGGTAGCAACATGTTGGTTATAACTCTAGCTTCTGAGGAAATAAAGAATAATTATTTATATGACACACTTGGTGTTTGAAATAATATTCAAGGAAGCTCTTGTGGAAAAATAGATGAATTAGAAAAAATACTCTCTGTTCCTTTTGTGCTGCATATACAGGGAGAAATGCCCATAAAGCATTCAAAAAATGGATCTGTAATTGGGACGGTTTGTGGCATATGTCACTAATGGTTAGGCCGGCTTTGTTATTTGTAAAAAATATGTTTGAATCTAGGCCCTGTGTCTGAAAAAAGCAAATCTATTATGAAACGGTAACAAGCTCATTTACAGAAATGGAAAGGTAGAACAAAGAGAGCACCCAGGCGTGTGTTCCCGTCACAAAGTCAGACCCTTTCATGTTCATTCCCAAAAAGTGATTTGCTGTGATTTTCTCCCTTTCTTCAATCTGCATCATAGTTCACAACATATTAGACCTGATGGGCTGTAAACATATTCTTTTATTTTCAAAGCTCGACATCTCCAACACATTCAGTATCAGTGTAGTATCTCAAGCCAACACAAAGGTAGGGAAGATGCTAGAACGATTTTGTTGGGTTTTCAAGTTAGAGGCTATTCGTTGACATGTGCACGTTTCTTTTCTAACCATCGAGTTTCTGTCACTCTAATTATTACACAGTTTTACCTCTCTTTAACACTTGCTTTCTTCTTTTTATCTCTCATGTTCTTTTGTAGTTTTTTTGTACCGAATTAACAAAGAGATGAATGATGGCAACATCTCAAGCAGCTTTTCTTTTCCAAGCAGTAAAAACGCAGTCAGTTTAAATTAGACCTTCCTTGGATTAGTGCTGTCACAGTGTAGATGTCTGTTCCATATGGTTTCAACACAAATCTCCAACCCCACCTCTGCCCCACTTATTTCTGGCTGTGATTGACACACTATGTTTTTTTTTTTTTTCTTCTACTTCTTCCCGTCTGTTCCTTACGATGTTGGCTGTGCCTGTCAGTCTGTGTGATAACCAGGAGCCAGCAACCCTGAGCATGTTTGCTGTAGTCTTCCTGATTCCACTCACCTTATTCTCCCCTGTCTCTTTCTCTTTTCCTCTCTCTGTGTCACAGGATGAAGGGCCACAACACCTTATTTCCACAAGTGCAGTAAAAGTACAAAGACTCCTCGTTCTGCTACATATCATGAAGAAAGGGTGGTCCCTTGATCCTCCTGGAAAACCGCTGAAAGATTGGGTGACTGAAAGAAGGATCCCAGAGTTGTTTTTTATTATCATTTTAGTTTTTTCTTTCTTCGCAAATGCCTCTTTTTTCCCTATTTTGCTTTGGCATCTGTGGAAGAAGATTTTTTGAAGAGACCAACTTTTTGCTGCTGTTTTTTAGACATGACGAAAATAAAACTTTATAGACTCATTATGCTCAAAGCATGCATACTGACACAAGATACAGATAAACTCACTTAAAAAAAATATTTTAAAAAAGATTAAAAAAATAAACCGAACATACAAGAAATTAAACAAGCTGCACTTAGCGAATGAAACACTAAGAAAAAATACTCTGTACATGTATAAATACGTGCAAATGCCAACAAAAAACTGAAGCAAAATCATCCGTGTGCACACACACACAGTAATATACACAAACACACATACACCAGCCTGCTGCCATTTTGGTTTTTGTGCCTACACAGGTGTTGTGCTCTGTGACAGGGCAAGCTCTGCATCAAAGTGGAAAACAAGAAGAGGAGAGGAGTGGGGAAATCCAGGAGTATTTACATGCATCATTCCTTAGGAAATAGGGACCAAAGGACTAAATGCTTTTTAAAAGATTATAAATATATAAATATATAAATATATATTTAAAAACCCATACCTTGTAGCTGCAAATATTTACTCATAGTCAAAAAAAGAATCATTAAATCAATATCCAGTGGCTTATTGTAAGAACGAATAAAAGGAAATGGAAATAATGTATTAAAAAAATGATGATATGGAGTCATAGTATAGGGGCTGACCTTTTGCTCTGGATGCTGATTTAACAGCTGGTTGTAGAATAGTGATGTAGACTAGAAAAAAAAAAAACTACATTTGCAAAATTGTGCTGTTGTTAAAAAATTTAATTTGTCACTAAAAGGTGAAAAAGGGAGTAACGTAAACATTTACCCATGCCTTTGGGTGGCGTGTATTGTTGTTTTTTTTGTTTTTTTCCTTTGATGTAAAGGTAACAGCCACTGGATAGCCCACTCACCATGATGTACAAGGCACTTCTCTCTTTGACAGCTGAAGAGACTGGTCAACAGACAAAAAAAGGAAAACGAGAGACAAAGAAGACTCAACTCCCTGATGTCTGTGCTGGACAGCGTGCAGATGTTTAAGGCTTCTCACTAGCCTTTGTGTTCAATCGACAATCCACTGTAAAGACCAAGTCAAATGGACATGAGGTGTATTTTTTTCTCCTTTCTTTCTTTTCATGCCCCTTGACCTTTTGTATTGAATCATAGTGTGTATTTTGAAGCCACACGTTGTTGGAATGAGATGGATAAAAAGGAGACGGATGACCATGAAGAGAACAGCGAAAAAGCATGAGAGAAGGAGTAAGGCAACAGCTACTGAAACTGCCAGCATAATGAACTGTGTTTAGTAATGAACTCACCTTGTGGTTCTCTCTTCAAGTTAATGCCAGAAAAAAAACAGGGATGTCTGAATGACAAGCCAAGGCTGCTTGTGTCCACCGTAGGCGCTACTGTTTAGACTGAGAAAAATCTTCTTATCTTTTAGCAGATAAAAATAAACACAAATTCAACTTTATTCATTCGTGGAAAAGGAGTGAGGGCTTTTAGAACTCATTTAGGTCTGCTAAACCTAAATTATACAAATTCTACTCTAAACATGGTCCCTGACTAGTTTTGTTTGCCCTGATAATACATGGGGCTTATGAGAAAAAGCCACAGCTTAAGCAGGCTAAATCTTTGAATTGTAGTAGCCCCTCATCAACCTCACTCAGCTTATATATAGCTTTTCAGAGTAAAGCACACCCGTGCTGTCACATTTTGATTTATAGTCCTGTTGCCTTTTTTTTTTTTTTTGATCGTTTTAAAGCTGTACATGTGGACTCCTCTGTAAAGCCCAATCAATATGTTTGGAGTCAGGAAGGAGTGCTTGTTGTTTTCAGTCACTAGAAGCACTTCCTAATTTGCTCTGCAGAACACCAGTTCTCATCCTTGCACCAGCCCTTCTGAGCACTGACAGCTGGCATTAAGAGGCAGGGCAAGGCAAGGAGTCAAGCAGGAAGAGAGGAAATCAGCAGCTTATCACATTTACATCCTTCTTAAATAATGCTTCAAGGTTGTTGGAGCATAATGTTACTGACAAAATTAGAAATGGTATTCAAGCCTTTGGTGACAAATATTATGTATTTGTGATATATACTTCTACTGAACCAGTATTTAGGAGTTTGATAGGACCAATGTCAAGTTCTTTAGGCCACAATCCAAATATATTATCTTTACTACTCAGACTCTCCTTCTTAACTTTTTTCCTCTCTTGAAGTTCAGTTACAGATCAGACTTTGACATAACAAAGTGGAGGGGTTAACCAATCAAATTTGCCAGCATATTCAATTTTTATAATGTTCCATCTTTGTCATTTAAATGGTTTAAAAGTCTTGATCCAAGCTTTGATATCAGCTCATCTTAATGACTTGTCAATGTTTGGCCATCAGCCATGTCCTTTGAAACCACAGTAAAACTGTTCACCATCACTCCCCTTGGAACAGAAATTTTTAACCTGGCTAATGCCTGCCCTCTCTACCCTTCAATTATCTCTGGCACTATATTATACATGATTTTCACCTTTCTGTAATCACACTGTAATCATAAGCCTCTATACATTAGCAGCAACCAAGTGAAAAATCACAGGGATAATCACTTGGACCGAATGAAAGGAGAGATGGTTCCTAACATGCACATGGATGACAGAAGGAAGATTAGGGAGAATTATGCGTGTGTATACTCTTTGGCAAGGCAGCTGACAGCTGACCTGGCACCATTAGCACAGCCAAATTTACTCAAAAAGTGGAGGGATGTAAAACAAAACATTCCATACTGGTGATATAATTGCAGGGCAGATTAATAGTACTGAAAACTAAAATAGAAGGACAATGTAAAATAAAAAATTAGCCTTTTCTTTCAACAAAGGTTCCAGAAACAGTTGCTTCTAAAATGGGTCAAAACCAACAATTTTGTAGGAAATGCCTAGTCTTGCTGCAGCAGCAGCTGTGGGGCCTGTGCTTTTCTAATACTTTGTTATGTGCAACAAAATTGCTTCTCAGTGGTCAGCAACAGAGGTCAACCGATTTTAAAAAAACAACTTGCGTTTTTTCCTTGTATTTCTGCTAAGAGTCCTCTAAAGCACAGTTTTGCTCAACTATAACATAATATGCAGAAGCACAGCTTTTCAGAATGTCTAACAAATTAGTCATTTTATTTTTCAGTGGAATTATTACATACAATTTCACCACGTTTGTTTGCCCCATATAAACCTTCGGTATGTATGTTGAAGAATGCCTGAAGCAGGTTGAAAAGCCTGCGTCCCCTTAACAGTTTGTGTTTATTATCTATTTGAAGCATTAGCATCATTTGGCAGAATAATCTTCAATGAGTAATCAAATGTCCCATGCTTGTCTTGGCAATTCCCTAAAACACAATCAGCAACATAAATCTCGCATGCATGCTCCACTAAACTTCACCATCTTAAATAAAATTCTGTAGTGTTCCCTCCCCTAATAGCAGGTTGACTCCCCAGAGATCCAAGATCCAGCCCAGCTTAGCCTCCTGCTGTCTAGCTTGGCTGATAGTGCAACGTTCATGTAGCATGTACCTGCTATGCCAGAGCTAAATTAGGAAATGTGAAACCAGCATTTGAACACTTTTAACAAGGGTGCTCTGATTTTCTTTACACCCTGAGAAGGATGATGCTGAAGTATCATGCATTAAAAGCAGAGACAGTGGCGTATTTACACTGAAACTAACAAAATGAGACAGAAAGTTTGTTCTTAGAAATTTTGCATTGCTTTTTCAAATTTTAAAAGTCCACTTTGCTTTTAACTTCAGATCTATCTAGATTCCAGTCTGTGAGCCATAAAAAATGGCAACCATGCAAGCACTTACCAAGTTACATACAATAAAACATGAGTAAATGTCACTTGACACTTGAAATAATACAGAGCTGAATAAAGGTTTTCATACAACTTGAACTTTTTCAAATGTTGTCATGTTACAACTGCAAACTTTAATGTATTTTAATCATATTGTTTGATACACAATGAAAAGTAGTGCATCAGATGTATGTCTCTAACAGCTTTGCACATCTGGAGACTGAAATTTTGACCCCTCTTTTGCAAAATAGTTCAAGCTCTGTCAACCTGTATCGAGAGTGTCTGTGAATATAGATTTTTAAATCTAACCACTAATTCTCAACTGGATTTGCATCTGGACCTTAACTAGGCCACTCTAATTCATGGTTATGCTTTGATTTAAACCATTGCATTGCAGCTCTGGCTATCCCCTTAGATTCATTCTACTCTAGGAAGTTGAACCTTTGCCTGAGTATATTGTAGTCTCCAACAGGTTTTGTCTAGGATTGCCTTTAGTTCCATCTATTTTCTATCAATTCCAACAATCTACCCATCCCCGCTGAAGTACAGAGTTCCCACAGCATAATGCTGCCATCACCATGTTTAACAGTTGGGGAATGGTGAGTTCAGGGTGTTAGTTTTCCAACATGCAGACTTTTGCATGTAGGCCAAAAATTTTATTTTTTTCTAATCTGACCAGCGCATCTTCTTACAGATGTTTTCTGTGTACTCTGTAGTAAACTGTAGTAAACTTAAGGTTGAAATTCTAATGGCTTCTTCTTTTAATGATTTAATAATGTTGCCATTCTTTCATAAAATCGAGATTTGTGAAGTGTCCTGGCAGCAGATGTTACCTGTGGATCTCTGGAGCTCCATCAGAGTTACCATTGGCTGCTTTAATTATTAATGCTCCCAAGCCTGTCAGTTTAGGAAAACGTGCATTTCTGCTATATTTTTTGTTTTCCATTTTCTAGATGGCTTTTGACATCCTAACCCTGCTTTAAACTTCCCTACAACTTTATTCCTGACCTGTCTGTTGGCTTCCTTGGTCTTCTAGATACTGTTTATTCAGTGATGTTCTCTGACAAACCTCTGAGGCCTTCACAGAACAGCTGTGCTTATAGTGTGAGTAAATTACACAGAGTTCACTAATTATGTAATTTTTGAAGGCAATTGGTTGCACTCAATTTTCATTCCAGTTTATATTTTTGTGTGGCTGAATAAGTTCGTACAGTACACTTTTCACATTTTATGTGAAAAGAAATCACAAAAAAAATCCAATAAACTATATTGAAGTGTCTAGTTATTAGGTGATAAAATGTAGAAAGGCTCAAGGTCTATACTTTTTGCAAGGCACTGTAGTATGTCATCATTCTATCTGTGAAATGAAAGATTTTTTTAGAGCTGATTTGTTGTTTTTTAATGAGAACTTAAAATAAGTTTCTAAAGTATGAGTGAGGTATCAGCCAGGATATAAGAAGGACGCATGCATATTATTACTTACACAGCTTGTTGTTTAGTGTAGCACATATCCTAAGAGGAATAGAGTGGAGTATGAATATCCGACCCACTGGGTGCATAACACCCTGAAATAGCAGTGATTGTCAAGGAAAGGAAGCAAAATGTAATTGACTGAAAGTAGAGAGATAATTAAAGGAAACCGTTGGACAGGAGGGAAGAAATTAATGCCTCTCATTTAATAGCTGCTTTGGGAGCGAGCGGTTCCATCGTCTCATTTTGGCGCTGAAAAGGGTTTTGCTCTGGAAATGAAATTTTGGATAGGAAAAGATGCTGGGTGGAGATAGTGGAAACAGGCGCTGGGTGGTGTTGGTGATGGTGGGGGGTGCTGTGCGCTAAACTGAAACTCCACAAAATCACTCCCAATGCTCAGGGCATCAGTCATAATGATGTCATGATTAGTGGAGAGGTTCAGAGCCTTGCCTTACCCCTATCTTTCTTGAAGAGGTCAAGCAGACGAATTTGGAGACAGTGGGAGCTGTGTGACTGAGAGGACGCAGAGGGACTGATAAACCAACAAAATCTCAATTTGGACCCAAATAACCACACTTCAATTCCAAAAGTAACAAAAAAGATGCTAATATATGCCAGAGTGCACATTGAATGACTGAAAGTGTGTGTGGTGACATTTAACAACACTGAGAAACAGAGGTCAAGTCTCTTTTTTTCTGTATTCCTTAATGTAAATAGCTTTTAAAACACTAATAAGGGCAAGGCTCTATAGCAACTTGTGTTGAGAAGCTCAACTCTGTGGGACAATGATGTCACTATAAAATGTATCCACAGCAGTGCAGGGATTTAGGAGAGTTTAAGTCCTCTTAAGCCCCTTAGGTTTGGGCTGTGAACATGCATCCCACAACTGTAAGCATCAGACCAAGGCTTAGAAATTGTTTGACTTAGTGTCAGGCCTAAGCCTTGGCCCCAAAGTGATCCATTAATTAAGATTCCGTGTGCACCATCATGTCATGATTTTTCTGACAAAAGAAAGATTGCCAGCGCAGTAATTGGATTAGTCCAATTGGAGCTGATGAACAGATATGGTAGTGACAGTAGAGTTCATCTGTCTGCATGCTCCATGCTTCACAGTGAATAGCAAATAAGGAGAAGCAAGCATCAGCTACTTCTAGACTTTTAGAAATTAATCACAAGGAAAAGTTTTGGCTTTTGCAGCAGTTACAGAGACTTTCCCTTTTCAAGACGTATATCCAGGTAACAGTTTGCTTAGCATGTACATAAACCATTTTGGATTCAAGCATTTAATACACAAGGTTTAAAACTATACATACATGGTTAGGCTGACACTGGAGGAAGGGACAAACAACAGAGTAATCCCAGCAGAGCCTCCTGTTTGCTTGATCCAGTCTGCCACTGCTCTCCTAACCAGACAGCTGCATTATACCTGTACATACAATATAGCTTATTTTTAAATTCTGTTTATCATTCTTTATAGGCCGTACATTAGATCACATTCAAACATAAAAAGAAAAACAGTAAAACAAAATAAAAAAAAATCTAATATATTTCAGTGAAACTCAGAAAATGAACTTATTGAATAATTTATCAAAAAGAGAAGATGAAGTGATTTTATTTCTTGTAAAGTGAAACACTGTTGTTTAAAAAGGGGGATTTTATACTCATGTCAGTAAATGTTTTTTGTTTTTTTTCTCTTTTGTGTTATTATCAGCTGAAGCTGGGCAAACCCATAGTCACAAGGTTTAATAGGATATCCTTTGATAAGTTTTCTTTATTTTTTTGGCCACACAATCCCTGTGTGAAATCCCCTGCGGATGGACGAGTTCAAAGAGATTTTCCTCTCTGAAAGCTGTTAAATCAATACAAGAATTATCAAACTGCACTGTAAAAGGATGATTGATGATCCCGGTCTGTGGATTCAGAAAAAAAAAAGTCTATTGCCCAACTGAGTCCTAATGGTTTCGGGTTGTTTTAAAAAAGGGAAAACAATCTTATTTGAGGCCCTTTGGTGTTCAAGGCAAGGCAAAGAAAATTGGACCACAAACAAAACAAACGGAAAAAGAAAAATAAAGACAAAAAATATCACATTTTGCCATTCAATTGGTTTTGGGACCTATCCTATCATATCTTAATGTCTTTTAACCACTGTTGGTGTCCTGTAACACTGCATGTTTTATGTAATTTTCTTTTCAGGGTTATTCATCATCATTGACATACAGTATCTCTGAGTTTCATATTCTCTGCTCCTTCCTAAGGGATGTTTCGACCACAGCTTCTTATGTAATGTGACTCAATCCCATAAAGACACTGTGCCAACAGTAGATCATGTGACATTGCTTTGCTCCAGTTGAGTCGGTTTGTAAAAGGGAGTTGGGAATTCTGCCTTAAACCCAGCACTACCTGTGAAGAGTGGTCAGACACTTTATTCTGAGGATGCCAAAAGCTGTTTAAAGCAAACATTTAGCCAGATTCAGTTTTAGCCTCAAGCCCATTATGACACAAATATGGATGTGGTCATCCACCTCCATTTCCATTGGTTGCAAGGACCAAAATGTAAACAAACTCAGCTAGCTGAGCAGTTTGCTTCAATCAAGCGTTCATTGAGAACCTTTAAAGTTTTGATTATTAGTCATTTGTATTGTTCGTATTATAGATCACTGCATTCCCAGCTTCGCTATGTAATTTCAGTTTTCAGTTGATGTGCAAAATTTACTTATCATGATTTTTAAGTATTTAAAAATATAATCATGTATTTTTCTTTGACTTGAAAGACTTTTGGTTAATGTTTTCCTTTTCTGTTTGAAACAGAAATGTAATTTAAATACCGCTGGCTGGGGCTTCTTTCCCTGGTTTGGGATGATATCTCCCATAGTGATCCTGAACTCTGTAGTTCTCTAGTTATTATATTCTGCTTAGACTAAAATAAAGCACAGTCCTGTAGAAGACGAAACCTCCTTTGTCTCTGTTATTTATTCAGATAGCCTGATAAAGTAAAATGTTAAGGTATGGATTTATCATGTCCTTTGCAGAGGTTTGAAGGAGTGTGTGTCCTAATGTAACATGGATTGCAGAGGGCATGTCATTGTATTAATTGAGCTAACAGCTCTAACCATATCCGAATACCAAATTAGATAAGACAGTTAGTAGAGAGTAGTTTAAAAAGGGTGAATAATGCATAATAAATGAAAGGGAGATTGAAAGAGGGAGGGGAATAAATTGTGAATTGATTAAAGGGAAATGGATATTCAGCTCTTGTCTTCAGGTTATTTTACAGTAGCAACAATATCAGATACTTTGAGTGCTGCTAGTTATCATTTGTAACTTGGTAGGAGGAAAACAGTTAATCAAAGGTCTTCCTCCAATGGAATAGACTGTACCAACAAATGTCAAACAGAAGTGAAAAGTAAGTTTTCTCCTTGTTTTCTGGTTTCCTCCCACAGATAATGCCGATTGCTGAGATAGGTCACTGCTCCCTGATGATTCAGATAAAATACATTCTGGAAAAAGTATTTGTTTCCCTACTTTTTCTTCTGTTTTTTTCTCTTTTTCACACTTAAATGTTTTGTGAAGCAAATTATAATATCAGACAAGGATGAGGAAGTTCATAAAGCCTTCTTCAACTCGACCTCTACATGAAAAAGTAATTGCCCCCTCAACCTAATAATAGATTGTTTTACCCTTGAAGACAACTGCCATCAAGTATGCAATAACTGACAATGGGTCGGTGGAGGAATTTTGGTTGTTTGTTTTCATTCAGGAAACATCAGAGGCTTTTTGAGCATAAATCGTGTGTTTTGGACCATACCACAGAATGTAAATTGGTTTTATGTACAGGCAATGACTATGCCACTCAAAAATCTTCATTCTTTTTTAGAGTCATTTAAAGGTGGACTTCCTGGTATGCTTATGATCATTGTCTCTGGTATGATTATGATCATTGTCTTTCTGCATAACCCAAATGCAAGTGCATTTGGGTTATGCAGAAAGACAATGATAGTTTCAGGTCAAAAACTGATGGTCGTACACTCTCTTTCAGGATTTTCTGGTAGAGAGCAGAATTCATAGGTTCGTCTATTAAAGCACATCAACCAGATTCTGAAGCACCAAATGAGCTGCAGATAATCACACTGCCATCACCTCTTTTGAATGTCAGTATGACATTTCTCTGAAATTGGTTTTAGAACAGATGTAAAGGGTCACACATCTTCCAATTTGTTTTACTTTTGTCTCATTACTCCACAGAATGATTTCACAAAACTCTTGAGGATCATTAAAATGCCATTTTTACCAAGTGTCTTCCTTATTGTTAAGTCATAAACATTGATCTTAAGTAAGGCAAGAGAGACCTGCAGGGCTTTATATGCTGTTCTCAGTTCCTTAGTGACCTCCTTTTATACATAGGGCCAGGCTGGTTTGGATAGTAGCTGTTTTTCCTCAATGCATCAAATCATATTTGGAACAATGCATTTTTTACTCTAGTAATTTTTGCAGAATACAACATTGATTTATTCTTAACATTTTAGAAAAATTGCAAAAAGAGTTGAAACCTCTACTTGTACAGCAGGTACAGAACGAGAGTGAGAATTAAGACTAAGCACTAAAGGAAAATGAGGGAACACGTTTCTCTTTTTCAGCCCTAGTTTTCAGCAATAGTGTGTTTTCACTGTCCACAACACAGGGGTCTGCCCAGTCCCCATTGACTGGACAAAAAGATAAGCGATATAACATTCTTTCATAAGAGAAAACCTAACTGAAAAGATTTGTTTTTGAGCACTTGTGCTACCCATTGAGAGAACTGCACCCTGGATGGTCAGCCATATTACCCACACCAAAAACTGCCCCCACCAGCAGAAGGAAAACTCTGTAATAATATCTATTCCAAGAATAGAGTATAATACACCAGGAAACTTCAATGACCAAGCCATCCCAAGACACTGAACATCATTCCTTGTTTATGGGTCTCTTTTGTGCATCAGCGTAGGACTGGTGGTGTGGAAACAGATTTATGGTTGCTAAATTTGCAGGTGATAAAAAGGTAATGAGTGGTCAGTTGGGGCACTAACTCTTACCCATTCACATGCTGACTCCTGAGCAGTCCTTGGAGACCGTCTCTCATTGTGCTGCAAGACACTCAGTGATTCCACATGACAAACTGGATTGTTCCTCGAGCGAGTCCAGCTGAATTATTTTGCTCCTTTCGATTGCATCTCCTACCCCTGAGATTTTCCTATACGGTTGCCTTTGAGCCATAAGCCTCGACAGCTACCGTTGTCGATACTCAATCTGTTCTGTAACCCCTAAAGCTGATGAAATGTGCTAACAGACGTTTGTTTGTTTGTCTCTGGTAGGGGGGCCAGGGAAAAGAAAATGGAACAACAAGACTCTTTTGACAGTTCCATTTTTTGCAATGTTTTGGTGTAAGGGATAATCATGAAGTATGGATTGGATAGAGGAAAGTTATTACATTTTGTTGTCTTTATCCTTGTTTGAGCTGTATAAAAAAAGGTCAGATTGTTCAAAACACAGTTCTGTGCCATTTTGAGGTTTATCCCCAATTCTCAGTGTCCAGTAGAAAAGCTGTTGTTCACACTTCTCTTGATCCTGTACCATTCAAAATCATCACTGTACATTTGATGTACAATTATCTGTTTAGTGAAGTGTTGTTAGTTTGTGTTTAGTTTATCGGTAATGCTGATTAAGATTGAATTCACAAAGCTCTATAAAAGCTTAGCTTCAGTATGTCTTGTCACTTTGAGCGTTTTTTTTTTCTGACTTTAGTATCACATTATTCAAATCCACAAATGCACATTTGAACTAAGAAATAAAAAGAATAGAATTAAAATAGAATAGACATATCATTCTATTGTCTCTTAGTGGGGAAATTCAGTTGTACCAACTGCAGTGACAGGCTAAATGGAAGCATGCAGATTCACACAACGATAAAATTATATTTAAAACAAAATAGATAACACAAAAAAAATAAGAAAACTATATAATAAGGATAAATTTAGAACATGAGAAAAATACTGTAAGGTTATTATAAATAGCATACTCAGATTAAAAGAAATGTGCAATTTAGTAGGGCTATTTAAAGAATTTCCAAAATGTTCTTGTTTTTGCATAAAATAAGCAATAGACTATTTACAAAAAATGAAAACGAAACTGTACACATCACCACAGGGTTCTAAACTCTGATTGTGTTTAAGATTTTTGAGAGTATGATTTTAATGTCTTACAACTGGTAGCAGAGGACTTGAAATAATGTTTTTTGTGCACCAGATGCGGTAGTCTGTCACTGAAGGAGCTCTCCAGTTCTGCAACAGTGTCGCCACCCAATGGCTCCACCATTGTTGTCATTTTTGCCAGAGCTCTTCTGTCTCCGACCTCCTGCACTGGGTCAAATTGGCATCATAGGACACAGTTTGCCTTTCTGATGTAGTTAACTAACCGCTTTCTTTCAGCTGTAGATAAGCTGCTGCTCCAGCAAACTATACCATATAAGATGGCCACCACAGAGTCAAAAAAGTCTTCATGAGCAACCCCTGTATTCCAAAAGATCTCAGTCTCCTTAGAAGTTAAGTCTGTTCTGACCCAAGTATTTTTTATGAGTCCACTATCTCAATGTCAGTTCCCTGGATGTGTCAGTTTGAGACTGCCCCAGCAGAAATCTACCACCAGCTCCTTGGTTTTCCTGTGTTGATCAGGAGATGGTTCATCTGGCATCAGTCCTCAAAGTCCCAAGTCAACTGTCTGTACTACTCATCTGTGATAAGGCAGACTATGGTAGGTTCATATAACTTTTATAGATGGCAACCTGGAGAGTTACTGGAGAAGTCTGCACTGTAGAAGGTGAATAGGAAGGTGCCAGCACAGTTCCCTGTGGGACCCCTGCAAAGCAGACCAGCCTGTTAGAGACACAGTGCTGTGTCCCCACGTACTACAAGAGGACAGTGAGGTAATCCAGGAACTAGAGAGACAGGTTGTGAGCCACTCCTCACAGCTCCAGCTTGTCCCTCAAAAGTCTCAGCTGGATAGTATTAAAAAGACTAAGGGACAGAGTTTTCTGAAGCAGGGTGAGTTGGTGATGGCTGAGAGCTGAGAGGTGTGAAATTATTGGAAGAAAGTTGTTGAAGATAGGTTGAGACTAGACTGGGGCAGGGGTTATTGTCTGGTCAAACCTGTTGATAAACTAGTTCAGATCATTCACACAACCTCGCAGTCTGGTTCGTGACCTGAAGCTGTCTTCAGGCTCTTCCAAATCCCACTGATTTTGTTGCGCAGTAGCTGGTCCTCTGTCTTCTTTCAATGGATGGTTTTTCTATCAAGTAATCTTTCTTCTCAGTTTCTTCTGCACAGCTCTGAGCTCCTCCTTGTTTCCTGATCCAAACATTCTTTTCTTCCCCTCAAAGGGAGGCTTTATTACAGGGTTGATCCATGGCTTGTTATTGGAGAAACATTGTATCTTCATGTGGGGCATAATGTTGTCCACGCATAAATTAATGTAGTCTGTGATGCAGTCTATACTGCTATCAAGGTCCTCTCCATGGAGAGCACAGAGCTCTTCCCACACAGTGGAGCTAAAACAGTCCCGCGAACGTCTTTAGTCTCCTCAGACCATCTCCTCACTGTGAATGTCAGAGCTGCTTCTCTGTGTACAAAGAGTTTATACACAGGCTCAAGATGAACCAGGTTGTGATCTGAGCCCAAGCAAAGTGAGCGATGAAGGCTGTATGTCTCCATGGTGTTGCCATAAAATAAGTCCAGCATCAGGTAACATACTGGGTGAAGGTGGAGAAAGTGGAGGACAGAGAGACAGGGAGTATGTTTAAATGTTTAGAATTGTAACCTTTTTTGCCCTGGAAACAAATGATTATTTCATTTGGCTCATGTCAAAAAAATTGTTCAAGAAGCAAAACCTTACCTGGCATACTGTATATTCATTCTAACTGTCTCTACAATACAATGGAAAACTTTGATACAACACAGATGTGTGCCATGAGCTATTTTTTTTTTAAATGGTACAGACACAGTCAGATGCAACTAGAAACTAATCTTTTTTTACTTTAAGCAAAAGAAAACATAAAATAAACTTGTGAATAATTATAAAATTGACCTTTCCTAAATATCCTGTCAGTTTGAGAAAACAACAGCACCCAACTTTTAGTCTCATTACCAATTTTTGTTTCTCATTACTGTTTGCAATATTCAGCTACTTTCATTAACCAAGCAGTCTATCAAAAATCTGTCAATCTCATAATCTATTAAAATCACTCTGAAGGGTGACCATTCAAGTTAGCGATCTGTATAACATGTCAGAGAAGACAGGAAATTTCTTTATATTTTCCAGGAGTCATTCATTTAGAATCAACACTGAGGTTTACATTTCAACTAAAGATTTTAAAAGTAATCAAAAACAGTTGAAATCAATAATAACTTTTATTTTTAAACAAGACTGAGAACAGTGGTGTCCATACCTTTTGTCACACACCAAACTCTTTGCGTTAAATGCATTTAAAGGTCAGAAAAAAAAAAATCTTTAAAATTAAAAAATGCTAATCAAATGTCATAAGTGTTTTTTAAACCAGCTGAACAATAAACTAAATGTGAATCATTGCAGATCTGAAACATACAAAGGATTTCACGTTTACCTTTTTATAAGAAGGGCAAACTATTTCATTTTGTGGATTGGGCGTTTTCATCTATCACTGTCCATTTAAAAAGAGTTCAATTTGCCAGTGAAAATCTTGCCACACAAATTATTACAAATTGTCCATCTGCAGGTGACCTGTCCAGGGTGTACCCTGCCTCTCGCCCATAGACTGCTGGAGATAGGCCACGGGGAAGCTAGTCTTCCCCGCGACCCACTATGGAATAAGCGGTAGAAAATGACTGACTTACTGACTGTCCATCTGCATTAAAGACCTGTTCCTCCAGAGCAACTTTGAAGCGTTCCTGAGTTGGTTTGGCTGCAAATGATCTTCAGGCTGCACTTCTTTTTTGTTCTATAGCAAAATCTTTAGTCAGAGAAATCTCTTTAAGTTGCAAAGATGTCTCATATGTGACAGGTCAAATCTGAGTTGTTCCTATATGCTGTCATTACCACTTATTCTCCGCCATGCTTCCAATAAGTTCCCACACCCCCTATCAACTCAAACAGTAAGAGTAGATTTTAGCAAAATGATAAACACTACTGATGTAGTCATATGTTTTTTGTGGGAAAGGATGGTCTGACATTTTTATGAAGCTGTTTTATAGGTATCATAAAGGTAAACATATATATCTGTGATCTAATGCTGTCTGACACTTCGCCTCAGAAGTCTGAACTTGAATAAAGACATGACATCACTTCTGAGTTCATTACATTCTGGTGGCAATTAAGAAGCCAGTGGGATGTTCACAAATAGGTTATACAGCACTACGTGCAACTGATTTGAGATAAAGTGCACTCAAAAGTGCAAATTAAAATTTTATCCCTACAACTTTGACTGGCTTATAGGCACAGCAGCCATATTAGGTATTGCACTTAGGGTGGTTTGGGGACTTATGACTCTCCAAGTTTGCAAATAGTCTTCTTGATGTGTCTACTTGGAATGTGGAAGTTTTGATTTCTGAACAATTGAACACCATTATTTTGAACAGGGAGAGTACACTAAAAAAACTGCTCACTGGATTTAAAATTAAACCATTTGATCACAGTTTCTATGATGATAGGAAAATATAAATGGCTGTAGACGATCACCTTATATGCTTTTTTAAATTTAAGTCATTTGCCCCATTCTAACTTATCTAAAAGTAATTGTGAATAATGGCCTTTCGGCTTCTTTACTCGTCCAACAAAAATATTTACCATATTCCTTCCCACTTACCATGCATTTAGAATTTGACTTTTAGTATCCATTAATCTGTCAGTGCACCCATTAGGGACACTCAAGCATATGCTAGCATCTGCACACTCCAACAGGCAGGTTCTTTAACAGGAAACATTTTCCTGACTAAAAGCCCAACTTACGCCACTCAAATCTGAGAGTGCAATGAACACATTTTCAAATTGTATATTTAAATTTTGTCTTCAACTTCTTTACTTCTATTTAAAGGTATTATGAAACCTTTTTTAGTAAATTTGCCTGATCAGGGTTATATTGGGCATGATCAAGCATGGCAAATTTCCTTTCCAGACACCTTAACATGCAAATTCTGAAATAACAAACGATTATAACTAAATAAAAGTGTGAAGAAGACCGGGGTAAGAAAAGCTCCACAATCCCTTTGATCCTATTATTTATTACAAAAGCTTAATCAATATCTAATCAAGGGGAATACAGACAGCCCTGCTTTACAGAGCTCTTTGTTGTCAGAGGTGACGTTGCCATGGTGACCGGACAGGTGTCGAGAGCTTAGACTGCAGCTGTATTGATGAAAATTAAGAAGCATTGATAGGGCTTCAAGATGCCATGATTGAAAAGGGTGATAATTAAAGTGAGGGATGCAGAAGTAGATGTAGAAGCAGGAAACAAAGGAGATTTAGGCAAGAGGTAATGCAGACAGATGGAACTTGAACATGTTGTTTATCTCTCTGACCCCGTTCACCGACATAACTGGAGGAAGAGCATTTTCCTTCATTTTGACAAACCAGAACACTCGAATGCTGTTAAACCAGGTATATTTCCCAAGTCACAGTTCAATAAATAAATAATGTTCAAGGTTTTTAAAACAAGGCAAGACTGGAAGGTATGGAAATGAATACCATCTTTCTTTCTGTGCTGCCCAACCCCAGTTATGAGCACTATATAAAGCTTGGTTAACACTGTCACTGTGTAGTGCTTGTCAATCAAGATGGGCATAAATTTAAATAAAATAAAAATAAAAAATCTAAATCTGAGATTATTTTACTACTTTGTTAAGAAAAGGGATACCCCCCTCACATTTCAGTACAGTCAAATATGACAATATGGACTCATTCAACTCATCTCTTTAAAAATTAGAATTCCCAAAACCCTATTTTGATATATAACTGTCACTTCTTTCTCACTTGACATCCCACTGTACTCCTGTCATGAGTCATAGAGCCACCAGAGGTGAAATTTACATATGTTTCATAAACAATATAAAATAAATAAGCATGTGAGAGAGTATGTGAGAGAAATTTATTGTCCGATGCACAGTTTTTTTGTTTCTTTTGTTTTAAAGTTTAATGTAAGACAACATCTTTTAAATGTTAGCTTTGTTGAACTTCAACTTGTCATTGTAAAAGCGACACGCTACAAGGTACATGATTGACCTTGTTTGTCAAAACACTATTTCCCACACAAAGTCTTAGAAACAATTTTTTTCTCTTTTCATCTAGTGGCTTCTCTTAAAAGATATTTTCATTGGCATGATTTAAATTTAAAGTCTAGGCCACTTAAGATAATTCGAGATGTAGAAAGTGCAGGGATATGAGTCATGTACTGTTTTAAAATAGCTCTACTACTAGATCAGGACAATACATTTAACTGAAGCAAAGTGAAAAAAAAACAAAAAACAACTAAATCCAAATATGGAATCTTAGTCTATTGAAACATTGAAAAAAAGGTGGCAAGACCTTCACAAAAGGCTAAGCATCCTATTTGGGTGAGATGTACAAAGCTGGTAGAGACATGCCCAAAGACTTGCAGCTGTAATTGCAACAAAAAGTGGCTCTATAAAGAACTGACTCAGGGAGGGATTTTTTTTCCTCTTCACAAGTATGTGTTGGTCTATAAAAGGAAATTCCCAAAAATATATTGATGTTTGCGGTTGTAAAGAGAGAAAATGTAGTTTAAGAATACCTTTGCAGGATACTGGATAAGCACATGCTGTGGCACCAAATGGACCTGTATCAAGAAAAACTTCGATGCAGTCAAATTTTGTGGTATGTCATCGAACCATAACCTAAATATTTATTTATTTAAGTTTAGAATAAAACACTTTTTTTCTTTTTTTTTCTGATTAAGCAAGAATTTTTAATTTAGCAGTATTATTTGAACAATATTGGCATGCTGAATAAAAAGACAGAAAGATGTATGTCTTGTCATATAGTTAGTATATTAAATTCAGTTAATTTCAGTTTATTTATATAGTGCCAATTCACAACACATATCACTGGCTAGACAACGCCAGTTGAATATATAAAACTGTAAAAACATTGACAAGCACCGATCCATTTCTACCAGATGAGCAGATTTATCTAAACCTTTAATTCCTACTCTTTAAATTACATACAGGTTTTTGAGCTGAGCTTGTGATGACTGTAGAGTTTTTAGTAACACCCCTTTAAATCCTCCAATGTTAAATACTTCACAAGTCTAATTCTGCTAACCTTGTGAAGTAACCTTGAGCTGAATGGAATTACTGAATGCTTGCCATGATTACATTATCAAAAAACAAGTAACGTCTAAATTCACATAGAAGGGACTTTCAGGAAAATAAAGCTGTTACAACATAAGATTAATTGTTAAGTCAAAACAGCAATGAAACACCTAAGTCATTGCTGTGAACCTGGGCAAAATAAAGGTGGTATCACTGAAGGGCACAGACTTAAGCTTCTGAAAAAAAAGATGTGTCTGCAACATGTGCTGGTCACCCATTGACTCATCTGAGCAGCAGGTGTCCAGCAGGTTCTGTCCATTTTGGCCATATGCCCTGCTCAGTCCCATCGAGAGCGGTCTGTCAACACCTGGTTAACGCTTGAGATAATAGGTCTTTAAAATTTCCCTTCAATCAATAAGTCCAATCGAATAATCAAGGCCGAGATTCAATGAACCGAAAGCAGCATGGTGCCTGGTGGCAGCCAACAGGCTATAATCAGTATTGGATGGAGCTTTGCTGTCATCCATGGATATATACAGAATCACACTCTTTGGCTTGGTAATACCAAACTGAAATTGTGGTCTCTTCTTGATTTGAAATGCAAAGTCCCTCCTTGGTGAATTTTAGAACATTGTGTTAGAAAGGTAAAAAAAACCAAAAAACAGGTCATCCATTACTAAGAAATATAAATATCAACTTCTTGTTGAAAATATTTTTTATGAGTTGTAAAGAAGTCCAACTTTCTACAAATTCTCCATTATTATTATTATTATACATCTAATATACATACAAGAGACTAATGTTTATTCTTTTAAGATTGTTAAATTACAAAATTAAATGTTTCTGTAAATGTCTAAAACATAGCAATATTTCACAGCAAGGAAAAATAGGCAGAGTTTGTAATAATTACATGTAAGCCTACACACATGCTTGCAAACCATCATATTGTGTTTGTGCATACACTAATGTTTCCCTGCATTCAATTAGTAGTCAAACTGTCTGACATCTCAGCTCAAGTGAAGTTACATATTTGTTCTTTCTATGTGACTGCACAATCTATTCTTGAATTAATGCACTTTTAATTATTTTATTCTATTTCATTGCCTTATATGAAATTACATCTATCCAGATAAGTATCTCCCCCAATAATTGTACGGCTGCTTGGTCCTGCAGGACCAGGCGTGCACAATGCCAGCGTGGTTCATAAAAAGACATATCACTGCAGGGAAGTGTGTCTAATTCTGCTCTGAGAGTAGCTCTCGTAAAGAGACACTGTGGCTAGCCTACTAATAGAGCTGTGAGGGGAGAATGATGCAACTCAGAGGCAATGCTTTAATTTGCCCTTGGTTTTGCACAGGCATCTAGGAACAGCCACTCAGTTCCAAAGCTGATTGGCCCGTCTACCTTTAGTCATGGGCCAACCACTCGCCTCCTAGGTGTGAGGTAGCTTGATTTAGAAAGTGTTCAATTTTGTTATGTTGTGCTCATTTTTTTGGGCCTGGGTAGGTCAAACCAAGTAGATGCAATCTCTATAGCTGCAGGTGTAATCCTGGAGGGGATTTTTGTTACCTCTTACAATACTTGCCGCATAATGGCTCTTTGCCTTTTATATTAGTTATAAATGTTTAACATTCATTCTTGTCAAGAGATGTTTACAGTTCAACCGAATGGGTCCAGAATGCTATTTGTATCTTAGCAACCTGTGCAGCAACAGGAGGAGATCAGAGAAACTACTTATTAACCTGTTGCTATGACTACAGCTGTAGGCAATAACACAGAGGACTTTATTAACCCTTTGAAACAACACCACCACCCCATATCAACAGAGAGACAGATGATGTTCAGAATATTTGTTAAATGAAAGAGTCACATGCTTTTTTATATTATTTCTTCAGTTACCCAAGGCTTTTTGCATGTTCCCTTCTTTGTGGCACATCCTCAGCCAAGGAAGTCAAATAATTTGGCTGTCATCTTCAAGAAAACAGAACGAAGACAAAGACAATTACTTTTCCTTCACAAAGCATTGAGAATACTTTATTGCATTAGCATAGATTGAGTGGATGCAATGGGACACATATTGCAAGGCCAATCGATCAGGTGTGCACATGTGAAAGGATGCAGATGTTCCCATTTTTCTGTACGCCTCCAAACAGGAGCACTGAGGGGTGACAAATGCTTTCAAGGCACAGGTCGGAGCTCGAGTGTGAGTAGATTTGAAGTGGTATTATTCCAGGCCAAATCAATGCATTTTTCTTTTTTTTACCGGCTGCAATTACGCCCCTCACGTCAATTCATCAAGAGATTTGCATGAGGTAATTGTTGCCGCCACATCTACTGATGCATTTTTATTACGTTTCAATTAGGAATTGAATCCAATTAGGGGAGTCATTCCAATCAACAAATAGGAGTATCTCCTAAAGTGTGAAGAGGCTGCTCTGCTGAAGGACAGACACCGTGTCAGAGGTGCAGAGGTTTAATTAGTGACTATTTGCATTGTCTTTTATGTTGAATTGTTAATTTGAATAATTAAAAAAAACTGTTTCAAAATGTAAAGTACAATTTGTTCATTTATTTTTTTATTATTTCTTGTATTTAGTTTGGATCTTGGTAAGCTGCATTAAGACTTCAAAGCAGTCACACAAGACAACACACAACAGAGATTTTGATTCAAAAGAACAATATAAGCACTTCTTTCTGGGTTCATTTTTATTTTCTTTGGTTTCTTTTAAGCATCATTGTTCAAGTGAAAATAAAGTTGTTTTTTTTTTTCTGTGAATAGCAATAATCCCTTTTGGGATCACAAAATATATGAAACTTGACAGCAAAACTCAGAGGTATACTAACCACTATTTATCTGCTTTTGATGTTTTTCTTTAATGCAAAACTGTCTGCAACTGGTATAGGGCAGCTTCTCTGTGTATTCAAAGCAGGTTGACAATTTTCATTTTAAAGTCTCAGACTACGACTCCAATAGTCTTTTTTTAGAATCATATGAAAACCTGTCCTGAGAAAGACAAAGAGGAGAGCAGCAGCTGCAGAGGAATGGTGTGTTTGATCAGACCAGAGCAGAGCTTAAAGATCCAAGAGTTTGTATGCACACCGCTACTGCCCCCTAGGGGGGGAGGGCAGAGTTAAAAATGTTCTGAGAGTGGCAGATGGCTCTTGCAGCTTCAGCACCAAAGAGGACTGTTTCCATCTACCAACAAGAAAACTCATGAAGAACAAGCACTCCTGTGGGTTTCCATCATCACCACTCTAATCAGATTTGTGTTGGAGGGAAAAAATAAATAGTGCATGTATAACTCAGTATGTTACAAGGCCAAATGCCGTGTAAAACAGAACTGTTGCTGTCTTCTGCAACAATATTGTTACAGTTTAAAACATAACTAACAGCTATAAAACTGATATTTTTTCTGTAAACACTGAAACATTGCAATGGTATTTTATTTTTCACATATGCCCAAATACAATTTCATTAAACTCGAAGGTTTTCCTTCTAAAATATATGTATTCTTATGTTCCCCACTTCCAAAGGGAAAAAAAAATATCTAAAAAAAGGAAAGCCATCAGTTCACGTTTTCAAATTGTGATAGCAGGCTTTAAAAAAAAAGAGTAGAAATTTCTCTCACTCACACACAGCACAGAAACACATGCAGGAGCACAGAAACTAACAGCCATTGCAGAAAATAGAGGTGTGTAGATTGGCCACTTAGCCTGTTGCATTATCCCTTCTGCATTTACTTTCCATTTCTGCTCTTATTTTCTTCCTTTCTTCTGTGCCCTCTTTGTGCCTTTGCTCACAGTCTCTGTCAGGTGCACACCTCTACTTCCTGTTCCCATTGTCCTGTCTCTTGTCATCCTTTCACCCGTCCCTCATCCCTCCGCCATCATCAAGGACCCACTGGCCTCCTACGTACCGCCAGTGGAGAGAAGGGTCCGTATCTCAGCAACGAACCTAGCAACCACTCTTCGTAACTATGGATTATAACCTGTTGCCAAGGGAGACAGAGATGGAGGATTGATTTTTTTTTTCTTATTCTGTGATAAAATTCAAAGTGAATTAGATTCATGAATAAACAATGTGTCAAGACACCAACTACTATGAGTAATACTAACAACTTAGTTTAAAGCATCAAATCCACCATCTGTAAATCTTTACTGTGATTTTTGATAAGGATCAGCAACATAGTATTCATTTAATTGTATGTATGTTATGGTTTATGATCATTTTAAGTTTTGATTTCAAATCTACAACACCAGCATTCTGATGTATCAACACTGTAAATTTTAAACTGTAATAATTCTATTAGATATATCAAATATAACTTAAATACACCTTTGTTGATAATGTGTGTTTCTTATTTTTGTGATAATGTGATTTAAACGCCTACAGTGTCTTGAAAAAGTATTCATACTAATTTTTCATATTTTGTCATGTTTTGTTATGTATGTTGTTTTCTCCAAACTTCAATGTTCATGAGAATTTTATGGGACTGATAAATATAACATTTGGAAGTGGAAATAAAATTATACATGTTTGTCAATGGTTATACAAATACAAATCTAAGTTGTTGAACCACCTTCTTGAGCAGATAAGGCTGCAAGTCTTTCGGGGAATATTTTCTCCCAGCTTTTCAGTCTAACAGCGGAAGGAAATCTCTGCATCAAGCTTTTCCAAGCTTTCTTCCAGGATTATCCTGTATGTAGCTCCATCCATCTTCAGCCTTGACCAGTTTCCTTGTTCCTGATAGGATCCTCAAAATCAAGATGCTACCACTATTGCATTTCACACAGTGTGAAATGTTAAATGTCCTCCACACATGTAGGTCAAAATATTTTACTTTGGTCTTATCTGACCAGAGCACATTTTTCCTCATGTTTGCTGTGCCCACTACTGGGCTTGTGAAAAACTAAAAATGGGACATCTTTTGCATTTCTTTCAACAATGCCTTTCTTCAGAGAGACTTGAGAAGGCCACAGGCCTCTTGGTTGCTTCCCTGAATACGGCTCTCCTTGCCTAGTTGGCCAGTTTATGTGGAAGACCAAGTCTTGGTAGGTTGCAGTTGTACCAGACTGTTTTCATTCTTGCATGATGAAGTGAACAGTGCTCTAGATGTTAAATACTTCGGGTATTGTTTAATCCCTATCCTGCCATGTTGCTGTTTGTTCACTGCTGTTTTCTAACAAACGTTCGAGGCCTTCACAAAAAATCCCTATAAAATACCCCTGAAATGTGTGGTTGTAATGTAACAAAATGTGAAATAGTTCAAGTGGTACGATACAGACTCCGTATGCATGAATGCGAAAAGTGTAACTAACCCCAATACTTGAATAATTTCAATTGCCTTTCTTTATTTCTATGTATATGCATGTGTGTGTGTGCGTGTGTGCATGCGTGCGCTTGTCATAGCGAGAATAAGGGAGAGCATGTGAGCTCTTATAAATGTGTGCATCAGCACTATTTTGTGAACACTGCTGCGCTAATGGTGCAGACCCCTGTCAGATTCAGGACCCCATCACAAGCATCCAGCCAACTAGGTTCAACCTATCTGCCCATTAGCACAGAGGCTGCGGGATGCAAGCTATTCGCACCGGGAGAGAGCGAGTAAGCCTGACACAGAGTAGGCCTCTTTCCTACAGCACACTCACAGCCCACACTTTCCAAGGACATTACAGCTCCATTCCACCAGCTCTCTGATGGCAGGCTATCATTAGTGCACTTGCGAGAGACTAGAGAGGTGATAGCAGGGGAATTGTGGGCTTTCGCATCCACAAGCTGGTCCACAGGATGCCAAGGAGAGTGTGGTAATTTAGCTCAGAGGTGATGGAAAATAGCGGGTTAGTTTAATGACAAGTTTGTGTAGTCACGTAAAAGCCCTCATCTAAGAGCGGGCACCATGACAAAGGGGAACAAGAGTGCTCTTTTCTTGTTTGGATTTTTGTTGTTGTTGTTTTCTGATCCATTGATATTCCACTTTATGTGAGTGTGAAAATATCTGGACAACTGAAAATACTGATAAAGGTCCTTCAAAGGAATCTTGGTTTTCAATGTGCAAATGTATGCTATTATAAGATTTAAGGCAAACATGGTTGTGCTGTAACACTGTTCCACCATTTAGTTTTGATGTTGAAACAGAATCCACATGCTAAAGTAAGGAAAAGGAAAACCCTACTTGAAACCAACTGACTACAAAAATGTATTGTCTATAACAGGCAAAGCAATAGTTGGCCATAGTCACTAAAACAAAATGAAATGAGGAGCATTTAATAAAAAGAACTCCTTCCCAACTGTTAAGAGTGGCAGAACTAATCTGTAAGTGCATCTTAAACAATTGTGTTTGCATGGCAGTCTGTGAGGAAGTGTGGCTGAGAATCCTAACTTCATTTGTCAGATGTGATACAATATCTACCAAAGAAGGTGGGGGTTTAATATTAAAAAATAACTCACTGGCATGCCTACCTACAATACCACAGAACACACACACACACACACACACAAAAACACACACACTACCTTGACATTTTTCAACTTTAGTTTGTATTTAGTGTTTATTTGTTATGAGCGTTCTACAAAAGGTCTAGAATGAAGACAAACAAAAAAACGGAAAGAAAACATTTCCATTTTTTTTATGTGAATGCTAAACCAACTTTGCCCAATATGTAATTATTTTTAAATTGTTTTTAAAACAAGTACTCAGATCCCTTGCATCCTTTCACAAAGTCATACATAACTTTAATATGGAAGGAACAGGATATATGCTTTTGAAAGGTTTTTACAACTAAAATTCTTAAAATTGTGTTGGGCATATAATTTCAGCCCATTTTAATCAGATACTCTTAAACAAAATCCAGTGCATCCAAGTGCCTTCCATTGTTGTTTAACTAGTAAATAGTTAAATGGCACTAGAACAGGAAATAAATCCTAGTTCAAATACAGATGTTCTGAATAGAAACAGCAACATAAAGTCCAAGGAACACACCTACCTGTTATGATTCTGGCACGTCTGCTCTACCCTGTCTCCCTGGCTGCAATCAGCAGATTAGATGCACCTGGTGGCTGCTGCAGTGTAGTGCAATCTGTGGAATGCCAAGCACCTGTGTCTTCCCTGATATATACTGACTCTGACAAGCAGACGGTACCAGATTTTTGAAAGCCATCGTGTGAGTAGATATCCAGCGTTCCTTCCTGTCTGATCATTGTTCTTGACCTTGCCTTGCCTTTTGGATTTATGCCTCTGCCTGCTCCCAGTAGGACTATTTGGATTTTGGTTGTCGACCTTGTTTCCTGCATCTGGTTTATGCCTCTGCTTGCCCCTTGCCTGACGCCTCTTGTTCCGATCGTTGACCCTGTTTCTGTCCTTGGATTATTGAGCCAGCCTAGCCCTCGGATTATTCAGCCTGGAGTCACTTCTTACCCTGTGCTGTGGAGATCACCATCTGCCGCCCATTGAGGTTTCCCCTCTGGGTTTCAAGTTTCACTCAAGACAAAAGCAGGTTAGTGACTTTTCTGATCCCTGCAAAATCTGGAGAAGACTACAAGTCACTAATCCCTCTTTCTGCCTCAGTGATTCCTGGAAGCTCTGAGGAGTGTTACCTGTGTGATGTTTTCCTGTGGCTGAATAAACCTTTTAAACTTTCAGTACTGTCTCTGGCTGAATCTTGGGTACTCCTTTTTCTGATTCATAGCACTACCAGTTGTGTCATGGAAAAATCTAGAGCAGGGTTACGCTTGGACATCACACTGAACAGGGTTCAGTCCATAATCCAAACTGAAAGGAGTGAAGCATAATTCAAAACCCACTAGGATATGGCTGTCCACCTAAATTGACAGGCCAAGCAATCAGAGAAGCCGCCAAGTGGCTCATGGTAAATGGCAGAGCTGCTGAGATTCACAGATCAGGTCAGATGATCTATTGACAGGGTACAGTAAGTTTGAGTATTGCACTTCACAAATCTGGCCTTTAAGTATGAGTGGCAAGAGGGCAGAAAGCTCAGTTTAGTTTAGATCTTTTTAATCCCAAAGGGTAATTCACTTTTTAGGTGTGTAAGTAGGCAGTGTGTGCTATAGCACACAATATAGGGTGAATTATAATTCACCCAACATACGTGAACAATGATGGCTTTATTGTTTTCGTTTTCTTGTACTCTTTCCTGGGGACTTTAACTTTCTTATTTGTGCAGCGAGAACATGTGTTTTATATATAAGCAAATACTGTATTTAGATTAATTTAAATTATTTAACTTTATTAAGCTAATTGAGGAAATATTTAAAAAGTAACCTAATGGAACTTGTTTAGCTCATCTTGCTGACAAGTGCTCCCTAGTTTAAATATTTCGGCGTAGAAATGTATAATGCAGAAAGGGCATTAGAAAGTTCTCAGTTGCAACCTATTAGTTATATTCCATTTTAAATAGAATCAGGAAAACGTGTAGAGTTACACATCAGGCAAGTAGGTTTTGTTTTCTTTGGAAAAGAATGAAGATTTAATTTACTTTATTTATATAAATTTATTTAATTTAATTACCACACATTGGCCTTTAGCTTTTCTGAGAATGACTAAAACTTGCAAAAGCTTTATGAATTTTGTTAAAGTTTTAAGTCATATAGGTAAAAAGAAAAACCTTTTAGACTATTTTGCTTTTTTTACTTTTCAAGACAATATTTTTAAAAATAGCTCTTTGTCTTAGTGGTCTTATAGAAAACAACAAAACAGACAAACAATAAAATGCCCCACTCAGCCTCAGTGATTTACTGCCACCTTGTGTTTGCTAAGGCTGCAGTATGAAATAGATAAAACACAAATGGAACGTTTCTGACATTTTTGAAAATATTAGAATTAGAAATTTAAAACAGATGTTCTAGTATTTTAAAAGGAAGGACAAATATCTTGGGCTTTCCACAACTGTGTAACACTAGTGCTGAAGACTATAGTTTCGAATATTTTTTTTCCACTGTTTAAGGAATCTTTCCTTTATTGTTTTTGTTGTAATGTCTGTTTTAATCTCCTCATTTAATCTGGTGCTATCATAGCCAGCAGGGTTTAGAGGCCATTTCTGTGAAAAAACAATGATAAAAGGATTTCCATTCCATGATGTGACACACTTTTTTTTCCACTTGAGGGCAGTAGGAGTCCTTACCAGATGAAAGGTGGGCAGAACTCCACATTCTTCTGGAAACAAAGGATTAGTTGGTGGTCCAGCACAATCAGACTGTTGTATGTAAATCATGTAAATCCACTGTGAAAGAGGAGGGTTATGCCATTCTGATTTTGTGCCCAGCCAACCCACTGAAAATGGACCGCAGGCCAGAGGACTCTATGTTTGAATGGCTATGCAGGAAAAGACCATTGTAAAAAGTCAACTAACACTAATTCCGTGTTGCTGCAAATATGTGGTTTCTGGGATAACGTCGACCATGGTATTTGTGCTAAAATTATAACTGCATTTCTGAACAGAGATAAAACAAAATTCAAAATTCAGAGATAATACAAATTCAAGCTTAGATATAATGCAATCTTTTACTTAATTTATGTTGTGTAGTTAGTAAAAGATGTGATGCAGGCATATAAACAACTGTATAAACAATATGGCCTTGTCTTCAATGTAATGTCTCAGTAACAATATTAAATTATAATCAAGGTGACACATCGCCATTCCAGTGTGGCCATCATTCACTTGGAGACAAAATAGGCTTAGCAGTGAGGGAGAGAGAGTAAGTAAAATAAACTGGCACATGCAAATGTAGACTAAATAGGATGTGGGGGGTGCAAACCTTCTCAAGTAGCTAATTGATCAATTAAGTAAGCACAGGATGCTCCTGCAGGGGTTGAAAGGTGGTGCAGGAGAATGGCTGCAAGATAAGGTGCTAATGACTGATCTTTCACTAAAATATCAAGACTAGTCTGGAGATGATAATCCAAGAAAGACATCCCAAAGAGATAGGCCAACTTTGTTCTCAGATGTACTGGACTATAGGACAAAAGCATCCAACGAATCCCATTAATCATAAAATATCTATGAAGTATCCAGATCCATCCAAGATGGTATAGATCTATGTTATTTTATGCTTTTCTTTGTCACCCTCACTTTGTCTGGTAACATTTTTAAAATGCCAGTCCTTCAACACACTGTAGACTGAAGGCCTGCATATTCCATATGAATGTTTCATCACAGTTAAGCTTTTACCATTTGAAGTGTTAACCTTTCAGCTTACAATGCTTTAGATGTCCCTGCATTGATGATAGAGTTAGAAAAACGTGATGGAAAGTAGGTTTTTTCTCCCCATTCTGAAAACATATCTCAAAATGTGCAACAATATCAGGTTGTGTTATCTTTTTTTTTTTTTTTATAATTCTCCATACATTCTCAATTCATGGCAGAGCAGGTCTGCAGTCAACCTAATTCAGTATCTGTACTAGGGTTGCAAAATATTTCACAAATTTGTTGTTTTTACAATATCACTGTAGGCAATATCAATTCAGTTTCAGTTTATTTATATAGCGCCAATTCACAACATGTTGTCTCAAGGCACTTCACAAAAGTCTGGTACATACATTCCAATTAATCCTAACCATTGAACAGTGCAGTCAGATTCAGTTATTTATTCAAATTTGATAAAAAGTTTTTCTATCTAAGGAGAACCAGCAGATTGCATCGAGTCAGAGACTTGCAGCAGTCACTCCTCCTGGATGAGCATGTAGAGACAGTGGACAGTCACTGGCATTGACTTTGCAGCAATCCCTCATACTGAGCATGCATGTAGTCAATACGCATATCACGAGGAACTGCTTGCACTACAATAAATGTTAGAACATTTTGAAATTATGTCCACAGGCTCCCTCTGCCTGTAATATATTTGCTACTAGGGCTGCACAATATCAAGGATATGCGTTAATATTGCTGAATGTTACGTTTATAATTATAATTGACCTACATTTTTGATACTCTCTTCTTTCTTTCTTTTTTTTTTTCATAATGTCCCATTGCTGAGCTTTTGCTTATTGGCTGCAAAAAATATACATCATGTGTGAGCATCTAGAAACAGGAAAGTCTATCCAACCAGTGAAAAATATTACTGGCCGCCAGAATTTGCTTGCATGACATCCAAGCAGTCTGTTGTGATATTTATTTAATTTATTTATTTAGCCCACTTTAGTGAATACATTGCAAGAGTTATTTTTGCTGCAATTACAGGTGTGTTTTTTGAGGTCTGTCTCTATCAGCTTTGAATATCTGGAGGCTGAAATGTGTGCCAATTCTTTGCAATCAGCAAATGTTTAGCCAGATGGGATGAGGAGAATCTCTGAACATCAAGTTTTGCTACAGATTCTGAATTTGATTTAGGTTTAGATTTTGATTGGTCCCTTCAAAAATAACAATATGCTTTGATGTGACCCATGCCATTGTAGTTCTGGATGTGTGTTTAATGTTGTTGTTCTGCTGGAAAGGTGAACCTTCACCACAATCTCACTTGTTTTGCAGTGTCCAGCAGGGTCTTCTTCCAGTATTTTCTTTCTTTCTTTCTTTCTTTCTTTCTTTCTTTCTTTCTTTCTTTCTTTCTTTCTTTCTTTCTTTCTTTCTTTCTTTCTTTCTTTCTTTCTTTCTTTCTTTCTTTCTTTCTTTCTTTCTTTCTTTCTTTCTTTCTTTCTTTCTTTCTTTCTTTCTTTCTTTCTTTCTTTCTTTCTTTCTTTCTTTCTTTCTTTCTTTCTTTCTTTCTTTTATTTCTTTCTTTCTTTCTTTCTTCCTTTCTTTCTTTCTTTCTTTCTTTCTTTCTTTCTTTCTTTCTTTCTTTCTTTCTTTCTTTCTTTCTTTCTTTCTTTCTTTCTTTCTTTCTTTCTTTCTTTCTTTCTTTCTTTCTTTCTTTCTTTCTTTCTTGGCAGGTGCTGGAAGCGGCCGTAAGCGAAAACCCCCTGTGAGTTCCCGGTAAGAAGGAGTGTGTTGTGGTCGGGTGGTTGGCGGAGGGGTGGGGTCTTTGGTCTCAATGAAGTCCTGGAACTCCTCCATGGTAAGGTCTAAAATGGATGACATCATCTCTGGAGTGTGATGTTGTGTTGTGAGGGGTTCCAGTACGGGTTCATCCAGATGTAGTAGAGGTACCTCTCCCTGATGTGGAGGTGATCCCTCGTCGTCCGAGCTCGTGTCTGAGTGTGTGGACTGCTTAGCTGGGCGGTGGCAGAGGCAAAACCTCGGACCTGGGAGGAGTTCGGTGAGGACATGGCGAAGGACTACCGGTTGGCCCCGAAGCGATTCTGGCAAACCGTCTGGCGCCTTAGGAGGGGGAAGCAGTGCTTCGCCAACACTGTTTACAGTGGGGGTGGGGAGCTGCTGACCTCGACTAGGGACATTATCGGGCGGTGGAAGGAGTACTTCGAGGATCTCCTCAATCCTGCCATCACGCATTCCCTGGTGGAAACAGAGGCAGGGGACTCGGGCTTGGACTCTTTCATCACCCAGGCTGAAGTCACTGAGGTGGTTAAAAAGCTCCGCGGCGGCAGGGCTTCGGGGTCGGATGAGATCCGCCCTGAGTACCTCAAGTCTTTGGATGTTGTGGGGCTGTCATGGTTGACATGCCTCTTCAACATTGCGTGGCGGACGGGGACAGTGCCTCTGGATTGTCAGACTGGGGTGGTTCTTATGTCCCCCTACATAAGAAGGGTGACCGGACGGCGTGTTCCAACTACAGGGGGATCACACTCCTCAGCCTCCCTGGTAAGGCCTACGCCAGGGTATCGGAGAGGAGAGTCCGGCTGATAGTCGAACCCCGGCTTCAGGAGGAGCAGTGTGGTTTTCATCCTGGCTGTGGAACACTGGACCAGCTCTATACCTTCTACAGGGTACACGAGGGTTCATGGGAGTTTGCCCAACCGGTCCACATGTGTTTTGTGGACCCGGAGAAGGTATTCGACTGTGTCCCTCGTGATGCCCTGTGGGGGGTGCTCCAGGAGTATGGAATCGGGGGCCCTTTACTAGGGGCCATCCGGTCTCTGTACAAGCGGAGCAGGAATTTTGTAGCTGTTTGTCCCGTCTGTAGCTGCTGTCCCGTCTGCCCTGGCCGGGACAGCTATAAAGGGGGGGTTGGCGGACCACACTCTCACTTGCAAAGCCCCCAGATTTAGCCTACCTGCTACAATCATTCTTAACCAGCATGTTTTGAGCTTGTCTGCCTTGGTAGATTCCAGCTGTGAACAAAATTTGATAGATTTTGAGCTGGTAAACAAGGCCGGAATCGACGTGGAAACACTCTTCACATGTTCTGTTTTAGCCTTAGTTGGTCAGAAGTTACAACAGATAACTCAACGCACCAAGCCCTTAGAACTCGTGTTGTCAGGTAGCCTCAGGGAAAATATTTATTTTTTCGTATTTCCTGTGTCTCAGAGCTCCATAGTTTTAGGCTTCCCTTGGTTACTCAAACATGATCCTCATTTAGATTGGTCCAAGCGTCGCATTGAATCATGGTCTCTAAGCTGTCATTCTACTTGTCTCCAGTCAGCTTTTTCTCCAAGTTTCTCTGAGACTAATGGTGAGGAGAATGAGGCTCTAAACTTGTCTCACGTCCCCTCTGAGTACCATGACCTAAGAGAGGTTTTTAGTAAAAACAAGGCCCTCTTATTACCTCCACACAGACCCTATGACTGCTCTATTGACCTACTTCCGGGTGCCCCTCTACCTTCAAACAGACTCTATAACATCACCCGACCAGAACAAAAATATATGGAGAATTATATAAATGAATCACTTCCTGCAGGTATCATTCGGCCCTCTTCTTCACCCCTTGGGGCGGGGTTATTCTTTGTGGGTAAAAAGGATGGATCGTTACGTCCTTGCATAGACTTTAGGGGTTTAAACCAGATTACTGTTAAGAACAAGTATCTTCTTCCACTTATCACTTCAACTTTTGAACCAGTTCATGATGCTACAGTTTTTTGTAAGCTAGATTTAAGAAATGCCTTCCACCTCGTTAGAATCCGCCAGGGAGACGAGTGGAAGACGGCCTTCAAGACATTTCGAGTACCTGGTTATGCCTTTTGGTTTGTGCAGTGCCCCTGCTGTTTTCCAGGTTCTGGTAAATGATGTTTTCAGAGCCTTTCTAAACTTTTTTGTGTTTGCATACTTGGATGACATTCTAATCTATTCTACAGACATTGAGGAGGATCGCCGGCATGTCCGCCAAGTCCTTCAGCACCTTCTGAAGAATCGTTTATTTGTCAAGGCCGAGAAGTGTGAGTTCCACCAGTCTTCAGTTGCGTTTTTGGGCTACATCTTAGAGGGTGGACAAGTACGCTCGGATCCTGAAAAAATAAAAGCAGTTTTGGAATGGCCTGTACCACACTCCCGCAAAGCATTGCAGTGGTTCTTGGGGTTTGCAGACGTTTCATCAAGGACTATAGTCTGACAGCCGCCCCCCTTACTGCAATGACCTCCCCAAAGATTACATTCTCCTGAACGCCGGAAGCTGACAGAGCTTTCCGGGCTTTAAAGAAGAAGTTTTCTCAAGCTCCTATCTTACTGCACCCAGATTCCTCTAAACAGTTTATCTTGGAGGTTGATACTTCAGACATTGGGGTCGGGGCGGTGCTGTTTCAAAATGCAGAGGATGGAAGACTACACCCTTGTGCTTTTTTTTCCCACAGACTAAGTAACACAAAGATAAATTATGATGTGGGTGACAGAACTATTGGCTATCAAATTAGCCTTAGAAGAATGGCGTCACTGGCTTGAGGATGCGGAGCATCCCATTCAGGTTTGGAGAGATCATAAGAACCTGGCCTTCCTTCAGTCAGCCAAAAGACTAAATCCGCATCAGTCCTGTTGGTCCTTGTTCTTTTCTCGCTTTGATCTGTGCATCTCTTTCAGACCTTCTCCTAAGAACACAAAACCTGATGCTCTCTCCAGACAGTTCACTGTAAATGATTCAGAGAAGGAACCAGCTCCCATCTTGCCTCCCAGTTGGACGTCGGGGCACTCAGGTGGGAGATGGAGGACATTATAGCCAATGCTCAACAACACAAACCCGATCCAGGCACGGGACCACCCAACCGTACCTATGTACCTTCTAGTGTTTGCTCTAAACTCATCCATTGGCTTCATACAGCAAGGTTTTAAGCACATCCTGGAGTAAGCAGAACTACAGCACTGGTACTGAGAAGATTCTGGTGGCCATCTGTACACAAAGATGTGAGAGAATTTGTTCAAGCCTGCACCTCATGTGCCAGAAACAAGACTAACAATCAACCACCCTCGGGTCTCCTCCAGCCTCTCAGCATTCCTAACCAGCCATGGTCCCACAATGCTCTAGATTGTGTGACCGGCCTTCCCCTCTCGCAAGGTATGACCACTATACTCACAATTGTAGATCGCTTTTCTAAAGCATGCCATCTCGTTCCTCTTAGAAAACTCCCGACGGCACTTCAGATGGCCAGGCTCCTCACTAAGCATGTGTTTCGACTGCATGGGATACAGTGGAAACAGTTCTGTATAGCTTTATAAGCCAAAGTTTCTTTGACCTCAGGGTGTTATCCCCAATCTAACGGTCAAACAGAAAGGATGAACCAGCATTTGTAGTCCATTCTACGCTGTCTCACGCCCACTAATCCCACAAATTGGTGTTCCTACTTACCATGGATTGAGTATGCTTTAAACTCGTATCACTTCAGCTACAGGACGCTCTCCCTTCGAATCATCCATTCAGCCACCTCTGTTTTCAGCTGATGAGAAAGAGATAACGGTTTCCACAGTCCATCAACATGTCCGCCGCTGCAAGTCCATCTGGAACTCCACCATCCATGCCCTCCATCGAACCGCAGAACAAAATAAGCGTTTCGCTGACTGAAGACACAGATCTTCTCTGGAGTATCGTCCTGGACAAAAAATCTGGTTGTCAGCACAAGACGTGCTTCTCAAGTCCATGTCCCGGAAGCTTTCGCCTCGTTTTATTGGCCCTTATGAGACTGTAATCAGCCCCTCTGCGGTTCGTCTTTGTCTCCCTGCAAACCTTCCCATCCATCCCACGTTTCACGTTTCCCAGATAAAACCTGTTGTCTCTAGCGCCTCTTCACTCGTCTCCAGAGTGTTTGCCTTCAGTGGTACAAGCTCAAGCCACGATTAATCCTTGCTTTGTTCTATGCTCATAGAAACCTTCGTATGTGCTCCTTCGCAGGCTGTTTACTTGAACCTTTGGATAACCCTTGCTGATGCCTGACTTCACTCTCAGCATCGTTTTGCTTATTTGGATTACCGACTTCTGGAGAAAGGATTCCTGTTGGCGTGGGCTAAGATCCAGGATTCCTGTTGTCGTGGGCTAAGATCCAGGATTCCTGTTGTGGGCTAAGATCCCGGATTCCTATTTTCTTCATCCGGACAAAGACCAGCTGGAAGCTTCCTACTTCACCATCATCCGGACCAAGGCATAAGCATAACCTGTTCACCCTCCAACGCAAGTACTACTTTCCTGAACTCCTCACCGTCTTTCACAAATCTCTCAAGCAGTTCCAGAGAAACCCCGGCGGTTAGGTTACTCCAACATAGTAAGCCTTTACTTAGATTACAGTAACCACATTAAGTGTATTGCTTTGATTTATTTGCCCCAGGTTTATTACAGCATTTTGATTCACCTGCTTCTTCCTTCTTTCCGTACAGTTGGCGATCTACCTGTTCCAGAACAGTTCTCATTTTTCCTTGTTTAAGAAAATAAACCTCCTTCATACTCTTGTCTCTTCTGAGTGTTTTTCTGCATGTGGGTCAGAACTATCACGAGAAAAATGACAGTGTCACACTGTTCAGCAAGGGATCTTGTCAGATTAATTTGACATTTTTGTACAGAAAAATTACATAATAGACCTAAATATAAAGTGTAACGCTCCAGTTTATTTTCCATTCTGAAGATTACGAATCTTTGACTTTTTAGTACTTCGATAATATCTTGCTTAATAATGGTGACCCGTAAAGGTGTATATGCCGATGCTTCAGAGAAAGGTAATCTATTGATGTGACACACTCTGATGTTCTAAATGTGTAAAGTAAGTGGCGCTGAACGAGACTGGTTCCGAAGCTGACAACCGGGTGGACAGGTCCCCACCCTCATTCCCTCTGTCTTTCATTTGAATAATGCATGCTAATTACGTACTTGCCGAGAGAAGAAGTGTCACCCCACAGGCCTCAATAGGCATTTAAATGATTGTACCAGCACACGTACTAACACACACATACAACCAGATTCATGCTCACATGATAACTGTCACACTCAAGAAAACGCTGTCAGTACAGCAGTTCTACTTACATCTGAAAAAGTAGAACATTTACAATAGAAAGTTCAAAGAACCTTGTTGATAGACTTAAGGGAATTCCTTTGTCAAAAGGACCTGTCAATGCAGTGTGTATATGCTAATGATAGACCACATCCTCCATTGTATTGGAGGAGCTGAGCATGGCACTTGAGCATGGTACATCATTCAACAGTTGTTTCCAGTTTAAGAGGCGGTCATATATGGAAGCAAATGTGAAAATTGTTGCTACAATAAATTATTCAGTTTAGCATTGTTTTTTAAAGACTAAGATCTCATACCAGTTTTTATGACTATGGAAGCAAATGTGTCCCAATATTCAAATTAAAACGTATTAATAAAATGCTTTTTCATTTTCAAAATGAAGCTGCATTTTTTGACTCATAAATAAAATAAAAAATAAATCATTCAAACTGCATTTTCATTTTGTTCTCCGTGACAGCTCAATTTGAAAATTAATTAAAATGATAAATAAAATAATGTTTAACATTTCATTTTCAAAAGATGTCACTGCAAAAAGTGACCAAAATTTATTTTGAAATGTCAAACTGGGAAATTAAAATGTATTAACAGAAATGCTTTTTCATTTTAAAGTCATAGATGCATTTTTTGACTCATAAATAAAATTGCTAATAGATCTTTCAAACTGAGTTTTCATTTTCTTCTTCAGAACTGCTCATCGTGTAACACAACTAAAGAAATAACTAAGAGCAAAATGCTTTTTCGTTTTCATGCCCATGCCCTCAAAAAAGTGTTTCATAAATCACTTTGACTTTGCAATTCCTAGCAGTGCAGGAGAGTGACGTCAGTGGCAACTATTCGTCTCCTGCCCCAGATGGCACAACTTCATTTTAGTGATTAAGGAGCTTAATGGGATACTTCCAAATTTATTTTACAACATTAATTTGCTGATATAAAAATTGAGAAAGCTTGTAAATAGTTACATTTAGCTACACTGCCATTTCACAACAAGCAATATTTCAAGGCACTTGAAGAGGACCAAGCATGTGAGGTCCAATTCTTATTTATAATTATAAATTTAAATCGGATCACACAAACACAATAATATAATTTGCTAAAAAGTTATCAAAGAAATCCCAGCCATTTGTATAGAGTCATTAAATTTTCTAGGAACCCTCTACCTGAGCAGGCATGTAGTGACAGTGGAGGGTTGGTTAAATTTGTACCAGTCCTTTATCCTAAGCAACTGTTGTGGCAGGTTGACAGGAACACCTCTTGGGCTTGGCGGTGTGCTGCTCTGCTGGCTGTTGTGTCTGGAGGGGGGATCGTGGCGGCGGGCTAGAAGGTGGCATGGGGGCTACAGCGTGTGGGGTGAGGGGCGGTTGTGTCCTCTTCTTGGATGTGGGGTCACCGGCATCTGGATTGGCTGAGTGGCAGTGGTAGAGCAGAGCTGGATAATGTTTCTACCTGGGCTATCGTTGTAGTGGCAGTGATGTGTTGTGTCTGTGTAGTTGTGGGGGACTCTGGACCCGAGTGCTTGCCGCTGGCCAGGGACCTCTTGCCTGGTGAGTTTGTCCCATCTTGGTGTGGGTTCGGGGGTTCCGTTTTGGGCTCAGTGCTCGATGGTGTCTGCCCTGTTGCGCCTGTGGGCGGGGGCTGGGGTAGCGTTGTGCGAGGCCCTTGCCTTGCCGTCGCGACGCATTGTGTGGTGGGGACGGGACCGTGCTTGGAGTGGGGCTTGCGTTGTATGGGTGTTGTTTCATCAGCTTTTCGGGAATGACACTCACCTGTGGGGATGTGTCCATGTGCTGTGGGGAGGGGATTCATGCCGTTTGGGTTTGGGGGCATGTGTTTGATATCTGTGTCCTGGTTGCGGGAGGCCCTGTGGGGAAATTTATGTAGGGGTTTATTGGGGGTGGGGGGCTCATAGGGTTGGATCGGAATTCATTGAGGCGTTGGGACTATTTTATTCTGTGGCGGCTCTGGGTGGCGGGCTAGTGTGGACCATGTAGACCCCTCTTTTGTACATGGCCCTCTATTCGGATGAGGATGGGGGCCGTTGGGGACTAGGGGTCGCTCAGGTTCAGGCACGAGCCTGGGCTAGCCCGGACCAGATTCAGGCGCTGTGGCGGTCTGCCTGTCTATTTCCTATTTCCTCCCCGCCACACTACCTGCCGGTGGTTGGTGTCTCTGCCCGCCAGTGTACTTGTGGTTCTCGGTATCTGGGGCTGGGTGCTTTGGTGTGTGCTGGCTCACTCCAGGTGGCTGCTTGTCGGGGCCTGGACCCCTGGGTTCTGTCGGGCCTCTGCTTGGGGAGTGATATGTCCCGGGGTGTGGGGTCTCTGGGTCCATGGTTGGATCTGCTCGGGCATAGACGGCTGCCGGCGGGGCCTATGGGCTCGCTGCTGCAGCTCCCTGAGCCTTCTGCACTGTGCATGCTGGGTGGTTCCCATGGAACTCTCCCCTGCTCTCCTCTGCGGGGGTAGTGGTAGTCTCGGCGGTGGTTCTCCTGGGGTTCCTGTGCTCTGGGGGGCCTTTGGATGTCTGTGGCTCAGATCTCTTCCGTATCTGTCCCGGGGGGCAGGTCTGTGGCTCTTCACACTCACTATTGCATATTTTTATAGAGAAATCTTATATACATAAGTGCACTCACCCTCAGACCCACAGGTGTTTAGATTCAAGTGTTAACAGTTACACAGATGTTCTATATTGAGCCACATTTACCACTAAATAAATTTACCACTAAATAAATTTGTCACTAGGGTGGCAAATGTCATTCCAGGCGGGCTGTGTGCACCATCCCCTCGCCCCACCGGTGGCACAACTGCCTGACTTTTGAGATCATCATATGGTAATAAACTTGTTTTTCCCTTCATATAAACATTCCAATTCCTTTGGTAATCCACTGTGGGAACCCTCCAGACATCCAAAATGAGTCTCTGAGTAACCTTCAGCATACAGAACCATTATTGTCTAGAAACCCTTACATCTTTTTGAGAAATTTAAGGACTCTCTAGGCAAGCTGGATCTTCAAAAGTTCCACAACTAATCTCTGACCTGTTCTATTGTGGTTGTTCTGGTGCTAAAAACTAACAGATCAAGGTTGGTTTTCCTCCACTATTAGGCCATGCCCACACAGAGCCGAACACATTGTCCACACAAAGATCTGACCGCAAAGACGAAATCACCCAAAGCTGGAGGAACCTTAAAAGGCATTGTAATACTTATGCCACGCCTGTGAGTGCCGTTGTTAAGATGCCACAGAAGTAAAAAATTTCACATTGCACAAGTGTGTGAAAGTGCTGTAGGAAGAAGAAGAACATGGTGACAACAACAAACGCAGGACTGGGAATAGAGGCAAAGATGCAGTTTTCCAACTACAGTTCATGCTCATGATCGCCGTAGAGGAGCAAAATATGTTGGTGTAAAATCCACAATAAATTGAATGGCTTCTGCAACACAATCTCAACTTCACAGTCTGCCATGATTGTTGTTGTTGGGTGACTAGCTCATGTGTGTTAAGGGAGAGACAAGGCAAAACTCATCAGTTTGCTCCCAGTTAAGCGGTTAGAGTTGCCAAACGAAGCCACCACGGGGGAATGGCTTTAAACTTCTCCGCTCTGGGAGCAAATTTCAAATGTAGTTGGTTTCACTGCTACTTCATGTGGACAGGACCCCCTGTCTGACCAAGAAGCTTGGCAGATACAACCAAACCCAGCTTTGTGTGGACAGGGCCTTAAGATTGATGCCCGTATTAGAACAAGGTCATGACTCCTTTCTTTAGGCTTTAGAGAGACTGACAAATTCTGGATAAAATTCTTTCATTTTGGCTTGGGAAAACTTCACAAGCTCCTGGCAAATCTTGGACTCGTTGCTTTAAATGGTAATTCAAACATAAGACTGTATTCACAATGTCTGTGTAACCTTAATTGAGAAGTAGAATTACTGTGTTTGTTTTTTACATCACACTTTATGTATCAAAGCAGTTATTGAGAAGAATAGTCCTATGAAAGTTCTGAAAATGGAAAACAAAAACTGAGCATGAAGGCCTTTTTTAAACAGCAAGATAAAGAACAATTAACAACTAAAAATTGTGTGTTAACAGTCATAGACATACTTACTCTCACAATCCAGTTCAGATACTTAACCATGAGCATATTCACAAATTTTCATGCACACTTTAGATCTCTCGCACACATGCCCTTGAAATACTTTTTTGTTTAAAATAAGCCAAGCATGGGATGAATGCTTATTTATACTCTCACAGAATCTCCCCATTAGCTTTATCATGGGACGACAGAGGTTTTCATTGCATTAATTTAGGGCTTATTGACAAAAAAATCCCTCAAGTTGGCTAAACCTGCATTTTCAGCGATGATTCCTGTCTGCACACCCAACCCAGAGGTGAAACTGTCCAGGTGTTTCTCAAGCTCTTATTCACTGTGTGTGTTTCCATACACATGTGATCATCCATAAATCATCTAACATACCTACTAGCCATTGCATCTTCAATTTTCAGTCCCTCAACAAAAATTATGGCAATCCAAGGATAATTTGACCACTCTGCCTTGTCTGACTAAGTCAATTGGTATGCAAGGGATAGTGTGTCCTCAACAATAATTCGGGGATAAAATCAATGATGCTGCCAGCGCATGGCCCGTGAGTTTTACTGGCTCCATGAGTGACTTTGGGAGATGTGTGTGGCTCTCTCACACAGAGCTTTGACAGATCTTCAACAGCTGTGTTGGTGGAGGGCCATGTGAGAGTGGGGATGAGGATGTTGACAAGGCTGTCCATTATAGCCACGGGTGACACATGAGCAGCAGTAAAACTGGTCTATCCCATTCCCATAATCACTGTCACCAGTGTGCAACAGCAGAGGGTTCGGCCCCACATTAATGGATTTCTACTTGAAGGATTCTGCTTGATCACATCTCAGTTGAATCTCCATTAAGATGTCAACGCAGTGGTTAATGTATTTGAGATTTTCCCCCTCGTCTTGCTAAACTGTTATTTATGACACTTATTAGGAAGCATAACCCGGCCATCAATTAATGTCCTGCAGGCATGCTAAGCAATTGGGCCCATTGGCATTAGACCAAATGTACTGGAACGTCCATTAATTTTGCAATCTACACACAAGAGCTCACATTCAAATGAGCAAACTAATGCAATTCTTAAGAGGAAGTTTCACATACTTACACATTTGCAATTTTCTCAGACTGCACTCTAAGAAATAGTGTAATGTATCATAAAATGGACGCAATTTTTGCTTATACTGCCTCACATAAGTGAGACACAATTTAATGTGTTTTCTCTCATAGAAAAATGTTGATCTACCATGTCATTTAATTGCAGACCTCAAATGGAAGTTGCCTGTGCTTTTAAAGACTGATTTCAGCTATTCTGATTTGTTACTTGGAAGTTATTGCTTCCCAAAACCCTTAAGCTATTGATAAAGCAGTTATATTTGATAAATTCAGCTTCAAAACTGGTGAGATGACACCTCTTTTTATCATTAGTAGTTGAACAGAAGAGAAAACCACAGCAACAGACTTTCATTTATTTAATGATGACTGTGTAAATAAATTGTATATTATTGCTCCCAGTTGTTGGACCATTTGTTTGCTGAATATTGGACCATTTGTACGTTGCTGGACGCCACCATGCTGTTCAGCATCATCGGCCATTTTGTACCCCAGGATAGTTTGCTACTACAAATCCACGCGGGCACCGCAGCTGATAGGAAGGGGCGACGCAGCTCTGATGTCACAGTGGGCTATATAACATACTCTGAGACCGCCCCCATTGCTTTTCAGCTTGGAACCGAGATGCGGTTACCTCGCAACTGGAGCGTCAATCTGGAGAAGAAACTCACACATGGACTTTCATTCATTCTCCCATTGGCCAGAAAACTAAGCGAATTAAGCTTGCAAGAATAAGAAGGCTTGTAAGTTTCAACTTTACCGATCGAAGACGTGGATTTAACAAGTAACCAAAAAAACCACGCAGGTTTCCAGGAGAAGACATTTTAATCCTTGTTTTTGTTTCGGTCGACTGTTGACGGTCCGTCATATCGTTCCTTTTCGCCAAGGAGGCCAGAGGACGAAACTGAGCGCTTTCCTGAGTTATCCACAGACGTGTGGAAACTTTTTTCCCCTCCTTCTCTCCTTCTGCTCAGAGGAGACAACAGCCAACTAATCCCGTTTTATTTTCTTTTTCTTTTTTAGAAATAGCTTGGGCAGGATAGAGTAGGATTTTAGGGTGATTTAGGATCGCCACTTGTAGTCTAATGTGTTCAAAGTGTATTTGCATGCCAACTGTTATTGAATTTTGGTTATTGCTGAACTCTGAAGCCGCCGAGCTTCGCAAGTTGTGTTTTACTGTGTGAACACCCAAACACAGGTGCGCTGTAAAGCTGAGCTGCTATAATAACCTTATGGTGAAAATCAACCATTTTCTTTGTCTTCAACTTCATGTTTTATTGGTTGCCGCCAAAAGTTTTATAACTCTTTGTGTGCGCTGAGCTTGCAGCTTTGGGGTACGACCCTTGACGCCTGGTGGGGGAAGTTACACTCAAAGCTTCGCTTAGCATAATATTCCTCTTGTATTTTGCCATAACTGTCATAACTGCTGGTTTGATTTCATCCACACTCAAGGCTGTTTTATTGTGTTTAGTTAGATAATTTTTTCCTTTTTGAGTAGAACTTTGCATGTTTGATTAGATGAAGATTATTGAATCGGAAGAGGGAGTTGTATCAGGGCTGTTGATTTAATAAATATTCACGTAGATAAAGAGAAAGTGTTTGTGTTTATTTTGTGCAAGAGTGATTTGTCAGTCAAAATAAGGTTAAAGTTCCCCATGTTTCGGCAGAAACGGTTGATTAAACAGTGACATCTCTGGTAATAGTTATCAACTATTACTGAGAATTTAATAATTGTAATTATCAAGGGCTCTGAGCCACCATTACAATACCAGAGGACATCTCTGGTTTCAATTCATAAATGAGAATTTTTGGTTAAGAAATTAATTTTCTCAAATTATGATTTTAAATTGTAATTTTTAATAAATATTAATTAATCAATAATCATAATCCCAACATAGTCAACTACATTGCAGCCCTGAGTAGATTCATTTTTAAGTAGAGTTAAAGGTATTCACATCACTGATGATATTTGCACACATAAATATATTTATCTGTGTGCAATTGCCTCTCCACTTTATTTTGAGACTTACTGAGGGTTATTCAATAAAATGACAATGGAGTGTCTGGTTGTACCAAAATAAAGTATTTTTTAAAACAGTATTTTTGGAATCATTTCCATGGTTCTTTGTTTCCTGTATTCTCATTATAAGAATAAGACAAATTTTAGCCTAAATGATAAAAACATATTCTCAGACTGCCACAAAATTACCATGCCACAGCAAAGTTTTAAAATATTGTCTTAGTTGTTAAAATGTTGTTTGAATTATTCAGAGACAAACAACATGGAAAAGATGATTAGCTTAACAGATTAGCTTGGATTGTTTAAAAGTGAGGTTTTGTGAGGTTATTATTGGTCTTGGTTCCCGTATCTGTAGTAAAAAGATGTCATATCAGTATGAGCGTGTGGAAAATGACAATAAATCCTCTGAGTGCTGGAAGGTAACAGCTAGTCAGATGCACACTTTATGTATTGTCAGACTATAGGAATTTAAAACAAATCACGCTGAAAATTTTCATATTAATGGGATTTTATGATATGTTAGTTATTTATAACTGTCATCAATTTTACAGCGGATCAATGTTATGTTTGGTGCTATTTTTTTCCAGCCAAAAAATGTCTATTTCTATAATTCAATTCAATTCAGTTTATTTATATAGTGCCAATTCACAAGTCATCTCAAGGCACTTCACAAAAGTCAGGTACATACATTCCAATTAATCCTAAACATTGAACAGTGCCGTCAGATTCAGTAATTTATTCAAATTGGATAAAACGTTTTTCTGTCTAAGGACACAAGGATTGGGATACCTCTCTCTGTCAGACTGATTATAACCATTGGAAAAGAGAATGGGTCATACAGGTAGCAGAAATGGAGGGTGTGTTTGCACCTCAACCATAACTCAGCCGGTTTAGGCTAAACCTGACTCCCCCTTACTCCATCCAACAGGGAGGGAAGAAGACGGAGGTAAAAAATAAGGAAGATAGCTCGGGATAACCTAAGCCACTCGAACGTTTTAAGCCTAGCCTTAAAAATAGACAGGGTGTCTGCCTCACGGACTAAAACTATATTGTGTTACATTGGCGGAGCCTGTCAGTCTGTCTCTTCAGCTGATTTAGCAGTAACTAGTAAATGCATTTTGTTAATAAAGGTAAAAACAAATCATTATATGCTTCACAAAGACATAGCAAATAAACTAAAACATGTATAAAGGGTGCAATTCCCGGCCGGGGGTCTTTCTGCGTGGAGTTTGCATGTTCTCCCCCTGCATGCGTGGGTTCTCACTGGGTACTCCGGCTTCCTCCCACAGTCCAAAGACATGCCTGTTAGGTTAATTGGTCTATCTAAATTGCCCTTACGTGTGTGGTTGTTTGTGTGTTGCCCTGCGATGGACTGGCGACCTGTCCAGGGTGTACCCGCCTCTCACCCATAGACTGCTGGAGCTTCTGCTGGAGATAGGCACCGGCTTCCCTGCGACCCACTATGGAATAAGTGGTAGAAAATGACTGACTGATGTATAAAGAGACAAAATAAAACCAAATTACTTACTTGTAGAATTTGGTCTGAGGACCTGAGAGCTCAAGTTAAAGTGTACAATTCAAAAATATAGGAAGATGCTTAATCACAAAGATCCCTGTAATCAATTATTACAATAATCATGAACAAATGTAGCTCACTAAAGGCTGATTTGTTTTAAAAGTCCATGTATAAAAATAAGACTGGTGCTCTTTGAAACCTTACATTTGTTGCTCAATGGTCTTTTCATCTCTTGGTGGAGTCAACCATTTCTATTAATAAAAATAATACTTGGGTAAAAAGCTAAAATTGTATTCTATTGCTTAGATTCTCACAAACTGGTTAACTTATGCAAAGCAGCTGGATTAAAACTCAAATATGCAATTTCAGAATATAGAATGTAATTTATTACCACTCTGACAGGATATCTAATATTGCCTTTAAGGGAATACAATAATGTCTTGGTTTACATGTTTTGCTGTGATTCAGCTGATCCTGTAGTGGTGAGTGGAAGCATAAGGAATTTTAAGTATGCTCTGATAGCAAACAATAACTTTTACTCTTCCTAATTTTTAAAGATCTGAATGTGGATTAAAGCAGATCTTGTGGAGGGAGAGGAAAGTATTTTACCCTAATTTTGAGACCACTCTAACATGTCTTTTTTTGGAAAACATTTGGTAATTTATATCCTAAAATACAATATTAGACTTTCTGGAACAAAGGCTTATACTGCTTCATGGCTGGTGCATCTTCAACCCTTCTCCCTTTTGTTCTGGTTTGTTACAGTCTGAAAGTGTATGTGTATGTAGGAATCCATGGCCTGTGGGGTTGAGGGTCTTGTCAGGTCTGCGACTGAATGATGAATGTGCGTGCAGCGAGGAGAACCAGGTGCTGACTGCACTTCCTCCTTTTCTTTACTGACTGCGTGTGCGTCTCTCTGTTTGACAGTGTGAACATGATGTGCATTCGTGCACACTGGAAGTGTCTGCGTATGGGCAAATTGATGCACAAATTCATGCAGTGCATGTGTTTGTAGACTAGAACATCACAAACAAATGTATATATAAGTGCATGTGTGGGATTCTAAACGAACAGTGAGCTCCTTCTCCCTTTCTCATCTCCCTCATCCTTGCTCATCCTGACACCTCCCATGCCCTCTTCGTCACACTGCTGCCTCTCATCACAAACCTAATCGTCTCACCCCTTCGGCAAGTACGTGCTGTGCGAATTAAAGCACCCCCTTCCCTCTTTTTTTGCTTTCTTTCCTCTTTCTCTTTTTTACCCTCCTCACCTCCCCTTTATCCAATTTTGTCACTTGTATAAAATGAGTGTCCAACTTTAAGTGGCCACAGTGTCAATAACCATGTTTACTTATCTCAATTTGGCTATTGAGCTTCTGACATTTTCAATTTGTGTTTACAAATTGCAAACATTAACATGTAAATGTGTAGGATGCCTTGCAGGGCTTCCATATTCATTGAAAGAGGTTATGAAATAGGAAAACAAAGTAATGGTGCTGCTTGTTGTCAAGCATCTTTGTACATCAAATCAGTTTCAACCAATGTTTGTTTTTTTTTTGTTTTTGCTGAAGGGTAAACGTTCTCCCAACACACTTGTTAAGAGTACAATGGTTTTGGCTTGTTTTTTAACTTCTTGACTCAAAGGGTTGCTGATGACAGTTTCATGCAGGCATGATAATTATATTTGAATTGGATTAGTGTGATGCATAAAATAGTCTTTCAATCTCAAAGACATGGAACTCGTCACCAAAGATAAACGGTCAAAAATACGAGGTCAGAATATGCAAAACCTGTCAGCAATTATAAAAAGTGTTTGAGTGGTGTAATACCAATAATACCAATATTTCCCCTAATCTAAATGGAATACCGGTTCCACAAGAGAAGATAACTATTTCAGCTTTTAGATGCGCTTATCAACCAGAAGTAAACCAACAGTCTGAGAGCAAAGCACCTTGCTGGGAACTTGAGGAAGCATTTCAGTATTGAACAAAATAAAAAAAAATATATATGGATTAGCTAAACCTGGCCTGAATAAACTGATTACAGATTCTTTAAAGCATTGTAATCCATGAAATCTTTACTGTATTTGTAAAAACAAAAATCGCAGATGGTTAGTTTTCCACAATCATTTGTTAAAATCTTGGCATATTTGGTGTTTATTGAAGACTGAAGTGTCAGCAGGAGTGAGAAAGTCTAATGGGGAATGATGTATTTTAATGAATAAAAGTAAGTCCAAAATCTAATGATACAAGAAACTGAATCCACAACCAAAAAACCCTTGAGAACCAGGAACCATGGGTGCACAGCAGATAGCCTTGCAAGGAATGACCACGCAACCAAAAAGAAACTCCATAACTGGAGCAACAGGACAACAGGAAGTAAAGAGAACACAGAGCTCAAGGGAAAACATACTTTAAAATAAAATAGGAACTAAAGTTTAAAGTTCAAAACAGACTCATAACCAATTCATGAAAGCCTAAAAGGAAACTATACACAAAAATCATCATAGTTCAAAATCAAACTCCAAAGGATCATGACAATCTCATCTAATTCTCAAGAACCCAGGATTGGGTATCATGTCGTCTGAGCTGATAATATTACAAGAGTCTTCTTAATAATTTTATCGAGTTTTTCTGGTTGTTTTTGGTTCTATTCCCTACATATTGGATTATTTATTCAGTTGTCTTGATTATCAAGGCTTAAGCCTTGCTCTCCTCTTTTGATTTGCTTTTTTGGAGTCTTGAGCATTTTGAGTACAGCTATATTTTACAGTTCTGGTTATGTTGATATGTTTTTATTTTCCAGGTTGTATGTACAGGGGTTGGACAATGAAACTGAAACACCTGTCATTTTAGTGTGGGAAGTTTCAAGGTCAAATTGGACCAGCCAGGTAGCCAGTCTTCATTGATTGCACATTGCACCAGTAAGAGAAGGTTGTGAAGGTTCAATTAGCAGGGTAAGAGCACAGTTTTGCTCAAAATATTGAAATGCACACACATTATGGGTGACATACCAGAGTTCAAAAGAGGACAAATTGTTGGTGCATGTCTTGCTGGCGCATCTGTGACCAAGACAGCAAGTCTTTGTGATGTATCAAGAGCCACGGTATCCAGGGTAATGTCAGCATACCACCAAGAAGGATGAACCTCATCCAACAGGATTAACTGTGGACGCAAGAGGAAGCTGTCTGAAAGGGATGTTCGGGTTCTAACCCGGATTGTATCCAAAAAACATAAAACCACGGCTGCCCAAATCACGGCAGAATTAAATGTGCACCTCAACTCTTCTGTTTCCACCAGAACTGTCCATCAGGAGCTCCACAGGGTCAATATACACGTCTGGGCTGCTATAGCCAAACCTTTGGTCCATAATGCCAATGCCAAACGTCGGTTTCAATGGTGCAAAGAGTGCAAATCTTGGGCTGTGGATAATGTGAAACATGTATTGTTCTCTGATGAGTCCACCTTTACTGTTTTCCCCACATGCGGGAGAGTTACGGTGTGGAGAAGCCCCAAAGAAGCATACCGCCCAGACTGTTGCATGCCCAGAGTGAAGCATGCGGGTGGATCAGTGATTTGGGCTGCCATATCATGGCATTCCCTTGGCCCAATACTTGTGCTAGATGGGCGCGTCACTGCCATGGACTACCAAACCATTCTTGAGGACCATGTGCATCCAATGGTTCAAACATTGTATCCTGAAGCCGGTGCCGTGTATCAGGATGACAATGCACCAATACACACAGCAAGACTGGTGAAAGATTGGTTTGATGAACATGAAATTGAAGTTGAACATTTCCCATGGCCTGCACAGTCACCAGATCTAAATATTATTGAGACACTTTGGGGCGAGTCAGGAAACGTTTTCCTCCACCAGTATCACGTAGTGACCTGGCCACTATCCTGCAAGAAGAATGGCTTAAAATCCCTCTGACCACTGTGCAGGACTTGTATATGTCATTACCAAGACGAATTGACGCTGTATTTGCCGCAAAAGGAGGCCCTACACGATACTAATAAATTATTGTGGTCTAAAACCAGGTGTTTCAGTTTCATTGTCCAACCCCTGTATGTATATTTTGAACCACTGCAAGACAAATCTACCCACGGGTACAAATAAAGTAACCTTGAACCTGGATGTATCATCACACTCCTAATAATGACACAGTTAAAAGGATTTCCATTTGCGAGGGACTTTTTTTTAACATCTTTCAGTAATGGAACACACATTTTTCCAAAGCATCCTAAATCAGAGAGCAAGTTCTTGGAATGTCAGCTGCTCTAAACCAGCATATTTTTGCAACACTCTTTGTGTGTGTCTAACGCCCAGGCGCTAATGCATCGAGTTTGAAACATTTCAAGCTCTACTTCGTCCTGCTGAGCAGCAAACAATATAAAGCAAAAAGAAAGAGTGTATCATAACTCAGCTACTTAGCTCCTCTCAGAAGTCCTTTCAATCAAGCAAGGAGCCCTAATTCATTTTTTTTCTCCAAGCCAGAGTTGCTTGCAGTTGAAACCGTGATTACATGGACAGACTGAGTGACTTAATTCTCATGAAAGGAAAATGAAGAGGCACAGCCTATATTCAGGGGTTCAAACTACGTTTGGTGAAAGCAGGGCTCTGAAGACTGTAACAGAGACTGCCTGTGGCTTGGGAGAGAAGTAAGGCAGGAGTAATCTATAACTGAGAGGCTAGTAATGAGAAAGATGTGCCAGCCGTCTGCTCACTGTGATAAGATGAGGAAGTTCCCTCGGGGCCTAAAACATCTTTGACCCAAACAACAACAAAGACAACAAACGGGTTAAAGCCCAAATATCCAATTTTTTTCTATTTTCATGCACAAAATGTATTTATTTTCTCTCTTTCTGTCTCTTCTTCCCATGTGACATAACCTCTTTGTCTTTTGCTTTCTCTCTTGTACTCTCCTTTTATCTCTCTTTTTCTGTGTTGTTCTCTGCACCATTCTTCTCTTGCTCCATCCGGCCTTAAATCTAACTTTATACAAAGCCTCGCTTCCATGTAATCAGTTTCATCAGCACTTTTTATTAGCTAAAGAAGAATACATGGTAATTAAGGGGAGTGCAGCCAAGCGTGATAGGAAGAGGCTTCACCCAGCTGCTGATGTGGAACAAGAGGGGAAGAAAGAAAAAAGGAGGATGACGGGGAGAGAAAGGGGTGTGCAGAGGCAAGGACAGGAAAAAAACTGAAACGCTGTGGAAAAAAGGCTAGAATGAAAACGAGAGACCACAGAAAGAGAGAGATAAGGAAGGGCTTGAATGGCCACAGGAAATGAAAGGCTGGAGTGTGAGGGTCACAATGATTTTGGTGGCACTCTCCACTGTTGTGTGAAGGCGCACGCCGTCGGAATGGAAATGAGACTAATGTTGTGTTAATGTGGTCTGTGTCACACTGCACCAATATGAGGACCTCCACTGCCGTCATCTGCCTAATCCCCTGTGTCCCCTTAAATGGCCCATTCAGGACAAGTGCACCACGAGGGAGCTGTCAGAATGATGACTCTTACATTGTTTCATACTAGGTCGATTTTTATGATCTTCAAACTAGCTGAATAACACTTGCTAATGAAGTAGACAAGAGAGTTTGAGCAACGTGATCTTACAGAGAGGCAGTGGGACTGATAAAATTTAGTTTTTCTCTAGTAGCAGCCTTTGGAAGCATGCCCAGTCACAATAACTAGTGTGTGCAAAACAATCTTTACTGTTATCATTACAAAAAAAAAATACTGCCCTACGCGTATAACTTATGCAAACATTTACTTAGTCATATGTGTTTGTCTGTATGCACGCAAAAAGGAAACACACCATTTCCCAGAGCAGGATATTTATTTTACAAAGAGAGAGAGTTGAAACAAAAACCAGCAGACCAGAGAGACCCAACTCAGAGTATATTTCCTATAAACAAGCCGACCGTTCTGCCGCCAAGCTGTGCTAACATTAATTTTCTGCTGAAACAGCCACTGGCCTATGAGAGTGAGTTTGCCCAGAGCTGAAATATCAATTATACTGTTCTCCCTAGCAGAAAGTGAAAAAGCTTTAATCTTCAAACAACCAATCAAATTGTTATGTGGATGGGAACTGCAAGAGGGGAACTGTTGGCCACACTTAAACTAGGGGACACAGTTTCAACCCATCTAGTTTAAAAAGACATAAAGTTGGTCTGTCAGTATGTTGTTTTGTCAATGTATTGTTTTTCTTTGCATTTGTTCTCCCTTTCTCCTTTTAAAAGCCCATTCAAAGACGTAGACACAGACTGGGCAATACATCAAATTATTTACCTATAAATCTTTAAAGGCAGACCTGGATTGTTAACAGTCTTTAATTCTGGGGGTCTGAAAGACTAGCCTCTCTAACAAGAGCGGCTCACAGATCCTTAACTCAAACACTTGACAAAAGTAGTGGAAAGCACATGTCAAGTCAAACAACACCGCTGTACCACACACGGGCATTGTACACTAACGTCCTCCCATTCCCACTGTCTTCTTCACACAGCACTGGCCCCCACCAAGCAGCAGCAGCAGAGGCAGTCTTACTGGCTGGCATGTGAAGACTGTAATTTTCCGCCACACTTCCCCTGCTGTTTGCTGGCTCTTTTCTTGGTACCATGGAGATAGCAATGGGAGAGAGCGAGCGGCGAACAAGGTGCGGGGCCACAGCAGCTCTCCCAACTCCCCCGATTATTAATGCAGCACCAGCCTGCGTGGCCGCCAGGTTAAAGCAGCAATCAGTGCACACTAAATAAGATCATTCACAGCCTCTTTAAAGGCAGGCAGACAGTGCAGCAGTGAGAAACACACACAAACATATGGTGAGAAGAAGGTGCAGTTGAAAGGGAAGCATAATGAACGCACACACAAATTATTCCACGAAAAACATTAAAAACTGAGTAATTTAATAGCAATTTAGGTAAATTACATTTGTTTGAAACAGGTCGATTAAGCATCTCATAAAAGGCTTGGTAAAAACTTTATCAAAAATGAATCCCTATATTGTATTGCTTTCCTTTTATTACAAAGAACTTCAAGGATTGTCTGTTATTCATTAAAACATTTTTTTGGCATTTTTCATGATCTTTATTTTTTTGTGGAAAAGAAGCCATCCTTAAAATCTTGCAGATCAGTCACATTACCTATTAACAAATGGCTGCAAATACACCTAGTATTACTGACGTGCTTCCCTGTATTGCATTTGTTTGACTCTTTATTTTAAGTTTATTATGTGTGACTACATCTGCAAATATGCCATACTTAAACACAGATAAGAGTCACTAATACACTTCATATGCAGAGTATTTATCACTGTACGCGTCACTGCTCAAATGCCTCTTCTGCTTCTAACACTCAGAAGTCCGCTATGGAAGCGGTCTGTGTCAAGTTTTGCACGGTGTGAATGGAAATCAGTGGAAAGGGGTTTGGAGTGACAATATATTATTAACACTGTGTTCTGTAACCCATTTTACCATGCTTCATATATCTACGATTCCTAGCAGATAACCGGACCATGGATTTCAAGGCGAGAGTTCTACACAAATCCATTTGGTAGTTTCAACCTGATCAATTATCAACCCAAGCTCATCACATTCACAATTTTGTTTGTTTTAGACTGCTGCTGTGTGTGCAGCAATGACCATATGCAGCTTAGCTGACTTTTAGAAATGCTCCGGCAGTGTTGAACATGTCACCTAAATTTTAACATTGTTACTCATTGCTAGACAACCTGTTCCCTTATTAATACTTTTTTTAAATAACTTTGTCAATCAAATGAACAACATATTGATTTTACACCAAAAGGCTGCTTTATCTAAGAACCAATGTAGAAGATTAAGGTCATTTGTTTATAAATTACTTTTCAAAAGTTCATCAGATTTTAAAGAGGTGTAAAATAAAATAAAAAATAAGCCTTGGTCAGATGTGAAATTGTGTCTTTAAACATTTATTTTAGAGCTTATGTCTTGTCAAAAGAAAAACATTCAGCGTGCCTGTTATCAACCAGAAGTAAACCAACAGTCTGAGAGCAAAGCACCTTGCTGGGAACTTAAGGAAGCATTTCAGTATTGAACAAAAGAAAAAAATATATATATGGATTAGCTAAACCTGGCCTGAATAAACTGATTACAGATTCTTTAAAGCATTGTAATCCATGAAATATTTACTGTATTTGTAAAAACAAAAATCGCAGATGGTTAGTTTTCCACAATCATTTGTTAAAATCTTGGCATATTTGGTGTTTATTGAAGACTGAAGTGTCAGCAGGAGTGAGAAAGTCTAATGGGGAATGATGTATTTTAATGAATAAAAGTAAGTCCAAAATCTAATGATACAAGAAACTGAATCCACAACCAAAAAACCCGTGAGAACCAGGAACCATGGGTGCACAGCAGATAGCCTTGCAAGGAATGACCACGCAACCAAAAAGAAACTCCATAACTGGAGCAACAGGACAACAGGAAGTAAAGAGAACACAGAGCTCAAGGGAAAACATACTTTAAAATAAAATAGGAACTAAAGTTTAAAGTTCAAAACAGACTCATAACCAATTCATGAAAGCCTAAAAGGAAACTATACACAAAAATCATCATAGTACAAAATCAAACTCCAAAGGATCATGACAATCTCATCTAATTCTCAAGAACCCAGGATTGGGTATCATGTCGTCTGAGCTGATAATATTACCAGAGTCTTCTTAATAATTTTATCGGGTTTTTCTGATTGTTTTTGGTTCTATTCCCTACATATTGGATTATTTATTCAGTTGTCTTGATTATCAAGGCTTAAGCCTTGCTCTCCTCTTTTGATTTGCTTTTTTGGAGTCTTGAGCATTTTGAGTACAGCTATATTTTACAGTTCTGGTTATGTTGATATGTTTTTATTTTCCAGGTTGTATGTACAGGGGTTGGACAATGAAACTGAAACACCTGTCATTTTAGTGTGGGAAGTTTCAAGGTCAAATTGGACCAGCCAGGTAGCCAGTCTTCATTGATTGCACATTGCACCAGTAAGAGAAGGTTGTGAAGGTTCAATTAGCAGGGTAAGAGCACAGTTTTGCTCAAAATATTGAAATGCACACACACTATGTGTGACATACCAGAGTTCAAAAGAGGACAAATGTGCCTGTCAAGGTACATCTATGTTTAATTTCCTCCAACAGGAACCTTCAGATGGATTTAATTTGCAAATAAATGCTTTTATCTATCATTACAAAATGTAATGTCCCTTTCTCTCTCTGGGGATTGACATGCAGAATTTGGTATCACTTATATAAAGGCTTGGGCTGGTATGAGATTCCCATGGTATAATAACCTTGAGTAAAATTACCACAGTATCATGATATTTTTATAAATATTTAAAACAAAAACAATTATATTTGATATCTTTATTCACAGCTTTAACTAAAATCTTAGCTATAATATTTAATACATTTTACTCAATTTAGAACACCAACAATTATTCCTTGTTGCTCAAATTATATAATATTGATTATTACATTTATAAGAATTTTATAACTTTTATGTATTGTTATTTTGATACATGTTTTTACCATATATGTACAAGGAAAGAACACAGATGAGTGTGTCCAAAGTCATTTCTTTAAAATTAGATTTAGGTATTTATATAACTGGATTACAATGATTCACAGACCAGTTTTTCTTTTTCTGCTAAAAATATTTTTAATGATCAAGACTTAGACTTTGCTTCCATCACCAGTTATAAGATAAAGTTAGTATCAGCAAAAAACATGAGGTTATTTTAAATTATTATTATCATTAAAGTAAGTAAAAAAATAGTTAGTAATTAATTATTTTATTTATTTATTTTTTTTACAGATGTACAGAGTGGTGGAAGACTGAAAGATAGTTCATATTAAGCACTTGCAGAATTTACTGCAAGTTTTTAATTAAACATGGCTAATGTACAGAATATTTTTTGTGTTTGAGTCTTTGCATTTTGTTACTCAGTTTGGTCTTGTATTTTTCAATATTTTGGGTTGTGATTATGTTTTCATTTTTGTCCTTACATATGTGGTTTACTATTTTGCTCTGAGACTGTTAGTTCTTAGTTATTTTCCGTTGTTTGTGTATTGGATTAGTTACTTATTGTAGTGCTAGTCTTAAGCTGTTTATTTGGTAGATCTTTATGTGTTCTTTATGTGTTTTCCTTCAGTTGCCCAAGCCTTTGTCACTACCAGCTACACTGCACTCTGCTGATTGCTTTCACCTGGTCCCTATGTCACTAAACACCTGCCCTATTTTAGAGCCTGTTGTTTCCCTGCACTCCCGGACAGATTCAACAATTTCCCTGCCATGCCAGTTTCTCTGTTGTTGATTCATTTTTATTCTTTTTATCTTTGAATAAAATTTTTTTTTCACCATGATCCTCCAGATTATTGTGTCTGCTTGTGGCTCCTTCAGCAGCACAATTTATGATTTCTTGTGTTCCTACACTTGATAATTTTTTTTTTTTAAAACAACAGGATTCTTAGGTAATATCCCCTGTTTGTTTAGCAGGGCTATCTGTACGTAGCAAACCTGCAGTGTGCTAATTAACAGACATGCCGCTCCAGTGTCTTGGGATGCCAACTGCACTTTTCAAAAAAGCATTACCTTAACAACAGTAATAGGTGGTGCTCCTTTTAGATACCGTGCCATGACAGTATATATAGAATTTATGGATTTGTTTAAGGCCTTATCTTCCTCATGATGCCCTTGAAAGGGTCATTCATGTTTTTATCTATCTTTTATCTTTATCTTATGTCTTTATAGTGGTACTGACCAGTCTCTCTTCTGCCGTCTTCAGCTGATCCAAAATGCAGCTGCCCGCCTTTTAACTGGTACTAGATGATGTGAGCACATTACCCAAATATTATGTACTGCTTCTTTTAGATTTATTGTTAAAATTTCACTTTTGGTCTTTAAATGTTTAAATGGTCTGGCACCTCCTTATCTTTTTGAACTCGTACATAGTTTGGTGTGTCCTAGAAATTGACTTGTGACTAGGGGGAGACAAAGCCTTTTGCAGCTGCATCTCCTAAACTCCTAAACGGTCTCCATCTTTCTTTAGGGTCTGCAATGGTGGGGTGCTGGTGGTGTAGGGGTTAAGCATGCAACCATGTACAGTTGGGTTCAAGTCCCAGACCTGGTGACCTTTGCCAAATGTCTCCCCCTCTCTTTGCCCCTCTTTCCTGTCTACCTACTATCAAAAAATGACAAATAATGGCCTCTAGCACCACAAAACAAAAAGGTCTGCAAGAACTGAATGAATTTAAAACCTTATATTTTTACACAGACTTTAAATTCCAGAGATCATGACCATTAGGCCAGTTCTTGCACTTGTCTTTTGCTAGTTATTTTTTGTTTAATTGTCCTTTTTGTTGCACGGAGGGGGGGCTAGTATTTGACGATAGCCATAGTTAGTATTCTAATTTAGCATCATCTACAAAGCTATTAATTCTAAAGATACATTAGCATTCTTATAATTGTTACATTATATAAATAGAAGTCAGCTGTGTTGCTTAATTCATAAGCAACGAGGAAAATATATACTACTAAGATAGCTAATACCACACAAAAGAATAAAAAACAATTTGTTTTGAGCTTAATGTAAATGGTGTAAAGAAATTGCAAATTGATAATCCAGTTTCAACGTGGAGCAATATCTGTTTGAGAGTCTTCATCTGTATGCTAGGGTAAATTTATGGCCAAAAATGCTGTTACGAATTCTGTAATAATTTGTTTAATTTTTATTCTTATACTAACGCTACAAAAATAGATTTTTAGTTTCTATTGTTCACAACTACTACGAATTACACTAATATTTAGTTACATTAAATCGTATTAAAGGATTAATTAAAAATATTTTGAAGTAAATTCCTATCAAGTAATTATCAGTACTAGTTCCATTACCTGCTGTAGAAAAATGCAATATCACTGTGAGCTGATAGAAAGGTAAGTAATTTTGTCAATTTTGCCGATCCCTGGACCAAACTAGCAGTGTGAATGTGCCCTGAGACTTGCAGGTAACACTGATCTCTTCTGGTAAGTGTTTTTGAATGTAACAAAGCAGACCTCTCAGACACAGATAGGCAATCTTTGTTGTTGAAGGATTCTAAAGTTCTGTCTCAGTCTGATGGAGTCTCTGAACTGAGCTCCTCTGGAAACCTTGTTCAACCAAAAGCTAGTGAAGTAATGGAGTTTTGATGAAAATTCAACTTGGAAGACTCACCTCTACTTCCGGCTCCGTCTAACTATTCCTCCACGTTCTCCACTCTGACCAATCAGCTCCTGATCCACATTCCTCTTCAGCCAATCATCTCTCCAAGCATCGCTTTAAAAGACCTTCATACGCAGAATCTCCTGCACTGCAGCTGCGCTTTGACCCTCCTCCACCCCATCTCCACCATCAGGCTTCAAGCTCCTTCCGACTCCTTTATCTCCTCAGGCCTCCACTCCACCACCAGTATCAGGATCCCAGGGGGAAAGACTTCTCTAATTCAAGCTCATGTCATTATCAGCATCCATGTCTTCCACCGGGGTCCGAGGGCCAAAGAGAAAACAAACATCAGCTAATAAACTCCTCTAATTGCCATCTCTGTGTTTCTCTCATTTGAGAGTCTTTCCCAAATTGTAAAGTTTCACATGCAAGGCACTGGGGGAGATTCAATGACAGTCAAAGAAGCAGGTTTTAAGAGATTGATTAGGTAAACAATATTGAGCTCTTTCTTTTGGGTTTCCAGCAGACAGGTGCTTTGGAGGACTAGAAGGAAGGAGAATGGATTATGATGTGGTCAATGAAAAGTAAAGAATGAATGTGAAAAATTTATGTGAGGATGTTGTTATGGTCTCACTTTATTCTTGGTTTTGAAGTTCTGTAGGAGTGAGTGCATTATATTGTACCTGAATGGGTATGAGGCTGGCTCAAACTACTGTGGAAGTACGATGTGATCTCTGTGTTTGTCCCTTTTAACCTCTTAACCGTTAGGCCATGCCCCTTTTTGGCAGTCTATAAAACTAGATACAACTCCACAATTTTTCTTAAATATATCAGAAGACAAGCCTTTAATCTTCACAAAACATTCCCAAAATGATTTTAAGTACCTTTTAGTTTTACAGCAACTTAAACGTAAACAAAACGGTTCAAAAAGCACCTTTCTCTTTGCAGCACCCCCACACGTTTCACATCATAACAAACTAGAGACACTCACATTTCTAAATAGGCATCACTTGTCTTTCTAGCACCTTCTCTGGTGATGTAATTTGATTGCACATTACAGTCTGCTGGCTGCTGTCCGTCGGCTGCTAGCTTGCGTGCTACTCCATTGGCTTCCAGTTATGCTTGGAACTGTACATTGTGATGATACACAGGGTAAATGTCATAACCAAAGGCTATGTTATATACAGAAGGACTCCTACAATGGAAGTGAGCACTTTTATTTGACCAGATTCCCTTTTATTTCCTGTTTATGACGTGAAAAACACATTTGGGAACGTTTTGGCACCCTTTGCCTAACTGCCATTTCTGCCTGGTACATTGCCGTCTAAAACCTTTGTGGAATATGTACAGTACACACCAAAAGTTTGGACACACCTTCTCATTCAAAGAGTTTTCTGTAATTTAATGACTATGAATATTGTAGCTTCACACTGAGGGCATCACAACTATGAATTAACACATGTGGAATTATATACTGAACAAAAAAGTGTGAAACAACTGAAAATATGTCTTATATTCTAGGTTCTTCAAAGTAGCCACCTTTTGCTTTCATTACTGCTCCACACTCTCTTGGCATTCTGTTGATGAGCTTCAAGAGGCAGTCACCTGAAATGGTTTTCCAACAGTCTTGAAGGAGTTCCCAGAGACGCATAGCACTTGATGGCCCTTTTGCCGTCACTCTGCGGTCCAGCTCACTCTAAACCATCTCGATTGGGTTCAGGTCTGGTGACTGTGGAGGCCAGGTCATCTGGCGCAGCACCCCATCACTCTCCTTCTTGGTCAAATAACCCTTACACAGCCTGGAGGTATGTTTTTGGGGTCATTGTCCTGTTGAAAAATAAATGATGGTCCAACTAAACGCAAACCGGATGGAATAGCATGCCGCTGCAAGATGCTGTGGTAGCCATGCTGGTTCAGTATGCCTTCAATTTTGAATAAATCCCCAACAGTGTCACCAGCAAAGCACCCCCACACCATCACACCTTCTCCTCCATGCTTCACGGTGGGAACCAGGCATGTAGAGTCCATCCGTTCACCTCTTCTGCGCCGCACAAAGACACGGTGGTTGGAACCAAAGATCTCAAACCTGGACTCATCAGACCAAAGCACAGATTTCCACTGGTCTAATGTCCATTGCTTGTGTTCTTTAGCCCAAACAAGTCTCTTCTGCTTGTTGCCTGTCCTCAGCAGTGGTTTCCTAGCAGCTATTTTACCATGAAGGCCTGATTCACACAGTCTCCTTCCTCTTAACAGTTGTTCTACAGATGTGTCTGCTGCTAGAACTCTGTGTGGTATTGACCTGTTCTCTAATCTGAGCTGCTGTTAAATTGCGATTTCTGAGGCTGGTGACTGGGATGAACTTATCGTCCGCAGCAGAGGTGACTCTTGATCTTCCTTTCCTGGGGCGGTCCTCACGTGAGCCAGTTTCTTTGTAGCGCTTGATGGTTTTTGTGACTGCACTTGGGGACACTTTCAAAGTTTTCCCAATTGTTCGGACTGACTGACTTTAGTTTCTTAAAGTAATGATGGCCACTTGTTTTTCTTTACTTAGCTGCTTTTTTCTTGCCATAATGCAAATTCTAAGAGTCTATTCAGTAGGACTATCAGCTGTGTACTGTATCCACCTCCTGCACAACACAACTGATGGTCCCAACCCCATTTATAAGGCTTGAAATCCCACCTATTAAACCTGACAGAGCACACCTGTGAAGTGAAAATCATTTCAGGTGACTACCTCTTGAAGCTCATAAACAGAATGCCAAGAGTGTGCGTAGCAATAATCAAAGCAAAAGGTGGCTACTTTGAAGAACCTACATATTTTCCGTTGTGTCAGACTTTTTTGTTCAGTATATAATTCCACTTGTGTTAATTCATAGTTTTGATGCCTTCAGTGTGAAGCTACAATATTCATAGTCATGAAAAAAAAAAAAAAAACCATTGAATGAGAAGGTGTGTCCAAACCTTTGGTCTGTACTGTATGCTTCAACTTATTCAGTCCAAATTTGCTGCAGTTAAAGTAAATATTTTCATAGTGTTTTGCAATGTTCATTTAGAAAAAAAGTATTTTTTCTTTGTTTAATCACAAATAAATCAGTACAGTTACAATAGTGTATTCACTGAAAAAATATTCTTTTCTTTCTTACCTTTAGACAGGTACCAAAAGTTTGCATGTAGGCCTTATAACTGTGGTGTTATACTTGATTTATTTAAGGTATGTAATTTCATGCAGAAATTGCTCTAAAACTCCTTAGGGCTTAACAGGTTAACAAGTAGAGTTGCAGACATATGGCGAACAGGCAGGTGAGTGTTTTCTTATAGAAAACCCTCTTATTCTTATTTAGTCCATGAGGCAGGCAACCTGTCTACTTTTAAGGCTAGGCTTACTTTCCTTTTTGATAAAGCTTATAGTTAGAGTGGCTTAGGTCCTGAGCTATCTCTGTATTTATGCTGCTATAGGCTTAGGCTGCTGGAGGACATAATGACCACTTTCACTCTCTCTGATAGATTCTCATACTACTCTGCAATTTTTCATTATTTGCTGTTATTTCAACTTTTAATTTTATGCTCTCTCTCTTTTCTCTTCCTACAAGCTAGACCTGGCCTGACTCTGTGTCTACTTATGACACCTTCCTGGAGGGCAGTATCGTCCAAGCATCCGCTGCCAACAAATTAATTCTCACCTTCTACCGATGACACACTTGGCCGTATCTTTCAGTGTTTAACCCTATTTTTCTCCTAGTCATAGCTACTGACAGCTTTTACTATGTCTAACTATATATGCTCTCTTTCTTACTTTAAACTTGAAAACTGGCTCAGAGTTTATCTGCTTTTTCTTTGTAGATGAAGCCACTAAAGGAGCTACACCCATTAACATTTTACTTTTCCTTCCAATAGAAAGTACTCCTGGATCAGTGCTTTTGTGTTATTTTTCCATCTGTGCTCTGTTCTCTCAAACCCCCAGTTGGTCCAATGCTTCCTTCTGTGGCTCTGGCCATGGCTGGGGTTGGGTGGGTGGGGCGGCTGGCAGGTTGTGCTTGGCCTGGAGCGGTTGGCCTGCCCAGCCCGGTTACCTGGCTGGTGCATGTTTCCGTCTCCCAAACTGATGGGCTGGGGCTGCTTGCACTGGCTGAATGGTTGTGCGGGCTTGGCGGTGTGCTGCTTTGCTGGCTGTTATGTCCGGAGGGTAGGGGGCTGGGGTGTGGGGTGCAGGGGTGGTGTCCTTGTCTTGGATGTGGGGTCACCATCATTTGGATTGGCTGAGCGGAGGTGGTAGAGCTGAGCTAGATAATGTTTCTCCCTGGGCTATCGTTGCAGCGGCATTGATGTGGTGTGTGTGTGTGGTTGTGGGGGCATGGCCCTGAGTGCTTACCACTGGCCAGGAACCTCTTGCCGGGTGCGCTTGTCCCATCTTCGGGTTCCATTGTGGGCGCAGTGCTCAATGATGTCTGCCCTGTTGCGCCTGTGGGCGGGGGCCGGGGTAACATTGCACGTGGCCCTTGCCTTGCCTTGTGTGGTGGAGCCAGGATGCGGCAGGGTGCTTGGAGCAGGGCTGTGTGTGAAGGTTGCGCTGTGTGGGTGTCGCTACGTTGGCTTTTAGAGGATGAAGCTCACCTGTGAGGTTGTGCCCATGTGCTGTAGGGAGGGGATTCATGGCGTTTGGGTTCGGGGGCATGTGTTCAATAACTGTGTCCTGGTTGGGGATGGCCCTGTGGGGAAATTCATGTTGTGGTTCATTGGGGGCGGTGGGCTCATGGGGTTAGGATCAGAATTCATTGGGGGGACTATTTTATTCTGTGGCGACTCTGGTTGGCGGGCTAGTTTGGACCATGTAGACCCCTCTTTTGTACATGGCCCCCTCTAAGGATAAGGATGGAGGTCATTGGTGTCCGGTTCAGGCGTGAGCCCTGGATAGCCCGAACCAGGTTCAGATTCTTGGGGGTTCTGCCTGTCTCCACCCCCGTAGGGAAGGGGACCATCTCCTGGGTATGGGGGCTGGTCGTCCCTATGGGGTATCGGCACCTGGACCTGGAAGTATAGATTATGTATGGGGAGTGTGAGTGAGTGTACGACGTCCATTGTTGTTTGTCTTTACGTTGGGTGCGTGAGTGTTTTTATGTGTACGCATGAGTGTGGGAATGTATGAATTTGAGGAGGGCTCTGAGAGGTGGTCCAGAGAGCCCAGGGTGAGGAGAAAGATCCAGGAGGTTGGTATGGTCACCTTAGGACCAGCTCAAGGAAGAAACCAAGATCTAGAATTGAGGAGAAATGAGTAAAACAGTAGAAGTAAGAAAAAAAAATTTAAACAGTTTAGGATCTAGTTTACCAGATGACCGCAGAGAACAAACTGGTGACTCTTTCCTGCCTCAACTAGCATTTTGAGCTGCCTCCTGATGAGCACTGACGAGCTGCAGCTGTGGGTAATCATGCCTGCTCGCCATACTTGCAGAGAAATGAGAACCAGCAACACATGTACATACACACTAAATCTGCACTGAGCCGTGCAGGTATGACACAACACAAGTCTATTTTTCTAGGATGAGGGATGTGGTCTAAATATATTTTCATGTAAAAATAAAAACTGGTCTCCAGTCAGGTCTTCAGTCAGTTTTGACAAAAGCTACACAAGCGTTAAATCTCCACCTGATAAAATTCACACACTCTGAGTTAAAAATCCCAGCAGACTCAGTAAGAAGTCCTTCAAGTAACTAGACATGGTATGGTATTGACACCCAAACCTGGTGTTAAGTGAAAGTTAGAAATAGAGTGTACAGAGGAGGGTTAAAGTGTAGCAATATTTCAGTACTCTGCACAAATATGAAAGGATTGGGCAACGGAAAAAAAAAGGACGAAAAAGCATTTAGACCAAGAGTGATGTTAAGTGAAGCGATAGTGTAAGCTGGGTAGGTGCAAGGGGTAGAAAAAAAGTTGTTGATTGTGTTGAGCCAGCCATGGTAGAAGACCAAGTGTTTTTTTCCTGCTCTGATAGGATGGAAGAGTAGTCACTGGGCAGATAGATGGGAGGAAAACGCTCTGCTGTGGCACTGATAAAGTGACTGAGGACCACTACTGACACACTTGGACAATTCCAGACACAATCTTCTCCCCTCTTTTCTTCTCTTTTCTCTGCTTCCAACTGCTGTTCTTGCAGGCATAATAATGGCTTCTTCTTGTCTTTGCCCTTCTCTCGCTCTCCCGTCATACACGTGCACACTCACACATACAAACACTTGTGAAGGATTTTTAAAAATTAAAGAGCAAAGCCATTTTGGTATATAGCATAGTCCTGACAACCTTTCATGAAAGAGGCCTAAGTAGAGGTTTGTAAACTGTCTCACATCTCAACCACCTGAGCGGATCCTCCTCCGTTTTATCTTTTATGTCCTTGGCCCACGAATGCCATATCTCAGGTGTGTCACACGAGGGTATCTCTGAAAGCTTGTGAGATAGAAACAGTTTCTGGTTTGCACTTCCACATTATCACTGGCGTGTGAAATACTTTAACTCTGTACACCACAAGCTTAGCTGAAGTTGGGCTGGGTGGGAGGTGTGGGGAGAACATTACCACAAAGGTTCCTAGCTAACAGCATGCAGATTTGCTGACGGCCATAATAAAATATGGCCAGCCGGGTGTGGAAGAGTTGACATTGCGTGTAGGTGCACAAGCTGGGCCCATGCATAAAAAACCTCTGCTTTTGCTGGCTTCCATCACTGTGTTCGACAGATTAGAAATTGTATGTGTAAGGATTCACCGCAAATAATGAGAAATGAGTTTTAAATTGAAGCTCAGGCACAGTGAAAAAATGGGCCCTGTCAATATGTGGTGAGTGTGATGCAGAAAAAGGGGGAGAAAAGGACTGTGAGAGCGAGTTAGAGGATTTAGGGCTGAGAGAGATACAGACACAAAATGAGTGAGAGAGAGAGAGAGAGAATGAGGGATCAGGGATTGACTTTGTTTTGGTTTACTGCTTATTACCATCATAATCCTTTGTCCTGTTTCCACTCTGCAGTCCAGGCACACCTCTTGCCTCATCTCTGCATTAGACACTGTGATTGCCTTGTATTTAAGAAGCCTTCTGTGAGCCCCTGTTCCGACAAATGCTTTTCCAATACCAATCACAGCTGAGTGCACCTCATTTGAATCTCTGAAAGGGGTTTTGATTCCATCAGCAGAATGCTCCTCCAAGCGCGGGACAAACCATTCAACGCTGTGGCGACATATGAAAGCCTCAGAATATTCTCACCTATATGCATACAGTTTAAGGGGGTTTGGAAGAGCACTGTCTCTTCAGACTGTGTTGTTCATTAATCCCCCTTTTATTCTCAACATAGGGGCCTCATTAGCTGTTCCTCTTCATGGGATTTGGAATTTTCAAGCTGTGAGAGTAGATGGAGTAGTAGCATTTCACCTATTACAAACTTTCATGAAGTGTAAAAACAGTAATTGTGCACTGTTTGTGTTTTGTACCACTGAGCCACTCCCTAATCTGTATGTACATTTTACAATGGAACGTATTTTCTAGTAAGCGAAGGCTATTGCTACATACCAGCTGCTGATATCTCAGCTGGAGCAGCTTGCTGACCTTCAAACTTATCAGTGCATATCTTTTCTCAAAGCAATTGCCTGCCTTTTGGTCTGTAAGGACTCTGGATAATGCATTCAAATTAAAATCTATTGTAAACCCCATTGCTTGATTGCCTGAGAGCCACAGAGACTTGTTCACCCTTAATGGTGAAGGCCTTCCTGATGCTCAAAGTCATTTTCTCTTCATTATTCAGCTGAGTATTAGCAGTTTTTGTTTTCCACTCAGAGATAATACTCTGCTACTAAACGGCTTCATCTAATGCAGTTAGCTCAGTAAACAAACAGATCATGCAAACCCTTTATGATCTGCATCACCAGTTGTGCTTCCATGTGATATTTTTAAATTGTGCATTTTGCAGTTGAGCATGATAGAAATGGCTCAAATAATTCATTTTGCTCCTGCAAATGTTGATGTTTTATATAGCAAAATGAAACACTTACAGCAAATCTGTTTTAATTATGAGGATTTCATACCTCTCAGACTGCTTTACTGTCTGTTCAACCAAGCCTGTGTGATATAACTTTTAGCATCTATACCCGCCCATTAGGTTTCAACAAAATTCTTTGCAGATCTTGGTAAGCAGCACAAAAGTGTTGTTACCATACTGACTACACGCACTAACAAGGAAAATAAAACTCATATTCAAAGGCTGGAGCCAAACATACGGAAGATTCAGAAAACTGCAAGTTGGCTTTGACGCAAAAGAAATAAAAATCAGTGCTGTTTCCCCCATTTGGATAATTTGCACAAGGATCACATGGAAACAAAACTGCACTGAAGTCTTTGTGAGAAACCATTTTATTCTTTCTGTTCAGTTTTTTGTTTGATGGAAAAGCAGTGTGAATATCTGCACACGTGTTAGCAAGGTCGACACAGACTTATATGGAAACCATAACACAAACATGCTTCCAACATGTATAGATTCTAACCTAGCCAAGCAATGTAATCAGAAGGTTATTTATGGTCAGCATAGGTTATTATCCAATGCCAGGATACTTTACAAAAGTTCTTCTTCTCTTCTTCTAAAACAGTGTGGAGGTGTCAAAAATATCAGACACACTTAAGAGTCAAGCTGATATTAAAAGTTTAATTTCATTTAAGAGGAAGTTCTGTTGGGTTTTTCAAGCCATAACCTTCAGAGTGCACTCTATCATGCACATTGTCTGAATGAGAGTTAGCTCCACCAAGTGTGAGATCACGGTTCTCAACTTTAAGAAGGTGGTTTGTTCTTTTCAGGTCAGGGGCCAGTCTTAAATGGAGGAGTTAAAGGTTTTTGATGTACTGTGGTAGCACACAAGTAATTACAGGTTGTCGAATTTTTGCTAACTAAACCAAAAAAAATAAAATAAAATGTTTTTTGCTGTTAATCTTACATTTTTAAAGTAAGACAAAAACCAGAGTCGAAAATGTCTAACATTAAGTCTTCACAAAAATGCCAAAAGTAGATTGTATAGCACCTAAAAATCAAGTGCAAAAGATGTAAAATAAAATGACATATTCACTGTGTGATTTAACTAAATCTGGGGCTACTCTAGATAGAAAGACATTCATACTATACCAAAGAAAAGCTTAAAAACATCTGCAAAGAATGGCAGCTCTTGTCTGCAGACGTTTAATGCTTTTATGCTGGGATTGTCTATGGTGAGGAGGATTAAATTTGACAACAAAAAAACAAAAATCTGGATCCCGGTCTTATGCTGAGATGTGCTAATCTTTGTTACATGAAGTTACTGCTGGTGCGCTTAACTTTTAACATTTTAAAGCATTTTCATTTTTGAAATATAACAAATTAATAAGATATGCACTAAGGTTTTTTATCAGTGTTTACAAATGTAGTTAACATATTTGGTAAGCCAAGATCAGTGTTTTTTGATTTTCTTTAAACCATAATATGCATCAATCATTCAAACAAACAAACAAACAAACCAACCTAGGTATTACATGGAGTCTTTAGGCCAGGAATATTCTACAAGGTAACCAAAGAATAATTTTCTCACCTTCAAGGAATGCAAGAGTCAACACAATTTCAAAGGAGCTACAATAATTTAAAAGATGCTTTTATTTCGAACTAAATAAATGTTGGACTGCACAGTGTTGCAGTTGTTAGCAGTGTTGCCCTGCAACAAGATGGTCCTAAGTTCGAATCCTGGTTTGTTTCTTTCTGCGTGGATTTTTGCATGTTCACTCTGTGTACTTTGGCTTCCTCCCTTTGTTCAAAGTTATGCTAGCTATGTTGACTGGTCTTTCTAAATTGTCCTTAGTTATGAGTGTGTCTTTGCATGGTTGACCTCTCCAGGGTGTACCCAGCCGCTCACCTATTGACTGCAGATCAACGCCAGCTTCGCTGCTTGCTTTGGAAATTGGATTAAAAGATGAATTTATTATAAAGCTTTTTACAAATTCTTATCATAGAATAGAAGAGAATAGAATATCCTTTATTGCCATTGTCACAAATACAACGATATTGAAAATAAGCTATCAGGTCAGTGCATAAAAATGTTAAATAGAAAAATTGAAGCAGTTTGTTAAAAACATGAAATAAAGACACACATACACACATTCATACTGTTTGGACTACTCCCATTGTTACATTTAGCTTTCGATCTTGGCTGTATTGAGTTTAGCTATTGCTGTTGGATATTAACTGTTTTTGAATCCACTATAATGTGCACAGTGTTAGGGTGCTTGGTCTGTACCCACAGAGCCCCCCTCCTCTGCTCTTACCAGAGTCTTGAATCCTGTCCTGGCACTACGCTGTGTAGCCTGCTAGCTCGGTAGAAAAATCCGGAATGGATGTGTAACCAGCTCTCTGTGAACAACAGAATGCAACTGTCTCGACCAAAGTTTTTTGAGGCTACCCGTAGCCTCAGTTAATCCACCTTGTTGGCAAGGGATCTAGTGTTGGTGAAGAAAAGGCTGGAACAAGCTCTGGGAGCTCTGGGTAACGTGTTCGCGGTTGTACTTGGTGAATTGTTTGGTGTGTGAAGCCTCTCTCGTTTTATCTGATTTCTATTTACTGTGATATCTCTTACTTGTTCTAATACATAAGCACATTAAAACACATACTTTCTGTTGCTGCATTTAACGTTTGGGGACTCTCTGTGTCTTACATGATATTTCTAGTAGTGGTAAGGGGTCGCTAGCTTAGCATTAGCTTTAGCTCCACCATGGCTACCCGTTCTGCTGTTTCTCTGTCTGGCCCTGTCCCAATACCCGCACTTCCACCCTTGTGTCCCTGAATTGCGCGTTCCCGTTGATGGGTGATTGTGCCCCACATCCGCCCTTCGGCAGATGTGGGGCACAATCACAACTGTCAACGTAACCAGCCATCAAATCACAATAATAAGAACTGCGTAAACTTTAGACAGCAAGCCGACAAATATATTGTTTTAGTGGTTTTCCAGGCTCAACATTGTAAGATACCACTGGGTTCAGAGTGAGTCTGGGCAGTCAGAAGGCCATAACACTGAAGTTACCTTTCAAACAACTGGCGCAGCGAGAGTCTGGTGTATAAGCCTCCTTCGCTTCCTGCACTTTCTTCTCCTCAAAACAATTGCTTGTTGCAGTTTTAAATAGTTTTTTTAGCAGCAAGACTGTGGGTTACGTTGATAACTGGTGAACATTTTGGGAAAAACCTGATCCGGAGAGACGGCATCCATCCCACTTTGGATGGAGCAGCTCTTCTTTCTAGGAATCTGGCCGAATTTATTAGTTCTCCAAACCTCTGACAACCCAGTGTTCAGACCAGGAAGCAGGGTCGTAGTTTAATACTTCTCTCTGCAGCTTCTGCACTGCTACCCACCCATTACCCTATTAAGACAGTGTCTTGCCCACGGCCAAAATTGAATAGATTAAAATATAATCTAAAAGGAGGAAATCAGGAAAATCTCATAAAAATAAACACAACTCAGACTGAAAAGAAAAATAAAAAACAATTAAATGTGGCTTACTGAAGATAAGATCTCTCTCTTCAAAGACTTTGCTAGTTAGTGACCTGATTTGTGACAATCAGATTGATTTATTTTGCCTCACAGAAACCTGGCTGCAGCAAGAGGATTATGTTACTATAAATGAGTCAACTCCTACTAATTATTTAAATTTTCACATTCCTCGAAATACCGGGAGAGGAGGAGGAGTAGCAACCATCTTTCAGTCCGATTTATTGATTAGTCCCAGACCAATCAATAGCTACAACTCTTTTAAATATTTAATCTTTAGTTTTCCTCATCCAAATTGCAAAGCACTAAAACCACTTCTGTTTGTTGGTTTGTACCGTCTATCAGGCCCTTACTCTTTTTAGATCAGTTTTCAGACATTTTATCTGATTTATTGTTAAATACAGATAAAGTTATTATAGTGGGGGATTTTAACATTCATGTTGACACTGAAAGTGATAGCCTAAATATAGCGTTTAATGCTATCTTAGACTCAATTGGCTTTGCACAAAACATTAACAAACCTACCAACCTTTGTCTTCATTCTCTGGACCTTGTGCTGACATATGGCATTGAGTATAAAGACATAATAATATTTTCTCATAACCCTGTCCTGTCTTACCATTTCTTAATAACCTTTGATTTTAATTTAACTGAGTACTCCACACCTGAAAGAAAATTTCATTATAGTAGATCTTTATCAGACGATGCTATAACAACCTTTAAAGAATCAGTTCCACTTTCAATTTCCTCATTATCACTGAAAAGCACAGTGGAGGGCAATAATTTTGTTTCTTCCCCTTCACAAATTGATTCTTTGATTCATAGTGTTTCTTCATCATTGCGTGATGTATTAGACAATGCAGCCCCCTTGAAAAAGAAAGTAATCATTAATTGGAGGCAGGCTCCTTGGTTTAATTTAGATCTGCGTACTTTAAAGCACAATGTTAGAACATTGGAGAGAAAATGGTGCTCTACACACCTACAGGATTCCTACTTAATCTGGAAAAATAGCCTACTGTTGTATAAAATGACACTTTGCCAAGCCAGAACAGCTTATTTCTCATCATTAATAGAAGAGAACAAGAATAATCCTAGGTTCTTCTTTAGTACAGTTGCTAAACTTACACAGAGTCATAGCTCTGTTGAGCCATCCATTCCCTTAACTCTTAGCAGTCATGACTTTATGGGATTCTTCTTAAATAAAATTGATTCTATTAAAAATAAAATCTTTGACATACTCCCGAGGATGATTGCTTCGTCCTCGGCAAGTGAGACAGCATTGGAAATGACTGCGGAACCTCATTTGCGTTTGGACTGTTTTGATCATGTGGAGCTTCCTGAGTTATCAGAAATATTAGCTTCACCTAAACCTTCAACTTGTATGTTAGTCCCAATCCCAACCAAATTATTTAAGGAAGTGTTCCCTCTGATTACCAGCCCCATTTTAGATGTGATTAATATATCTTTAGTAAATGGATATGTACCACAGGCTTTTAAGTTAGCTGTAATTAAACCTTTACTTAAGAAACCTTCGCTTGATCGAGATGACTTGAAAAATGACAGACCTATATCCAATTTTCCATTCTTATCTAAAATTCTTGAGAAAATAGTTGATAATCAAATGTGTGAGCATTTACACAGCAATGACCTGTTTGAAGAATTTCAGTCAGGCTTCAGAGCTCATCATAGCACTGAAACAGCTCTGCTAAAAGTCACTAATGATATTCTTATGGCCTCAGATAATGGACTTGTGTCTGTACTTGTCCTCTTAGATCTCAGTACTGCATTTGATACAGTCGACCATAATATTCTCTTAGAAAGTCTGGAATATGCTGTAGGGATCAGGGGAACAGCGCTAGGCTGGTTAAAATCTTATCTGTCTGACAGATTCCAGTTTGTTCTTGTAAATGATAAATCATCTTTAAACTCCAGGGTTAATTGTGGAGTACCACAGGGTTCAGTACTTGGGCCAATTCTCTTTAGTATATATATATGCTTCCAATAGGTCAAATTATCAGGCAGCATAGGATACATTTTCACTGTTACACTGATGATACTCAGCTTTACTTATCCATAAATCCTGATGAACCCAACCAGCAAGCATGTCTTGAAGATATAAAAACTTGGATGACTTTAAATGTTTTGCTTCTAAATTCAGACAAGACAGAAGTTGTCATCTTTGGACCGCAGTCTTTAAAAAAGAAACTGCTTAGTCAATCACTTAACCTGGATGGCATTAAATTGACCTCCGGTAATAAAGTAAAAAACCTTGGTGTTACTTTTGACCTGGACATGTCATTTAAATCCCATATTAAACAGGTTTCTAGGATTTCCTTCTTTCACCTCTGGAACATTGCCAAAATTAGAAATATCCTATCCAGGAGTGACGCTGAAAAACTAGTCCATGCATTTCTTACTTCAAGGCTGGACTATTGTAATTCTTTACTATCAGGATGTCCACAAAATGCAGTTCAAAGCCTTCAGCTGATTCAAAATGCTGCAGCAAGAGTTCTGATGAAAATTAAAAAGAGACTCTCCTATTTTAGCTTCCCTTCATTGGCTCCCTGTTAAATCCAGAATAGAATTTAAAATTCTCCTCCTCACATATAAAGCCCTTAATGATCTAGGTCCATCATACATCAGAGATCTGATTGTTCCATATGTTCCTAACAGGACACTTCGTTCTCAGACTGCAGGTTTACTGGTGGTTCCTAGAGTCTCTAGAAGTAGAATTGGAGGCAGACCCTTTTGTTATCAGGCTCCTCTCCTGTGGAACCAGCTCCCAGTTTTAGTCCGTGAGGCAGATACCCTGTCTACTTTTAAGGCTAGGCTTAAAACTTTCCTTTTTGATAAAGCTTATAGTTAGAGTGGCTTAGTTTATCAGGGAGGGAGCCTTCCTCCCTCCCTGTTGGATGGAGTAAGGGGGAGTCAGGTTTAGCCTAAACCGGCTCAGTTATGGTTGAGGTGCAAACTCACCCTCCATTTCTGCTACCTGTATGACCCCTTCTCTTTTCCAGTGGTTATAATCAGTCTGACAGAGAGAGGAATCCCAATCCTTGTGGTTTTTAGTATAACAATGACCATCAGTGGGACCCTTTGTGGGGTGCCTTGTGACGACATTGTTGAAAATAAGCGCCATTTTACTAAATAATCTGAACTGAAACTATCTGCGTAGTTATGCTGCTATAGGCTTAGGCTGCTGGAGGACATAATGACCACTTTCACCCTCTTCGCTACATGATGCTCTATTGAAAAAGAGCAACTTGGACAAGCTGCTACTACAGAACTACAGGCCTATATCAAACCTCCCCTTCATCAGTAAGATTATTGAAAAAGCTGTTTCAGCAGTTAAACAACTTCCTAACAACGACCAACTGCTTTGATGTCTTCCAGTCAGGCTTCCGTGCTCACCACAGTACAGAGACTGCTCTTGTCAAGGTATTCAACGACATCCGTATAAATGCAGACTGTGGAAGAACCACAGTGCTGGTATTATTGGACCTTAGTGCAGCATTCGACACTGTTGATCACTCCATTTTATTAGAGCGCCTGGAAAACTGGGTCGGCCTTTCTGGTACAGCACTCAACTGGTTTAAATCCTACTTGAAGGACAGGGACTTTTTTGTGTCAGTAGGTAGCTTTACATCAGAGAGCACAAAAATCACATGTGGCGTTACCCAAGGGTCCATCTTAGGGCCCCTCCTATTCAATATCTATGTGCTCCCCCTAACTCAGATTTTAATAAACAACAACGTAAGTTATCATAACTATGCAGACGACACACAGCTATACGTTACAATGTCACCAGGTGATCATGAACCCATTCAAGCGCTGGGTAAATGCTTAGAAGAAATCAATGCATGGATGGGCCTAAATTTTCTTCAGCTGAATCAAAACAAAACTGAAGTAATAATCTTTGGACCAAAGGAAGAGTGTTTAAAAGTTAGCACACAGCTTCAGTTAATACAGCTAGAAATCACCAGTCAGGCTCGAAACCTGGGTGTAGTGATGGAATCAGACCTGAACCTTCAGAGGCACATAAAGGTAGTAACTAGGTCAGCCTTCTATCACCTAAAGAACATCTCCAGGATTAATGACTAATGTCTAAGCAGGACCTTGAAAAACTGATTCATGCGTTCATCTTTAGTAGAATTGATTACTGCAACAGTGTCTTCACAGGTCTGCCTAAAAAAATCGATCAGACAGCTGCAGTTGATCCAGAACGCTGCTGTCCGCGTCCTCACTAGAACTAAGAAAGTGGAGCACATCACCCCGGTTCTAAAGTCTCTACACTGGCTCCCTGTAGCTCAGAGAATAGAGTTTAAAATACTTCTGTTAGTCTATAAATCACTGACTGGCTTTGCACCAAAATACATTACAGACTTGTTGTCAGTGCATCAACCACCCAGACCTCTCAGATCATCTCGCTCAAATCTACTCTGCATTCCCAAAACCAGAACTAAACATGGAGAAGTAGCTTTTAGTTCTTATGCTCCACTAATCTGGAATAAACTGCCAGAAAACTGTAAAAGCGCTGAAACCCTAAGTTGCTTTAAATCAAGATTAAAAACTTATTTGTTTAGAGTGGCCTTTGACTGTGCCATTTAGGCATGATTACTTGCGTTTTCAGTCCAATTTTCCTTTCATTTTCTTGTCCATCATTCTATTCTCTTTATTTTATTTTACTTTTTTAAATTACCTCTGTTGTTTGATTTTATCATTTGATTTGTTTTTCTGTGTCTGTATCTGTGTTTAATTGCTTTGTGATTGTATTGTAATTGTATGTACAGCGCTTTGAGTGTCTCGTTGCTGAAAGGCGCTATATAAATAAACTTACATTACCTTACCTTACCTTACATTCTCACACTACTCTCCAGTTTTGCATTATTTGCTGTTATTTCAGCTTTTAACTTTGTTCTCTCTTTTCTCTTCCTAGAAGCTACACCTGGCTCGGCTCTGTGTCTACCTTTGACACCTTTCTGGAGAAGGGAATCATTCGGGCTTCTGCTGGCAACAACTTAATGCTCACCCTCTACTGATGATCCACATGGCCCTGTCTTTCAGTGTTTAATCCTTTCTCTCTCCTAGACAAGGCGATTGACTGAGCTTTACTGTAACAAATTATATGTGCTCTTTTTCACGCTCTAACCTTGAAAACTGGCTCCGAGTTTATCTGTTCTTTCTTTCTAGGTGAAATGACTAAAGGAGCTACATCCATTAACATTTACTTTTCCTTCCCATAGAAAGGACTCCTGGATCAGTGCTTCTTTGTTCTCTTTGTGTCTCTGCTCTGCTCTGTTCTTTCTTCTTTTTCTTGGTCTTCTTGTTTGTGCCCCTGATAGATTTATATCCAGGATAATGGAAGCTCTTGGTCCTCTTGGCAAATTTGCTAAATCTTCCATCAGGAACCTTGGTGTAACCTTTGACTGCTTTCTCCTTAGATACCCACATCAAATCTCTGGATCACTCTTGTTTTTATCATTTACGGAACCTTGCTAAGTTAAGTCCCATTATGTCACGTTCTGAACTTGAGATTGCTATCCATGCATTAATTTCCTCACGTTTGGATTACTGTAATGCTTTATTTACCTGTCTTAGCAAAAACTCCCTGGAACATCTCCAGGTTGTTCAGAATGCTGCTGCTAGACATCTGACAAAAAGTATTCCCACTGCACACCGTTACTCATCCAGCTGCACTGGCTACCCATTAATTTCAGAGCTCAGTTTAAGATTCTGGTCCTGACTTATAGAGGTCTTCACGGTCAAGCCCCAATTTATATCAGTGAACTCTTGTATCCGTACATTCCCCCCAGGTCTCTGCGGTCATGCGATAAAGTCCTACTGGCTGTACATCACACAAGGCTTGAAAACTAAGGGTGATAGAGCTTTTGCAACAGTAGCTCCCGACTCTGAAACTCTATCCCCTTGTGTATAAGGACTGTGGTGTCTTTTAAAAAACAGCTAAAAACTCATCTTTTTAGGCCTGTGTTTGGTTAGTTTATTTTTGATTTTATCTTATCTTCTTTTATTTTACATATATAAATATATTATTCCAATTGTAATTTGTTTTAGTGTTGTGAAGCACTTTGTGATCTGTGTCTTGAGAGGTGCTATATAAATAAAATTTTACTTACTTACTTACTTACTTTCTCTCAAGCCCCCAGTCGGTCGTGGCAGATGGCCACTCACACTGAGCCTGGTTCTGCTGGAAGTTTCTTCCTGTTGAAAGGGAGTTTTTCCTCTCTGCTGTCGCTACATGCATGCTCAGTATGAGGGATTGCTGCAAAGTCAACGCCAGTGACTGTCCACTGTCTCTACATGCTCATCCGGGAGGAGGGAATGCTGCAAGTCACTGACTGGATGCAATCTGCTGGGTTTCCTTAGACAGAAAAACTTTTTATCCAATTTGAATAAATAACCAACTCTGACTGCACTGTTCAATGGTTAGGACTAATTGGAATGTATGTACCTGACTGTTGTGAAGTGCCTCTAGACAACATGTGTTGTGAATTGGTGCTATATAAATAAACTGAATTGAATTGAAAATTGTGGCCTGTGTGGCTGTCTCCTTAGCCTAGGTTGCGCATTGGCTCTACAGCTTCACTTCTGCTACCACTCACTGCACCACCTTTGTCTCCTTTCCATGGGAACGGTATCCATGAAGATCTGGGACTCCTAACTATGTCTGCCGGGAACTTGTGTGTGCTAAGAAACTCAGCTGTGAGATGTCGTTCAAAACAATGTTAAATTTTTAGGAGATCAAGCCAGCTGTAGTTGTTGGTTGAAGCAACAAGTATAAACAAACAAAAAGCTTCAAATGAAAAAGACTAGATCTGCTGCAAATGTTTGTGCTGCCATGCCAAGAACCGGCTGGGGATCTTCTTGCTGACAGCGTTACATAAAACCAAGGACAAAAACAACATATTTCATGTCTATATATCCTTCAAAAAATATCAATCAAATAGTCTTTTATTTTCAGTTGGCACGGTCAACGGGCGAGCAGTAGAACTCATTTTGGATAAGTTTCCAGTTCTTTGTAGCGATCAAGGCAAAGACACAACCAAAAATCCCAAAATTGTCCAAACATGCACACTCAGCTATTCCAGCAAAAATTGTAAGAAAAATGTTCATTAGTGGTTCTAAACATATTTAGGTTTTTTTTTTTACTTATTCCCGCATCAACTCTGACAGTGTCCATTACAATTAAATGCAGATGGCCTATTATGCAATTTAGGTGATGTTGTCACTTCTAGCAGCTTATGTCCTTACTGAGGAGTTGGCAGTTGTGTTACCTTTGTTCTGCAGCACTGATTACTGATGTTGAACACCTGGGGACATGGGGAGGCACTCAGTGGTTTAAAGTGATGGACTCTTGAGGCTTCAGTCCTCAAGAGACATGTTCATTTATGTTTAATGTGTCCCTGCTTCAACATAGCTAACTGAAATGGCTGAATTACCACCTCAACTTGTTACAAAGTTCTGCAGGAGCTTGATAATGAACCATTTATTTGATCCAGGTGTGTCTTACCATGGAAGCATCTGAAACATGTAGGACACCAGCTCTTGAGAACTGATGTTGGCCACCCCTGGTTTAAAACCTAACTACAGACAATACGTATTCCACAAGAATTTTGTTCCGTGAGATATTTGTTCTTTTACCCAAGGCTGAAATAACAACACAGTTCTTTCTCATTTCATCATTTCATCTCTACTCATGCATTCTCTACTCCACTGATTTGACTAACTTTATTACCCTACGATAGAAACATTTGATTTTTAACTTAATTTGGGTTAGATAAATTAATCTTACAACTAGCTGAATAAAACTAACATAACATATAGTTAATCCACTCTAAAACAAAATCTCACAATAAGTTTTCCTGTTTTGTTATTAATCATGATTTAACTGGGTAATGTCATAGTATGTATTATTCTACAGGATAGTATGTTATTCTACAGAGTATTGCAGGTAATTCACTCAAAGTTAAACTATTTGGAGTTTATTGAAGTTTTTAACTCACATTTGTGCTTCTACAGGTAGTCACAACTTGCAGGTGTGTGGACTTGTTTAGAAAGTCAGTCAGTCATTTTCTACCACTTATTCCATAGTGGGTCACAGGGAAGCTGGTGCCTATCTCCAGCAGTCTATGGGCAAGATGCAGGGTACACCCAGGACAGGTCACCAGTCCATTGCAGGGCAACACACAAACAACCATGCACACACTCATTCATACACCTAAGGGCAATTTAGAGAGACCAATTAACCTAACAGGCATGTCTTTGGACTGTGGGAAGAAGCTGGAGTACCCGGTGAGAACCCACACATGCACAGGGAGAACATGCAAACTCCATGCAGAAAGACCCCCAGCCAGGAATTGAACCCAGGACCTTCTTGCTGCAAGGCAACAGTGCTACCAACTGCGCCACCATGCATCCCTTGTTTAGAAAGTGTAGTTGCCTATTAAGGATTTCCACTCTGTCCATTATTCGAATATGCCCATTTTGCCCAGTTGCAGCATCCAACAACCATGGATAACCTGCCCCACACCCCACTGATTGTGAACTAAATACTGCACTCTCTGCTGTACCCCTACCTTTTGTGAGCACTGCTAATACTGCCAGTCAATAAACTGATTTGTTGGACCTATGAGTGAATAAATATATACTCACCAAGCAAACATCCAAGTAGGCACACTGTGGAAAAAAGTACAATAGAGATTGGGAAAAAGAGGCCTCTAATATACTGCAGTTAGGTGGACAATACACTACATGACCGTTTTGAACCTAAGACATCATCCTTAGAAAGCAACAAATAAAACTGGTTTTAAAGTGCAGCTGATGCTTAGCCAGGTGAGGGACCATCTTCAAAGTAAACACACAATGCTAGAAAAATACTCAACTGGTTCTGCTGTTGCTAGAGTCAAACAAAAACACTAACTGATCTGTTTACACACGAAGACAACCAGTGTACAGGGGGCGAAGTAACTTCAGGTTAATTTGTGGTGGATGTGTCTCAAATGGGAAGCTAAAATTAAGAAAATATTTATTTTTGTAAATGTACATAACCAAACTACTATAAGGCATCTTTGGGTAGGCGCTGATCAAAATGCCACTTATAGTTTAGATTCTAAATTAAGGTTTGCATTCTAATCAGGTTTGGAAACTTCCATAATGGCTCCTTGTAACTTTTGCTAAAAAATGATATACTATAGACCTAATAATATATTCGGGTTTTAGCAGGTTCTCAGTTTTCTTCATTGAATAATTGCATTGAATTTTCACAACAGAATTAAACTAAATGTACCAGTATCTTTTATAGATCTTTTTTTCTTGTCATCAGGTTGGAAACTATCTGCTTTTTTTCATTATTTTCCAGAAATATCAACATCCCTTAGAAGAAAATATATTCATCATCTTTTTGCAAAACCATTACGCTTTTATTTATTTTAAAACACAAAAATAGAAAGGTGATTCTTCCATGTAGTAGATATTTATCAAATATTATCAGTTGTCTTTTCTCAAAAGATCACATAACATTTGTGCCTCTAAACTAGTTTTATTTATCTGGACTGAAGGCAAAATTGGGTCTTTGGATTGCAAATGTTGCAGACCCCTGGTTTAGAATATAGTTGAACTTAATTTTGAGAAAACATTGTTCTTCCAAACATTCACAAATATACAACAAAGTCCCACTTTGTGACTAAATTTATTTAAGGAATTCCTGAACTCCTGCTACAGCAACAGTAGATCTTCATTTGTATTAAAGGTCAGGTTATTACTGTTGAAAATATTCAAAAATTTGTGTATTATGAGGCTGTAGTAGTGGTTCTGTATATGAGGTTTGCAGTGGACTTGTTTTTGAAAACTCGTACTTGTACTCGTCATCTTCCGCTTTATCCGGGACCGGGTTGCAGGGGCAGCAGACTCAGCAGAGACGCCCAGACGTCCCTCTCCCCAGACACCTCCTCCAGCTCCTCCGGGGGGAGCCCAAGGCGTTCCCAGGCCACCCGAGAGACATAGTCCCTCCAGCGTGTCCTGGGCCGTCCCATGGGCCTCCTCCCGGTGGGACGTGCCTGGAACACCTCCCGAGGAAGGCGTCCAGGAGGCATCCGGTATAGATGCCCGAGCCACCTCAACTGGCTCCTCTCGATGTGGAGGAGTAGCGGCTCTACACCGAACCCCTCCCAGATGGCCGAGCTCCTCACCCTATCTCTAAGGGAGTGCCCGGCCACCCTACGGAGGAAGCTCATTTCTGCCGCTTGTATCCGGGATCTCGTTCTTTCCGTCATGACCCAAAGTTCATGGCCATAGGTGAGGGTAGGAACGTAGACCGACCAGTAAATCGAGAGCTTCGCTTTTCGGCCCAGCTCTCTCTTCACCACAACGGACCGGCACAGCGCCCCCATTACTGTGGCAGCCGCACCGATCCGTCTGTCGATCTCCCACTCCATTCTCCCCTCACTCGTGCACAAGTCCCCTAGATACTTGAACTCCTCCACTTGAGGCAGGAACTCCCCTCCAACCTGAAGAGGACAAGCCCCCCTTTTCCAGTCGAGAACCATGGCCTCGGACTTGGAGGAGTTGATCTTCATCACAGCCGCTTCACACTCGGCTGCGAACCGCGCCAGTGCTTACTTCCATCGAGAGATCTGGCAACACTGAAGAAAAGCTTCTGGGTAATTTGGCAATAAAAAACACATGGAACTAGGTTGTAAAGAGGACCAGTGTGGATTACAATGGCCACATATGACTTTCAAGCACTAACTATATATCCTGTCTGTTTTTGTTGTGCCCTGCAACTACACAGATGAACACAGGATTTGAACCAGCAACATTCTAAAAGTAATACTTGACACAATACCATGCAATGTAGCTGCAACATAAAAAATACTTTTCGCAAAAACAACCAATAAACTATTAAGAAAGACTTAATATAGTTATTACATCTGTATAGACCTGTTGGGAATTTCTTTACTTAGCACTTACTGGAAAGTACTAAGTGAATTTCAGTGTGGTTTCCGGGCTTTGTTAACAAGGCTGGTGGCAGATGGGAAAAAACTGTTCTTGTGGCGCGAGGTTTTGGTCCGGATGGACCGCAGTCTCCTGCCAGAGGGGAGAGTTTCAAAGAGTCTGTGACCGGGGTGGGAGGGATCAGCTAGAATCTTCCCTGCCCGCTTCAGGGTCCTGGAGGTGTACAGTTCCTGGAGCGACAGTAGACTGCAGCCAATCACCTTCTCAGCAGACCGAATGACACGCTGCAGCCTGCCCTTATCCTTGGCCGTAGCAGCGGCGTACCAGATGGTGATGGAGGAGGTGAGGATGGACTCAATGATGGCTGTGTAGAAGTGCACCATCATAGTCTTTGGCAGGTTGAATTTCTTCAGCTGCCACAGGAAGAACATCCTCTGCTGGACTTTCTTGATGAGGGAGCTGATGTTTGGCTCCCACTTGAGATCCTGGGAGATGATGGTTCCCAGGAAGCGGAAAGATTCCACAGTGTCAATTGTGGAGTCACAGAGGGTGATGGGGGCAGGTGGGGCTGGGTTCTGCCTGAAGTCCACAACCATCTCCACTGTCTTTAGAGCGTTGAGCTCAAGGTTGTTCTGGCTGCACCAGTCCAACAGATGGTCCACCTCCCATCTGTACGCGGACTCGTCACCATCAGAGATGAGTCCGATCAGGGTGGTGTCGTCCGCAAACTTCAGAAGCTTGACAGACTGGTGACTGGAGGTGCAGCTGTTGGTGTACAGGGAAAAGAACAGAGGAGAGAGAACACAGCCTTGGGGGGAACCGGTGCTGATGGTCAGGGAGTCAGAGATGTGCTTCCCCAGCCTCACGCGCTGCTTCCTGTCAGACAGGAAGTCAGTTATCCACCTACAGGTGGAGTCGGGCACATTCAGCTGGGAGAGCTTCTCCTGGAGCAGAGCTGGGACGATGGTGTTGAAGGCAGAGCTGAAATCCACAAACAAGATCCTGGCATAGGTTCCTGTGGAGTCCAGGTGCCGGAGGATGAAGTGAAGGGCTAGGTTGACTGCATCATCTACAGACCTGTTGGCTCTGTAGGCAAACTGCAGGGGGTCCAGGAGGGGGTCGGTGATGTCTTTTAGGTGTGAGAGCACAAGGCTCTCAAAGGACTTCATCACCACAGAGGTCAGGGCGACGGGTCTGAAGTCATTAAGCCCTGTGGTCCTTGGCTTCTTGGGAACAGGGACGATGGTGAAGGACTTGAAGCAGGCTGGCACATGACATGTCTCCAGTGAGGTGTTAAAAATGTCTGTGAAGACTGGAGACAGCTGATCAGTGCAGTGCTTCAGGCTGGCTGGTGAGACAGAATCCGGACCAGCAGCTTTCCGGGGGTTCTGTCTCCTGAAGAGTTTGTTTACGTCCCTCTCCTGGATGGAAAGAGCCGTCCTCGGCGTGGGTAGGGGGCTGGTGGGGGGGAACTTCAGGGTGGGGGTTGGAGGTGCCAAGGCCCCTCTTGAGGTTGGAGAGATGGGGGTGGTGGATTGTGGCTGCAGCTGTTGGGGGGCGTCGTGGGGGATGGTTGCAGGACTGTCCCTTTGTCTTTCAAAGCGGCAGTAGAACTCGTTCAGGTTGTTGGCGAGGCGTCGGTCATTGATGGAGTGGGGGGCTTTCGGCTTGTAGTTGGTGATTTGCTTGAGCCCTTTCCAGACAGACGCAGAGTCGTTGGCTGAGAACTGGTTTTGGAGCTTCTCAGAGTACAGTCGTTTGGCCTCTTTCACTGCCTTGCCAAACTTGTACTTTGCCTCTCTGTATATGTCTTTGTCCCCACTCCTGAAGGCCTTTTCCTTATCCAGTCTTAACCTTCTGAGTTTAGCTGTGAACCAGGGTTTGTCGTTGTTGTAACTCACCCTGGTGCATGATGGTACACAGCTGTCCTCACAGAAGCTGATGTAGGAAGTCACAGCCTCTGTGTACTCGTCCAGACTGTTGGTAGTAGTCCTGAACACATCCCAGTCTGTACAGCCTAAACACGCCTGGAGATTCTCCACAGCCTCACTGCTCCACTTCCTTGTCGTCCTCACAACAGGTTTGCAGAGCTTTAGTTTCTGCCTGTATGCAGGAATCAGGTGGACCATGATGTGGTCGGATTGGCCCAGTGCAGTACGTGGGACGGCATGATAAGCGTCTCTGATGGTGGTGTACCAGTGATCCAGAATGTTGTCCTCTCTGGTCGGACATTTTATAAACTGTCTATATTTGGGGAGTTCGTGGGTCAGATTACCTTTGTTAAAGTCACCAGCGACGATTACTAAGGAGTCCAGGTTGGTCCGCTCCACACTCAGTATCTGGTCGGCGAGCATGCGCTGTGCGACCTGCACGTTAGCTTGCGGCGGGATGTAAACACCGACCAGGATGAACGAAGCAAACTCACGGGGGGAATAGAAAGGCTTACAGTTTATGATGAAGGATTCCAGGTCTGGAGAACAGTGCTGCTGAATCACTGTCACGTTGTTGCACCAACCACTGTTGAGGTAAAAACAGATTCCTCCACCTTTCGCTTTGCCAGAGAGTTCCGTGTCTCTGTCCGCTCTGTAGAGCTGGAATCCTGCCAGCTGCAGCGCAGAGTCCGGTATTAATCCACACAGCCAGGTCTCCGTGAAGCACAAAACTGCCGATGAATAAAAGTCCCTGTTTTTCCCCAACAGCAGTTGTAGTTCCTCAATTTTGTTGGGAAGTGAGCGCACGTTAGAGAGAAATATTCCAGGTAACGGTGTTCGTAGTCCACGCTGGCGAAGTCGTACCAGCACCCCAGCCCGTTTCCCTCTCTTCCGGCGTTTCACCGCATGAACAAAGGTGAGCGCACCTTTGACCAGAATGTCCAAAAATTCCAGAGCAGTAGGCAGAAAAGTTGGAAATAACTCCTCTGGTGTAGTAGCCCTGATGTTCATGAGTTCTTCTCTGGTGAGAGAGCTCCGGGTACCATCACAGAAGACCGTTTTAAAGCAAAAAACAAAACAAAACAATGCGCACCAACACGCCGAGGCGACCATCTGCGGCGCCATCTTGGAAAGGGTGGCGCCGCAAAGTACAGGTACATTGCTAAAAATTGCAATACCATGAAAAAGTTCCATATTTCTCACACTCATTTCAGAAAGGGAATCTCATATAATATAGATTCATTACACAGTGAGTGAAATATTTCAAGCCTTTACTCTTGTAATATGTATAATCTTGGCTTACACATAATGAAAACCCTAAATTCAGTGTCTCAGAATTTTTTACATTACATAAGATCAATAAAAAAGGATATTTTTAACAGAAATGTCTTCTGAAAACTATATTTATTTATGTGCACTCAATACTTGATGTGACCTCCTTTTCCATGAATTACTGTATCAATGTGGCGTGGTATGGAGGCGATCAGCCTGTGCCTATGCTGAAGTGCAATGGAAGCCCAGGTTGATTTGGTAGCAGCCTGCAAGTTATCCGCATTGTTCGGTGTGTTGTCTTTCATCTTCCTCTTGACAATATTCCATAGAATCTCTGTGGGGCTCAAGGCAGGTGAGTTAACTAGGCAATCAAGCACAGCAACACCATGGTCATTGAACCAGCTGTGATACCATTGGACATGTGCATTTTGATCACTATCTAAACCATATATATTTTTTGAAAGAACATAAAACTACACAAAATGTGCTTCAGTTCCTATCTTAAAACCAACATGATGATTTTCCAATAAGTTAACATGCATGGGAAGAAAACAGTCACCAGTTTAACACATGACTATCCAAAACTCGTAACGTTTGAGTCTAGTCTTAGTAGAGTTGTCCGTTTTCATCTTCTCAAGTAGGCACACAATTTCCCACAGCAGCACTGCAGACACACAGATGCTCAACCCCTCCCTAACTCGCAGCAGGTCACCTGAATAATGATGGCTGACAATCAATCTCCTGGCTCATTATTTTTTTGATGATTTTCATAATTAAAGAAAATATGATGAAAAATCACCAGAAGCACAGAAAGTGTACAGGACAGCTCTTGGATACATTTGCATGGAAAAGATCCAAGTTATCCTTTTCTTTTATGTCTAAAAAGCTCCTGACTTACCTATTACCTATTGGATTTGCACCATTTACGACAATATAAATATTGTCACAGGGGTATTGATTATGTGGTTTTTATCTATAGAAAGAGCTCCATACTTTTGTTGTTTTCACAGTTTTAAAAGTGTATGGTGTAATGTTTTTTTTTTTCTTAGTTGGTTAGTAGCAGGTTTACAATTTTGGCAACTGTAAGGGCAAGTAGTTACAGTGCAAAGTAAAAAAATCGGCTTTAATATCAGAGAACGATAACCAGACTAAATACAACATTCTGTTTTCAAATTGTAATTTCGTCCTTTAGTAACAAAATAAATGATAGGAGGAAAAGCTATGTAAACCAACCTGGTTAAACGTGAAAACGTAATTGTCCCCTAAAGTTAATGATTGGTTGTGCCATCCTTGGCAGTAACAACATTCGTTGATAACAAGCAATTACTTTTTGCATTACTGTAGAAGAATTATTTCCCACTTTACAGAATTGTTTTAATTCAGCCACACTGGAGCATTTTTGAGCATGAACGGCCAGTTTAAGATCATGCCGCAGCATCTCCATCAGATTTAATATTGCACAAGGTTTGTTTTTGTAGGCCATTCAGAGTTGAATTTAATTGTGTGTTTTGGATTGTTGTTCCGTTGCATAACCCAACTGTGCTTAAGCTTTAGATCCCAAACAGATGGTAGTGTCCTCCTTCACGGTTTTCTAGAGAGCCAATTGTAACTTTTTTGATGATCTGAACTGTGACAAAAAATAACTGAAGCAATTTGTAAGGAAGTAAATAATTTTTTCACAATACTATATAACAGGATAAACTGTTCCTTATTACAAGTAATACAGCTGTAAGAGCAGCTGCTGAAATAGACCAAGGACCAGGGACCCTGAGCAGTGCTAGGAAGATGGATGGATGGATGGATGGATGGATGGATGGATGGATGGATGGATGGATGGATGGATGGATGGATGGATGGATGGATGGATGGATGGATGGATGGATGGATGGATGGATGGATGGATGGATGGATGGATGGATGGATGGATGGATGGATGGATAAAAAATGAAGCTTCCATAAAATTTTGAGACTTGAGTGATTAAACTAAAAATCATTATATCTGACTACAGTATAATAAAATATATCTACAGCTGTATAAAACAGTATGTCTAAAGATGCAAAAACTAGACTACATTGTACTTTGCTCAAAGGCAATATACAACCAGCGTGTGCAAATACAGCTCCTGTCAACTGTGTTATTTTTTCCGTTAAATCAAACACAATTTCATGGTTGACAAGGCAGAAGAGGATTAACATCCAATTTATATACCTTTAAAAGAAAGTGTTAATGCTTTAACTTCTAATCCTCCCAGCCCTCCAGGCACGGATGTGTTCAGTCTGCTAGTTTGACTCAGAATGCACCAACTGGCCCGAATAGCTGATGACTAAAATTAAGAGAGTTCAAAGGCTACAGGGAAATCAAGAGTTGTTGTACCCAGCAGCTAGAAGAGGAACTTGACAGTGTCAAAGGATTATGTACAGTGGGACTAACAATACTAATGGCACTTCTTTTGCATTATGATAATTGCCAAGACAAAATTGCCACGTAATTCCTCCCTGTTTCTAATTATTGGGCTCTTCAATGCAAGCAGGCAGTGGGAGCAGAGCATTGGCAGGCAATTAAACTCCTGCAATTATGGTTCTATTGTAAAGCACAGCTTTAACAAAGATTTGTAGGGCAGGGAATGATTGCTCAGTGATGCAATTAAAGGCAGAATAAAACTACCACAGACCTCTGAATAGATCCTGTAAAATTCACTGCTGTGTTTCCTAACATCAGTCATCAGGCAGGAGACCTAAACAGGGTCTTTTCGGGAGGTCACTTACCGAACGAGTCAAACTGTACAACACAGTATCTAATCTGCATGTACGATATCTCTTCAGTATGTTTGGTAAAGCACATTCTCTCAGCCAAATATCTTTTCACTGATCGCTATTTATTGTTAGATTTTGCTTTGTATGTTATACTTAGTTTTCTTTTTAGCTAAGTATTAGGCTTCTTAACCGGGACCTGAGTCCTAATTCTGTACCTTAACATGTAAATGTGAGCGGGTATGACAATAAAAATCCAAAATAAGAATCCAAAACAATCTCTCTGTGTTTCTTCATAGATATAAATAAATGCATAAAGGAAAAACAGGAATTTGCATAGAGACTATTTCCATGGAGGCATGCTGGGTTGGATTAGTGCGTCCTCTTCTAGCGTGTCAGATTGTGCTTTGACCCGATGCAAATGTGTGCACTAGGAAGTTTAGGGCTATGAAGAGTGGGATACAGAGGAGCCTGGCCATCTGGAAACTCAGTGACAGTGAGGGTATATGAGAGACCTGGGGAAACAAAAAGTCACAATCCAGTTTTCCCCATTTTGCAGTTGAAAACCGACAGATTCAGTGCACTGTTGGTTTGGTTTAAAAAGATAAAACAAAAAAACATGGGAATACACATGGTCAAAGTAACACTCAAAACTATATTTACCATTAACGAAAAGAGTTTTTTGATTTTTTACAATGGCTGAATATTAGTTGACCGTTAGAAGTAAAAGGTTTGCACCAATTAGATAAAAGAAAGTGTAATTACTTTAGGGTTGGGGGAATATTTGCCTTATTAAGATTGGCTTAACATTGCAAATAAAATAGCTACAAGCTGCTATCATTACCATCACACTATGCACATCTGCCGTGTATTTCAGTCGTAAATGGGCATACACTTCATTAAGTGAATCTCACTTTAAGATCTTCTTTCTGCACACATCCTGTAGCATATGCAGTTTGATTTCCAGTTAAGTCAGGTTGCCACATATATTTTTAGACATGTCAAAAGATTCCATTAAATGAGCATTGTGACTTACCATAGGCACTGCACAAATGTGAGACTTGTCCACAATTCACATAAATGCTTCTCAATTCTCACAGCAAAGAGCTAATGTCATGATCTAATTTCATGTTGTCATGATTTTCTTTACAGATTTGACCCACTTGCAGAATGACACTCAGGAGGCAGGAGAAAAGTTTAAGTTTATTTAGACAGGAAGTAGGTATGGAGCTGGAACCGGGACAGGATGCAACAAACTGTATGGGGGAGTAAGTTAAAATAAATTACTGTGGTTTGATGTAGAATTATTGGGGACTGAATATAAGTTCTTGCTTATAGATGAAGGAAACGTGGTGGGCCGAGGGAGAACGATGCGGAGCCTGGGAGGACGGATTAGTTCCTGCTGAGTCAGGGTAATAATCCAAAGTAAGTGGAGAGATCTCTGGTGAAGATTCAGGGTAGCCGTAGGAAGTTGGATTGTCAAACAACAGTTCACAGAAATAATGAGGTGGAAGTGTAGTTTCTTGAGACTTGATATAGAGCTAAAGGTGGAGGGTGAGCAGGGTTCGCTTGCCTGAGGTTCTTAGGAGTCGAAGGGCTTGGGCTGTCCGCTGGAATTTGATCCAAATCAAGGCTTGGTTGTCTTGACTTTGGCAGGAGGCTGACTGAAGCTTAAAGCCAGCAACAAAGACACAGGAGCTTGAAGCCAGGACTAGGAAGTCACCTGAGAAGGAGCACAGGAAGAAGTGAGACAAACTGGAGTCAAAAAACTGGAGACAAGCAAGGATTCTGGCCAGGAGATGTTACCACAAAGGCTAACACTCAAGCACTGGAGTGTAGACAGCCCAGCCTTGTTATACACCTCCAGAACAAAGAAAATTGGCAGCACCTGCTCACCTCAGCACCTGTGTACACACAATCAGAGGCTCTGGCGGCAACTAGTGGTGAATGATAGTTAATAGCAGGTATGAAACAACACACAAAATCCCAGACTCAGACACATGTTATGCTATGCTGATGCTCTTCACTGATGGAGATTCACTCACAATGATTGTTTGAAGAGCACTGAACTTTTTTACAAATATGTTTTGGGGATAATTCAGTCGTGGCAGATGGTCGCTCACACTGAGCCTGGTTCTGCTGGAGGTTTCTTCCTGTTAAAAGGGAGTTTTTCCTCTCCACTGTTGCTACATGCATGCTCAGTATGAGGGATTGCTGCAAAGTCAACGCTAGTGACTGTCCACTGTCACTACATGCTCATCCAGGAGGAGTGACTGCTACAGGTCACTGACTGGATGCAATCTGCTGGGATTCCTTAGATAGAAAAACCTTTTTATCCAATTTGAATAAATAACTGAATCCGGCTGTACTGTTCAATGGTTAATTATTAACTGGAATGCATGTGCCTGACTAGAAATCTATATGATTCAATTGATTTGACTTAGCCCATTTTAAAGTTACCCACCTTTCACACAATGCAACAGGAAACAACACTCTCTAATTATTTTTACCTCTGCCTTCCTCCCTCTCTGTTGGATGGAGTAAGGGGGAGTCAGGTTTAGCCTAAACCAGCTCGGTTATGGTTAAAGTGCAAACACACCCTCCATTTCTGCTACCTGTATGACCCACTCTCTTTTCCAATGGTTATAATCCGTCTGACAGAGAGAGGTATCCCCAATCCTGGTGGTTTTTAGTATAACAATGACCATCAGTGGGCTCTACATGGACACACTTTATCAGTGTATTATTTAACTTAGTACCCCTACACATAGCCCATTCTAAAATGGCCAAACTCTAACACTCAGTTTAATCTAACCTTCCCAACAAAGCTATACCATTCCAAGCCCTTTGTGAAGTGCCTTGAGACGATATGTGTTGTGAATTGGCACTATATAAATAAATAAACTGAAACTGAAATAAGTATTAGACTGTGACATGAACCTGTCATAATATGCCTGTGTTTGGGGTTTTGAGTTTGTGCTCTGTGTATGTTCTCTGCACTGCCAAGTTCTTCACTTGCTTTATTTCAGTTCATTCAGATTTATTAGAGTCATTCTGTTGTTTAGGCGTTTATCTCCCTGGTTAGATGTTTTTGTTTGTATTTTCTTATACACCTGCTTTCTCCCTGTTCATGTTATTTTTGGTAGTCTCATTGTTTACTTGTTTCTGTTCACTTAGATGTTTTCTGTTACCTCCCTGCACTCCCTGATCAGCAGCGTTAATTAGTCACTCTCTCTCAATTATCTTGAATCTCTCTTCCACCACCTGCCTCTCATTCCCTTCTGATTAGCTCCCCCAGTTCATTGGTCCATTATCCTCCCTTCCTCAGTATTTAGACTCTCCGGTTTTCTGTTCTCACCACTGGATCGTATTGCTGATTTCCCATTTTCTATCTCTGTGTTCCCAACTATATACCCGCCTAAGTTCAACTTGTAAGTTTATCTGTTTTTATTACAAATTATTCATCTACTTACCATGTGGCTCACCTGTATGCACTTCGGTCCTGCTTCACCTCCACACACCATGAGAGAACCTGACTGTACATTTTACACTCTATATTCCTGTCCACACACACTGTACGAAACAAAGGGGCGTGATAGGTGACACTCTTGAAAAACAAGACAGGACTTCTTGTTTCACAAAATAACTCAAAACACAAAGAAGGGTTAATTTAACTCAAAATACAATAACAGGGACGCAATGCAAATAAAATCACTGGAACTTTGGGGTTAGAGTCAAATACTTTTTTTTTAGAACTTCGGTGTGCAAGTTAGTGTAATTTGAATATCAATTCAAATATCAAGCAAGAAAATGTTTTTTGCTCAGCAAGAATAACATTGTTCAAAATAATATGCTTATTTTCTCTCATTTCTGAAAATTGAAACAAGCCAGTGTTTGGTAACATAGGAATAATTGATATGAGTATAACTTTTACACACAATTGATGTCTATTTAAAATATAAAAACAAACATTGCTGTTTTGGGGGCTTTACATTGAGTACTTGTTAAGATTACTTCTATAGATTTTGACATATTTATAACAGTATAACAGGCTGATAAATACAAATATTGTCAGTTTTATAGTGTCCTGCAAACTTGTTTTTTTTTACTTGTTCCCATTTACTACATTTGAACCACAAACTCCAATGTATTTTATTCAGATTTTACATCACTGAACAATACAGGATAGCACATAATTGTCAAGTGCAAGAACTTTTACTAATCCGAACTTTTACTAATCAGGGCTTTGCATAGCATTAGAGTGCGCACCCCGCATGAAGGCTATTAGTCTGAGGTTCGATTCCTGGCTTTGGGACCATCTTAAGCTTTAAACATCCAACCGAAAATATGGAACTGCTGGGACAACTTCAAACATACTGAGAGGCCAGGCAAGCAGATCAATAATCAGAGTAGCACCCAAGAGGCCCATTGTAACTCTGGAGGAGCTGCAGAGATATGCAGTTTAGATGAGAGAATCTTTTAGCAGGACAGCTCTTACTCAGGCTTTCTACCAATCTGGGCCCGTAAGAGAGGCAAGAACAAAGATATTGATGAAACAAGTCACATTTGTAGTTTGGCAAAAGCAGTGCAGTAAACTTTGAAAGAAGGTGATCCAGTCAGAAGGTAGTTAAACTCTAGTGACATAAATAAATAAATCAGTCTAATAACCAGTCTTATCTGTCAAACATCTGTCTGAGCGATGATTTCTTTACTTTCCTAATTCAGTTAAGGATTATGAAGAGAATTACTAAGCACTGGTATTTACTTTAAGTCAAATCAAGTCAAGTCAAGTTTATTTATAAAGCGCTTTTCAGCAACAAGGCACTCAAAGTGCAGTACACGAGGAAAAACATTACAATGATCAAGAAAATCAAACACAGAAAAACAAATCAAATGACATTAATAGTTCTTGGGGGTTTTATTGGTAAGAGCTGGTTCTAGTCCAATCTTTCTAATAGAGGTAATTAGCTCATTAAGTCCTCTTTGGTAAGGAATTCATCCTGTGCTAGAAGGAAAATGATAATATTAATCCTTGAGGTTGCTGGTATGAGGCAGCTGTGGTCCCATCATTCAAATAGCAACAGTCATGGGCGCTCACTGAAGTCTAAGTAGAGAAGCTGGGTCACTGGTAGGTACAAAGTTTTTAAATACTAATAATTTTTGGCTTTCACTGGTATGAAATTGTTGTAATACAATCCTTTTAAGAAATCTAAAAATCTATGAATCCTTCTAAGAAATCTAAAAATCTCTGGTCATTGGTTTAAACACAGCTGTAGTAAAATTTTCAAATACTAATAATATTTGGCTTTTGCTGGTAATCCTTCTGAGAAACCTGAAAATCTATGACAAGTAATGAAATCACACATTTAGATAAAGTAAGATAGGAGGAAGAAAAATCATATTTCAGACTCTATTCTTAGCAGAATAGAGTCTGAAATACTACAAAAAACCTCAGCAAGGGTAAGCAACACACATAAGTAAAGATTTAGCAAGGGTACGGTGGAATCTTGAGGGTGTGAATATATAAGTGAGTGTGTTTGCAAGAATTAGACTGTCAACACTGATAGAAGCGCCATTGTCATTGAGAAGAGAGGTGGAAGTTTTATCAATCGGTCGCATAGTCCTATCAGCACACAGCTGGTCGGGGAGTGCTGGGAAAGAGCGTCGTGTTTATGTAACATCCAGGAGATATTTTGTCGATAGCCAGTTAGCAGAAGTTGCCAAGGCCACATTGGGAGCCGGATTTAGAAAAACAATAAATGTTGTGGTTCAGGCAGTTGTGAATTTCCAACTACATTAAGAGTTTTACAGGTATGTCTCAATTGCGAATCCAAATAGCCAAATTTCTGGTATTTTCCACAGATCTGGAGCGTACTTCTCCAAGATTATATCCTTTAACTTCTGAGTCCAACCGCTGCCAGGCCGTGATGCTGTTCAAGAATCATGTCCAGCTTGCGATTCTGCCAGGTAACCACCAACTCAAAAGAGCAGAAATCCTGTTATTAAAGTCCAAATATGTACACATTTTCTACATCGTAGACTGACATCGTAGTCAGGTACACAATCTTTCACTGCTGCCAAAAATCCATTTTGTATCCAGAGAAGAACGTCCCGTCTGGACAAGAGGGTCTCCTTTATCCTGTCTTCCCATCAAAAAAAAAAAATTTGATCAATTATGTTGAGAGTCCAGCTGACCAAATCCATAATTTACAAGTTTGGAGGAGAAGCATAGCGAGAATCTGAGAAACATACAGACAAAAAGCAGAAGCAGGGATCAGCAGGAAGGGAGGGAGAGAAAATGTGTGTCTTCCACCGAGAGCAAGAAAAAAAAAAAGAAACAAAGTCACACTAAGACACACTTATGTCTGTTTACTAATGATTTCAATAAGAAAACAGAAACATACATCTTAACAATTACTTCATGAAATGGGTGGACAATATAGTAAAAATGCAATATAACGGCTTGCCAACATATATTGTCTTCAAAAGAACAAAACTGATTTCCAAAAATATTTTAATCAGCTTGTATGATTTTGTCAACTTGTGTCAAGCACAGCTACGATTCAATGAATACATTGCCATATTTAAGTACCTAGACCTTAAGTACACTCTTCCTTAAATGATTTACCAAATTAATTAAATCTGATTTAAATTAATTAATTTAAAAATAAACACCACTCAGGTAAAGTGCATTTTGTAACCATGATTATAGGAATCAAATTCATTAGTTATTTTAACTTCAGTGTAAATGTTTAAATTAAAATTAGTTATTATTAGCGGTAGTAGTAGTAGTAGTAGTAGTAGTAGTAGTAGTAATATGTTTCACAAGGTCTTCTGTATTTCATTATATCTGGTACAGATAAATTACTGTGTTTCAGCCGGAGTGAACAATCCACCCCAATATGTTATTAAAGTTCAGAGTGCTTTTTCCCATGTTAGGGCTTTTATTGTGAAGGTTTGCCATACTGATGCCATAAGGTAAAGTAAAATAAAATCATATTATCATTTGGGTTGTCCTGCCAAGCATCAGCAGACCCGATAGAACGTCGAAGGATCTGCTGATTGTCAGATCTGGAGGTAGTCCTGTAAATTTGATCAGCTAGTAACAGGTTAAACAGACAAACTAGGCCATTCCAAGGGTAACACATCCAGCTAAATGTTTACTTACATAGCATTAGCCCCTAGGGAGCTAACAGCTGCTGGAGGAAAGGACTGCTCAAGTAATTTCTTTATGCATGTAATACTGTTCAACTACCTAAATCTATCCTCCAGGAAGTCATGAGTTTCTCAGAGGATCATTATTGCTGTTTCACAACATGTTTCACAACATGCTTCACAACATGCTTCTGTGCTTAACTGTGACGGAGCAGGTCGTTCTTTTATAAAGAACAAACATCAAGATGCAAAGTCTAATTTTCAGGAGTGACCATCAGATAACATTAAATACAATTTGTTGTGAGCTAATATCCTTTTGTATAAATAAACCACATTAAAAGCAAGATCATTTTTTATTTATTTAGCTTAAGTACAATTTAATTTACAACAATGTTCCTAGCAGAGCTTTTTACAGTGCTAAAAAAGCAGGTACAAATGTTTAATGAAGACATTGGGGTGATGATTATTCCATAAGCAAACTGCCCTGGCCATTACGAAGCCCTTATTGGTTAACCACCAATCCAGGTGGCCTATTTTTATTGTGATATGTCTATTGGCTCATCTATAAATACACAGAAAGTGGTTTTAAATCTGCAAAATTTTGGAAGAACTCTGGGGCATTCATTAGCTTTTTGCATTCATTACAACACAGCAAATTAATTCTTAATGTAACAGATCAAACACTTTTTTTATCAAGTCCATTAACTTTCACCCCGAGGGCAGACAAAACAGAAGCAATAAACACATGCTGTTTTTAAATGCCACTGCCAACGGAAATTAAAGTACCATTAATCGAAATGTCTGTAAATCATACACACCTAAAAGCATGAGGCAGTGTGGTAAAAAAAAAACACCCATTTCAATTAAATGTGGAGACAAAAAACCTCTCTTTTGTATCAGAATAAGCCTTTAAAAAAATCAAAATATTTGCTTGAAGGTGCAACAGCTTAGAAACACAATTACATCTAAGTTCAAATGCTTTTTTTTTTTTTTTTGCTTCTTTCTACCTGTTTTTCAGATGTACTTTCCCATCACTTTCTGTCACCTCCTACCTGTGGCTCGATTTCTTTCCCCTCCCTTGTGTCTGTCATGTTCTTTCAAAAACATCTTCAGTGAAAGTTTCCTGGCCCTTTGTGTGACACATCTGCATTGCAGCACTGACTGTGCAAGGCAGCAGCTGGAGGACAAGAGATGGAGATGCATGAGTGGCTTAAGACGGAGGATTAGAGAGTCTTATCAGTCATTTACCAAAACAACAGAAGTCAGAGTGACAGTAAAATATCTCTTTAGGCATCGTTTTATAAATGGAGCTCCATTGTTAGTGTTTTAGCTTTTGATGTGAAAAACATGCCTATTTAAATGTTAACAATCTAATACAAACATAACTATTTGCACCTCAAAGTGCTGTCACAGGGAAATCAAAACGAGGGTCATCCTCCCCCCCTCTTTCCCGCGAGCCTCTGAGCTTCACTGTTATTAATGGCGTCATCATTTTTCCTCACTCTATTTCCTTTCTGATAGTGGGGCCTGCTTCATCGTGTTCTGTCATGTTTCTGTAATTGCTCCAACAGCCTGCCTTATGCTGAGCATATAGTTTGAGAGCGTGTGCACTCGTGCCCATGCATGTGTGTGCATATGCATGAGTGTGTGGATGTTCCACAGTCCCCCCATAAGGGCCGGCTGTGAGTTTGTGGGGCAGAACCAAGCTGCGGGCGAGCTCCACACGGAGCGAAATGACAGCCTCCAGGCCGCCATTGGTTGATGACCGTGAAAACACTAGCGGTTAACGTGAAGTGAGAGACCGGCTGTCACAGTGAGGCACCGCAGTTATGTGCAGCACAACAAGCTGCTCTACAACTCAACTCTGCAGTGATGCTACAAACAGTTTGGTGCCTAATAATTTTACAACATCAACCATTACAGACACCTGAAATATAAAGTCAAGAGGCAGGGGAGAAAAAAAAGCCAGTTCTATTTGTCAAAGCTTTTGCGAACATTTGGTTTTCTTTACTTAAATCCTAGAGGTGTAAAACAAAAAAGCTGAAGGCGGTTGATGGACGAAGATGGTAGAGTCAGCGTGCTGAAGAGAATTCCGAGATTGTCACAGATGCCAACCAAGGTCAGATAAAGTGAAGAGTAAGTGCTTAGAGAGCTCGGGGGGCAGAGGCCAGATATGTGGAGGAGGTGTAAGAACTTGGGTGACCAAGCAAAAGCACCGCCTCAACCAATCATTAAACGAGGCACTTAAAGGAAAAAGGCTCCTCTTTCAAAGGTCGATACATGCACTTTCACATGTTCCTGATGGTTTTATTACGGCTTTGTAGAGTTTCACACTTATTTCATTGAATCGGGAGAAAACTTGTTTTTTTACACCAGAAACCACTGTGGGATTCACTGTATTTCCACACGCAAACAGATTACTCAACCTAATCTGAGAAATGATGCACAAACCTCATGTAATAGAAAAAACAGGGATAATTAGAGGGCATATTGTTAACCCCTCTGTGGTTAAATTAGATTTCTTTTACCCCCTGCCCTCTTCCAGTGCTTTGTTGCCTTCTTTATGTCATTGTGAGCATGCACATATGTGCGCACACATAAACACAGTTTATTATGCAGTAGCATTACCAGATCCCCTTAGGCAGCTGTGCATCTCTGTATGAGTGATGAGGGTAATTTCTCCCAAACAACAGAATGATCACTTTAGTGGTGAGTGCGACAGACACTCCCTCCTCCCCTTGTCTTCTCTCTCCCTCTTTCCTTTTAGCTTACAAAAAGGCAAGAAAAAGACAGACATTTGTTACCCTGTCTCATGCAGTGCCTGGAATGTTTTCGGAGATGAATAGCACCGCTGTCTTACATAAATGAATTTAACAACAGCAAAAAAACAGTCAATCATTCAAACAGATCAAACAAATCTACTCATCCTCTAGTTAAATTTAGGCTTCGCTAATAAAAGACGTTTCCACTTTAGCTGTGGGACTTGGGGGGTTTCCTTATTTTTTCCTTGATTACCATAGGGATCCAATATAATACACATGCCAGTGTGAATTAGGCTCATATTATGGACCGAGAAAGTCACAGTGAGTTTATACTGTGCCTGCACTACTGCACACCAGGGGATGTACACAGCAGCGAGTAGTTAGGACTTGTCTGTTTCTCTCTCCTGGCCTTATAGGTTCAGCCCCACTGGGCTGTCTTTACCCATTCTTTAATCTGTCAGTCACACACAAAAACAAATCCACCTGTCGACAGGGAGACTGGGCTGAACGGGGCAACGCCACAGCTGTCGGGGTTCGGCTCAGAGTAGGGGGGTGCGAGCCAGCGCCCTCCACTGGTGACAGAAAGTCCATTAGGATTCTTATTACCTTACCTGTCAGCCTTAGCTTTTCAGTTGCACCCATAAGCCAGGCTAATGAAGATGGTTACCATTAGAACACCTTGAACATGGGAGTCATGCTACTGTGAGTTTTGTGGTCCTTGTGTCCTTGATCACAAGGGCTCCCCCGGCTTGTGACAATATAACAATCCATGCGTTAAGAGACAGACATTTTTACCGCACCACTTGATTGCCCCAACAATGAAGCTATTAATGCTGCATTATGTAAATTGAATGGCCGCAAACATCTAACAGAATAAAGGCTAAGTACAGTGCAATTTAATGCTGCTGACTTTCAGTAGCCCTTTGAAGGATGCTTTCAATTATAACACAGCTAATTTAATTCATTGTTTCGCGGCTGAAAATGCATTTTTAAAGCCTGACTGACTCTCTATTTCAGAACTCAGGTTTAATCAGTCATGTACATTAAACACTGGAACGTCCTCTAAAGAGATTGACAAAGTTGCCGGGGATCTGCATTCCAGGTTTTAAAGGGGCGCAGCAGCCCTACACTTTTCTTTTCCCTCAGATGGCAGAGTTCAGTTGTGAAGGCGAGGGTGTTCGTCTAAAAGATGAAAAGACCTGCGCCTTTAAGAGGGCTGTCTCCCCTTTCCCTCTTGCTCCCCCTCAGCCACACAGACACACCTCCTATGAGCATTTGTGAGGCAGCTCCTGTCCCTTATGTCTCTTTGTAGGGAACAGAGCAGACTTCCCAGAGCATCACTGAAGACAATATACAACTCTAGGGACTACACCCGAGCTGCAGACCTCTGTGCAGCCCATCTCTCAGCTGCAGCAGCGGATCCCAACAAAGTGGGCACGTGGAGAGAAAAGACAGACCAACTTGAGCTGGAGGAACATAATTCAGAAGTCCTGAAGAAAAAGTGGAAATTTTAAAAATAAACAATCCAAAGGTCACTTCTGAAATGAAGAAATAATGATCAGCAGGTCAGACTCATCATCGTTGGATTGGACCGCAAAAGAAAAAGGTGGAGTCCTGATATGAGCTTTCAGTTTCTCTTTAAAAAAAGTTTTGTTTAGGAAGACTCAAAGCACACTTCAGTATGTGCAAAAATTATGATAAAATTGCTAAAAATATACGCAACAGAAAAAAAGGCTAATTTTACCTTGTAGTGTGTTTTTTTCTTTTCATAGGAATCTGGAACATATCCCGAATAGACATTGGTGGTTTGAAAATGAGCAGCTCTTTAAAGAACATCTTGAAAGGTCCCAACAGTGCTTTTAATTCATCAGCCAGGCGTTTATCTTATTTCTCCAGCTCTCTCTGAGAGGGAACATTAAAGACTTTGTTGATAGAGCTCTTGGGGAACGAGTAATAATTCGTATATGAAGTCTTAAAACTTTACAGCTGTTGACTGAAGAGAGACAGAATTGCCAAGTGCATATGAAAATTATATTTTGCTGTATTCTATGAGGGAGAAGTATGTGTCTGGACTAACAATACATTGCTGCACAGGGGACTGCAGAAATGTTTACAGGATGTGGAGTGTTTAGTGGCAATAACCAGTGTCTGGCTAACAGCAATGTCACTCCCCAACCAGGACATGAGATAAAGAGACCAAACCAAAGTGCTAATGGAGTAAACCAAGGGACGTGCCGTCTTTATCAGGGTCAAACTTACACGAATACTGTAATGCAGCCAGTGGTGTTCGACAGTGTCTCTAATCCACTGAAACCTTCACCGTTGACACCTTCTGCAACAGCAGTTAAACTAGGACAGGAAGGTTTCAAAAAAGTTTGCCGCACTGAGGAGGACAGCCCCTGTCCCTTTCCAGGCTTGGCTTCTGGGGTGCTGGAGATGCGTGTCAAAGAGGGTAGCAAGATTCGCAACCTAATGGGATTTGCTATGGCTCGCATGCAAGGAGAAAAGACTGGAAGTGCAGGAGGTGCAACCGTCGGCGGGCTCAGGCAGGTTGTCTTTACTGGGTCAGGTCGTGCGGTCACAAAGACCATCACTTGTGCTGAGATTATGAAACGAAAAGTGGGCTGCCTGCATCAGATCACCAAGCTAAGGTATAAAGTGTTGAAAGAAGTGTGGGAGAGTAACCAGGGGGCACCTTCTGAGATGACGGTGCACAGGACTGTACCTTCCATCAGCATCCTTCTTTCTAAGGATCCTCTGGATCCACAAGAGCCAGGCTATCAGCCTCCAGAGGCTTTTAGTGCATTGTGGGAGGACACAGCTGTGACTGAGCCTGCAACGCAAACAGCATACAAGAGACCTCTTGGACCATTGACATACAGCAGCTTCCCTTCCTGTAAGAAGCTGTGTTTGGGGGAAGGAGTCTCAGTCCTTCCTCCTAACTGACTGGCTGAACCCCTGTCACAGTGGAGAGGATTGAATCAGCAAAGTTCATTTGGCGCTGCACTCTATTCTAGCACAATGCTGAGACAATCAGAACATTCACTCAGTCAGAACAGTGCTTTCTTAGAAGAACTGAATCCCAATTCAAGCCTCAGGAGGTCAGTTTGACTGAGACTGAAAAGCTTGCTTCTGCTCAAAGAGTACAGAACAGATTTATGGCCCCAGACATTACAACTGTGGTAATGTGTGACTGTACTGTGTGAAGAACAAAACAACATCAAAATGAAGCCATTGATTGCACAAGTTGTGGGTTAAACTATTATTGGTATGAAGTCATTTTTGTTCATAAATACCCTGAAATTAAGTTTTTCAGATTTTAAAAAATGATTTTAATAGAAATTAAAAATGTAAAATACAGATGGTATAAATAATTGCAAATGTGCCAATGTAGTTTTGTCTGACTATCAATCTTCACACAAAAATAAACATTTTTTCTCCAAATTAAGTTTTCTTTTGTATTTTATCTTTTTTTTGTTACATCACTATGCAAAGCTCTAATGGAACAAAATAAGAAAAATCACAGTGTGCTGATGTTTTGATAAGAATACCGGCAGTGAAATTTGTCTGTAGAAAAGCTGATTTAATGACAAAGCTGTTGATAAGGAGCAAACCAACCCAGCCTGACAGAAATGCCAGGGGGAGAAATACAGGCAGAGATTATCATTAAGATAACTATATAACATCACACAACACAGAGTAGAAAAGGGATTTAAACTAGGCTTGACGGAGCTTTACACTGCACTGTTGCTGCAAAATATGAAACCAAGGCAATAAGGTACACTCCTTCTCATCTTGGCCTGCGGGCCTTCCAGTACGGCACCGTATCTTTTGTCATTTTTTTTCCCCTCCTAATCATCTTCTATTTCACAAGGAAAATATTACACATAAAACTCAGATTTACACAGGATCACATTTTAAAACAGCTCCATGCAGCTTCTCAGACGGAAATAATGCATCACCTTTTTACTTTACACCATTTAGATGTTATTACTGTTCAAACGGAGTTATTGCAAAGGTTTAAACAGAAGGAGCTGAAATCTATAGCAACGAAACCATATGCATTCAATTGTGTTGGTTGTACATTTCTGTTGCCTAAACTTTAAAAAAGAAATTGTTAATTGTAATTTTTATGCATTTATCATATTTACTGTAGGTTATAGTCTGCAAAGATGGTATCAATCACTGTAAAAGATGTTTGTGTAGACAACATTATTTCAGTTAAAAAAATAAAAAAAGCAGCTACAGACTGCAATCAAATTAATTTTACAAAGAAATATTAAAAAAAAGCATCACAAAGTGATCACAAGGACTTTAACTGTTTTGGTGGAAAAAAGTGACCACCCTCCCTCTCAATCCTATTAAATGAATCAGAGCAGAGCGGAACAACCAAGGTTGAATAAGAAATGCTGCGACTGCAAAACAGCTCACATGTAGCAAACTGCATGTCCTCAAGACTCCCAGAAGGTTATCATTTCAGGTCACCGTTATCACAGAGTTAACAGCTTTCACCCAGGAGACTATGGGCCAGCGGGTCTGCAGCCCGGGTCAAAAAAAAAAAAAAAGATAATCCCTACAAGTAAATTTCAAATCGACCTGCACATGTTATCATGCATTAAGGATTCAGGACCAAGTGTGAAATGCAGACGGGTAATTAGGGATAACGGCACAGCGTTACCTGAGTGAGAGAACAGATAAAACATACTGACAAAACATTATCCCAGAGCTAAATCCAATGTAGGTGCCGCAAATTAGGTTGGTGGAGGCGTCAAATAGGTGCATTATAGGATTGTGGACAAGGTTATTCACAGACTTGGAGTCTGTTTACCAATATTGTTTGTTTTAAAAGATTTATTCAAAATGTATATAAAAGCAATACAGTGTGACCTTATAGATCTATTTAAACAGAGTGGAGAGAATACTTTAAAATAAAATAAAGGATTGTTTGACTGGATTGTTTTGAAACTGAATTTGGACTGAACTGGATTTTATAGCTGCCCATGAATCTGTTTGTAAAGTGCATTGAGATTATATTAATTGTAATTTGGCACAATATCAATAAAATGGATTTCAATTCTACTGAAATTGTAATTAAAACACAGATGAAAGTTGGTGCTTTCATTATTTTGGTTTATCTCCAAGAGTATACTTAAAGTAAAAAATAATGTCCAGCTTAAATGGGCACCAAATTGTATAATAGAAAGCATTATCAGAAAAAAGAAGATTCTGTAAAGGTGGACGAGGCAGTAATATTTTCTTGACCAAAGTCAGTAACTAACTGTGTGCTCTGAATGTGAATACATTTGTTGTGAAGTTAACATAAAGAAAGTGTTGGCACTCCATTTCTCCCCTCTCTGCCTCTGCAGCAGATGAGAGTGAGGTCTTTGGGATGGCGTGGGAGTTTGCTATCTCCCAGCCTCCAGATGGCTCCGTCTTCTCTTATCTAGAAGAATGGGTGCCGCCTCAATTTTTCAACTCGCCTTATCTGGGAATCCTTTAAATTGAATATTTACTGGGCCTGTGTTTTCTGCCTGCGTTAGCCCTCAGAAGTCGACATTCCTTTTGCTTGTTCCAACAGGGCAAAAGGTTTTTCTCGCTCACACACTTCCTTTGTCCGTTTTGTCAAGCAATAGGACATTGATTGATTATGTGATTGCTTGGAGAGAATGGAAGGTTAAGCAGTTAAGCTGAGAGTTGGGCGGGGGCACATTGTAACAAATGACCAAAGAGGTAATATGAGGAACAATAAAGAAATGTACATTGCCCAAACATGACATTAGATATCTTCAGCTTATGTCAGGGGCAAAATAAAATATATTAATCATTTTCTAAACAGTCTATTGTTTCCAGCACAGCATACACAAGAGTGTAAAAGAACCCTTAAGCAGTTGTTGAAAACATCTTATTGCCATTTGACTGCCTGTGGTCTATCTGCATAAACAAGCTGTGCCGCAGCTACTCCCTGGTAAGTGTCTGGAAATGTCTTTTCAAAACCATTTTGCAAAATGTCTCCATGTTGGATTAATCAGTGCAGCTGAGGATGTAATTGCTGTGCTGAAGTGAAAGCTGTAAGAACAGATAATGAACACTAACTCCATGGCTGCCAGAATCCAGGGCAAAAAAAAGAAAAAAGAAAATGGCAAGTTTGTAGACCAAAATGTCTTCAGCATTCCTTAAAATGATGGAAAAAAAGGTCAACTGTATTTACACAAATTGTGAATATTTAGAAAAAAAAAACATCTGGGGTTCAGTAGGTGTAAAAATGCATTTTATTACAATATGACACAGCATTTATGGGGTTTTAGAATGTTAAAGGGCATTGATGTAAAAATGCCATGTGCTTTGGGGCATTTGCAAAGCTTAATATGATCTGAGACTTTGATTTTATATTTAGTAGTTGGTTATTCTGTTTTTATCATATTGGTGCTTGGCTAAGTTTTATACAGACATATGTAATACTCTTGGACATAATATGTCAAAAAAACTAAGTAAAGCAGCTGAGTGTTGCTGCCCTCTAGTGAAGAAGAGAGCTCAGAGTCAACTGCATACAATTCAACTTCAAAATATTAATAACAAATCTCTGTCAACTAAATGGCAGTAGGTTTCAGTATAGGGCATATATTTGTCTTTTTGTTTATGCATTTTTTTATGCACTTCTTTTTGCACATGGAAAATAATTACAGTGGGTGTGATTCATGCATTATTAATTTTAACCGATTACCTTTTTGACTTTGTTTTACTGTTTCACCCTTGAACTTTAGTTGTGTTTGAATAGAAAAGTTTATAGGGTGCATTATGCTGTGAGAATAGAGTGTGTTTCCCATCCCTATCTACAATAATCTGTGGTAATATTTTAATTAATTTAAAAGCTGCATGCATTTTGGTGAAGGAGTGCAAACACACACAAATAATAACTTGATGTCACTCTTTTATGTTTTCTTTTTTTTTTTCTCTCAATTTTCATAAAGTGTTTTCTCCAGTTTGGAGACTCGAAGCAGATGAGTCTGGTTTAAACTTATTTATACAAGATTAATTCACAACATGGTCTTACTGCATAAAAAACAGATAATGTGTTCCTGCTTTATGTTAAGCAAAGGAAATCTCTCAAAAAACATAGTAAACCACAAAGAACGAGAGCCACACATGTACAATAACTTTTCTATGGTGATGAATTTTATGTAAGTTCAACTAAAAATAAAAATTGTTTATGGTTGTATTGGGTAAGTCGTTTTGACAGATTTACCTCGTATGTTTCTATGAAACATTGTGGTTGATTTTTTTGATTAAATGAAATAGTGCTTCAAATTAATCTGTTTTAAAACTGTATTTACCTTTCTGTTAATTGTTCACTTATAAGCTATTTAAAAATCATATATGCAAATAGTAAGGTATCAAATCAAACATCTCAGGCATAGGATAATAGGAGGAAGCTGTGTCTAGTGTTGCTAGCAACAATCCATAGAAAGGTCGACAATACGACTAAATGATTTGGTTCATTTGAATTCAAATAGTCTCAGCTGGGTTTCCATTCTGCACAGCAGGGGGATTGGTCAAGTAATATCAACATAGTTGTGATTACTTACTAAATTAAATAAAAGTTGATATGTCTATATCTATATCTATATCTATATCTATATCTATATATATATATATATATATATATATATATGGTTTTTTGTTTTTTTTTACATTTTGTCAACAAAATGTCAAATATTGTTTCCACAAACTTCATGGTATTTTATGGGATTATTGGTGACTGAACACAATGTAGTGAATAATTGTGAAGTAGAAGCAAAATGAGAAATGGATTTAAATTGTGTGTTGAATAATAATGTGGAAGGCATTTGTATTTGTCTCTCTAAACTCTGATACCCTTAAATAAAATCTAGTGCAACTAATTGCCTATAGCCGTCACCTACTTAGTAAATGCAACGTACTTGTGAGTGATTTGATCTTAATGTAAATAAAGCTGTTCTATGAATGCCTCAGAAGTTTGTTAAGGAGAGTGGCTGGGATAAAGTTATGCTGAAGTTTCAAATAGGGTTGAATTACATAGCAACTTCAGTTTCACATGCTTATACACACATTTGTTTTACAAAAGAAGACAAATTAGATTAAATATGTTTGTGTATATCTGCATGCTATTCCCCAGCACAATATCTAATTACTTTGGCTGTTAAGTGTTCATTGTGTTAATAATCTGGTGGTGGGGGTAATAGGTCCTGAAGCAAAACCCCAGCCACCCTTTTCAGATTTTTTTTTGTACAATTTTTGAAAACCATGTAGCATTTTCTCTTAATTAACAACTCTGCGCTACTTTGTGTTGGTCTACTAAATATACTGATAATTGTGATGCTAGCATCTGAAAATGTGGAACATAATGTATGAATACTTTTACAAGGCATTGTAAATAAAGCTTCACAGTGCATGGCAAACTGGAGTCAAGACTGTAAAAATGTGAACAATATGCAGTTGATTCAGCCTACCAATTATTACAATATCAAAAGTGTATAGAATATTTCATACATGTCCACACACTATTTGCAATAATTCTACTTCATGTGCTGCCACCACATGACGAACACACAATAGCAATAGGAACCAGATGTTTTAGATATATCAGGCACAACATGGAGCAAATTATGCAGAAAACACCACTATATACACTCACTGGCCACTTTATTAGGTACACCTGTCCAACTGTTCGTTAACGCAAATATCTAATCAGCCAATCACATGGCAGCAACTCAATGCATTTAGGAATGTAGACATGGTCAAGACGATCTGCTGCAGTTTAAACCAAGCATCAGAATGGGGAAGAAAAGTGATTTAAGTGACTTTGAACATGACATGGTTGTTGGTGCCAGACGGGCTGGTCTGAGTATTTCAGACACTGCTGATCTACTGGGATTTTTACGCACTACCATCTCTAGGGTTTACAGAGAAAGGTCCGAAAAAGAGAAAATATCCAGTGAGGGCAGTTCTGTGGAATAACGTTTCCTGGTCTGATGACTCTCGATTTCTGCTGCGACATTCAGATGGTAGGGTCAGAATTTGGTGTCAACAACATGAAAGCATGGATCCATCCTGCCTTGTATCAACGGTTCAGGCTGGTAGTGGTGGTGTAATGGTGTGGGGATATTTTCTTGGCACACTTTGGGCCCCTTAGTACCAATTGAGCATTGTGTCAACGCCACAGCCTACCTGAGTATTGTTGCTGACCATGTCCGTCCCTTTATGACCACAGTGTACCCATCTTCTGATAGTTACTTCCAGCAGGATAACGCGCCATGTCATCAAATACGAATCATCACAGACTGGTTTCTTGAACATCACAATGGGTTCAACGTACTCAAATGGCCTCCACAGTCACCACATCTCAGTCCAATAGAGCATCTTTGGGATGTGGTGGAACGGGAGATTTGCATCATGGATATGCAGCTGACAAATCTGCAGCATCTGTGTGATGCTATCATGTCAATATGGAGTAAACTCTCTGAGGAATGTTTCCAGTACTTTGTTGAATCTATGCCATGAAGGATTAAGGCAGTACTGAAGGCAAAAGGGGTCCAACCCGGTACTAGTAAGGTGTGCCTAATAAAGTGGCCGGTGAGTATATGTGTATGTATATACAGGGGTTGGACAATGAAACTGAAACACCTGTCATTTTAGTGTGGGAGGTTTCATGGCTAAATTGGACCAGCCTGGTAGCCAGTCTTCATTGATTGCACATTGCACCAGTAAGATCAGAGTGTGAAGGTTCAATTAACAGGGTAAGAGCACAGTTTTGCTCAAAATATTGAAATGCACACAACATTATGGGTGACATACCAGAGTTCAAAAGAGGACAAATTGTTGGTGCACGTCTTGCTGGCGCATCTGTGACCAAGACAGCAAGTCTTTGTGATGTATCAAGAGCCACGGTATCCAGGGTAATGTCAGCATACCACCAAGAAGGACGAACTACATCCAACAGGATTAACTGTGGATGCAAGAGGAAGCTGTCTGAAAGGGATGTTCGGGTTCTAACCCGGATTGTATCCAAAAAACATAAAACAACGGCTGCCCAAATCACGGCAGAATTAAATGTGCATCTCAACTCTCGTGTTTCCACCAGAACTGTCCGTCGGGAGCTCCACAGGGTCAATATACACAGCTGGGCTGCTATAGCCAAACCTTTGGTCACTCATGCCAATGCCAAACGTCGGTTTCAAGGGTGCAAGGAGCGCAAATCTTGGGCTGTGGACAATGTGAAACATGTATTGTTCTCTGATGAGTCCACCTTTACTGTTTTCCCCACATCCGGGAGAGTTACGGTGTGGAGAAGCCCCAAAGAAGCGTACCACCCAGACAGTTGCCCAGAGTGAAGCATGGGCGTGGATCAGTGATGGTTTGGGCTGCCATATCATGGCATTCCCTTGGCCCAATACTTATGCTAGATGGCGTGTCACTGCCAAGGACTACCGAACCATTCTTGAGGACCATGTGCATCCAATGGTTCAAACATTGTATCCTGAAGGTGGTGCCGTGTATCAGGATGACAATGCACCAATACACACAGCAAGACTGGTGAAATATTGGTTTGATGAACATGAAAGTGAAGTTGAACATCTCCCATGGCCTGCACAGTCACCAGATCTAAATATTATTGAGCCACTTTGGGGTGTTTTGGAGTCAGGTAAACGTTTTCCTCCACCAGTATCACGTAGTGACCTGGCCACTATCCTGCAAGAAGAATGTCTTAAAATCTCTCTGACCACTGTGCAGGACTTGTATATGTCATTCCCAAGACGAATTGACGCTGAATTGGCCGCAAAAGGAGGCCCTACACCATACTAATAAATTATTGTGGTCTAAAATCAGATGTTTCAGTTTCATTGTCCAACCCCTGTATATATATATGTGGTCCTGCTGGCCCCCTCTAGTCAAAACCTACAGCATGCACTGGGGCGGTTCGCAGCCGAGTGTGAAGCGGCTGTGATGACGATCAGCTCCTCCAAGTCCGAGGCCATGGTTCTAGACTGGAAAAGGGGGGCTTTTCCTCTTCAGGTTGGAGGGGAATTCCTGCCTCAAGTGGAGGAGTTCAAGTATCTAGGGGTCTTGTGCACGAGTGAGGGGAGAATGGAGTGGGAGATTGACAGACGGATCAGTGCGGTTGCTGGAGTAATGAGGACGCTGTGCCGGTCCGTTGTGGTCAAGAAAGAGCTGAGCCGAAAAGCGAAGCTCTCGATTTACCAGTCGGTCTACGTCTCTACCCTCACCTATGGCCATAAACTTGGGGTCATGACCGAAGAACAAGATCCCGGATACAAGTGGCTGAAATGAGCTTCTTCTGTTGGGTGGGCGGGCACTCCTTTAGAGATAGGGTGAGGAGCTCGGCCATCTGGGAGATGTTCTGAGTAGAGCAGCTGCTCCTTCACATCAAGAGGAGCTAGTTGAGATGGCTTGGGCATCTATACCGGATGCCTCCTGGACGCCTTCCCCGGGAGGTGTTCCAGGCACGTCCCACCGGGAGGAGGCCCAGGGGACTGCCCAGGACACGCTGGAGGGACTACTGTATGTATCTCGGCTGGCCTGGGAACGCCTTGGGCTTCCCCCAGAGGAGCTGGAGGAGGTGTCTGGGAAGAGGGATGTCTGGGTGTCTCTACTGATTCTGCTGCCCCTGCGACCCGGTCCTGGATGAAGCGAAAGACGAGTATCGCTGTTCACAAACAAAAACCACCCAACATGAAGGAACTGCAGTAGTTTTGCCTTGAGTAACAGGCAAAAATACCAGTGGCAAGATGTAGCAGGCTCATAGAGACTTCTGCAAAGCAACTTGCAGCTGGAACTGCCGCAAAAGTTAGCTCTTCAAAGTAGTTTTTTGGGGGGTGGGGCCACAGTTATGCATAGGATTTCTGTTATTTTGTCCTATTTGTTGTGTGCATCACAAAAACATTAGGACATCTTCTGTAAACTGAGTTATGTAAACTCTCAATCTATTTGAATTCCAGGTTGTGAGGCAACAAAACATGAAAAATGCCAAGAGAGGTGAAAATATTTGCGATGCACTGCATGTTTGGATACAGCGATTGCACAATCACAAAGACACAACATAACATTCCTGTATTAAAAACAGTACATTCCCTTTAAATATCAATATTCTCTCTTTGATCAAGCAAAGCTGACCAAAATGCTTTTTTTTTTTTTTTTTTTTTGCAAAGTTTCCGTAAGCTTTGTTTCTTATTTCGACTTCCGACATAGGTAATATACATGTTTGCTGACATTTCCTTGTGGCATGTTACTTTACAGGTTTTAACAACGTGTGCAAATTTTAAATCTTTCCTTTATGGATAAAGTGTGTCTTGTTACCTTAGATGTGGTAGTAGTTTGATTGTAAAAATCGCTATTCTTGTTTCGAGCAGCAGGTGGTGTTAATTCCTTGTTTCGTGAAGAAGTGGTGAAAGTTGAACAAAAGCACGTTTTGACTTTGCAAACTCCAACTTTAATGTCTCCAGCATTACTTTAATTACCGTCTGTGCTTACGTTGCAAATGCTAATGATCATAAACAAATTTAGAGTTTTCTATCTGCGTCAAGTAAAACCGGACCCAATCATATTGCACTTTTTCAGATCGCATTTGAACGCAACAGACTCTTCTGCTATGTTTGCATTGTGCGCTCTTTATTAATACGGAGCGGAGAGCTAGACGGATCGAACGATTTGTCAACAAGACAGTCAACAGGTTCACAGGTGCCGGTCTGGTAAGATTGTGGCTGTAGTTTGAATGAACTGTTCTTATATTTAGCCGATTATGGCGATGCATATAAATTACTCCTCTCTTAAGAAGGAATTGTTAACTCTTTTTTGCCATTTTAATTAGTGTGGATGCATGTAACCTAAACAAGCATGTGATAGGCTCTTTATAAAATGGTCTTAATATGTTTATAAATACCATTGTATTAACGTTTTATAAACTCTAAGGTATATTCAAATTAAAGCTGAGTTTTGAATACATTCACTATTTGATGTTATTTTCTTTGTGTGTTTTTTGATCATACAGCTGTAACATTTGTGGTCAAAAATAACTGACATGCCCATGTGGTGTTTCTCTCCTCAGAAATGTCTTGTAGAAAAACTATATTAGGTGCTTCATGCAGCCTTTGTATGCTCTCTCTCAGAGCTCTGCTGGCTTTCTCTTTGTGCCGCTTCATATCTGGATACGCTGAAAAGGAAAGGGCACACAACTTGACATACAAATACCCTCTTATTGACGGGTAATGGGTGCATATGTGTTAATCCTACACAGAAATTATCAATCTTGGAAATGAGTGGCTAAAATCAGATTAAAATGATGTTCTCCCTACTCTTCCTTCTGCTCGCTGAAGTCATAATGATATAGCGCTCCAGCTGAGGATCCTTCACAACAATAAACTGAGCAAGATCAATCTGACCCATCTCAACAAAGTGGCCACTGACATCTCCCGCCTCAGAGCAGGCCATGTACAGACACAGGTACTTCAGGGCTTAACTGAATCAGCATTTGTGACATGGTTTTTGTGCATACAGCCTGTATGTGCATTCACTGGCATTCACCTTATAGCTACAATTCCTTTTTAACACAAATTGTAAAGTGACTTTGAAGGTGGCATGATTGAGTAGTTCAAAGCTAATCGCAGCTAATCTGATGTGATTTTGCTGTGATTTTTAATGCACAGCCATCTCTAAGATGGACCAAAAAAAGAGAAAATACCAGTTGGCAGCAGTTGTGTGGATGGAAATGCCTGTTTTGGTGGTTGCGTTAATGGTGTGGGGGATATTTTTTAGTACCCTTAGCACTAATTACGCATCATTAAACATCACAGACTACTTGAGCATTGTTGCTTATGGTGTCCATTCCATTATGACTAAAGTTTTCTCATCTTCTAAGGCCTACTTGCAGCAGGATAATGCACCATGTTACAAAGTTCAAATCATCTGAAACTAGTTTCTAGAACATAGCAATGAGTTCATTGTACTCCACACTATTATTATTACTATTTCTCAATCCAGTAGAGTAGCTTTTAATAAACAATTCTTGTTTTTTTGTTTGACATCCACTTCCCTTTTTCAGATGTTTGCAGTCTATGTTCTGTGTGGGGCACAGAAGATGGATGCTGTGCGGCTGACTTTGGAACAAATAGATGTTGTCAGACGTATGTGCACCGAATTCCCTGACTTTGAACTGGTCACTTCCACTCAGGGTATAGTACTCATTCTCTTGTTAAAGAGCCCAAGACTTACTGATTTTCTTATTGATTCCTTATCCATATGTTACAGGGCTTGTACCAAATGTTACTTTTCCTAATTAATGAAAGAACAGATGCAATGAGTGCTTTTTTGAATTGTAAAAGCATGTCTGTCTTTGCAGAACTGAGGGCTTCTGCGATGAATAAAAAAATTGCTTGTCTGATAAGTATTGAAGGTGGCCACTCCATTGATAGCAGCCTTCCAGCACTGCGCATGTTTTATCTGCTTGGAGTCCGCTCCATGTCCCTCACTCATTCATGCAATACTCCCTGGTAATCTAAAAAGCATGCAATATACTATGTGCAATTAACAGCAAAATTCAAAACATTAGATTTCTTGTCTTTAGGGTGTATATCATATCAAGATAATCAGTAGTCTTTTGCTTCCCACCTTCATATTAATCTATATTTGCCTTTTGATGCAGGGCTGAATCATCTTCAACATTTTATGATGTCTTTATAAGACACAATAACAGCCTGACAACATTTGGAAAGGTAAGGTTAAACTTTAGTGGGAGTAACCGTAGCAATCTGTCATTTATCACATCCCACACAGCTTGCATGCAGTTTATTTTCACCATATTTACCTAATCAAATTGAGGGAATATAACCTGCGGATATTAAGTTGTGTTTTTCAAATTTGTTGCGATTTGTTTCTATTTGAAAAGTAGGAAGAAAAAGTGAATAGTGGTTTTGTTTATAATGAAAGGGGTTGTAGATGTCTGTGGTATATATTTATTTGCTTAGCTGGACCTATGAACTTCAGAATGTAGGACTTCCTTTAGATATCAATAACAGAGTGTTCACATGTGTGGTCTCTAACCTTCTATTGATGTACTGTGACTGATTATTCCATTTTCTTCCTTTTCCTGATATGTAAATGGTAATTTAAATGGATTTCAAATGTTTTTTTCACTTTTTTTCAGGCTGTGGTGGATGAGATGAACAGACTGGGAATGATAGTGGATATTTCCCACACGTCTTGGGGCACTGCTTCAGCTGTTCTGAAGCATTCAAAGGCTCCAGTCATTTTCAGCCATTCGTCCTCCTACACGATCTGTAACCACAGTCGTAATGTACCAGACTGGCTGCTTCACGATTTGGTGAGAAACAATGTTTGCTGAATCATCTGTGGTTTGTTGGTTAGTGCCAACATCATAGAACATCTGCAAGCAGATTTCTATCATAAAAACAACATCCTGCAGAATAAATTAGTTTTTACACAAAATAAGGTCCTTAATCACTCTTCATAGCAAAATTGAAGAGTTTGGAACCATAGATGTCAGTGTACATTGGCCAAAATGATAGTGATCAACACACTTCAACCTTTATATAAACCATGGGAAGTTTTCATATACTTCCATAAACAGTATTTATATATTTATCATCTGGATAGGCATTCAAGCATAATTTTTTAAATGATAAATGTTTTGCGCTAGTAATTATTGATGATTTTTACTAGCTTTCAGAAATTTCTGTTAATGTCCTGTTTTTTTTTTTTTTTTGGTCAACTGCACCAGAACTTTGGAACTGAGTTTCGTTATTTCAAGTCCAAACTTTTTGAAAATTATTTTGGAATCTTTGCATACTTGATAAGCATTAACAAGTCTTTTTAACAAGGTTTTTCTGATACTTCTTTAATGTACGCCATGATAAGCTCAAGCAAACACTTGTAGGAGGTTCAGACTTTAAATAATCACTCCCATCTAAATGTGCTTCCTGTGTCTGACTTTTAGATCTTCTGCCAGCCATTAAGGTTTGTGTGCCTTTGGCGCTCTTGCATATACACACACATTCACAGGGATCCCATTATATTTCAGCATATGCCAACCGTTGTCCTTGGGGCACACGCTTCTCTGTGTCAGCATAACGGGTTTAAAGTTTTGAGTTTCTTCTGCTGAACTCCAATGTCTTTTTTCTTAATCTTTGTATTATTCTAAATATTTATTTAACATTAGAACATGCATTGTGATATTATAAGCCAAAGCAATTAAAACTTTGTAGCCAATTATTTTGCCTGTCTTTAAAACTGGATATGGATAAATTCTGATCAATAGGAAAGATTATAGCTCTCTCCTAATTTTTACTTTGCTGTTACAAAGGCATGACTAGTACCTCAGGGTAATACCACCCTTATGCTGCTATTACACATCTTGACATGGCATGTTTCTCATTATGTCAAATGCCTCTGTTTGCTTATACAGAGGCTGACACAACACACAGACTTCTGCTTTGACCTTATTTATCAATGCAAGTACAGTTTTACTGAATGTAAATGAAACACAAACATGTCTAGGATTCGTTGGCAATACTTCTTTATACTACTTGGTAGTATCAGTGTTTGTGCTGTGTTTCAGAAAAAAAACCGAGGGTTGATCATGGTGAATTTTTACAGCCCTTTTGTTTCGTGCAAGAGCGAGGCTAATGTTTTTCATCTGGCTGGTAAATTATCCTTTTTGATTGCATATGTTTTTAAATGTGGCATTAAAACTTCTGATACTTGAGTTTATTCTTGGTTTCAACTGTTTAAACAGACCACTTTGATCACATTAAGAGGGTTATTGGAGCTGAATCGATAGGAATCGGAGGAGACTTTGATGGTGGTAATAGGTGAGACATGTACCTGTATGCACAGCATGCAGAGAACTGTATATCATTATACTATCTAAAAATCTATCTATAGAATTAATAAAAGAAGAATACACAAAAGATAGAATTTCTTTCATCTGTTTTTTTTTTTTTTATAATAGCTTTCCTGAGGGACTAGAAGATGTCTCAAAGTATCCTGTAATAATCCAGGAACTTCTTAAGAGGAATTGGACAGAGGATGAATTGGCTAATGTCCTTCGAAGGAACTTCCTGCGAGTGTTTGAGGAAGTTGAGGGGGTAAGCTGGATTCTATAGTCTCTATAGACTCTATAGGAACTCTGTGGAATCCCACTATGCTTTCAGAGATATAAATGATGATTGTTTATTTTTATCAATTTACCAAATGCTAAGTGAGCGAACCCAAGCATACAGCCAAAGTCATTAAAAAACTATCTTCAGCATAAAGAAGAACAATAATTACTGGAAGTAATGGTATTGCCCAGACAGAGCCCTGATCTCAACATCATCAAGTGTGTCTTGGGTTACATGGAGAGACAGAAGGAAGTGAGAAAGCCTACATCCACAGAAGATCTATGGTTCATTCTCCAAGATGTTTGGAATAACCTACCTGCCGAGTTCCTTCAAAAACTGTGTGCAAGTGTACCTGGAAGAATGATCCAACACATTCCAAGTCTTTGGGGATCGAGGGCCTTGTCATCATCACCATAATCTTTGCCTCCATGCAATGATTCTATGTTGTATTTAAGCTGGGATTCCGGCTGGTCCAAACGAAAATGTTACTTACTGTCAGAGGAAACATGCTGGCCAACTAAAAAAAATATTTTAATCTTAATCAGCCAGAGGTATAAAAAATTATATATTCACATATGTAATATTTTCTCTTTGTTTTCTCCCTCTGCCTTTCAGGTTCGAGATTATTTAAGATGGAAGAAGCCAAGTGAGGAAGAGATCCCGCTACAGGAGGTTGAGAACCCCTGCAGATCTGTTCTCCAACATCCTTCCCTGAGAAAATTGTCCTCTAACCAGAGTCCATCCTTAAGAGCGGAGGGATCATTGAATTTGTTATACCTGGGCTTAGTTCTGCTTTTCTCCCTTTCCTTGCCTGGCTGAATGCTTTTCATTTCTTCTTTAGTTCAATTTTTTTAATATCTACATGAAGGATGAGACCTTAAGTGCATTATAGGTAAATGTAGGTAGATATTCACATTATCCTACTATTATTTTGTGCTTGACAAATATATATATATATATACATATATAGAGAGAGAGAGATAGATTTTATTGCTTATACTGATGTAACTGCAGGTCGTTATTCAAATTAGGGTAGGCATTCTTTAAATCTTAATGACATAGAACACATTTACAGAACTTTGGATGCAGAATTTTGCCAATCCATACATTATTTGCACAGTGGAAAAACAAAATGCAGGACAACTGAGACTTGGATCAACTCTGTAAAAACTTGATACTTTATTAGAGTGATTGTACCTATCTTTATACAACCCCACAGCTACGACATAACACGTTAAAGAAAAAGTCAGTACTACAAATGTGATCTTTTGAAGCCCGTCTAATGTTTACTTTGAGAGACAATTGCAGCAAAAATATGTATATATACTATTCCACTTGAACTGAATGAATACACTGAGCTGTGTTTTTGTGTGCTTAACGGAAGAATATTTTGCCACTTATTTGAAATTTGCAAAAAAGGAAACAAAAAAAAAGAAATTTGTTCAAACATTTAATAATTATTAAAATAGATGTTCCCTTGTGCACATACTGGTTAAAGAGACTAATTATTATTATTAGAGAAAAAGTTTAAATAAGCAAGAAATATGTATCTGAGAATAGTTTAATATCTCTAATTTCTAATTCATTTAGTATCAATTTCCTTGGGTACCTCATTGTAAGAAATTAACAGTTTTTGGACTGTAGAAAATTGAAAAAAATGCAGCTATTTATACAATGGAAAGTGATTTAAGTGGCAGTTGCAAATCAGAAATTGTAATATAAATACAATGAAAACCTTGTACACAAGCTCCTAAAAGATAAGCCTCTTTAAATTATACCATACTACTTGTCACCATTAAATTTTCTACATTTGCAAAATAAACGTACTAATAAAACTTATGGAAAAGCAGCTTTTCTGTCATCTCTAACAGCAGAAATATCTCTGCAAAAACATGAATCATAATTCTTTGTTTGCATGTTCACACGTTTGTTTGCACACAACATCAGGCAATGTAGTAATAAGTTCTAGCAACTGTATCTGTAACATCAGGGGGGGATATTCAGAAAATAAATAGTATAAATATGTTTTTTCTTGAGAGGAATAAATAAAATATCCTTTATAAAGAAAATACTTTTATGAATCAAAATATGCTATCTGAGCAATTTGAACTGTTGTTCTATCTGCTGCAGTGACTCCCATCCTAAAGTGAAACAGTTATAAGTCATACATGGATGTGGAATATTAATTTAAGGCCTTTCACACGATTTCAAGCCTATACATGTCTGAAAAAATCTCTGCTGCATTTTTTCATTAAGTAACCTTATTGTGAAAGGGTTGCTTGCAGTCAATGTTGCCCTCTCAGAAAACTATTTGCAAAAAGATCTGTCAATCTAATGCATTATTTACATTATCCAATTTATTCCTGGTGGTGTTGTAGAAAGGATTCTGGCAACCACATTTCATAATTTGTTTAATTTCCCTTTGGGCTTAATAAAGTATATTTGAATTGAATTGAATTGAATAAAATTCTGAAAGTTACTGAATGTTAATACTGTTTTCTGTTTTTTTTTTTGTTTTTTTTGTAGCTGTTTAAACGTAGCTAACTGTACTTTAAAAATGTTTGATGGTATTTTTGAATGGTTTCTATAAACACAAGCACACAAACATGTCATTTTAAAGCTCCCCTGGTAGTCTCACTGCAGAAAGAACATCAGGTATGGTTTTAGATTAAAAAAAGTTTGAAATAATGCACACCCCTTTATGACTGGCAAAACGCTTCTCCACATTTCTGTGCTTTTTGAAGTAATAATTTAATAAATTGTAGAATAGCATGAAGCCCTAATATAAATTGAGAATCATTTATCTAACTTTTTGGCTGTGATGGTAAGGTTCATTATGACAAAAACGTCAGGAATAAGTTATTTACGATATTGCAATATTATTTAGCAAGCTGTCATAATAACATGTTTTCCTGATATTGTGTGACCCTATATTATTATTTCTGGGTTCTATAATGCTGCAGCTGCATGAATACAAGACTACCCTTTTCCCACATCACAGGAGCAGCCTGATCTGTATTTCACCTGACAGTGAGACTAGAACCCAAGCTGAAATGTGACATTGAGGGTCTGACAGGCCTCAACATCTGCATCCAGGTAACTTAGGTGGTGCCTGGCCTCCTTCAAAAAAGCACAGCTGCAATTATTACTGTGAGTAAATACACCTCAGAACTTTTTGATTGTTTGTAGCTTCTCCAATCGTAGCAAGTAACTACATATGCTAGTATACATAATCAGAGACCAGTTGAAAGATGAATAGAGTGAACTGATTATATTAGCCCTTTTAAGGGGTAAAAGTTGATGTTCCCAAATGTTTTTTTTTTATGCCTTTGCTCTGCAGGATAGCATTTGTTTATGTGTGAGAAGGACATTTTTCACACAAAGCCTCATGGGGAGAAGGAATAAGGTGGATAAGGTTCTCATCTAGTGGACAAATGTTGCTTTAACAGCGAGGTCTGACATAAGACTGGGCTGTTCTTGTCTGACTCATTGAGCAAATTGCAAAATACAGGTTTATGAAAACATGTGTTTGATATATAACCAGGGGTGAAAGTAGTTTTAAATCCTTGCCGGTACTTAGGGGCAGAGCTGGGGGGGCCCTGGGGGCATACTGGGGGTATATATATATATGTGTGTGTGTGTGTGTGTGTTAATTGTTACTCTCATGTGTGGCCCCCTCGAGATCTCTCTCTCTCTCAGCAAAGTCGAAACTCAAACTAATTAAAATGTATCTATATTTTACTTTACTGTAGGCTGTTTGTATATGCAGAAATTAGAATTACTTGACGTAGAAATTTAGAATATATATATATATATATATATATATTTCAATTGTTAAAGAACTGCCATGTATGAAACAATGATAAACCATTTTCTAATTCATAACTTTTCATCTTTAGTTTCCGTTTTTTCTTTTAAATAAAAAAATTGACAGTTCGGTTGTTTTCTGTAGATGCTAAGTGATTTATTGTTCATCCTGTCCTAATGCAAGGGGCGTTTTTTTATATCTGTGCACCACCTGTGTAAAATCTCCCAGTCCATTAAATCTAACGCAACGATCTCCTTGGCAACCGCTCCGTTTTGGAGGTAACGCGCATGCGCTCTCGTGTAGTGTATGTGAAATCTCTGGTCATAAGCGGTGTTTTCGAGTTGTACTGTGTTGTAATTCAGCAAAATAACATGAAACACAACTAGTTTCTCTCCCTTTGCTTTTAACTGGGGTATTTAGCAGCGAGCAGACAGACATTAAATGTAGCGTTGCTCGTTTTAAACGCTGGCCGTTCACAAAAGCCTCGAGCTCCGGGGGAGAGAAGCAAAGCAAGAGCATTGAGGATCCAGCATAGCAGAACAGTTCAGAAACTATTTGGAATGAGGGGAAAATAACTATATTTATAAACAGATTAAATCGTGTTTTAGACTGCCTATTGGTAGCGGATCTGATCTTCTTTGTGTGCTCGTGAATTTTTGCAGCCGTAACTGGTTCTGGATGACGGTTTCATAACAGACAGCCATTCTTCTCTCTTCCCGGTACTGAGTACCGGCACAGGATCTTTTAGTGGTACGCAGTACCGGACGTACCGGGTCACTTTCACCCCTGTATATAACCCACATAACAAACAACAAAAGTGTGTAAACTGGTAGTGAATTCTAAGTAAAATAGTGACTACTTTAATTTGTCGTGCAAGAACAAAATGGCAGTTATCCACAATTATCAATATTCTACAAGAATAGAATCAACCTCTTTTGCATCCAAAAGTTTAACCCCTCTGCCCCCCCCCCCCCCCCCCCCCCCCCCAAAAAAAAAAAAAAAGCAAAGCATGTGATGCCTCCTGTCCCATGGTGAAATGTATTTTTATGGGGTCACTGCCTCTAACGACTTCTAACTGGTCATGAGTAGATCGTGATGACTTCCCGCCCTCCTCCTCTCACCAACATCACTCTTTCCAAACCTTCAGTCAGCACCTCCAGAAACTCCATATCTGAGCAAAAAATTAAAGGACTTAAAACCAAAAGCATGGAATTTTCACATCCCACGTTCTTACTGAAACCTCATGGGGTGTTGTTGATAGAAATCGCAAAGGATACAGTTTTCATCTCCATCTGTATCGCGAGGTGGGCCTGGCATGTTGAGCAGCACTAATCGGGCATCGTGAGACCTGTTAACTACTACTTCGTTAAGCTTCACAGCTGTATGCATTCGGCGCACATTCGACTGATCCCTGAGAAGCAGCAAGGGGGAGTTTTATTAGTGCTACAACAAAATCATCGGGATAATTAAAATCAGAATAAAAAGTAAAAAACAAAAGAGTGCAATTAGTGGTTGGAAAATGTCTTGAGATTTTTGAAGCTACAAATGGCTCACGGTTTTAGGCTCATGAGTTCTCTGAAGTTCTCAGGAGCATTGTTTCGGTTTCGCCTTTCGGCCTCGCACTTCTCTCTAGTCCATGTCATGTGGACCTTCTCTGGAGGAACTTCTATGACATCCTCCTCTTCGTCAGAGTATAGACTGCCCATTCGCACCAATGAATGTCTGTCTTTAACCAGCTGGGCCTGCAGGTACCATGAGAATGGTAGAACTAAATTGTAGAAGCGTATCTGTACTTTTTTTCAGATCTTCTCCCAACATACCTCTCTTTGTCTTTCTGCACTGGATAGCCTCATCTGCCGTAACATCTGGGACCTCTGCTCCATCATTAGTGTTCTCTCATAAGTGTAAGCTGAGATGTCGCTGTCATGCTGAAATGTAAATAAAATATTCATGGCATAAGTTTTAATATGCCATGAACATTTTCATATTTTGTCACATTACATTCACAAACTTAATGTATTTTACTACAATTTTATGTGATACACTAACACAAAGTAGAAGAGATGCATAGTTTTGAAATGTTTGCAACCAACAAACCGATCTACTTCAGATGTATTTTACCGTTACACATTCTACCATAAATGAGTTACTGTGTGACCTCACCATCTCCACCACCTCCACCTCTGCCTCTATTCTCAGTTGATACAGAAATGTGGCCAGGTCCTTCTTCATCTGGATACTATTGTCGTCCATCTGGGCCACAGTGAAGATCCGCATCTTGCATTTTCTCCACACCTAACATTCAAAAGTCTTGTGACCTTATCAGCACATTACTGGGAATGTTTGTTTTACAGAGAAAAATAATTTGCACAAAATCTGATATGAAAAAACAAAATTGTTTAAGATCAGAATTTGAATCCTGCAGATGTATATCTGTCACAAACAAAAAATGTAAATGAGGTTTTGCAGTTTTAAAAAAAAGGATGACATTACAATGAAATAGTAAATAAATGTAAGTATTAAGTCCCATTCATTGACCTTGTGCTGTTTGAGCAGGAAAGGCAGCAGCATCAGCATTCCTCCATCGTGGACAATCCACCACACATCAATGTTCCCATCTGTGAAGCGTTCATGGTTGCTTGGATAAAATGACACATTTTTGGGGACCATCAGAGCCAGGTGGGCAGCTGTTGTGCAGCGGACTGTGTCTAGGGCAGAGAAGACAACACACTGGCTGTGCTATTTACATATGTCATTACCATTACTGTACATAGGGCCATGGGGTCTCTGCAATGTCCCACCATCAAATGGCTGAAATACATCATAATTTGGTGTTGTAGATTTAGTTAGGAATGCTAAAGTAATGTTATGCTGATGACAGACAGAACTCAGTGAGAAGATGTTTTTGTATTTTTTCAATTTTCTTTAGTTTTTTTGTTTGTATTTTTACTGAGAAAAATGCTTTTTAGGTCAGTTTTAATGAACTTTTTTAAAATTTCATCCAAATCAATATTCCTGCTAATTGTTGACAATGCCAAAAAGAGCCAACAAAATGCCACAAAGAATTGCACATAATAAATGGGAAAATGTGTTTAAAGGGTAAACATTTCAGAAAACAATAATTAAAAAAAATCATCTCTATGCTAAGGACAAATAATAATAATGACATCCATTAAAATGAATGTGAAAAAGTAGATTGCTACATAATATTCCTATGACAATCTTTGAAGTTTATGTGCCCAATGTAGCAATTTATTTATAAATAAGTTTGCACAAAGAAATAATCAGAATCAATATTGCTGCAAAATAATCTGATAATGAATGTTTTTCTTTCAAACAGACACAGGTAGACCACAAAATATATATGGACCTCCAGCATTGGATTGAATTGAATTGATTATAAATGTTCAAGGAAGAATATTGTGATGTGCAGATTGGACTGCCAAACTTTGGGAAAACTCTTACTGATAAAAGTCTTCCAGGCTCGAGGGTCTTCACTCTGTCTCCAGCCGTATGGCCAGCCCATTACCACAGTGTTGTGTTTCATTCCACCCATACCACAGGATTGGATCAGGTGGGCAATGCCTTCCCGTACCTTAGTTGCCACAACAACTTGGCAGAAACCTTTGACCCGCTCAATCTCCATCATGTTCTTAATAGCCTAGAAAGACAGTAGCACCCAGATTGAATATTATATTATGGTTATTATATTGTATTATTATATTATGGTTATTTAAGTCATTATCAATTGACAGTCCAACCGCATATCTGATATTACAACTAAAGTCTTTATTCAGTAACATTTACAGAAAATCTTACCAAAAAAGTAATTTGAGGTGATTAATGACTTCCATTAGCATATGTCCCTTGATCTGTGTGAAACAGCTTAATTTAGCGCTACTAATCTAATAAATCCATGCTACAAAATAACAATCATAAACAATATAAGAATAATAAAACCATTTTTATAGAAGAAAATGCCTGATAAATATAGACCAAAGGATGTTCATGTGTTTCTATGTAAACTGTAATCACTTGTATCAATGCACAAGAGCAACTATGTACAATCCAAAAGGCTGTAGATATTTTTCAACCCTTTACCTGTTCAGCTGCCTGCATTTCCCCATAGCTTTCCAGAAAGTTGCCCTTTATGACAGAGCCAATGATCGTCAGACCTTTTCCTGCCTTCAGCTGTGAGGCGAAGGTGAGCATTCGTGGATATTTCACATGGAGGTCCTCATCTAGCTTTAACAGCACCAATAACTGTGGCCTGAAAAGAACAAATTACTGATTGATTAATTGAAAGACAGGCTTTTTTCACAACCATTGATGAACCAATTTAACAATTACAAATGGTTAAATCTGCATTGTGATAACCTAATTTAGTGCTGTGACAGAACTCAAGATAAGGATGAGAAAGTGTCTGTGGGAAAGGATGATAGATTGGGTTCTCACTGTATTTATTTATCACAAACCTTTGCTGACATAACATACTGTAAGTAGTTCAGTCAGCTTGGGTGATTGAACCATACGTTACAGGTCATCTGGTATTATTCAAAATGATGATAAGTATCTTACAGGACAGACTGATTACAAAATAATAGTTTCTACATGCTTGGTTGAATCTTTCCAATCTATTTCCAAACTAAGGTACAGAGGAGGTATCCTGATCCTATGCCAAAACCACTTCAACTGACTCCTTTTAATATGAAGCAGCAGCAACTTTACTCCAAGCGTCCCTGGACGATGGAGGAAACGTATAGAGGAAGCTCTTTTCAGTCGCTTTTATCTGGGATCACCTTCTCTCTGTCATGATCTATATCGCATCCTTATAGATGACTGGAATATGGATGGGTGGGTAAATTGACAGATTTGGTTTTGGTCTCTCGTGCTATAAATTAAGCCCTGAACGTCTATCCATCGATGCTCCATCCTCCCATCACTCAAAGCACTAAGATACTTAAAATCTCTCCACTTGTGACAATGACCGATCTATGATCTGGAGGAAGCAGTCCAACTTTTTCAGATGGAGAAGCATGTCCTCAGGCTTAGAGGAGCTTACTAACATCCCCGCCACTTCATGGTCGGGGGCAAATTGTGCCAGCTCACACAGAAGAACATAGCTTGAAGAAAGTTGAAATACTGAGGTTCCCAAGTCAGACAACCAGACAACGTCATCTTCTTGGTTACATGTTGAGATGCTGTCCATGAACACCACAAACAGGATTGGTGAGCAGGAGTCAAACCACACCGGAAACAAGCTTAAGTTGTAACGAGAATGCAGACACAAATTTTGCTTTGGTTACAGGAGTTTGGGTGGCCACATCATCATCCACAAAAGGACAAGATAATGAGACTTTTAAAGATTCACAAATCACATGTACACTGGAAAACCAAATTCCCATAACCCCATCATGGTTGGGGGTCAAGGAAATGCTGCAGCAGTAGAGTTCTGATCTCATGTTCTACTACAAGGATAAAAATCACACTGGATCTCCTGATTTAAAGGTTTAACTATATTTTTCTGTTGTTTTTTTTATGAATGTACATACTATAAGGACAAATAGATCTTTGTAGCCTGAAAATCCAAAACAACATACTAAATTCGACCAAATTTAACTCTGGATCAGAATGTTGATGCTGGACTGCATGTATTTATATTTTCTGTGCCTTTCTCTGCTTCCAAAAATAGCAAAAACATGGATGCTGTGTCACTGATGGAGGATAACTTCATCTGTTAGGTTATTGTAATCTGGGCTGCTAGCTTTCAGAAGCTCATAAGCAAACAAGACTTATTTTACATCTACCATATATTTTGCATACTAGATGACTCGAGCTTTGTGTAGTTCCAGTACATAAAAGGACCACACATACTGTATATTAACACTTTCTAGTAACACTGACGGATATCTGATGCAATCGTTTTTCCAGAATCTAAATACAGACTTGGCAACCTATTTCATTTGAACAAACAGACATGGTTGTTTACAAATAGAATAAAGTTGTCAGTATCTAATGATGGATTACTAATATTGGCTCCTGCCGCTGTTGCCATACCTCCAGTTCTTGGTGTGAGGAGGTCCTGCTTCAAGCCTCAGCAGGGCATAACGTGCAGCACTGAGAGACAGTCCTCTTATCCCATCTCCCCACTCCTTCTCTGCTCTAATTTTATTTATTATTCAAAAAAAAAAAAAGCTTAATGAGGTGACTTTTTGTTGATACACATCAGCTTGATGTATGCAGCAGTCAAATCTAGCCTAACAAAAAACAAGAAATAAGAATTCAATATAGTTGGACATCGGGTCTATACATACCCTTGGTATTCAATGTATTTGTAGATCATTCCTGCAATGCCCATGGCCACTATGGCATAGTACCAGGATGATATGAACATGAGAGCCAGGCACATACTCATGCCAAGGAATGATAAAGCCCTGCAGGTGTGATACATATGTAGTTATATTATATGTTTAAATACCAAAAACAATGACAGAATTAAACTAATAAAGCACTAATGACCAAAGCTTGTGGTTTCTCATGGGTCTCCCTCAGTGAAACTATGAAGAAATTTCTGCTTGTGAGGCAAAATGTGATTATCACAAAGAGCAAATGTTATTAAATAAACTAACCAATGGTAATATTTGAACCTTGGCCTCCAGTTGGGTGTCCGTAAGAGAGTTTGCACTGCACAAGCTAAGTTTACAAAGAGATAGCACATCAAGAAGAACCTGTTGAAAAGGAAAACACTGTCAAAACCAACATCTAAACGAAATAATTTACTGATTAATAAATTAGAACATAATTAAAAAGTTATTGTATTACACATTTCCTTCAACTCAGCAATCCATTAATGTGATTGGATACAGTGCTATGTGAACAGTTACCTTCTTTAGCAATGACCATTTGGCGCTAACCCTCTGTGTGGACAATGTCAGTGACTGCCTGCAGGGCAGCAGTCTTCCTCATGCTTGCATAAGCCACACCATAGCCATAACATATATCTGCATGTCAGTATCTTTTTTTTTATTGGTCTAATGTAATCTTCAAATTTTCTGAGAAACCATAATTTTGGGTTTTCATTTGCTGCAAGCTACAATTATAAAAATTGACAGAATTACTTAAATATTACTGTTTGTAATGAATCTATGTATGAATTTTATTTAAGTGAACTACAAATATAAAATAACGTTTTTGATGGTATTCTAACTTGCTGAGATGTAATTGTACATGGTTAAAATATATAAAAATATGTCTCATAATGGGTTTGTTTGTGGGGAAACTGTCAATGTATCATGTGATAAATTTTGCATCATATGTGCTTACATGGACAGGATGGGAGCAACCATGTCCAGTGAGGCAATAAGTATCCCCAGCTCAGCTATGAGGCCAGTTAGCAGCAGAGCCCACGTTGGCTCTCCATTAGCCTTTCCATGACCGAACACCTGGGAAAAAATCAACACATTTCCGTGCAGCAATGCAAATCATGTCTTATTTGGTTCTCTACCATTCAAATACATTTACAGATAAGCTTTTCTCAATGCAAATATTTGAACCACAACACACAGAGAAACATTGGGAAATTATTCAGAATGTAGATGCATTTTTAGAATACAAAAAAGGAAGTAATAAATTTCCCCCACCCTAAGAAAGGGAATAATGTTGTCCTTGGCAATAGCTTGTAAAAGCCGTGGAGCGCCGGTGAGGGACTGCAGGCCCGCACCAACAGTAGAGAAGAAGGAGCCAATGACAATAACCCATGGAGATGGCCAGGAGAGAGTGCCAACAACAAGGTTCTGTTGAACAGCATTTCCAAATCTGCAAAGCAGTAAAAAGTGAGTATGATCTGCAGTGATGATCAGGCAGTGTTTTCCTTATGTTCAATTAAATGTAAATATTCCACAACCACTGAAACTGTAAGCACCTAAATAAACTTACTTGTCCCTCAGGACTACTCCTTCTAAACAGGACCCAAACAGGACCACAGAACTTACATCTAGACATGTTGGTCAAGGAGCATAAAGTGGCACATGCTTGTATTTATACTACTGTAGCAAATTGGCTTTTATATTCAGTTTAAGGTAAAACATTGACAAGTGTGTGGTGATCAAAAGGTAGGATACAAACAAGTGAAGTAGTTGTAATGGCTAAAATTGTTCCCACAGGAATGGACTTTTGAGCATCCCTGAGATCACCGGATCTGTTAGAGCCTGCCATGATACCTGCAGAAAGAGAATACATAACTCAAGCACAAGTAAAAACAAATGTTACACAGTGCCCTCTACTGGCTAATTCCAACACTCCTGATTTTACTCATTGAACATTGTATACATTAAAAGGTTGGATACAAAAAAAAAACTATCCAAAAGATTTCAATAAAAAAAACTTGCTGTTTTCCCAGTCATATTGTATGTCATATAACCTAAACACTGTAACTCTTACCTGTAGCAGATGGGAAGAAGATCCCCACCAAAAGTGTAAAAGATGTAGCAATGTCTGCCGACACATAGTTGATGAAGTTCTCTATTGGACCGTGGACATTCACTGACTGCAGTCCTGCCTTTTCTAAGATCTCGCCTTTCTGTAAGTAGTTGCTCCACATGTTTTCTATTGCAGAAAAATATATTTAAATAAGTAGTCTCACATTAGATCAACATAAACTATTTAAATAAAGTAAATTTTTATTTCTATACAACAGAAATACATATTTGTATAGGACAAATGTATTCAAAGAAGACGCTAAAATTCAATTGAGCTTAATACAGAAAACAACTCAACTGAGTTGAATTTATATAGCAAATTAATGTAATCAGAAATTAATTGTGATTTACACAAAAACAATCAAACAACACAAAGAGTTCAACAATAACACAACGCATATAATTAACCTGCAAATGGATAGCAAAGATAAAACGCATAGAAATGGAAGCATGTCAAAACACATACATGGATCATTTTAAAATTGAAATTGTACAATAATCACTCAGCCAAATCAATGCTTTTTCAAAAAGTACCTTTTAAGTTTGGTTTTAGAAAATAGGTAGGAAGAGTGTTTTTTGATACTGCCTGGAAAGTTAAGGCAGGCAAAATCATTTTAATAATTAGGAGGTCAGTGTCCTAGGAGCAAAGATTTTTCGTGAAGGTATAGGGGATATTACAATCCCCAAACCACTCAGTAGTAATACTATCAACATGTAATATGAAGAATCTTAATATTAAGCCTTGATTTTACTGGGAACCAGTGTAAAAAGGCTAGCAGTTGTGTGATAGTATCTCTGCTGGAGGTAGCTGGTAATACTCTGGCTTCAGCCTTTTTTTTATTTAACAGCAGAGTTATAATTATTATTAATGTTGTTTTATTGATTTATAAAGCACTTTACAAACCCAAAGGCAACCAAAGTACTGTAGGTGTGTATATAAATAGAAGATGAAAATAAGATAATTAAAGCAATAAGCAATAAAGTACTTTGACAATATAAGTAATAGAACAGAATCAGAATCAGCTTTATAACCAAGTTTGCACAGACAAACAAGAAATTTAACTCTGGTACACCTTTCTGTCAATGAAGATTTTTTTTTATAGAAAATATATTTCTAAATGCAGCAATACAAGTACTGGCCTAATGGTTGTGCTCTCTGGAATTAAGGGCCAGAGAGCACAACCATTAAGGGCCAGTTTAAAAAGATGAGTTTTTAAAAGGGATTTTAAAAAAGTTTAAGTTCCAGGAGACCTCACTGAAAGCGGGACAATGTTCCAAAGCCTAGGAGCTACAGATCTGTCTTCCCTAGTCACGAGCCAAGTCCTGGGAACAACTAAAAGCTTCTGGTCTTGAGATATTAGAGATCAGCTGGGGATGTGTGGATGTAAAAGTTCTTTAAGGTTTGGAGGTGCCAGATGATTTAGACATTTAGAAACCAAAAGCAAAATCTTAAAAATGATTCTAAAAGAAACGGGCAGCCAGTGGAGGCAATACAAAATCGAGGGGATATGTACATCTCGTCTGGTCCTGGTTAGCAGATGGGCAGCTAAATGTTTAACCAACTGAAGAGGTTAATTAGAGAAAGGTCCTTCCCTCTATAGAGGGAGTTGCAGTAGTCCAGTCTAAAAGTAATAAAAGCATGAACAACCATCTCAGGGGCATCATGAGAAGGTTAATCTTGACTTTACTCATAAGCATCAGATGATAAAAGCTAGATTGGCCTACTGCACTGACCTGTTAACTGAATTTTTAAATCTGAGTCAAGGATCACCCCAAGATTCCTAACAGACACACAGTCAGAAAGGTCCAGTGACCCAACAGCAAGTTGAAAAGCAGCTAGAACACATCCTAAAGAAAGAGAGATGTTAACAAAATTAAAAGCCAGTGACCTACAGCACTAAATATCTCCTTCAACAATCTGGGAGGAATACTGTCACAATGACAATATAATAGACTCAGCTTTCTGAAATCTGAGAGATGGACATAGGTTCAAAATAATCTAAAAAACACCTGTACAGAAACTCAGAGCTACTGCAAAGAAAATCACACAGACCTGACCAGTGTGAGGAACATGAGAGAGAACCAGGAAATAATGATGTGAGACCTAAATCAACAAATCAAGCCCGAATCAGTCTTTCTGATTTCTGAAATCTGAGAGATGGACATAGGTTCAAAATGATCTAAAAAAAAGCTGAGAATACAGGAGATATACTAGGCTCAATGGTACAAATAAATATCCAAAAAATATAAAGTCTGTCCCTCGGTGCTGCGGAAGGTGCTAGTAAATGCATGAGTGTGTTCGTGGAGCTACGGCTCTGTGGATCCTTTGCAGCATTTAGTCTTAAAAGGAGCAATAACATCCCAAATACCCGAACAGAAAGGGATAAAATCATCCAGGAACTGATTAACATCTCCATCCTTTTGACACTCCGCACAGAGAAGCTGTAAAAGAGTCTGTAAAAGAAACTGAAAACCGCAGCGCTGTCTGTGCATTGACAAGGTGCCGGAAGCATGTAGAGGTGTGTAGACCAAGCAGAGATGTTAAAAGATGAAATAAAAAGAGGTAGATGATCAGAGATGCTAGTCTTGTATGTCTTTGACATCTTTGTGTAAACCATAAGTTAAAACCAAATCCAAGGTGTGTTCTTCATCATGTGTGGGATCACTCACTAACTGAGTTAAGGCAAAAGAACAAATGATGGAGCTGCGCATCATCGTCATAACATTAAAATGGTTTTTCATGTTTTCTAATAATAATTCCCATGGGAATGAATGCGATATGTCCAAGTCCAGAACCCTGTGGAACACCATTCATTACTTTGGTATGAACAGATGATTCATTGTATAGATGTACAAACCAAACCAAAGTCTAGAAGTAAAATATGAACTGGACCGCTTCAAATCAGCAACTCCACACATGTTTGCCTCAGTTGCATGTTAGATTTACCTCTGATAATCCCACTGCCCAATCCAGGAATTCCCTGTATCTCTGTCACGTTATTCTGGATAAAGTAATCATCACATTGCTCAGTACTGCTCAGGTTCCCACCAACGCAGAACCGATTCCACAGTTGACTGGGCACTGTAATGTTTCCCATTATCACAGTTTTGGCACATACATCAAAGCCATCTCTCACCAAAGTCCTGTTGCCCAACATGCATATCCTGCAGCAATAGAATGCAAAGAGGGTAATTAGTTACATATGTACAAAAAAGTACAAAACAACACTGATATTTAGATACCTAAAATGTTTATACAAACACACTGTTCATATACAAACGCATAAGAAAACCATTCACTTTTCTCATTACATACAAGTTCTACATTAGGGCTCCTAACAAATCCCACAACATCGTCCTCAGACACATATTTGTTTTAATAGCACTTACGGGAATTCTGGCGGATGAGTCATGGATTTGATTGCCCCAGCATAAATGGAGACAATTGAGATAATAACACAGGCCAGGAAAAGGGAGGCCAGCTTGTTGACATATTTGACCCCCACAAAAACTACCACAGCCATCAGGCTGAGGCACAAAGTGCCGTACAAACGCATGTTGTTTAGCAGGGCACTGTCTCGACCAAGATGATCAGCGGAGTGAAAAACAGCCGCTTGAGGGACCAGATATTTCTAAAGAGAAAAATGAAATTACAACAAATTGGTAAATGCATACAGTTAACACAGAATTTAGATGATGAATCATATATACCCTACATAAATACATGAATGTACAGTACTATTTAAATAGATTATTCAAAATGTTGTTCCCACTCAAAAATTACATTACTAGCAACAGGTTTAAGTATTTGTCACTCAATAAAAACAAAAATAAAAAACCTCACAAAAAATCTTGATTCAAATATTCAAGATATTCAGTAATATAACCATTTGCACAACAAGTTATCTTGGTACACCAGTTTATCATGAAGCCTTCATGCTTTGACAAAGTCTCTGTACTTCCCATATGTTTTTATTGGCTAACAATATTTATCAGAGCAGCATAACTTCATGGAGCTGTTTTTTTTTTACACACAGCTGTTTACTCTTAAAGCCAGATTAAGCAAATCAGTCACACCACAGGTCATAATGACATAAATACATGGTTGCTTTATCTTTTTACTGCATATTACAGACAGAAATGCAGCAGTGTTGGACTCTATTTAGTGACTCTGGACCACATTATACATTAGAATTACAGCAAGAAATATTTGGATTTAAGATAGGTGTGAAGAAATTATCTAAAATGCTGATCTTTTATCATGAATCAGCAAATCATGAAGCGTTTTGTTAAACATAATGCAAAAGCATGTCTAAATTATTGTTAGTTCTTGTTACTAGGATGTTTTGAAATCTTTCTGAAAAGAACTGTGCAGATCCAGAGGCTCTGACAGCATTTAGCAAAAGGAAACAATTTGCTCCAGTTTTAACCTCTTGGCACTAACTTCCAGGAAAGTTAAGAAACATTTTTTTTTTTTTCCCCGCAAATAAATCTCTTAATGACTAAAACAATTGCATCTAAAACATCACATGGTTCTGCATGCTAGCAGCAAACCACTCTCTGACCACAGACTAAATTGTACCTCCCAGAGTTTCTAAAAGTAGAATGGAATTCAGAGGCTATAAGGCTCTTGGCTTGGGGAAGTAGTTTCCATTATGACATGTTGGTCATAATGATGCCTGCTTCAAAAAAAAAAAAAAAAAAACATATATAAGGCTTGCATTTAGGGATTTTGATGATAATGAGCCTGGTTCTGGGGACCCTGAGCTATTCCCATCTTATTATTAACTTCCCACCTCTGTCAGCTCTGTCTAGGTTTTTCTTCACAGCTTTGGTCTTGTTCTTTACAAAAAACCATTTCTAGGGAACACCTCATGAAGCTCATCGAGAGAATGCCAAGAATGTGCAAAGTAGTAATCAAAGGAAAGGCGTCTATTTTGAACAATATAAAAGATACTTTAAATTTTTTTTAATAATTCTTTGTATGCATAATTCTATTTATTTTGCTTCATGCTGTAGTTTTGATCTATTGAGTATGTATCTATATTGAGTGACAAAGGTGTGTCCAGACTTTTAATTGGTAATGTAGATGTCATGACATGTTGGCTATTTTAACTATTCTACTATATTTCATTTAGCCAAAACTATAAAACATTCAAGTTTTTTTTAATTAATGAGAATCACTTCTACACATTTTATATCAGAAAAAATGCTATTGAAATATAATTTTGAATAATTAGATGTGTCGGATATTGCAAAGGGATATCTTTATGTACTATACTTGATCTTAAAGAACCAATAACGCACTTTGTTTTTCATAACTTAGTATGAGATATTAGTGGAAATGTAATGGAGGAATAGCATTTTAACAAACTAACCAAGAAGATTTCAATGGCTCCAAGAATGTACATAGCAGAGGCAAAGGTGGTGCCCAAGTAGAAGCACAGACCCACAGCTCCTCCAAACTCAGGGCCAAGTGAACGTGAGATCATGAAATATGCCCCTCCAGCTAGGAAAGAGAAGAACAACAGTCACACATTAAAAGTATATGTAGATTTACACTGTGTTTGGGGGCAAACTGGATAAAGAGCCTCAGCATTTCCATTGAAGCATGCACTCTTTGGCAAGTGTGTATACATAGGCAGCAAGGACAGTTCAATTTTCTAAGGATCTTTAATAACAATTTAGGTCTTTCCATCTCCCATAGCTTTAAATTTGACTATGTTGCCTACGACTTTGCTTTATATGTAAGGATATTAACTGAATTCTCCAGCTACAACCCTCAAAACGTGCAGTTTTTGTTGTTTTATTTATAGACAGGAGATGGAGCAAAGAAGCTGCAGTTTGAACTCTAATATCCAAACATCCTGTGGGCAAGTAACTGAAAGATCAACAGAGATGTGTTTAAGTTACATTATTGAAGATTCTGTCAGCTAAAGTGCTGTATTAAAGAGGAACATTGCTGTATATGAACACACAAATTAATCCTGCAACTATTTTAACAAAGAAGACGGAAGGAGAAAATGAGATATATGACCTATATATATTGTAAACTTTATTTCAGGCAAACTAGGGTAAATGGACAAGAACTAGTTCAAGTTGGAGCTGTGAATGTAGTTGAAATATTTAGGTGATGAACTATAAACATGAATCAATTCATTTTAACCTGGCTGAATGCTAGCACTGCGAACACTGCAAACAGTTTCCATCACAAAGCTGTTAAAAATTAGGCAAAATTACACTTACAGAATAGGTAAAACATCAGGGTAGTGTTAAATAGACTGGAATTGTCTGGGTTCCACATTTTACCTGGAACAACACCGTTAGTAGCAATGGCACTCATGGATATGGCTGTTAGCATCGTCTGTAAGAGAAAAGAGGAAATATGAGGTTAGAGCATATTTCTAAAAAAATTGGTGTAACTTCACATCCGTTAGCCTTCCATAGCAAATAAATAATGTTAAAACACACTTTCCTGAAAGTGATGACAAATGTGGAATAACAAAACGCAACTGTCTGTTCTTGTAAAAAGAAAATCGATTGTTTTGTTGGGATGCTGACACAATTACTGCACAGCTCATAAGGATAAAGGACTCTGGTGACACAGTTGGTTGTAGGAAAGTGCAAACAAATTGGAAAAGAAAATATGTAAAATGAAGAAATGTATCTGGCTAGAATATACAGGGTTTTATAGTAAACTTAATTCATTCAAATGGCACTCAAAACAGACCAACATAATACTACAAATTTAAGATCAATGGACTGAGAGAAAGATTGGCAAAAACAGTGAAGGATGGGGCGCAGTCAAAGTACCCAACTACTCAATAATATGCATATTTGCATTGATTCATTCTTGTCTTCTTCTTTTGCAATAGCACTGTATATGTAAACATCTGCTTTAAAAATCCTTTTTTATTTCCCCCCAAATTTTTATGTTTCTATTTGTTTCTGTCTGGATAATGAGAATAAAATGGAACCAAAGTCAAATTCCCTGTTTGCGTGCACAAACGTTTCGTTGACTAGTTCAGCAATAAGAGAGACAACAAGAGAGACTTTGTCAGAGGTAAAAGTAACCAAGTGTGTGGACATTACACATGTTCATACTAACACACGAGCAGCACATGAGGACAATCAGAAGGGACTGTATGATGCCGGCCATCCCCACAATCCATGTGAGCCGAAGGAAGAGAATGACCCCAAAGATGTTCTGGAGACACGGCAGGTAGACACCCATCAAAGTGCCCATGTTGGGAGACTAGAACAGACAAAGAGGGGGGGTGGGTATAGTGGAGTGTTGAGCATGACATTTCCGGATACAAGTGTAGAGATCATTAATATTGATTGATGTACTTTTTAAAGGTCATTCAATCATGTTATCAGCACTTTGCATGTATTTAGGTCTTACATGGGCACAGTCTAACTGCAGACTGCCCTACTTCATAAGCAATCTATCAATAAGCCGTAATAACTTAGATGAGTGCGCACAAGCGTGAGCCAACAGTAGGGTATAATGTTTCCAAACCTAAAAGGACTGCCTGTACATATGATACAAAAACAAAACTAGACTCTTGACCTTGGGGGTCTTCCTCCGTGAGGCCTCAGCAATTTCTTCCTCTTCATGCTCTTTGGCACCCTGCGTGATGTTAGTGTAGTTGACCAAGCGGCTGAGGAGAGAAGAAACCTTCGGCCGGATGTCAAGCTCTTCCTGAAACAGGAGGTTATCTGAAGGTGATTTACAGGTGGATTTGGGCTTATCATAATGGATGCATTGTACAGCAAAAGCAACAGACCTCAAATAAAGCCAGGTTCCTGTCATAGAAGTCATTCTTCCTGCCAGTGGTATCAGCATTGTTAAGAAAAGGGCTGTCTTCTTTGTGGTTCACATGTTCTGTCAGAGCAAACGATAAAAGCATCATTTTTAGGCTTGAAATAAATTTTATTTTAAAAAAAAAGCAATATGACAACAGTTATTGATGTAAAAGCTGCAACTGTTAAAAAAGCTGCATGAAAAGTGATGCCAGAAGGAAATCTTCATTCATATTTCAAGAGAAATGTATAAATCGTACATTTTGGTGGGCCTTTAAAAATCCAGTCAAATTGCATCAATTTACTACTTTTACGTTTTTTAAACTCCATATCTCCATGTAGCCAAAAGTCTTTTTTTTACTACAGCTGTATTGTGCGCCTTTGCGTGGCATGCTAGAAGAAAGATGCCACTGACCTATTTTGTTTGTTTTAGCCTAACGGCAGACATACAATAAAAGAAGAAAATACATCAAATTTGCTTTGAAAATATGAGCTCAAAAAAAAGAAGATAGTTCACGACTTTGATTCCAAATCTGAAACAATTGGAAAAAAAACATTTAACCTTCCTTTGGTGTTGGGGTCACCACTGACCCGTTTCAGTTTTTAAATACATAAAAGTACCACATACATTTTGTTTATGACATCGAGGTTTTAAAATACTCTGGTAAAAATTATGAACTTTGTTGTGTTGAGGTCACCCTGTTATTATAAATGATTTGAAAAAAAGAATTTTTGCCCAAACTGAAACAATTTTACCACACTAACACTATCAGTCAGCCCACTGACAGCCAGATGCTCTCCCAAACCTGAGTCCTACATTAGGGCTTCTTTTTCTACTTGTAAACTGAAGAACATCTCCGTGCAACAATGAAAACTGAGACATAAACATTAGGGCAGCAGCTGTAAATGACCCCGGGCTCACAAGATTTGCTGTGACAAGAATAAGCGACATCAAGAATTTTTTTGATTTGTTCAAGCCATTGACACTGAAAAAGGTTATAATCGCAATGACAAACCTGGAAGGACAAAAAGTCCATGGCGACAAATGCATCGATTTTGATGAGGAATACATGGATTCCTACATTGGTGTTCTTCTTCTTGCTGAAGTTTACAGACCCAGCAATGAGGCCATTGAAGGCCTCTGGGCTGCATTGTGTGGCAGAAATATTTATAGAGCACCAATGTCACTTCAAAGCTTTTAAGCACCCTCAGATTTAACAAAAGAGACACTCGAATGAAATCTGACAAGCTTGCTTCCATTTGGGATGTTTGGGAGAGATGGTTGAAACTTCTTCCAGTCATGTTCAACCCAGAGCCAGATGTGACAGCTGATGAAGGTTTTGTCCCTTTTTCGTGGAAAATGCCCCTTCCACCAATATATTCCAAGTAAGCCAGGTAAATATTGGATAAAACACAATAACATGTATTTTGAGTAATTGTTTTGTTGATTTTAGGACTGGGGTCTAACTTGAACACCATGAATAGTAACAGAAAGCTAACACTACAGGAAGGTGAATTTGCATATATTAAAATGTCATTGTTGAAAGATTTAGAAAACAATGGTAGAACTGAGATAAAATCCAAAAGGTAAAAAACCTGAAAAATCAGAAGCAAGTTTGCTTGGTTAGTAATTAAAAATGGAAAACAATTTATTTTTTTATAGTCTTCTTTTGAAGCTTTTAACTGTCACTGTTAATTTTAATTGAAAGATCTTAACAATGTCCATGAAGCAGAAACACATTTCACACAGCAAAATGGGAAAAGAAGACCAATAATAGCATTACACGCTGACAAGCAAAGTCCAGGTGATAAACAGGCAACTAATTAGATTTCACATTCATTTATGTTTGCTACTGAAGGGAAAAAAAATCAAACAGAGATAAGCAACACTGCTGTGGCAATTATTGCACACAAAGCATTACAGTAAACTTTAACCGCACACCCTCACACTCGCAGACATGCATGCACGTCATTACCAAGAAATTAGCTAACCTTGAGTTATTAGAGCATGTAAACTTCAACAGGCAGCTTCTTGAAGCCTAAATTAATCCTGCAACTAAAAGCTGGCCTATTTACCGAGGGGGCATGAAATGGAAAAGTATTCTCAACTTTGCTGCGTGACCTTCAAGGCAGGTCCTCACTCACCTGTGCTGTGTGTCTCACTGCTGCCGAAAATGCTTTGAGGAAGCATAGTTATGTGCTGTGTGCAGTGTGCAGGAGCGTACCCTGTGCTCCAGATTGGGGAATTGACACTCTCTATCCAGGACACCCAGTCACCCATAGTGAAAACTCATTCTGGGACCTGATCTAACACATGGTGTACAGACTGCAGGGGGGGGGGATTTGTTGTAATTCACTTTTATGTGCAGGTACAGACACACATACATAGTTGTGTATCATGAATTTGTTCATCACACAACTGAGACGCAGCTTACAGTTTGTTTTGGGGAGATAAACCAAAAACTTCAAGCAGTTGTTTAATGACAAAGGATCGCAGACTTACAAGAAGGTAACTTACTTTTTGTTTGCATAAAACAGAAACATTTATCTCCTACTTTCAGACTTGTATCCTGACAACACATTAATAAAATGCAGACTACATTCTTACACATACATGCAAACAATAGCAGATAACAAAACTGAGGAATATGTTGTATAGTATGTGCTTGGGTTTCAAGTTAGCTCCCTAAAGGATATTCATCACCATCATCATGAGTTTGGATTTGCCATTAAAACATACATCACTTTGCAAAAGTGCTCGTAGTCCTTTTTTGTCCTTTTTTTTAATCTTTCCTTAAATTACAACTTTAAACTTCAATGTAATTTATTGAAGTTTTATAAGACAGGCCCAGCACAAATAGAAAGTAGTTCATAATTGGTAAGTTTTATTTATTTATGTATTTTTTACAAATAAAAATCGAGTTGCATCCAGTCTGTAGGCATAATGGACTTGCAACCTGCTAAGAGTGTGCCCTCCTTCTTGCCTAATGACCACTGGAGATAAGAGCCAGCACTCCTGACCCTGCATGAAGAAGTGGGGATGGATGGATGGATGGATGGATGGATGGATGGATGGATGGATGGATGGATGGATGGATAGATAGATAGATAGATAGATAGATAGATAGATAGATAGATAGATAGATAGATAGATAGATAGATAGATAGATAGATAGATAGATAGATAGATAGATAGATAGATAGATAGATAGATAGATAGATAGATAGATAGATAGATAGATAGATAGATAGATAGATAGATAGATAGATAGATAGATAGATAGATAGATAGATAGATAGATAGATAGATAGATAGATAGATAGATAGATAGATAGATAGATAGATAGATAGATAGATAGATAGATAGATAGATAGATAGATAGATAGATAGATAGATAGATAGATAGATAGATAGATAGATAGATAGATAGATAGATAGATAGATAGATAGATAGATAGATAGATAGATAGATAGATAGATAGATAGATGTCCCTTCCCTGTCCATGTTGAAGAATAGACCCCCTCACAGCATGATGCTGCCATCCCTGTGTTTCACAGTGTGGATTATGTGTTCAGGATCTTAGTTTTATACCACATAAAGTGAGAATTGTGTTTTAAAAAAGTGTCCAGTCAACATACTCTCCTAGCTGAGTGGATCCCTACAGCTCCTCCAGAGTTACCAGAGGCCTCTGGGCTGCTTCTCTGATTTGTGCTCTCCTTGCCCTGTTTGTCTGTTAAGGTCAACAACTATGTCCTGGTATGTTCGCCTTTTTGACAAAACCCTTCCATTTTCAGATAATAGATTAAACAGTGCTCACTGTAATATCCAAAGGCTGGGATATCATTTTTAAATTCTGAGTTTATCTTTTCTATAACTTTATCTCTGAACTTTCTGCTGTCTTTGGTCTTTTTGACACTGTGTGCTCCCTAATGTTTTCCTCATTAAACCTCTGAGACCTTCACAAAACAAAACCTTTTATTAATTTCTAATTACATATACAAAATAATTAAATTTCCTAATCTAGTAACTTCAGACAGCAATAGATTACATTTCATTTTAAATTAATGGCTATCAAATGGAACAGAATACGTACACACACCATATTTTTCAGACCTTTAATTTGTAAAAAAAAAAAAAATTAAATAAATGTTTCCACTTCATAGTTACCCAGTAATCTGCATTAAAACCTTTGCAAAGTACATTGAATTTTATGGTTTTAACGTGATGATATGGAAAAAGATTTTGTGTATAAACATATAAATATGGAAGGGCAACTGGGACTGTCTGTGTTTGCAGACTGTTTGCAAACACAGACACGTAGTGCCCTCTAGTGTGGCTTGAATGTATTGCATTGCAGAAAAAAGAGGGATGGGGCATGATCTTCTTCTTTTGTTTAGGAAAATTTGGAATTTGATACAAAAGAAAAGATAAAACAGGACCAAAAAGTATAATGTCTCCACAACCTTTCTAGCGCCGCGTTCAGTCCAATCAGTGCTTCCCTAAACATAATATTGTCCAATATGTGACTAGCCTTATTTTTTATGGGCTAAGGAGACAGCCAGGTTCTCTAGCTAATAAGCAAACATTGAAGGTCTAATTTGAAAGATTAAGTAGCCTGTTATGAGCACAAGTGAGTTATGCTCTGTGCTCAGAACAGCAGTCTCTACTCAACCTGTGCCTACATGTCATACACCATGTTCCCAAAATATGTAAAAGCCCCAACAAGGAGATCAAAGAGTTGTGCATTTGCAGATGGGTTTCTCTGGAGAGAGAACTTAATCACAGCTTCCTTTAAAGTGTGCTTGTAAGATAGCATCTGAGAGAAGGATTTTAAGATTTTTAGGGAAAATATGTCATACTCATTAATGGCACCCAAGCTATGTTCACTATTAATGCTTTAAGGATGATTAAAAACAATATAAGCGATTAAAACATTGGAAATTCCTGTAGGACACTGACAACGCATATATACTTTTAAAATAATATAATAATAATAATTTAGGTTGTTTATTGATTATGCTGAACATAATCCATTCTATTGTACATAAAAACAGATCAATGGCCGGGGCAGATATTAAGGTCTGGCAACACGTTAAAACTATTAGGTGATTTACAAAGGTTAAATTAAACAACTTTCAAACATAAATCCAACTTTATCTTACAGTAATCTGTTGGCACTGCTTAAAGTGGACTGGAAAACATCGCTTTCATCAGCTTTAAGTTAGGAAAAAAAGTCCTCTTTGCTAAACCTTCTCTTTATGCATAATTTAAGACTTTACCCTAGGAGACCAAAATGTTAAAGCTCAAAACACTGTAATGGCAATGCTTACACACCCTTGCGGGTGGTACATTTACGTGTGCACATATGCATGTGTGAGCATGGTTTAACTCCACCTGAAGAGTTGCTGAAGCCATGTGTATTTAATAAGCTTTAATTCAGACTTATGTAACTTTCGGTTGCTATGAGTAAGGGTAAATGACAAGACACATTCAAAATTATGTCAATTACAAGTAACAAAGAAATATAATGTCAGCCTAATTTATTTGAATTACTGGTTGAGATGTGAAAAAGGCCCGAAAATAAATTACAGCTTTTATCAAACTTAAAACAAAAAAAACAACTATTAATTTGAGCACATTTATTCTGTTGGGAAAAATTATTTGGTAAGGAAAAAAAATATATAAATGTTATTCTTAGGGTGAAAGATGCCACTTTTTGCAGTAGCTCACTAACAATGAGGTAGGGAGTTTTTTTTTTCTGTCTCCCTCACTATCCTGCTCACTGTATGCAATGTGAACATATATTGGGCCTCGTTCAGGCTCGTAATCAGTGGTTGAACAAAATAGGTATCTGTGTCATATCATATTTTTACCCCACATTCAGTCATGGAAGTTCCTAGAAGGTCACATAGGACAAAACAAAATCTATAAATTGTTCAGTTAGATCTATTTTAGAGGGATTTTTCATGGTATCAACAACTGTGCAACAAGTGATTTTGTTAAAAGCAATTATTTCCTAACCAATAAATGTAGCTAAATTCACAATGGGATTTTTGGTGTTAGAAAGGTTTCTTAGACAAATAAATAAAGAAATTAGTAAATAACTAACTAAATAAATAAATGCTAATGGTGCCAATAAATGTGGCAGATACTAAATGTGTGCAGAATGGCCTGACTGATAGAAAGATGTGTACTTCCACATTGCTTCAAATTTACTTTATTTGCGGTGCTATTTTAATACACTGAAAGACCTGTAAGATATATGTGACAGTGACACTGGATTAAGCAACCATAACCAAAAGCTGCATGGTTTCTACTCATGAAGTTATAGAGTAGGTTGTTTGTGTACAGATTTCAAGGTATTTTAAAGCCTGGTCCATGTTGAAATCAGTCCCAAAGCTGGAACACTTATTATTATTATTTTGAAACTGCATTGGGGGAAATAGTCCAGATATTGTAACAATTTTCAACCATCTTCTCTGATTTCTTTCTTTTGAGTTATGATAGAGAAAGTGAGTCAAAAACACATAGTTCTGCTACTGTGTTTGCAATTAAACAAATTAACAAGGGTACAGTTATGTTAGAGTAAAATGAATCAAAGTGAAAGCAGGATACAACTATTTAAAGCTGGCGATTTGTCAGATTTAAACCAGCATGTCTTGGTTTCCTCTGGTGACAAAATAGAAATGGTTAAAATTGCACAAATTCTGAATACATTCCAATACACCAAATTAAAAAAAAAACACAAACTTACAGTCCTCAAATAAAAATAAATGCTGTGGACAATGTGTTTACAATGAAAAAGAAAATTATTCTAAAGATTAAATCATACTTCAAAGACCTGTTCAACATATTTCAGCAAATCCTATTATAATGATCATGAATAAAACAATACACATTGTAAGACTACCAAACAGATGCTGCAAAGGTATAAGCTGTTTTTTTAAGTACATTAATGAAATTTGAATTTGCTCTTAAATGGAGCAAATTAGCTTTCTTCCCACCTTAGCCTGTGGAAAGAAACAAAATAACTCTGAACAATACGGTATTAGCTGTACTTACTATTTCATGCAGAGTAAATCCTAAGCTGAACAGAGAAACACTAACCTGCTGTGTCATGAAGCAAATCATATCAGCTTTGATGTGCTCTAATGATGAAAAAGGAATGGCAGCTCCATCTGATCACCTCAGGGGGTGAAGGTGGGCAGGAAGGGGAGCATGGTACTCAAGCACAAACTTCTAAAAAGACAGATATGAACTAAATGAGGATGTCAGTACACTGTTCATAAAATGTAATACCTTTGGAAATTTTTCAGGGTTTTAAAATGTTTTGCTTGACTTGAGTTCTATTTGTTAGTGCCACTGTCAAAAATAATATGTTCTACTGGAGAAATACATTGGGACAATGATGTGCCTTTGCTATATTCTCATGATATATTAACAAAATTGTATTAATAATACAAATATGAACAGTCAGTTTGTATTCAGATCTAATCATGTAGGAAAAATACCTATTTGTTTAAAAAACACATACCAAAACCAAGAGCCGGTTAAGTACTGAAACAATCAGTCCATATCTTCTTTAAATACAATCCTTGCTATTGAAAGTTGTTTACATTTAATTTGTTTACATTAAATTTATTTTGACTTGCAAAACCAATTTTAATTTTAGGGTTAGCTACCTACACAGAATGAATCGGATGATCTGATAAGATGTGGAGGCAGACATTAGATATTAGAAAACAATGTCAAGAAAGTTCAAAAATGAAGGTTCAAAAGTCCTATCCAAAACTTGGGGAATATGCAACTATCAGCAGTCAAAAGCCAAGTTGAGTTGAATAGAAATGAACAGGAAAGCTTAACTGGATGTGACAGAAAAAGAGATTAAATGTTGTTGTAGAATAATCAGCAAAATAAAATACACATCTGAACACGGCTCATGTATTCACATTTTTAAGGATATCATCAATTACAACTTGAGGCACAAAAGAGATATGAAAACCAAACCAACAACTGAAGTCACAGAAAGGCAAAGTCAAGTCCAAAATGAGTATTTATATGCTTTCAAAACATCTTTTTCTCCCATGATGGAGAAAATGCTTGACACATTCCTGCTTTTCCTGGATTTTCTTTATTTCCTACTTTGTTCCCACATTATACCAGTTTTTCTCACTTAAAGTATGTGGCTATAGTTCAGATCACAATATCTCACTTCTCTATCACAGGGACTTACAAGAAATGATGCACACATATATTTTCTTATTTTCTATAAATAAATAGAAAAAATCAGAAATGTTTAATGTGGATTTATATTTAGCCCTTCTAAGCAAAACTTAGAAGATAAATGGCAACACCCATTCTCAAGACGTTTGGATCCTCTTACATTTTTTTTCTATGATTTCCCTGTCTACCTCCAATAATCTTCCCCTACACTCTGGACAGCTGCTCTGTCTAAGAAACCTCTGAGGTCATGGTAGAACAGCTGTATATATACTGAAATCAAATTGCACACAAGTTGACTTTATTTACTAGGGGTGTAACGATACACAAAAATGATGGTTCAGTGCATATTTGGATTTTAACTTCATGGTTTGGTACGTCGCTTCAATCAAAAGAAATACATAAAAATAATTTTTTTTATTTTTACGTTAGAGATTTAGTTGAATTTTTTTCCCTGAAAAAAATTGTATAGGTAGGCATTGACAATGCCTGGATAAATAGATTATACAACAATACAACCACTTGAAAACACTCACTGGTAATGTACAGAAATCTTTAAACAAGACTGTGGTCATATTTGAGACAAAGCATGTTTAAATCACTTTGGAGTTGTTTGGATATATAGACAACCTAGTTTTTCAGCTGTGCCTGAATGCATCATCAACAGCTGTTGGGAAATCCCTGTAGGGAGTTTGGGCTGATTGGATGGTACCATTTGGATGTCAGCTGATTTTTCTCCAGTGCCACTGATGTTTACATTGCACTTGAGGTTGTTGTGCTTGACCTTGTCAGGAACTAAACTGGGGCAATAAAGTTTGTAAAAAAAAAATGGAACTGAAAAAAAAACATTGAATCTGAAAAAAAGTTGAAACCGAAGGAATAAAAGTTGAAACAAAAAAAAAAAGAAAGTTTAAGTTGTTGAAAGACGCCTATGATGACATAGAGTTTTGTTTCAGTCCACCTTTCTTTATGCACTGTAGATGCACAAGAAACCTTAATGTTTTCTAATTACAGTAAGTTTAATGATAGCATGGAGTCCTCTTTGTTTTGTTTTGGTGTCACTTTTAAAGTTGTGATACAGAACATTGCATTGTGCACTTCATTCTGCACATAAACATTCTGCTTGGGTTTAGGTATAAAACAAGCTGTATTCATTCAGTGCACATGCATAACAAACCAACAGGCCTGTGCTGGGTATTTTTTGGTATGTACCTTGTAATGTTACCCCTCAGTTGTTTATTAATTCAGCCCTTAAATATGAAATTCATTAATTTCAGTCTGTAGTACAACTTTTTTTTAACTTTTATTTACTTTTCTTTATAATGCCACTGCAATGTATTTTTTATGTTCTTTTGTTTGTCACTGCAAAGTTGTAATGCACTTGAATTGTCTTGTTGCTGAAATGTGTTATATGAATAAACTTGCCTTGCCTTGCCTGATTATGTGGCCTGTGAAAGCCAATTGTTATCAGAGCAAAGGGGGCTGAAAAATAACACAAAGTTCAGATTTTGGTTTGAAACAAATTATTTCCGCCACTCAATTTTACACTAATTTGTGTTAGTCCATCAAATAAAATACAAACACATTCATTTAAAACAGACAAGCAAAACAAAAAGTGTAGGGCTCTAACAACAAAGATTTGAACTAACTATTGAAGTGTCAAACAGCATTGAGTAATTTTCAGAGAAGTTTTCCAAACAAACATAACAGAGGCAAGATGTTCAACATTCCCTTACAGCAAACATTCACTTAAATTGAACATCAAAAAAAAAAAAAAAACATCCTAGACGAGACATTTAATCTCTTTTTGGCTATATTTTTTCATGTATAATTAAGCTACATTTATTTTATCTGAACAAAGAGATCACCTACATAGATTGCTAGATTTAAAAACTGAACGATTTTCAAATAATCTTTTTTTCTATGCTATTTTCAGGATTTTGCAAACAAAAAACCCTGTTACTTTAAGTTAGTTACTGGAAAATCCTTAATCTACCATCTTTACAGCCTCTGTAAACATTAGATCTAAAGGACCATTGCTACCATGTTAAGGAAGCTATTCTTTTTTTGCAGTTTTATTTTTTTAATTAAAGGGAGATCTTAAATTCCAGAATTAGCTTTATGACTTAATCGGCTTCACGGTTGTTTGCCCCCAAACCATGTTGGCCAAAACTTTATTCATTTACATTAATATATGTGAAGAATTCTCTTGAGAGATTAGATTTTTAAATGTTAAACTGCAAAATTTCATGGGAACAATTATGATGGAGTGTAACGAAGAACTTTTGAGTCCAAAGAGCTATTTCCTCCCAGCAGAACTAAGAAACTAAAACTATGTTTTAAAACGTAACTCCTCTGCTTTCTGCATATGACAACGCAGCAGGAAAGTCCAGAAAAAAAAAAAAAAAACAGTTTCCACCCTTAACACTATTTCTGGGCATACAGTTCAGCAGTGCAATAACCACAATGTTGGTACTGCCCTGTGCTCACAGTGCTGAGTTCAGAGCCTGGAACAGATTTAGCACTGTGTCACTTCCTCCATGCATCACACGTCACACTCTGGACAAGGACTCATAGCATTAACGTGGTCAAGCCAGCCAGACCACTTTCCCACCCAGTTTTTTTTACCCACTTTTTGGAAAAAGTAAGAAGGGAGTAATGTGATTATGTATGAGCTTACAACTGCTCTATATGCAAGTCCCTAACACCAGTTTCATCATACAAATACAACATACAAATACAGAAAGTCTAATAAAATGTTAAATTCAGGATACAGACAAGCGTGCTGCTTTAAAAATGCAAATTATTCCAATTGTTTTTCATATTTCAGGGTTGCTTTAATCAGTGACAAACTGAATGTACTTCATCGTTCAGATTGATTGAACCTTAAGGCTCTAATAGTTCAAGAAATTCCCCTTGATTGGGTTGTAAAGTATTATGGCATCAAGTTTGCATAAATATTTGAGGTGTGCTAAAAAGTTCTGACAGAAAACAAGACATTTGTCTCTCTCTCTCTGTACTACTAGAGGGGATTTAGCTGCAATTGGAGGCTTTTTTACATTCCAGGAATTTACAAGGCAACAACTGAAGCAACAGACCGGACATACTACATTTTTATGATTCAAATTTCATCTGAAGCATCAATCAAACATTGTCTTCTTCAAAACCGATCCACTGACATATTCACAAACCTACAGATTTATTTAGAAGCTTATAAAAACACACTTTTATTTTAACCCTGGTCCTCTTCATGTTTTCAATGACAAAAGTGCCACAACCAAGTACACATCAGTGTAACTTCAACTGTATGCTACACGTTAGTGAGAGGGATTGTGCTCAGCCTATCCTTAGAGTAACTGGGTGCCTTATTTGAAGACACGCCTTTGTGAGTCTTTCACGTAGGGAGCAAAAAAACAAGTGTGGTTTCTCTGGTTTCAGCCCATATAAACAGACGCTACTTTCAGAAAAAATGAAATAAAACATGTCCAAGCTCTATCCACTCTCTATTCCTTTCTCCATGCCTTCCGTCTGTTGTTGATAACGTATGTGCTGGCCTTGCTTCTTCTGTGTTGATTCAAGTGAATGACAGCTAAGACATGCAAAGGCAGAGATGCAATGAGGGAGACATTAGCTTGGGTGTTGTAAGCAACCAATCTTTTTTTTTGTGAAAGGAGATCCTCTCCTGGCACAAAGAAAGCCCCATCTTTTGTGCGAAGATCTACAGAGGCCCACCCCCAGTGAGTGTTTTTTCCCAACAGCTCTCACCCCTTTTATTGTTTTCCCTTCGTTACTAAACTGGGCTTGCATTTTTGTTGTAAACTTACATCAGAAGGAAAAAGGATGTACAGAACATACAAAAAAATAATTTTTCCAACCTTACCTAAAATAAGCTGTTAAAAATAGATCTGCTTGCTTTAGTAATACATTGTCTGGCCATAGACTATTGCCATGGTAACCATTCAACCAGATGTTCACAAAGCTCCCAAGACAAGACCTGACTTGCTTGGCCTGTAATTTGAGCAAGTAAAGAGATATTATAAAGTTAATGGTCCGCTTTTCCAGCGTCTGATTTTCCATCTATGATTAAAAAAAACTGTAAAAGTTATGAGACTTACCTTCAGCACCATCTTGATGGTCAGGGCAGTCCTGTCCAGTGTCCCTGTGGTCGACCCAGTTAATCCCTTCTAAACTGTCATAGCTGGACTGAGCCTGATCCTTCACTGGTACGACTGTGAAGTGAGGCATGTTTTCATCCCTCTTCTTTTCGTTCCCAGCTCAAACTCAGCCTAGTAGGCTAGCTGTTAGCCAGCCACAGTTCAACTCCCACTAATGGCAACTACATTCCACTACACTGCGCTCACTTCCTCTGAAGAACATTATCATACTCCCCGCCCCCAGGCCAGCCTCTGATGGGCTTTTTTGTCTATACTGAACCAGTCTGGAGGTCTGGGGAGCGGTGCATATTGAAAGAAACCCACACCCCTTCAACTAGAAGGAGTGACATGGCACTTTCAGTGCAAGCTTTGAACTGAGTAGTCATGCATGCATTTTCTCTAGTCTCTAATCATGAAGGACTACGCACCATGGTTGAAAAAAGTGTAGGGTGACCCCTGCCTGATGTCTCTGTGTCACAGTGACAGCTAACAGAGTGGCCTCTGTCTGCTCAAAGGTTCACATCAATATTTTTCTGTACATGACCACCTTTTCCCAAAACACAGACAGACAAATTGTGGCAGTAAGGGATGATGGTAAAAGTTACAAAAAAAAAGAATATTCAGACAGCTTCTCAAAATTGGAGGAGACAAGCAATGACTCTTGGCCCCCATGTTTAATAGGTAAATAATTAGATGTTATTGCAGCCTCTGAACCCAGGAACATTCTGCTTCTTTACACAAATTTGACAAATTCTACACTGAATGAGGATAGCTATATGTTAGCTGTATGTTGTTTATTGTCATGGTCCACAGCTATTTAAACTATGATAACAAAGGTCAACAGTTAACCATAGCAACTTCAGTGAATGACGGTAAAATACAACCTTTCCAAAACCAGTAGCTAGTCTATAAACATTAAGAAGCCAATCAAAAGCATGCTTTAGAAAAGCTGTCATTAGTTAGCCAGCAGCTACCAATCTTGCAGCCACGTGCCTTAGTTACAAAGTCTTTCCATTTTAATTATTCTGTAATAACTGTTTTCAAGTTTTAAACACACTTTTAGAAACAAATGTTCTGTACTTTATTTGTTGACAGAAAAAAAGAAACAAAAAGTAAACTCTTGCTTGTGGTAACTTTAGTTAACTTTTTTCTTAAAAGAGTGAGCTCGGTAAATGCATTTATATCCGCTCTACTACAAAACATTTGGTATTTCCTGAATTCTAGACTGAGTTATTAAAACATGTGTACAGTTACTGTAAGATATAACTATAATAAGATGACAATGATGATCTAATAAAGGCTCACTCCAGTCTAAAATTTGCACATTCATTTCAACAAATACAGGTTTGTTTGCTTTTGAGAAATTGTGAATAATAGGCTTACACTATAAAACAATATACTTGTGTAACCACAAAACATCCAAATTTGATCCTGAATCTTTCTATGTAAACAAATGTAGTGCAGATGGATTTATTTATAATTGTCAGGTTCAATATATGCCTTTGAAAGTTTTCCTAAATACATTTTTAAATTCAAATTCTAGAAGGGGCTCGATGAACAATACATCCATCAAATCATTACATTTACATAAAGATATTCTATAACATTTTCCTTTTCCATATGAAGAATAAAACTAGGGCTGCAGCTAACTGTTAGTTTAGTAATCGAGTATTCTATCGATCATTCTCACAAATAATTTTTTTCTTAAAAACAATCTACATTGTATTGCTTAAAATGCATTAACCTAGAATGTATTTAGTGTACACGTGAACAATTGTAGCAAAGGATGCATCTGAAGCTAAAAAAGTCGTGACATCAACATGTCAAAACCTCAGCCCTACCGGTTGACTTAACATCAATATAGTGCAAGCTGCCTCTGTAGTGAAAATGGTCAACAAAATAGGGCATAAAGTGTCAGTTGCATATTGAATTTCTCTGCAGTGGATGTTTCCTGGTGAGGTGTTGCAGCATTGAGGATGGGCTATTATGGAATTATAATTCAGTTTTGCTGCATATGCACTGTGCTGCACTTTTTTTTCTGTTAACTTTAAATTGATCTCACACCTTTGACTTTTTCTGTCCTTTTCGCTGCGCTTCTTTTTGCCCCTAAACGTCTCCCTCCATAGGTGATAACAGCACTTGGTTTTCACATATCAGCGTACGCCATCATTAGTGAAAGTGAGAGCTTTTTGCAACACAAATACTCAACATTCAGGAACACAGTGTGCAAAACACAATTTAACGAAGCTTCAAGGCAGATCATTTGCCTCAAGGAATTTTAGCAATGGAGGTATTCGAAATCTTCAATAATTCGTTTCACTCCCTAATTAAACAATATTTAATCTATAAATCCTCTGTGATGGATAGGTGACTAAAGGGAGGACCAAACATGTTGATTAGAGACCAGAGGTATAGACTTGAGTCACATGACTTGGATTTGAGTCAGACTCAAATCATTACTTTTATTGACTTGTGATGGACTTGTTACTTGAGTTGAAAATAATTTAAATCTTTCACCAAACACAAAATCTGTGTGTCTGTAATCCTTTTCTTGAATAAACGTTAACCATTTTAATTTTAAATCAGTTAACTACCCAGAATACCCTGATCTAACACAACACACAATCAAGCTGCACAAGATAAACTTTAAGATGTACAGTGACTCAGTTACTGTGTGCATGGCCTGGTCTAGGCTTTGAGCCTAAACTGAAACACACTCAGAGCTGTGATGCATTATGGCAGAGCCCTAACGAGAACTTATAAAAGCAACTTAAATCAGATCAGAAAATTACTATTATACCACAGTATAGAGAATGTGAGCTGATTTTATGTGTATATGATCTCATATTACTTATGTCTAAATAAAGGTTTATGTTGTTTATATTAAGCAGGTATGAAAAAAGACAACAACATACAAATAACCTATGTTTATAAAAATCACTTTTGCAGATTTTTGTTTTATTTTGTTTTTTTAGATGTGCACAAATCTAATGACACTAATGATTCCCAAACTGTGATACAAGTACCACTGGTGGTCCTTTGGCTACTATGAGTGGTACTCAGAGAAGAAATTTGTAATATTTTTTTTACAAAGTAACAAATACATACAACGGAACTATAATGTAGTGCCTCTTAACGCAAACAGTTGAAAAGATGATTTTTTTTTAAAAGCACAGTAATCTTTGCTTCATCAGAAATGTCAGAGAAAAATGTCAGCACTTTTTGTACAAACTGAACGAATTATGGTGAAAAAGGAACAAGTCCTGGTGGCTCTCACTCACATCTAAAGAAGAATTTTAATCTGGGAACGGCATCTAATAAAATTTAAAGGTCTTCTAATTCAAAGCTTGAACAAAGTGTGATTTGCTAAATGATCTACTCAGTGACAAGCTAACAATAATGAATTCCCCACAGTTTGCACTTTCACACACTGTAGCAGCATGTCAACAAAATGAGTTTCTTGAAAAGTACATATAAACCTTTTTATTAATGTGTCTATTATTTACTTACTTCTTTGAATTCCAACTTCAAGTTGAAACCTGGAAATTTCAACTTCTGAGTAAAAGTGGAACATTTAATTATTTGCATGATTGAACCAATCACGCAGTGCCATTGAAAAAAATGTTTTGTTTTTGATAACGGTACTTTGTTGTTTTTATGACATAAGACATATAACGTTTAAATTCTTTTGTAAAACTATATTGTCAGTATGGTGGTACATGAAAAACTTACTTACTGAGGTGGAATTCTTTAGTTTGAAAGCCGCTGATCTAGAATAATTATCAAAAAGCAAAACAAACAATAAAAAAAACAAGAAATAGGACTCCTCGCTTGCTGTCTGGATTTAAAACCTGGTGATTCCAAATAACCAAAGTAATTACTTTTCTTGACTTAAAAACAACCAATGCAAATGTGATGCTGCCAATCAATGTCACTTCTTACTCATGTGGTGCTTTTGCAGGTCTGTGAGCAGCAGGAAGTCAGAGACTGCCACAGTCATTACTTCCATCATGATTAATTAGTATTGCGAAGGGATCCGTAGGCAGGAGGGGCAGGTCCAAGGGAACATGAGGTCCAGAATGGTCAGCTTAGGAAACAAAAACTCACAGTAAAAGTTTTAGAACTTCTTTCAAACTTCTAAGTACAAAGGTATCATAGAACTGTCAACTAGAAGAACAAAAAATCTTGTTCCCAATAACAGACTTCTTAATGGTTCTTTTTTCTTATCTTTTTTTACAATGCTAAAATGACAATTACTAATAGGACAAGAAAATGTAAGGGTGTTTTACCTCGGGTTGAGGTTTCAATTCAGCCTGTTCTTACGCACCCTTTATCCGTGCAATTATAGATATTTACCACTAGATGGCAGCATTTGAATGTGTCAAAAACGTAATTGTAAAGGTTTTACATTTTGTGTTTCAAAGTAAAATTTCAAGTAGGTCTCCCTCTAGCTGTCAGACATCACACCGGAGGCTGAAGTTCTCCAATTCACACTTAAGTATTTCAACAGTCAAAAAATCATATTAACCAGTTATTAGATAGTAGACGGTTCAGCAATAAAAACGGGTCTACTTTTGTCAACATTACATCAGATACTGGGTCTAAGCAGTTTATATATATATATATATATATATATATATAGCACAGTATATGCTGTATATATATAACACAGGTTTAACACAGGTTATATATACCGGTGTTCTGACACATAGAAATATAATAATAATAAAGTGTAAAGATACTTTTTAGGTGAATATGGTGTGCCCTTCTTTAATTTTAAAAGTATAATTCATTTATTTGTCCCAAGGGGTGGAGTTTAAAAAGCTTACTTTAGAAAGGCATGACCAGGAAGACTTTAAACATACTTTTTTCTTTAGCAAGAGAGTTCATAATTTGAATTTCTGCTTAAAGCTTTCTGTACAGTCTTTACAATCTTCCTGTCTGCATTACTTTTCTTTAGATACTTTCCCACAATTCAAAAAACATTAATATTTTGTCATTTCTCCCTTTTGGAAACATTTTTGTAACATTAATTGCTCTTAAACAGTGCACACATTCCACAGTATCTTTTAAATATTAAATAATGAGGTTTAAAAGCTACTGCCAACGTTAGGTTATATCTCTGCATTTTGAGTGAATGCTTCTTAGCGGGATTGCAAACTCTAATTGCATGTGAAGGCCAAGAGCCTGTTGTCTTTCTACCACTGACACTGATTAGGATTTTCTAATACTCTGCCTGTGGGGATTTAAGTCAATCCAATTACCTTTGGCTACCATGATTTGCTGGATGTAAACCCAAGGGCCCTTTCAGTTTGTGTCCAGCAAAAAAGATTTGGATTTGTAGATAATAAATGCCACAAAGGCTGATTGTTTGGGCAAAACCTTGGTAATGGTAATTCTTTGCCACAAAAAAAAAAAAAAAAAAAAACATCAAACCTTCTATAGCTAAATTAAAAAAAATCTTTATTTGTGTGGTTTTATGATTGCATTATTATATTAGAGGTCTATAGTAAACTGAAGTAAAACAATGGCTCTCATGGCTGTGGGAAGTTGTATTAGTTTTCCAGGGTCTGTGTCATGAGTACCCTGTTTTCCCCATAAGGGAAGAAGGAAAGTCAGGAAAAAACTCTGACTTCTTTTCAAGGTAAATACAAAGCAAATATCTCTAATCTAAAGCTAATAAGCTTTAGAATCTTATTCACAGCCACAAAGATGAGTGATTCAAATATATTTGTCTTGAGCAGATATTACCCAGATGTGAAGTTGTATTAGCTGTGCTGACTTTACTTCCAAAGTTAGAGCTAGAAACAAGATTAAACCCAACCATGCTCTAGTTGCAAGTCATAAAAATCAGCAGGATTTACTGGTTATTATATTCAGTGACCAGAGTGATAGCTGTTCACAATCCAAGGTAATAGCACCTGAATATTATGGATTCAAAAATTAAGGCAACATATTCCCAAATATATGTTGTACATTTGTATTATGTGTAGTAAAGATTCAGTGACACAAAAAATAGTAGAGCTGCATAGAAACAGTTAAATACTGCAGCCATCACTATTAATAAACAACACAGCAGTCAATTTGGACTTTAAGGTTGGGACTGATGAGAAATCCTGGATTGGGGGGACTGCCAATTTGTTTGTACATGGACATTTTTGGTTACAATATGCAGTGAAAATAGATGAAAATGTTGTTTCTCTTACTTTCATTTTTGTGACATAAACACAGCAAACAGGAAAAAAACTACTGCTGTTTTGTAGCACTGTTTTAATATTTATTGACAGCATGTTGGTGCTATGAAATATATGGTAAGGTGTTACCTAAAACACCTGTTCAGAAAATAATATTTTTGGCAATTCTTTTAACATCCATCATGCTTAGCTTGAAAATTAGTCTCTAAAATGAATGCTCTCTAGCCTTCATTTGCCCAACTCATACAGAGCACAATTATAGTTTATATTCATTCTCTGTCAATATAAAGCATAACAATAGATATTTCAGTTCAAACCTGAATTTTACATGTAGACAGTCCTGGTAAATCACTGCAAAAGTGAATGCAAGTTCATTTAGGTTGATGAAAATGAGGGTGTTTGTTATCTGAATTTCAGATAGACTGCAAACTGGCCTTATTGCATTAGCAGTGACATTTTCTCTAAAAGGCAAAGTCAGACACTCTGTCACTCTGATAATGAAAGCATGCAAACAGTACTGTTAAGAAAGCATTCTAGCTGTTCTATGTATCAGTCTCTTGTTTGCCCTTTGCAATATTTTCTCTCAGCCTGTGTTAAAAGATTGTATTGTGCTGCAACAGGGAAGCAATCATGTGAAGTTAGTTTCCTTTGATTAGTTACTTCAGGGTATGTTTTGCTATGAACAGGCCAGACTGTAATTAATTGAATTTCAGATGGCTGAATTTCATTTTGGTGAAATCCTTTTAGGGTCCATAATTTGAGTGCCTTTTCACTCGAATGCTTTAGCAGCTGCTTTTTAAGAGCCACAATTTAAAAAAAAACTTTAGTTTTTGAGTTAAAGGAAATAAGTGTCCATATGTTCAATATTTTGGGTGTGGTGTATTATAAATTAATAAATAAACTGGATGTATTTTAGATGGGGTAGGAGAACAAGCCCCAGTTTTCAGGCTTCTCTACCACTAAGACACAGCGGCCCATTGAGAAAGCTGCAGAAAGGAGCCATACCAGTTTACAACACCAAGACCAATATGACTGAGAGTGACTATTTCGGTATACCAGACCTGGCAGAGTCTGACGAGTAAATTTGGCTTCAGACCAAGAAACACATTAACCTGAGTCAACAAACTGTAAGATTTAAAACTTGGTGGCATCACAAACCTGCTCAAGCCAAGCACTGCATCTGTAGTGAACAAATGTTTCCTTGTCAATACTCTTCTTCTATGCTATCTTTTTTTCAAAAAGCACTCATGTGAGTGGGAGGCATATTCGTTAACAGGCTGACCCAAATCATTGCAACTTTCACAGCAGGCTTGGAGAGGTGGATTGAGAGGGACAAACGAGTCTTTAAGAAGAAATGTTGTTCTAAGTACAGAAGTAGCTTTTCTGTATTGCTTATTATCTCTTGAACTGAATGAACTGTTTAAGGCACATGATACTTTAAAATTAATCATTCACAGTTTGTTGTAATAAAGTAGTACTTTGTTACAAAGGTTTGTGAAGTAAATAATTCAAAAGATTTTATTTTTGTGTATTAGCTTTTTAGAGACAGTTTACAATACTAAATATTATACTCATTTATCATGAATGTGTAGTTTTTTGCAGTAATAGTTCCAGTCAGTTCACTGTTCATACTGATACCATATATATTTATTTCTCCTTGTCATAAAAATTGATTTTCTACTTCCACAGCTAAAGACCTTTTAGAGTTATACTTTGTTACATAGACCTGGTAAGACTTTGGTGGTAAATACATACTAACAAAATTAGTAAATATATGTGAATTAAACATAATACAGGTATATAATAAATGTGACGCTCAAAACAAATATTTTGCTAGCTTGCAGTTTCTCTATTAACTTTAGAGAGCTTTCTAGAAATCAAACCATTTGTTTGTTTTCTTACTTAAATTTTATGTATTTCACTCCATCTTCAAATGGCTACTACCCATGTAGCCCTTTGCTATGGTTGGTATTATTTGCCAACACTAAGGGTTCAGAGTTTGGTCAAACATCAGGCCATCAGGAAATAACACCAACTGAGGCCATTAGTGTTGATGAGAAACCTTACATTTTTTTATTTAACCTTTATATCTTTTAAGGTATTTGAGCCACTCCTTTTTAATGATTTGCTGCAGTTTCTTGATGGAGGTTCAACCTTTGACACAGCAAACTTCCACAAATCCAAATTATTATTCTTGGATTTCTGACACAGGGCCACCTTACTATATTGCTCTGATCTTAGAGGGCAACTTCTATTTTCTTTGCCTTATTTAATGATGCAGCAAGAGACTGTGGAGACAGTTGTTGGTGGTATTTGCACACAAACTGGCACCCAGTAAGCTGCATGTGTTGTCATATAAGTGGTAGTGGCAGTGGAGGGTGATCTGTGGACTGTCTACTTACCTATCACCCAAATTAAATAAATCAAAATTCAATGCAGCACAAGAAATATCGTAAAGCAAGCAACACATGGAATGACTTATCTTAATCAGTTATTTATTTTATTATTTTGCAGTTATATTATGGTAAATTTCATGTTTGTACTACACATAATCCATCCATCCATCCATCCATCCATCCATCCATTCATCCATTCATCCATTCATCCATTCATCCATTCATCCCCACTTCTTCATGCAGGGTCAGGAGTGCTGGCTCTTATCTCCAGTGGTCATTAGGCAAGAAGGAGGGCACACTCTTAGCAGGTTGCAAGTCCATTATGCCTACAGACTGGATGCAACTCGATTTTTATTTGTAAAAAATACATAAATAAATAAAACTTACCAATTATGAACTACTTTCTATTTGTGCTGGGCCTGTCTTATAAAACTCCAATAAATTACATTGAAGTTTAAAGTTGTAATTTAAGGAAAGATGAAAAAAAGGACAAAAAAGGACTATGAGCACTTTTGCAAAGTGATGTATGTTTTAATGGCAAATCCAAACTCATGATGATGGTGATGAATATCCTTTAGGAAGCTAACTTGAAACCCAAGCACATACTATACAACATATTCCTCAGTTTTGTTATCTGCTATTGTTTGCATGTATGTGTAAAAGTGTAGTCTGCATTTTATTAATGTGTTGTCAGGATACAAGTCTGAAAGTAGGAGATAAATGTTTCTGTTTTATGCAAACAAAAAGTAAGTTACCTTCTTGTAAGTCTGCGATCCTTTGTCATTAAACAACTGCTTGAAGTTTTTGGTTTATCCATCCATCCATCCATGCCTCTAAAGGGAGGCTCCCAAAGGGTATCCAATCTGATGTCCAAACCACCTCAGATGACTTCTTTTGATGTGGAGGAGCAGTGGCTCTACTTTGAGCTCCCCTTTGGATGTTAGAATTCCTCACCCTATCTCTAGGGCTGAGTCCAGCTACCCTTGGAAGGAAGCTAATTTTGGTTGATTGTATCCGGGATCTTGTTATTTCGGTTATGTTGCGTGAAAAAGTCATCTACCTATAATATTTTGACATTCTGAAACTGCAAACCAAAGAGAGTGGAGGAGTGGTTGAGTGTCCCAGATTGAATTTCGTCATTACTCCATGATTTATTTAATAATATTTTCTGTGTGGTGATATAGTTGAAGTAAGTGAACATTGAAAAAGATCTTAGCACTGTTCCCTTACAGGTAAAAGGTTACTGCTTTAACTCTCAGCGGGGGCCTTTCTCCGAGAAGTTTCCAGTTGATGGTCTCCATGTGCATTTGTGGGTTTTTCTTGGATACTCGTTACCTTTCAAAGTCCAAAAACTATTCAGGTTTGGTTAAGAGGGAACTTCAAATTCCACTAAAGTGTGAGTGCATGTGTGCAAAATTATTTGTTGTGTTTGATTGTGTTAGAATGCGATAGGATGGTGGTTTACAGCAAACCCTAACAACCCCCACACTCAAGTTAGGTAAATTTACCAACTGATCATCAACATTAAAGGATACAAAAATAACCAGTATATTGGAAAAAGAAGTGGTCAAAGAATGGATATGTATAATGAAAAAAATATACAAGAATTTGTCCTAAAAAGCTCTAGGGTTAAGTTTAATTCATAATTAAATCTTTAATTATAGAGAATGTTTCAGACAGCCAAGTGTAATAGAATGTGCTTAGCAGATAGTAAAACAGACATTAAAACATTAAAAACACACATTTACACTAGAAATGATCAAAGAACAAACAAATAAATGAGAGTACATTGAAAAAGAAATAAATTTTCAAACAATGTGGAACTAAGGAAAAATGTTACATTTCACCAAAAAGATGTTAAAGTTCTTGCAAAAATATTAACTAAAATAAAAATAAAATACAACAAATAAATAACATACTGGCTTAAATGATCAACTAAAATGAATAGATATTACATATTCACTTCAACAAAAAGCCAAAAAGAATAGCTATAACTTTAGTTTGCCTTTAAAAACATTCAAAGTCTTAACTGTCTGATTAGAAATTTGCGTTAACGAGCAGCTGGACAGGTGTACCTAATAAAGTGGCTGGTGAGTGTATAATCACAGTCTATTTGGTCAGAAAGTAAGGTGCAATTACATAATTACATCAATTCAGGAATTGATGAATTAATTTCCAATTGACTTACTAACATTTTCATACCTCTGTTTCAATCAGATTACAAGCTGTAAGATATAAAAACAACACATTGTATTCCTGTGTCATCCAACGGCTGAATTAATAACAATGAGACACAGAGTTTTAAAATGGAAAGAATAAGTAAATGCATTAACAACCTGGTCATTTAAAAACCCAAAGGATTGGTGTTGCTATTGTTGCTGTTACTGTCATTAACTGTGCCAGAGAACACAACTACAAACAGGAGGAAGGCAAGATCATGACAAATTGAGCTTTAATAAAAAAAAAGAAAAACGCTTACATCACACAATCTAAAAACTGAACTGGTGGATGTCACCAGACTGGGGACATGACCTGCATAAATGGAGCTGCCTAAACTGAGAGGGATAGATGTTGGGGGCAGATTAACTGGTGGCAACTGTGGGAAAAACAAACAAAAAAAACTGTGATATAGAAACAACTGAGGGAGACAGGCTATGAAGAAATTAGGAAATCCACCCAAAGGTAAAGACAGGAAAATGAGAAACCATACTTAAACAAAGCCCAAAAGAATCTATTAAATGCAACTCTAAACAAAGACTTTAAACCTAACACAGTGGAAAGGCTGGGATAACAACGTCAGAACCCTAAAGTCAAACTATTTCTGGAAACAAATTATTTCTAGAAAGTACTGTAATATTAACACTAGAGCATGGTTTACAAAAGTCAGTTCCACAACTGGCATAATAGCTCAATAATGACTTACAGCGGACATGATCAAAAAAACAATACAGAGTACCTATGCAGTGTCCTTTATCTTAAGAATCATCTTGCCAAATGTGCTTATCTACCAAACAAGGTATCTTTTTGTCCCTCTGTGTGCCACTCAGTCCCTCAAAAACATCCATGGATAAAATCTTCAAGGCCAGATGCCCTGACTGAGACTATAAATCTCTCCGATAAGAAAACAGCTCAGATAACATAGCACCCTGTCTCCTCTCACACACATAAATGCACATTAGGTCTCTTATCTCAGAGATACAGTCTCAAACCAGAATATGCTACACTGATTTGGTATCGACAGCGTATTTAATCACTTTTGCAAAGGAGAATGTCAAATCTAATCAATCCTAATATTTAAAAAGAATTTAATCTAAACCAGTAAATGCCTTTTCTGTCCACTGGAACAATTATTATTCAAGTGGTTAACAGCTTCAAATGTAGGTAGATTTTATTAGGCTGAACACAGAATGTTTTGGAAGGTATTGGTGTTGTTGCATGACAAATTACTTATAACAATCATATATTTTACTCAGGAGGACAAATACATGCAGATGTGCACCCAAACATTTCAGCCACAAATCATCTTCTGCAGATAGGCTTGATAACATCTGGACTACACTCCTTTGACAGATTTCAGATTAAGAGCCAGCTCAAACAGGATTTCAAATGAGAGTAAAAGGCATGTAGACTGAGGAAGGAGTAAAAAAAAAAAAAAACAGGGGAAATAAGGGTGTGGAAGAGAGAAAGTGAACTGCGAGAAAATCATGGCCCAGATATCCGGAGAGGTAGAGACATTAACCCAGGGTTAGGAGAAAACAAACAAACATTCTGTTCTGTCTCATGCCAGGACATTAATGTTTGTCCTGTCCTGCTCTGTTTTGTATCTGTAGGCACCCATTGCACACCATCTAACTTTTGAGCATGTCATAGATTTCTAGGAGCCAAGAAAATGTTTATAAGCAATCTATAATGTTTAACAGAAATTTAAGCCAATTTCAGATATTGTCCTCTTTTATTCTTTCATATATTTGCTAATTTTTTTATTTTTAGCCTCGCTAGGGAGTCTGCAACAAAAGATGTTAGTATTTTTTATAACTCAGCGAAGACTGCCTCTGTATACAGTCTACAAATTAAATACATACAGTTCTGGTCAGTTTCATGCATTCAGCCTGTTCATCAATATTCAGTATTCAATTTGGAACTTTTAATTTGGAATCTGCAGTAACATGGGATTTACCATCTCTATAACATTTTTACCTTATGGTTTTTGTTTTCTTTTAACAATCAATAATAGTCAGTCAGTTACTTTCTACTGCTTATTCCAGAGTGGGTCACGGGGAAGCTGGTGCCTTTCTCCAGCAGTCTATGGACAGGTTGCCAGTCCATCACATGGCAACACACATACAACCATGCACACACACATTCATACACCTAAGGGCAATTTAGAGAGACCAATTAACCTAACATGCATGTCTTTGGACTGTGGGAGGAAGCCGGAGGACCCGGTGAGAACCCACGCATGCACCGGGAGAACATGCAAACTCCATGCAGAAAGACCCCCGGCCGGGAATTGAATCTAGGACCTTCTTGCTGCAAGGCAACAGTGCTACCAACTGCGCCACCGTACAGCCCACTATAATAATAGTTAACAGTAATAAATACAATTTATCAATTACTCTATGGTATATGTTTGCTCTAATTTGAGGGTCACTGCTATGGTTTGTCAACATGAGTAATGAAGAGAAGACTCCACTGAGAAACTGCTGCAAATTACAAAAATGAAGTTTAAAATACCATAACCCTGTCGGCGCAGTTGGTAGCACTGTTGCCATGCAGCAAGAGGGTCCTGGGTTCGATTCCCGGCTGGGGGTCTTTCTGCATGGAGTTTGCATGTTCTTCCTGTGCATGCTTGGGTTCTCACCAGGTACTCCAGCTTCCTCCTACAGTCCAAAGACATGCCTGTTAGGTTTAATTGGTCTCTCTAAATTGCCTTTAGGTGTATGAATGAGTGTGTGCATGGTTGTTTGTGTGTTGATTGGCGACCTGTCCAGGATGTACCCCGCCACTAGAGATAGTGACTCATCTTAAGATGGAAATGCCTGTCTTGTATACAGAACAGTCCTGTTTTCTCACCACAGCATACACACATGCAATTTCATTTTTAAATGCCATTGCCAACACATAATTTACCTACACAAATAAAGATAATTTACATATTTGGTGGTCTTCCAGTGACCAGACTGAGTGCTTGAGATGAAGAACAGTATCCCTAAAGCATGATGCTGGATGGTATTTTCAGGGTGATGAGCAGTATTAGTTTTTTGTCACATATAGCCTTTTGCATGTAGACCAAAATGTTGAGTTTTGGTCTCATCTGACCAAAGCACCTCATTGCACACGTTTGCAGTATGTGCTACACGGCTTCTGGCAAACCTTTAATGAGACTTTTTATGGTTTTTAGAGGCCTCTTTTCTATAAAGGCAAGGTATGCGGAGTACACAATAAATGGTTTTCCTGTCAGTAGATCATTCTACCTGAGCTGCAGCTCTCTGAAACTCCTCCAGATGTACCGTGACACTTTTGAATGTTTCTTTGATTAATGTTGTATTTGCTCAGTCTGTCAGTTTAAGTGGACAGCTGCGTTTTGGCAGGTTTGATTTCTGTCATACTCTTTTATTTTTTTGCATGTGAGATGTTCAAAGCTTGGGTTACTGTTATCTAACCTATCACTGCTTAAACCTATATCAAAACTTAATTCCTGACCTGTCCGGTGTTTTTCTTGGTCATGCACCAATACTGTCTAACAGTATCATAAGACCTTCATAGAACTATGTACAAACATATTAAACAATTGTAACGAAAGTCTGTATGTTTGTCGGAGGCCGTCGGAGGTTTATGCCCTTAGAGGTGGTCAACTGAAGTTGATGCTCCTCCATCTAAATTTCCAGGACAATTTTAGTAGAGACTTTGTATCTTTAAAGGTGAAAATGGGTTGATGTACATTTGCATATTTCACTCAATGCATTGGTATGTATAGCAATAAACAGCTGCATCTTGAATATCATCTTCAATTATTTCTTTTTTTATACTGTAACCAAATTCAACCACAAACTTCAATGTATTTTACTGGAATTCTACAGGATTGACCAATACTATGTAGGGCATAATTGTGGAAGGAAGTTAATACAAGGTTTCCATTTTTTTAGTTACAAACCTTTTTTTAGTTAAAAACCTAAAAATGTGAGGTGCCTTTGATTCCCCCCCAATTCAATACTTTGTAGAATCACCTTTTGCTGCAATTAGAGCTGCAAGTTTTTTTCATAGGTATGTCTCTATCATCTTTACACAGCTAAATAATAGTTTATGGCCTTTATACTTTATGAAATAGCTCAAACCTACAGTGGGGATAGCGCATTCAGAATGGTCTGGGTTGTTAGTTTTCATACATACGTGATATTTTGCATGTAGATAAAAAAAACGTTTCCCTATTTTTTTATTTTTGGCCCTGAATTGCCAACTTGTTGTGTTCGTCCTTACCTTATTGCTGATATGTGTGTGTAGGTATATCTGGATTCTCTTTTGGAATACCTACCACAGCATTGTTTTACATTTTCTAACACATTTGAAACTAATAAAGTTCTATACTTTCCTTCACTTTTCTGCCACACTAAATGCAAGCTAGTGTTTAGTTTTTGTCCTTTACAATGTAACAAAAGGATATGTCAGTTATAGACACTGTAGGCACATTTACATTAATAAGTGAGTTTTTTAGACACAGCTCTTTAAGGAAAATAGTCAGACTAGTCTGCAACATTGTTAAAGAGCTTGCAATACCTAGACCCCAGTAGATTTGGACTGTGTGTCAGAACTGCCTTAACAATTACAAACTTGACATTTTAAAAAGCTATGTTTACTCCTTTTTTAATAGTTTTATAAATCCAGAATAGAATAGGAATTGACCGATGGAAAAAAAAAAAGAATTCTTAATCGAAAATAAATAGCACTGTAACACTGGTACTTCAGGTTCAACTATTTAGATTTTAAGTACAGTACAGACCAAAGGTTTGGACACACCTTCTCATTCAAAGAGTTGTCTTTATTTTCATGACTATGAATATTGTAGCTTCACACTGAAGGCATCAAAACTATGAATTAACACATGTGGAATTATATACTGAACAAAAAAGTGTGAAACAACTGAAAATATGTCTTATATTCTAGGTTCTTCAAAGTAGCCACCTTTTGCTTTGATTACTGCTCCGCACACTCTTGGCATTCTGTTGATGAGCTTCAAGAGGTAGTCACCTGAAATGGTTTTCACTCCACAGGTGTGCCCTGCCAGGTTTAATAAGTGGGATTTCAAGACTTATAAATGGGGTTGGGACCATCAGTTGGGTTGTGCAGGAGGTGAATACAGTGCACAGCTGATAGTCCTACTTAATAGACTGTTAGAATTTGTATTATGGCAAGAAAAAAGCAGCTAAGTAAAGAAAAATGAGTGGCCATCATTACTTTAAGAAATGAAGGTCAGTCAAATTGGGAAAACTTTGAAAGTGTCCCCAAGTGCAGTCACAAAAACCATCAAGCGCTACAAAGAAACTGGCTCACATGAGGACAGCCCCAGGAAAGGAAGACCAAGAGTCACCTCTGCTGCGGACGATAAGTTCATCTGAGTCACCAGCCTCAGAAATCTGCGGGTTAACAGCAGCTCAGATTAGAGAACAGGTCAATGCCACACAGAGTTCTAGCAGCAGACACAACTAGAACAACTGTTAAGAGGAGACTGTGTGAATCAGGCCTTCATGGTAAAATAGCTGCTAGGAAACCACTGCAGAGGACAGGCAACACGCAGAAGAGACTTGTTTGGGCTAAAGAACACAAGGAATGGACATTAGACCAGTGGAAATCTGTGCTTTGGTCTGATGAGTCCAAGTTTGAGATCTTTAGTTCCAACCACCGTGTCTTTGTGTGGCGCAGAAGAGGTGAACGGATGGACTCTACATGCCTGGTTCCCACCAGGAAGAATGGAGGAGGAGGTGTGATGGTGTGGGGGTGTTTTGCTGGTGACACTGTTGGGGATTTATTCAAAATTGAAGGCATACTGAACCAGCATGGCTACCACAGCATCTTGAAGCGGCATGCTATTCCATTCGGTTTGCGTTTAGTCGGACCATCATTTATTTTTCAACAGGACAATGACCCCAAACACACCTCTAGGCTGTGTAAGGGCTATTTGACCAAGAAGGAGAGTGCTGCACCAGATGACCTGGCCTCCACAGTCACCGGACCTGAACCCAATCGAGATGGTTTGGGGTGAGCTGGACCGCAGAGTGAAGGCAAAAGGGCCAACAAGTGATAAGCATTGCTGGGAACTCCTTCAAGACTGTTGGAAAACCATTTCAGGTGACTACCTCTTGAAGCTCATCAACAGAATGCCAAGAGTGTGCGGAGCAGTAATCAAAGCAAAAGGTGGCTACTTTGAAGAACCTAGAATATAAGATATATTTTCAGTTGTTTCACACTTTTTTGTTCAGTATATAATTCCACATGTGTTAATTCATAGTTTTGATACCTTCAGTGTGAAGCTACAATATTCCTAGTCATGAAAATAAAGAAAACTCTTTGAATGAGAAGGTGTGTCCAAACTTTTGGTCTGTACTGTATATGCTGAAATATAACAATTTTACAACATTCACAAAACATTCTCCAAGGAAGGTAGATTTTATTTTTTTTCTTTAAAATATTTGAATTGAGGCATTGGAGAAAAATCATAGAAGATGTAATGTTTTAGTTGATTTAGATAAGGCCAAAAAACATCAACTGAAACAGATAAGAGTTAAGAGTTGAGGGGATTATGTATTTCTTGTCATGTTTATAAATGCAGTAACACACATCCACAAAACACTCAGTAATACACTTCCCCTGTCCAATATGATGTTGAATACAAAAAAGTTCACATAAATGCATAGTTGTCCACATGCTGCTTTTGTGGCACTGTTTTTCATGCCCTTGCTATTTTATTCCCCAGTCCTTAAACTTTCATTTGTTTTAGATTTTAGATTTGTTTTTAGAACTGTTTTGTGTGAAGCTGAGGACATACCCACTCCAAAACTATCTGAAGAGCTCAAAGATAAAATTATTTTGTGTCATAAAAGGCGTACATTTGCAGTAGATCAATCATAATCATAACTGACTTACTCACTACTTTCCAATAGAAACAAAACCTCCTTTGTTCACAGCTACACATAAATATATTCCCATTAGATTCCTCCAAGAAAAAGGGCCTAATTCTCTCCAATCCACAACTCTGCACAGATCTTCTAGAGTAGGGCAAAAGCATGTTATAATCTTTTTTTTTTGTCATTATTTATGCATCAGTCAAACTATAAGATGCAGTTTTTACAGCTTGGAACATCTAACTGTCAAAATGGAGGTCACTCAATCTGCCCGTCTTTTTGGCAATTACTGCTGGTGTCTTCAATAACCTTATTTGACAAACTCAAATAACCTTATTTGACAATTTCAAATGCATTTTTTGGTTTTTAACAAAACCTGCATCCACTTAACCTAATTTCCTCAGCAGCATCTGTTATTTTTTTCTTTAATTACCTTAAATGCCATACCGTGAGTGTCACGGCTAGTGTAAATGTTGTCTAATTTCTGTAGTTTCTGTGCTTTTTAGCTTGATGATGTGCTGATGTGATGGTCTGCTTCCTAAATAGGAAGCTCAGAAGTGCATCTTTTTACTGACTTAAAAGTAAAAACTGTTTTATTCGGAAAAATGTTTTGCAATCAAAACATACCGTAGCTGCTTTAGTACCATGCTTGAGTAAGATTTAAATTAAATGTTTTTTGATGTGTAATTTTTGTCTCACAGCATGCATATCACATCAACTCATGTACTCAAAAGTTTCTTTTTTCATGTAATGTACCTTAAATTACAGTAAGTCACGGATGCAAAGCTGGAGTTCTGAGAACCTATGAACATTTCTTGGAATCTGAGTTTGGTATTTATTAGATTCATGTCAGATTTGGCTTGGAATACAGGAAACACGCAGTACCTCTTCATGGAAAACTTTGTGACCATGAACACAGAGAATGTACTTAAACCACAGACATGGAAGAAGGGGGTTTTATAATCTTTAGCATTATCTCCTTTTTATCTCCTCCTTTTTGTAAAGACTATTTGGACTTTGTCCAGCATCTTAATGGTATTCACAGTAGTAGGGGTGGCCCTATAATCAACAGGAAATATATTATCTGAGTGTGCCCATGGGAGGAGTTTCCTGCCTCTAAGGAATCCTAGAAATCATGTAATGCCACAGCTGCTCTGTTTTATTTATAATATATTATTGTAGCATAATGTAGCTACTCAGTCACAGCTGGTAATATTTTTTTTGGTTTTCATAAAAGGAAATACCTAATGGAGCCTCAAATGCATCTATATTTGCAGACGTGCCAAAGTCACTGCAGGACACAGTGTGGTGTATTATTAATCATTCTGATATACAAAAGCTATATTTTACATAACATAGCCATGATAACCATGAATAACTTACTTTCTGAAAACTTACTCTAATGCTATTCTTCAGTGAATGCTTTTTACAAATGGCTTTCTGATAATTATGTTTAATACCTGCTTAAAGGTTGTTCTTTTCAAAAAGTACTTTTAATCTCACAAATAAGGTTAATTGGAACACATATTCTGATTTATTGAATATGAACTCTTCTCTCACCCAACCCACATTCCCCTCGGTGGGTTGTGTGGCTGTTCATCTCAAGGTCAGGTCCTCTATTAAAGGTCTGGGAGATTAAGGGTTCTTCGTAATATCTTTGCTGTTCTTTGGACTGTGCTCTTCTGGACCAAGATTTCTCCAGGTATCTGTTGGAAGGTGCTCTGAGTGCTCCAGTGATCATGGTCCCTACTGTTGCCTTCATCTCCCAGGGTCTCTCTAGCTCTTTCCTGAGCCTTTTCTATTTCACCACTGTCTTGTGTCCCTTTTTCCTAATGTTTCTATTGTTTGGGACTGCCACATCAATTACAACGGCTGTCCTCTGCTGCTTTTCAGTGATTACAATGTGATTACAATCAATTTTGTTGGTTTGTATGTGAAAGTCCTAGAGGATCTTAGCTGACTTACTTTCCACCACCTACAGTTTGTATTTTGCACAGAATATACTACTGGCTATTTGTTTCTGGTGTTCTATGTATTGATTTTCCGACAGTATCTTACACCCTGCTGTGAGATATTGGATTATTTCTGGGACCTCTTTCCACAGCACACTGGGACTTTTCCTGGTGTGGTAGATCTCGATTGATCTAGTGCTCAAGGCCTGCTGCTGTGTTGGTTTCTCTGCTGTACTTCAGACCTGTTCTCTCTAGCTATTAGTAGGATTCAGTCCTATCAGCTACAACAACTATCTGTCAGTGATGCAGCCCATTGAGGGTTTTTTCCACCCATGATGGTTCCTCTAGCTCCTTCACTTCCAGGTTCCATAGTCTAAGAAATTCACTGAGTGCTTCATCCCTTGGGATCATCTTCCTGACATGTTCTTGGAGCTTGGTTGTTTTATCTTGGATAGTGCTGAAGGTCAATAGTCCTATGCCTCCTTCAGTGCACCTAGTCCACCTACTGGATTTGGGGTGGAATCAACCATACATGATGAGTAGCTTTTTTAACATCTGCGGTCTGAATGTCCTCCTTTGGCCAACATTTTATCCCAACAGTGTATCTGATTACTGGCAAGGCAAGGCTGTTGATTGCCTGGACCTTGTTGTCGCTATTGAGCTGACTTCTCATAACCTGCCTTATTCGTTGCACATATTTGGCTGTTGCTTGTGGATTCTCCGCCATTTGCCTGAGGTATTCCACGGTACTTATAACTCTCCTTAACATAGTCTTCCTTTTATGAGTGCAATTCCCTCTCGACTTCATAAGGACAATTCTACTGTTAAGAATGAATGAAACATTCAGGATGATGCTGGATATTTTTCGCCTTGGGTTACAACCTTTACCTAAACCTTATCAAGGACGTATTTCCACACAAAAGCTAAAGAAAATCATTTAAGATCAATAACCCCATCAAAACACTTCAGAATAAGGGACATGGAATTATAATTGTAATCACAGCAACATTCAATATCATTCCAAGCAGGCATTATGTTATTCATAATCATTCAATGACAACTTATTTATTTAAAATGTGAGTAAATTAATATTTATAATCAGAGCTAACCTATAATCATATGAATTGATTTAACTGTTTAGATCTCAATTAGAAAGGACAAAGATAAACACATAATCTTCTCTGTTGGTATTACAGAGACTAACTCTTGCTGTTCTGTATGATGTGATTTCTATCAACTGAATGTCTCCACTGTGTCCCTTACTGTAACAAAATATCATCTACAAAATGGCATTGGAAATGTCAGTCTGGTGTCCTGAGGAGATAACGAAAAGGTAAAAATGTCACATATTGTGCATCACATTATGCTACAACCCATTTAGACCATTTGGCCCATCTCGATGGAAGATTTTCCAGAGAAGTAAAGCTGAATGCTGCCATGAGTCCTGTGTAGTGTCTGATGTATTCTAAAACCATTCATGTGTTGGATTGCCTCTTGTCCAAGGGACTCAGTTTTGCACAAATAAAACTGCCATGGATAAGAAATGTATATAAACATCCCATCAGAGTAATTTGCCCAATGATACAGGAGAAATTTACAAATGAGCAGCACATAAATAGAGAAATAAAAACATTGCAATTGTGGGCTGATAAAGGGCAAATTACAGAAGTCCTGAAAAAGAAGGGTCAGTCAGTCAGTCAGTCATTTTCTACCACTTATTCCATAGTGGGTCGCGGGGGAGCTGGTGCCTATCTCCAGCAGTCTATGGGCGAGAGGCGGGGTACACCCTGGACAGGTCGCCAGTCCATCGCAGGGCAACACACAAACAACCATGCACACACTCATTCATACACCTAAGGGCAATTTAGAGTTACCAATTAACCTAACAGGCATGTCTTTGGACTGTGGGAGGAAGCCAGAGTACCTGGTGAGAACCCACGCATGCACAGGGAGAACATGCAAACTCCATGCAGAAAGACCCCTGGCTGGGAATCAAACCCAGGACCTTCTTGCTGCAAGGCAACAGTGCTACCAACTGCGCCACCGTGCAGCCGGAAAAAGAAGGGTCAACACTGGAAATGTTGATGCTAAAATAGAATTGACGCTTTTTTTCCAATAAATAAAAAAAAAAAAGGGAAATTTGTGAAATGCTTTAGAACGAACACAGATATAGGGTAGAAATACACACAAAAAAACGAACTATGTCAAAGCAGCAACTTTGTGAAAATGAACATTTCCTGAAGTTTCAAAAGCTTTGGCCACAACTAATCGGACTGAAGTTATGTTTCCAGTCATACTGACAACTCTAATCACTTTCCACTAGAGCCACATTCACCGAATCGTGCACACATTCGTGCACCAATACACAGATCAGTAGGCAGCTTGGGGTTCAGTGCCTTACCCAGGGGCACAGTGACCTGTAACAGAAGGAGGCTGCAATCAAACCAAGAACTTTCAGATTGCAAGATGACTACTCTTCCCACTGAGCCAAAGTCCCCTTTCACATGACTAAGGCATGTATGAAAAAACGCTGGTTGAAGACATCCTTGCTCTCAGATGATCTTGCATATCTACCCATAAAAACTGGTCAAAGTTGTAAGCTTCACTTTAAAACTCAGAAAGTCAAGTCAGGTTTCCAGAATTTAAATAGAGGTTGCATTGACACTACAAAAATACTTTGACGAATGGAAATATCAAACAATGCATTTTTCTGCCAGTAAGAATAAACTGTATTTCTCAGAAACATTTACTGGTATAGAAGGCAATTGCATACACTAAAAATTAAAGAACTACTAAAGAAAAAAATACATAAAAGAAAAATACTTTGTGAGTTTCAGTTGTTCACCTGAAAAGATCTAAATATAAAGTTGTTATAAGTTATTTCAAAATTCCCCTAATTTACTAATTAATTTATTTCATTTATTTATGTTAATAAAACCTAGAAATAGTTTTGCTTGTAGGTCTGGCTGTGTTTTTGTAAAACACGTTCCATAGCATGAATTAACTCCAGCCAGAACTTTTACATGTAAACAAATGGTCTCTCGCAGAGCAGATATAGATCAAATCATGTGGGATCATCAACTTTTTGCACCATTAATGGGATAATGTAATCATAGCTGTACCTTCATTTTTCAAAAACTGGGAGGACAACTTCAAGAAATGCCCCACAACTATTTATTGTTGCATTGCTGTCTTGATTACTCCAGCGCTATAGACAGAGAAAATCTGAACACACTAAAACACTCAGCTATCTCAATGCTTATGGAGTAATAAAGGCAGGATTTTTTTACAGTAAAATATAAGTGGGAAAAAGAAAACAAAGCAGGTTCCTTCATTCTATAAACTCTTTTACTAACTCTTTAAAACTGCTGGAGGAGGACGCCAGGAGAACGGTTTGTCTTAATTATTCCTTTTCTAAAGAAAAAGATCCAGTACCTCCAGAAAACAAAAAAAGCCTGGTGACTAGCATTACCATCCCCAAAGGTATCACTGGAAAGGTATGGAATATTTATGTTCTTATAAATGTTATATTTGAAGATGTATTGCTCTCAAAGTTTCAGTCTATTTAAAGCTAGCAGCTTTTGGCAAAGTTCAACTTAGTAATATGGCCTAATAATATGACACAGTGACAACTTTGTGTGTGTGTCAACTTCCCCAACAGTGTTTATTTTCACCTATTTTTAATTTTTGGTTGCTTTTTGTGTTTTTATGTAATTACAATTTAAGAACAAGGCCACTGAATTAAATTTTTTTCTTCCACATTTGGGTTTACATTGATAAGATTCATAATTATGAGCCCACATTGGCATTCCAGGACCTTAAACAAAACCCTATATAAAAGCAGAGACATGTTTGGTTGGAGGACTTTTAAAAGCCCAGCAGGTAACAACTCACTCTGGCCCATCAGCACCACCATCTACCTCTTATTGGAACAGGAGATGCTCCTCTCTTATGGTGCGTTCAAACTGAACACGGATTCTGCGAATATTTCGTGTCATTTGTGTGCTTTTGCTTGCTTGACATTCCACGTTGCCAAATGGCAACGCTTCGTCGGCGGCACCACACCGCGCCCTCTGCGCCTCTACATGGTGATAACATGTAAATCGGCCGCTCCTGCCGCAGAATCCGCGTTCGGTGTGAACGCACCATTAGAGTATGAGGAGGGGTAGAAGGCGGAGAAGGACATCAAACGTGACCCTCTTTCCTTTCTGCTGGACAGAACTTTTGATGATACGTTTGACAGGGCCTAAATTATGCCTTTTTTCAGCTTCGACTTTTCTTCAGTAATCAGAAAATGTATAGAAAAAAGCAATGTCCAGGCTGCAAAAGAGATAAAGCTGTGATTTACTAGCAGGAAATGTACATACTGTGTAAAGGCTTTAGGCAGGTGTGAAAAAATTCTGCAAACAAAGAATGCTTTCAGACATCTAGATGATGATTGTTTATTTTTATCAATTTACAAAATGCTAAGTGAGCGAATCCAAACAAAGTCATTAAGAACTATCTTCAGTGTAAAGATGAACAGGAATTACTGGAAGTGATGGTATGGGCCCCACAGAGCCCTGATCTTAACATAATCAAGTGTTTCTGGGATTACATGAAGAGACAGAAGAATGTGAGAAAGCCTACATCCACAGAAGTGGTTAGTTGTGGTTAGTTCTCCAAGATGTTTGAAACAACCTACCAGCCGAGTTCCTTCAAAAACTGTGTTCAAGTGTACCTAGAAGAATTGATGCTGTTTTGAAAGCAAAGAGTGGTCACACCAAATATTGATTTGATTTAGATTTCTCTTTTGTTCATTCACTGCATGGATTGATGTAAATAAATAATTAACACTTCCAGTTTTGAAAGCATTCTTTCATGTTTTCAGTCTTTTCGGTGGACCAAAGATGCGGGACGAGCAGAGATGGTTGGCGAGATGATCTTTCTTTATTGCAGAGAAACTTACAAGTGCTGGTGCTGGCTTAACTGGCGATCCAGAAAACAAAGTTCACAAATCCAGGTTATAGGATTGCAGAAATAAGCTTCACACGTATAAGTCAAACGGTAGCAAAATATGACTAACGACACCACGTGGAACAAAGGACAAGGAGGAACTTAAATACAGACAAAAGGTGGACATGAAACAATAGGGGAGGTAATTAGGGTAAACAGACACAGGTGTGGACGGACAGGCAAAGAGGCTGAGACGCAGGTAAACCTGTTAGGAGTAACAGAAACAAGAGGAGCTAGACGAGGACAAACAATAAACAAACCCACAGAAACCAGAACACAGATCTAAGAACAGAAATACGAAGGACAGAGCAGGAAATAAACTTCAAAATTAAAAACAGGAGAAACCGATCTAAACAGACAATCATCAAACCCATAAGAACACAGAACAACACAGAACCTAGACAAATCAATAAGAAACCCAAAAACACACCTGAAGCATAGAAACTAAAACTACCATCACCAGAAGTAACAGAAAAAACACCTAACTAAATGAACGTAAAACAAACACCAAACCAACACTCCACATCATAACATATTCTTTGTTAACAGCATTTTTTCACACCTGCCGAAAACATTTGCACAGCACTGTATATACATACTGATTTAGTGTAGCTGGTGCTATATTACTAGAAGTTGCACTCACAATTAATTCTACAGCAACACGACCCAGAATAAGGTTTAGATAAAGTTGAAAACATATATTTGCATGCAATGTATGAAAGTACACAAAACCCTTGTTTCCTCACTATCTGATATTAAATCATATTAAACTTGTCCTATTTTTGGTCAGGTAGGATTACCAAAGTTATTCCTATTTGATAATTGCCTGAATAATGATAGGGAAGTTTTAGGGAATTTACTACTTTCTTCACATTCAGACGTTTACATACACTAAGATTGCTATCCCTTCAAATAATTGATAAAAATGCCCAGATGATGATGTCATGGCTTACTAAGCTTTTGATAGGTTAACTCACCACAGCTGAGTGAGCTGGAGCCACACCTGTGGATGTATTTTAAGATTACACCTCAAACACATATTATTTCCTTGTATCACATTTTGGAAGAAGAAATCAGGCAAGCTATCAGAATTGTGATCCTCCACAAGTCTGGTTAAACTTCTCAGATTCCTGAAGTTGCCAAGTTCATCTGTTCAGTCTAATGTAAAAACCATGGGGATGTCTAGCAATCAAGGAGACAGGCGTATGTGTGTGTTTTGTTGAGAAATGTACATATCAACCCCAAAAAAGTGAAAGACTTTATGAAGATCCTGACTGAAGCTGGTAAAAGAGAAAAAAAGTTATTATTCCAAAAGCAACATGAAAAAGCCAGATAACAGTTTGCCAAGGTAACTTCAAGAAGAAAGAACACTAAGTGGAAATATTGAAGCAACATCTCAAGACATCAACCAGTAAGATAAACTTGAGAACAAAAGGGTTTTCTAAATGTAACGTAGCCCCTAGCAAACCATCAAATTAGTTACAAAGTGCCTTAAGGACAACAAAGTTAATATTTTTTAGTGGCCATTATGTAGCCCTGATCTCAGTCACATGGCAAAATTGTGGGCAGAGCTGAAAGTGTGTGTGTGAGCAAGGCAGCCTTAAAAAACCAGACTAAGGGATTGAAATTCTAGCAAACCACTGTAGAAGGCTTGTGGAAGGATACCCAAAGCATTTGCCCCAAATCTTGGATTTTAATAGATAATTTTAATAAGTAATAAGGAAATATATGAAAACTTCTGAAGCTGAAGAAAAGTGAAAAAAATCCCATACAAGATTGTCAAACTTGATTTATAAATAAACCAACACAGATCCGCTGCTGTGGCAACAAGAAATAGCTTCTCAGCTTTAACTGAATTTCTCTGACTAACCGAAAAACAAACACACAATCCTATTAACGAGCAAACAGGCTGTTACGAAAATAAAAAAGAAAAAATCACCCACCAGATGTGCATGTATTGCACGAAACTGGCACATCTTTAACGCAAACTGAATGCTACCTGCATATAGCCAACAGAGAAACCACAACAAAGTAGGTTTGTGTTTTCACAAAAATCTCTTAGGTTGGAATAGTAATACAAACTTAATCCATGATTTTTTCCTTTTGTTTTTTTAAACCGTTTCCTGTTTTGCAGAGTAGCGCTCAGAATTGTTGTCTGAGTGCCAAGAAAAAGCCCAACAGATTCGAGTCACAGACATCCAAAGAGTGAGCCTGAACCTGAACCATGCCTGAACCTGAGCGACCCTGGCCCAGGCACACATATTTTGGGCACATGCCCCAGGAAAATGGGTGAGTCATTGGCTATTAGAGTGGTAATACTATATTATATACTGTGTATATTGGAAAATAATAAGATTAAACGTAGCATTACCTCACATTTTTAAAGTGTATAGAGCCATAGAGTATTACAGATATTTCAAATACTTTTTATTTCAAATACTGCTGCTCAAAGGCACACATAATTAGCACTTTTGATACATATGCTCCCAGAAATTGCATGGCAGCTGGTGTCTCAAAGTTGCCTTTATGTGTGAGCTTGTGCATGGTTGTTTGTCACTCTATTAGCCTCTGTTTGCATGTATGCAAATGCAAAAAGATTGGAATACTATTTACATTTTAGGACTGAATGTCACTAAAGACTGTCCTGGTCATCGGGCACCTACAGCACCACAACTACATACAGCTAGTATAGGTAGAAAATTTGCAAATCATTCACCTCTGGTTCAAAATCTTGCTCAGGTTTTTCTCACAACATTAAATGAAAACACAAAGCCCTTAATTCAAGTGTGTATACAATAAACTCTTTATTTCTATATTGTGAATATTTTAGACTTTTTCATAGACAGTTGTCACTCACGTTCAATCGGACATTGGTATTGTATAGAACAGTTCTGTAAACATGGTCCAGGAGATCCAGGGTGTATTTGATCACATTCATTAGACAGAGTAGCCCAGGGTACACTGAAGAATATCTTTTTTTCTAAATAGTTTCTCTCAGGTATATATCAAACAACATATTAGGACTATGGACAGTTACATTTAAAATACTTTACTTTCACATTTTGTTATAAACAATTTGATAAATACAAGATTAGATATAACAAAAGAATATATTTATATATCTATGTATTCCTATATACTCCACATTTATTTGCTTTTTTGTGTGGCTTAATTCTTTTTCAGTTAGAGTATTTTCTTATCAACTTTAAACTCAACTTCACCCCAGTAGCAAAAAAATGCAAAACAAATTAAACAAGATCACCTCTAAAAGACAATGTCGGCACTTTAATCATGATGAAGAATACAAAAGTTCATACGTGTTTCAAATAAAAAGATAAGAGTTGCTGCTATGCAGTTACCATAAAATCTAATATACAGTACACTGAAAGAGGCATTTTTAGGTTTTCAGTCCTCTGCTGTACTTTTCACCAAAGCCAACTGTTAAAGGATAAAAAAGTAGAAATAATACACATACACTCTGGTTTTTTCTCTGTCACTCTCTATCTCTACTCTCTCTCATTGTTCTTTTGGAGAATAAGCCACACATGTTCCTTACATCTGCACACAAAAGAATAATAAAAAGACAGTTACAGTATATAATACAAAACTCAGTGATACAAAACTCATTAAAAGCAATGCAATTTGTTTTGGTTAATTTAAGTTATCAGCTAGGCACTGATGAAGTCCCAGCTTAGTATTCCAGAAAAAAGGCTGGGTAATAAGACTGTTTTCAGTTCCCAATAATCCATAAAGCCTGCAATGGTTCTTTAAAGTCTTTGGTCTAGTGCATCTATCATTCCCTTTTTCATTCTAAAATGTAACAAATAAACATTTTATCTGCCCGGTTTCTTTTTTCCTTTGCTAATTATATGAAATTTTATCCAGTCCTTGATGTCAATGTCAAACAGCTAAGTCAAAACCAAGAGGTTACTATGAACTAACTGTTATGATTTCTGTTATGATTTCTGTGGGTTCCTGAGTTAACAAAGTTGACTCTTTGTTTGTGGACAGACTGTAGAAAACATGGAGTGTCTCACTTAATAAGGCACTGACAGAGATAAGCCTCTGTGCTAACAGAATGAAAGGAACAAAACTCTTTATCACTATAGTGAATTAGCAGTAAATGACCAGACACCTCATCAAACAGAACGTTTTGGTTCCCTATGGAGTAATACAAAGGGAGGATTAGATTTGTTGATGTCAAACTGATTTGTGCAATTTCTGAGAAGTAATAGTGAGATATAAATCTGTGCGTAACCATAGTGAAAGCCATGATTAATTGGGACTAACCATCAATTCCATATGATTTTCCTTGTAGAGGTAACAGTTAATTTTCCCAGTGGGTACCCCTACTTTGAAACCTGTAGGGATATAACTCTTTCAGAATGTTAACAGGCTTAACCCTGAAATCAAAGTGAAGCCTTTGAAGGCATTGTGTGGTAAATACTAAGGGAGAAGAAAAAAGCTGCTGAGAGAAACTGGAGCCGACTGCTTTCCTTTTTGAGTCCAACCACTGGTGGCACACAGGAAATCCAAATGATGGATGATGGAGCTCTGGGTATTTCTGATCAAATGGCCAGCCAGTGTCTGAGCTAGAAAACAGATCAAAGGTTTTATTGGATTTGTGACATAATGTTATGTTGTTTTCTGTTTCATCGTTGCTTTTTTTCTTGTTTGCATGCAACCTGTGGCTACGACATCTTTAGTAATTCTGAATGTAACCCAGTCTGTTTTTGTGTTATTTAAAGCTGATCTTAAAAAGACCCATCTGCAAATTTATTATAGCAATCGTAAGATCCCACCACACTAGATTAAGACTCTCCTATGGTATCCAAAATTTCCAAGACAGTTCGAACACAACTGGCTCACCACCAATTTGTAATTTTAGTGTGAAGGCAAACATGATCCTACAGTGCTCAGTGCACATGTTTTTCCCACTGATTTCCTGGGTGTCTTAGTACAATTATATCACATCTGGTATTACATATGCACTGGGATGTGTAGAATTTTACTATGAATATTGGAGCTTTATTAGCGAATATATTTGGAATTTAAATTGCTGCAAGGAGAACTCGCAACTTTCCGTAAGTGTCCAAGCAACAAATCTACACATAAGTTTGTATCAATGAGGAATGCAGTCCATGCTGATATCTATCTGCAAGGAACCTGAGCATATAATGTTTTTATTGTGTTAAAAATGTTTTTCGCAGTGCGTGGATTCTTCACTGACACTTCTGGGTGAGCTACTTGTTGTTGCAAGGCCCCAGGAACCTAATTAGGATACTTGGGGAACTCCCAGTCAAATGTTGTGATGAGCTCTGTTGTTTTTTTCATTAAGTGTGGCCACTCCTACCTCAAATTCTCTGAAGACCAAGTCTCACAAGAGAGTGCTTCGCACCCTTCATAATAAGGTACTACTGCTGGTGATATGTTCTTCCAAACTGCACCCAGGACCCAGATATGCTTTCAAAATTATGATTAACAACCATGATCTTACAATGGAAGTTTTGTGCATCCTAAAAAGAGTTGGGGAAATTCTCATGTTCTATCATGTTTAATGGTTACTCCAATGCTTTCTTAATGCACCCAGGAGGCCTCTCCAGGATTCTTTCTGGCTTATTTTTAATGCTGTTCTGGAGCCTTCATCTAGTGTGAAGGGGCCATTACCTAATAATCAAACTTTGACATTTCAAAAATGTTAACCAAACTTTTTAGAGGTCAATTTATGAATAGCAAAATGATTTCAAATCCAAGCCTCCTAAACCATTTGTGCTACTTGAGTTCTACAAATGGATGAGAAAGTTGTTCTTACTTTGAATTGCCGCACATTTCCACTGGCCACCATATGATGCTCATGTTCTGGAGTGATGCAGTAGGCTATCTTCTGCAAAACAGGTGATAAGAAAACATAATTTCCAATCCTAAAGAATGGTATGCTGTATATTTGAGAAGTGTAAATGTTTGGATGACAGAACCAAGAGGGAATAAAATTTTGTGGGACATATTTAGAAAAAAACTTTTCTAACAAAAGCTTCAGCCCAAACCTAACTAGCAGTGGTGTTACATTTTAGTAAGAACATATTTTTCTCCTGAAAACATGATAAACCTCTTACTAACCAGAAATAGCAATGTAGTAATTGGAACAGAGTGAGGATGATACTGGAAGGTTGGCGAGGATAAAACATCTCTTCTGTGGTTTGATGATTGTGACCACAAATTCTCAGTCCTTTGAAGAAACATACTGTATATTTCCTCAAGCTATATTCATGTGCTTACGCCAGGCATAACAACTTTCCTGAGATCTCTTCCCATCCCTGATTATTTGTCAAAACGTTAAAGTTAACATTTGAGTATTCAAATACCTGCTGTTTTTTTATATATATTCAGTTACTGTACTTCTCCCTCTTTATAATGTTATAAACATGCTTGCATACAGACCTCCTTGAAAGTTCCAGGTACACTGAAGAATTTATAGATGGCGTAAAAGGGAACAAACAGCATGGAGGACATTGCTACTCCCCAGCCCACAAGGTTGGCCCAGTAAGGGAAGGTGTAGTCATCATACTTCAGGCCTCCTGATGTCAACGTACTGGCTATTACGACAAACTATAAAAATAAATGCAAAAGAAGAACAAAAAGAAAAAGTTGTGGAAAATTGAATTATATCACTGATTCCTGTTGTGCAATTCTCTAGTTGCCTTGCACATGTTAACACCTTTGATCAGGGCAATGTTTTTAATGACTCAGGTGTTGGTGCACACAGTGCTGTGCAAATTCATTTGGCATTTTCATCTATATTGAGTGACATTTATACAAACTGAACTCTAATTCAGCACAGAAATCATCACTGAATGTCAGTTTAAAAAGATTATGGTCATTAATATAACCATATTTACCAGGCTTTATTTCTGAAAAATGTATATCAAAATGTCTTCAGTGTCATTAGATATGTTGAAAGATGCTAACTTAACATTGAAGTTCTTAAAATAGGTTAGGTTGTGAAAATAGTCCGTCACTGTGTCATGCTCTTTGTTTTGAAAGCGGGTCCATAAATGTCAATGCCTTAATACTTAGTACTCTAGCAAGCTGAAGTATTCTCTCAGTTAGAGTCAAAGGTCACAGTAAACTATTTTGAGGTGGGGCAATAAGTGCTTCAAGCACTTATTGTAAAACAGATAAAATTATGGAAAGCAGAATCTTGGTAAGCATGCAGGAGTTTGTAGTTTCGGGGTCTCTGAAGTTTACACAGAGCAGCTACGAAGGACTTTACAGCCGTATACTGAGTCAGGAGACAGTTACAGACCAAAAACGTTTTTTAATAAATGAACTTGCATTGATATATTCAGTGGAGGGTGTAGAAACCAGTTGTATTAATGGAAGAGCATGGCTGTCCACGCCTACAGCTAGATTATTGCAGATAGAGAAATATATTTCCTTGATGCGTCATTGGGTCTCAAACAATCACACTGACCTATCAGCAAAGACCTCAACTCAATGTGTACCGATGGTCAAACCACCTCCACATGTGTCAGGTTTGGCTACTGATGATTGATAAATGAGGATTTTTGACGCATGTGTCCTTCATCATATTACATTAATTCAGTCTCCTTCAGTGGATATTCAGTGCTGATTATTATATGGATTTAAGTCAAATCATCCCTTCAGTGCTGAAAATGAGGCAATAAAAGCTATCATTGTAGATTGCATTTTTTCATTGTCATTGTGAGTTTTGGTTTTGATAATAATCTGGGAAAGAAAGTTTTATGCTTATTTATTTCTCTTACCAGCAGAAAAGCTGGACTGACAAATTTCCAGCACAGCCTCCAGTAAAGCCCTGGCTTGAAGCCCATCATTCGCTCAATATCTTCACTAAAGCGGTCCACACCTGCAGAGAGCATGAAAGGTTAAACTGGTACAGCGCAGGGTGCAGTTCGACACAAGCAATATGTTGTCATGATAAAGTTACTTCATGTGTTTTTGTTCTAAGGGAATGCATTTAACTTGAAACAGAAAATCATAAGCAGGCGATTTGTTTGCTCAATTATTTCTTTAAGATTAAAATGATGTTACCTATATGTTATACTTTTATGTTATACTCTGCCTGCCATAGGAACCTTATTTCCTAGTAAGGAGTTATTATTTTTATCTCTCATTTGAATTTCATAAGGCCAGAGAAATTTTAATTCAAGACTTTTCTTTAATACTGAATTCTTCCTTACCATAAAACCATGACACTCCAATGGCCTCAATCAGCACACCAAAGAGTATGGAGGTCCCTGCTGCATACTTATCTAACAATGTCAGAACATAGATCCCACCCTACAGAAGAAGACACAAAAGAAAATGCATGACTCGGAGTGTTTAAGTGCAGCTCAATTAATTGTCATAAAAAAGTTAATTTATTTCTGGTATTCAGTTTGAAAAGGGAAACTCATTTAGATTTATTGTACACAGGGTGATATATTTTAATGATTTACTTCTGTGAATTTTGATGATTATTGGCTTGCAGGTTTCTCAGAACATTACAGTTTTACATAAGCCTGATAAAACAGATTTTTAACACATCAATATCAGCCCACTGAAATGTCCATGTACTGTAGGATAGATGCACCCAGTACTTGGTTAAAGCTCCTTTTGCATGAATTACTGCACAGTTGGTCTTGTCAAGGAGGTGATCAGCGCTTCTGAGGGGTTAAAAAGGCCCAGGTTGCTTTAGTTGTGTTCTTAAGCTGATTTGAATTGTTGGATCTTGTACCTGTTCTCTTCCTCTTGACAACTGACACTTCACTATCAGGAGAGTTTGCTGGAAAATCAAGCACAGCACCATGGTCATGAAAGCAGCTACTGGTACTTTTGGCAGTGTGGGCAGGTGCCAAGACCTCCTCAAAAATGAGTTCTCCATAAAGCCTTAAAAATATCCTGGCTTTACTTTGATCTGAACAAACAAACGTGTACCACCTTCACCTATGTGAGAGGCTATCTGATATCATCTTTTACAGCAATGACTCTAGTCGCAATCCACATCTTGTGAGACCGGCAATGTGAGCTAGGTGAGCTTCTGGTGGAGAATGTCTGGACTGAAGTCCAGAAACATGATCCTGGCGTATGTCCCTGGGTGGTCGTGGTGGTGCAGGATGAAGTGTAGTCCCAAACTGACTGCATAATCTGCTGACTGTTTGCCCGGGAAGCAAACTGTAGAGGTTCAGCTACTTTAACACTAGTCGCTCAACGGATTTCATGACCATAGACGTCAGGTCGACAGGTCTGTTGTCATTTAATTCTGTGATAGTGCGTTTCTTGGGGACTGGGATGGTGGTGAAGTGTTTTAAGCACGAGGGAACCTCATACAACTCCAGAGACTTGTTGAATATCTGAGAGAAGATGGGGGCCAGTAGCTCAGCACAGGCACAAGTGGAAGACATTGTCAGGTCATGGAGCTTTGTTGGTCCTCTGATGCTGAAACAGCCTATTCACATCTTTCTCTGAGATCTTGAATCCAGGCAGCGGCTCTGAGGAGAGAAGGGTTGATGATGCAAGAAGAGCTTTTGTGCCAGAGTTAGATGAGGACTAGTTGGTTGGAGATGTGAACGACTGCTTTCCAAACCTGCAGTATAAGCAGTTAAGGTGGCCTGCCAGATGATGATCCTGCTCAGAGTAGGGGGATGGGTTCCTGCAGGCAGTAATGTTTTTTAGAGTATTCCAAACTGCAGCTGGGTTGTTAGTGGAGAAGCTGTTTTTTAGATTCTCGCTGTAGCTTCTCTTAGATGCTCAATCTCCTTGGTCAGTTTGTTCCTGGCCTGCTTAAACAGGGCCCGGTGCTCACTGCTATAAGCCTCTTCTATGTCCCTATGTAGCTTATTGTATATGCAAAAATTCTTGGTGTGCACATATATGCAACTGTGGTCCAGTGTGTTTTCATCCCTGGTGGGGCACTTAGTATGCTGTCTGTATTTTGGTTAGATGAAAAAAATCATCCAAAACAAATGAGGAGAACTCCCTTGGTGAATAAAAAGGCCTACAGTTTATGAAATGTGACTCCATGTGAGGGTCTTCTGTAATGCCGTGACATCTGTACACCAACTTGAGTTTATGTGAAAACAATTTCCATCTCCTGTCTTTATCCCCAAAAGCTCTGCACTACAGTCCGCTTGAAACAGCTGAAAACACGGCATCAGAAGTCTGCTCACCAAGGCAGGTTTTGTTAAAACAGAGGGTGGCAGATCTGTGGAAGTCTGAGTTTATAAAGATGAGAAGCAGCAGTTAGTCCATTGTTAGCCAAAGAGTAGACATTATCCTGGTGGATTGAGGGCAAGGGTGTGCGGAGTCCTCGTTGCTGAAGCTTCAGTAGCATACCTGCCTGTTTACCTCATCTACATCTCAGATGAATATCATCGAGAGATACTGTGCCACCAACCAAGATCTCAGTGAAGGTGGGGCTGTTGAAAAATTAAGAAGAAATGCCTAGAGAAGATTGTCTGATGCCTAGGAGTTCCTGTCTAGTCAAAGTGACTACAGAATGGTGGAAGAGCAGAGTAAAACACACAAAACCATGCAAAGTACTAGAGAGTAAAGTCTCATTTGTAGTGCCACTTTGATCTTAACCTAAATTTGTCCATGGCAATCCAACTAAATATGGAGTTTATGTTCAGTTCAGATCTTTAATATTTGTCAGGGGGAATTTAGGTTTACAGCAGTGGCTAGGACAACATGAAGACAATGCACACAACAACAAAATATAACATACCTTGGAAGGTACTCCAAGGTAAAAATGTCAAACATGTCCATGTCAAACAATGATCATTTCAACATGTGGATATATTCTGTAACCAACTGAGCTTTTATCATCTTTAATTTGATCATCTCAATCTTAGAATTTTTTAACAAGGAATTGCAGGCAAAATTTGTATTTTCCTATTCTAATATTTATATTGATCTAATAAACAAACCTCATGAAAGACCATGAAATAATCTCCAAAAAAGTATGTATCTAAGTTTTGCATGCCAGAAAACTGTACTGTTTCTTTCGGGCTGCTAAATTAATTGGGATGGTAGAGAAAGCTGATTGTTGACTTCCTGGATGTAGCTTAATTGAAAACAATATGCGATGAGAGTGTGATACAGTCGTTCATCTGACTGTTTTCTCATGAAGATGTAAAATCATGAAACTTGATTCAAGGGCAGTTAAAACACACTCTTTCAAAACAACAGCAGAGCTTCAATGGTATTATTAATTTAAAACATTTCACACTATTATGGCAATTGTTGTTTTAATTAAGTTGATAAATAAACTTTTAAAAAGGATTGTAAATATTGATACTGACATTAGTAATGCAAAACAGGGCAACGAGGAAGGTTCCAAAAACCGTTGCAAAGGTGAAGAGCTTTCTGTTTCTCTTGAGGATCTTGAAGTCATCTGTCAAGCCTGTAATAACCGCCTCCATGCCGCCCATCTGGAGGAAACAGACAGACACAGACATGACATACGTTTCTAAAACTCGAAGTGTTCTAAAATAGATAATTTTCATTTCTTATTTGATTAGTAAGGGTAAACATCATATGAATTTATCAAAACAAGTTTCTATCCATCTCATGGCTAGCTCTTACATGTGCTAAGACGTTGTTAGGTTTCTGTCACTTTGAAGAATTGATACATGAATAAAATATTACATAAGTGTTTGTGCTGTAGTTCTAAAATATAAAGCTGAAATGTTGGTGTACACAGTGGGAAAATCTGTTTTTGGCATTGATATTAGCAGATCACTGTACTTATTTGACCTAGGAAGCACGTTACTATACAGCTGCATGGTAATGTTTATATTGATATCTTTCCTATTACATGGTAAAAAAAAAAAAAGAAAAACATCGAAATCACCCAAACTTAAATTGTTCCCTGGTAAAATTGACATTAGATGGCAAACAGACCTGTTATTCAGATGACTGTCACCACAATATACAATTGCACACTATCATGCCCTCCATGAGCGGACCTTAGAGGTAAGGGTTCTCAAACCTTTAAACCTAGGGTTAGGGTTAGGGTTATATATATATATATATTTATATATATATATATATATATATAATTAAAAATTTTCCTATTTTACTGCTGTTTGGTTTTCTTTTTTTCATAGATGATGAATTTCATTGCAACTGTGTTCTGAATGTAAAAACTGGAGGAAAAAAGAAATGGAAAAAAATGGAAAAAGAAGAGTTTTATAATAGCTGAGATTCTGACAGTGCCATAATAATTTGTCTAAATGCAATGCAATTAATTCACCATGATGAGTTGAGAGGCTGTAATCCAATCTTTTGAGAAAACATTAGGAAGCATTTCTTGACTATTGACCTGGAACTAGTTTAACCCTAGGATGAATAGTTTCACAAACACAGCATGTTTGGAAGTGTTTTGCAAATGTAAAACAAAAGAAAAAGAAAAAAAAAGACACCACTTGATTGTGCAAATGTATTCACCCTGAAAGTCAATATTTCCAGCTATTACAGCTGTGAGTGGAATTTGGTATGTCTTTGTAGTTTAAAAACATCTAACCAATGCAGGTTTTGCCCATTTTTAAAACTTTGCTTCAAATGTTATGCTGAAAGCTGAAATTCTGGCCCACTTTAAGGCTTTTATTAAAAATCCTGTCAACACTATGTTTCTCTAAAGTTGTGTTTTAGAATAACTATCTCAGGTTTGGCTTTCCCATAAATGTTAACAGTACATTTCTGGGGACCTATACAGTGTGTATTACAGCTAAGCAAAGGAATCAAGGAGGAGAGACTTTACATCTAGAAGACAACAAAAAGCTGATCCAAATAAAAGTTTCATATATTCCATCTTGGAACAATCTGGTGAGATGAAACTCTACAGTATTTCTCGTACTCGTACTCGTCATCTTCCGCTTTATCCGGGACCGGGTCGCAGGGGCAGCAGACTCAGCAGAGACACCCAGACATCCCTCTCCCCAGACACCTCCTCCAGCTCCTCCGGGGGGAGCCCAAGGCGTTTCCAGCCCAGTCGAGAGACATAGTCCCTCCAGCGTGTCCTGGGTCGTCCCCTGGGCCTCCTCCCGGTGGGACATGCCTGGAACACCTCCTGAGGAAGGCGTCCAGGAGGCATCCGGTATAGATGCCCGAGCCACCTCAACTGGCTCCTCTCGATGTGGAGGAGCAGCGGCTCTACTCCGAGCCCCTCCCGGATAGCCGAGCTCCTCACCCTATATCTAAGGGAGTGCCCGGCCACCCTACGGAGGAAGCTCATTTCAGCCGCTTGTATCCGGGATCTCGTTCTTTCTGTCATGACCCAAAGTTCATGGCCATAGGTGAGGGTAGGAACGTAGACCGACCGGTAAATCGAGAGCTTCGCTTTTCGGCTCAGCTCTCTCTTCACCACAACGGATGGCCAGTATTTCTCTTCGAAGTTAAATTTGTCTTGCAAAGGGATATTAAGTTGCTGTCAGTATGTCTTTAAAAGAGCATTGCAGAAACCTCTTCTAATTTTCTGTTGTTTATGTGGAGACATTTTTGGTTGAATGCGGTGAAAAGTTTTGTACCTTTTCCCATTTTGACAGTCTTTTTACATGTTTAATAATAATAATGGATTATTTTGGGTTAAAATAAATCTAATTATTGGAAATATTATAAAACATTCAGTTTACTAAAGCACACAACAGTATAATTAAGTCTGCCCTGACATCTTGGAATAAAATCTTTAACTGATCTAGTTGTCACTGTATAATTCATGTCCTGCTTTACTTGCCTTGTCTGTTAAATAGTTTTAACCTGTGTTGTGGTTAAAGGTACTCACCGAGCTATCAATGCCCAAAGTTAGCAACATGATGAAAAACACAATGGCCCAAAATGTTGAGCCAGGCAGTGTTGCAATTGCCTCTGGGTAGATGATAAACACCAAACCTGCCCCTGTAAGTAGAAAAATACTTGGTCCTTGATACATTAAAATATATTCATACATCAAGCAATAGGATGAAAATTAATTTTCATTTAAATTGGTATTTAGAAGTAATGTAAATCAAAATATTGCATGTGTTTTACTTACCTTCTGTTGCTACATCTTGCACTCTCACATTATGTTTTTTAGCCATGTATCCAAGCACAGAGAAGATGGCAAACCCTGAGAAGAAACTGGTGACGCAGTTCACAGTGCTGGTCAAGAGAGCATCCCTAGGTTAAAAAAAAGTAATGATGACAAGTTACATAGAAACATACATATTTTAAAGGTTTTTCATGTTTAAAGTTCTAAAGTTTAGCTAATGGATCGATAAGACACTTATGTGTACATCCATTTGGGTACTTCAACTGAAGATTTTTTGAATGTGTTTAAAATATAGTATAAAAAAAAAAAAAAAAAAAGGAAATTTAAAACTGGGCCATATGTTTACTTGACATGTTTCAAATGTTTTATGAGTTTATCTTCTGGTAAATACTTTAGATTAACTCAAACTAAAGCTCCTGGTTTGGTTGCTTGATGTTTAATTAGAGAGCCGTTCTGTGACCACTGACAGAATGAATAAGGTCTCGGTGACCTCGGCCACCTCCTGGGTTTAAGGAGCAGAAGTCTCTGAATGAGCAATTTCCTTCCATTTGACTTCCTTTTCACTTTCCTTTTGTTCCTATTTTTATAGGCTGTTAACACTTTTAAGATGTTTTTACTGAACACTGCTGTCCTGGCTGGTTATTCAGGTCATTAGACAAGTACATAAAATGAATCAGGAAAATCTTTAGTAGACAAGACAAAAGTACATGAAACTTGCCTTTTAAATATGTTGATTTAATATTTTAATTTATTTTAGACAAATAGAGTAAATATTTAAACACACTAATGCAAAAATGATATTGCGTGATTTTATTTTCTAAATATTTCACATAGATTTGATTGTTCTTAATGAAATTGCACAGGATACATCACATCAAAGATCAAAAGAAAGATTTGAAAAGATTTATCATCAAGGTTGATGACATAACGATATTAGGCTGGGAAGGATTTGAACATTGTGATGATCAGCCAAAGCTGAAAAACTGTGTTATCACTTTGTTCATTGCAGTTTTGTGCTTCTATGGATTCATTTATATGTTTCTTCAACTTTCCAAACCATTGTTTATGTACTAGGGAAGAAACTGGTTTCAATTTCTATGTTAGTAAACTGAGAAATATTATGTAGTTAGTCTTACCATTTGGAAATTAAATTTTTATTAGAACTTTATTTGGTTACTACATTTTTAAAAAGTATGTTAATCACAAAGTGCTAAATATAGATCTATTTTGGACTTTTCAACTGTGAAAGGAAGACTTTTTGAAGATGATGTTGTCTTTGTTCCAAGCAGACTGACAATACAAGAGTAGTTTCCTAAGTAACATTCTGGATCACATAGATCTCCAGAATGGTCTGGTGTGTCTGTTTCACTTGGTACCCGTTTTTCAGATGTCTTGGGCTACCTGGATTGAAGCTGAAGGCCTGTTTATACTCAGTAAGCCAGCAAAATTAATAACTGCCTAAAACAGTTTAACAAGCATCTATTTTACAGTGTCAATACAGCTGAATAACAGAACCACAACTTCCAAAAGCCTTCGCAACAAGAGCCTTATATCATGTTCTGAACTTTAAACTGCATATATTCAAAAACCTATTAAAACATCTTATAGTATCCTCTCAGCTTATAAAAGAAAACAACTTGAATTCTGGATGCAGTGACAGATACAATGTGACAGAGACAAACACACATGGATAATCTCTAGTAGTAATGAAAACAAAATTGTAATTTGATATTTCTTACTGTATTGCACCCTTTAACCGGAGGTGAGGTACCACTAAAATCCACGTTACATTGAGCAAATTCAACAAATATTTTTAGCCATGCACTAACTAGTTTTCTGTACCTGTATTTCATGTTCTTCCAGTCTGTTCCTTTACAACTAGTTCAACATTATTTGCGTGTTTTCAACCTCCAGCAATACTTGCTTGGGCAACAGTATCTGTCCTTAACAGCACCCCTACAGTCTATTAATGGAGGAAAAGAGAAGCTCACAACATTGCGTCTGCTGTGATCTGAAGGACAGCAAAATTCCAAAATGAGATGCAGCCTTTGGCTATTATCTGGCAACCCTTCTTTGTACTCTATCTTACCTCAAACGCTTGGACAGTGGACTAAGTTGGAAAAATTTGCATCACCTATGTCTTGTTATCCAGTAACAATATGAAAAGGGCTGGCTGTTTAGAAAAGGCAGGATGTTGCTGTGGGCTTGTATGGGATTATCAGAAATTCACTGTGAAACCCCTTACCTGTAGCAGTTGTTGTTAAATTTGTTATAGCTGGAAAATGCAATGAGGACACCAAATCCTGCTCCCAGTGAGTAGAAAATTTGGGTAGCAGCATCAATCCACACCTATAGGTCAAATAAGGTAGTTTTTGTTACTTTTTCCTTCTAAGACGTAAGAAACACACATGTAATTAGTATTATTTATATACATTTTTCAAAAAAAATTACAATATACAATTTCTTATTCATTTTTATGTCCGTAGTTTCAACCAGCTGCATTGTGTTCTTTTGTTTCACAAAGAAACTTATTATTCTGGCTTGCATATCAATTATGTTTAAAGATAATGTCAATAATAAGCCAAAAATAGTTTAAACTAACTTAAAAATGTCTGTTTCAATGATGAATCTTGTAATTAGTTTTTGTCCTCTCTTTGCTCGTATGTTTTTAACCACTCTCTCTGACCTCTAAGTTGTTGAGTCGGTTGAAATCAATGTTGAGGTATGCTTTGATCCCCTCCATGGACCCTGGTAGAGTTATGCCTCTGATGAGCAACACAAAGAGGACGATATACGGCATAGTTGCTGTGATGTACACAACCTAAAAAATATGCACAGAACAAATTAAATATAGGTCACCCAATGCACCATCTCCTCAAAACAAAAAATAAAAAAAACATTCTACAAGAAAATAGCCAATGGCTCTTCCCTTTTCTCAAATTTTAAACACTTGAAATTATGTAAGCAGCTTGATATGCAACAGAAATCATTGTAATAACTGTTCCTAAGTTCAGTGTTTGTTAAAAAAATGGTTTTACCCTCATTAACTGTGTGCTCACTTGATGTAGAAAACTCTTTATTTTTAGCATCATGTGTCCTGCGGGAATATTTATTTTTAATGGCAATAAATACTGCCTTTGATAATGTATGCTGGACAGTGGACGGCTACACCACTTCTTAGATAATATAAGGAATTCTTTAGATCATACAAACCAACATGATTTTGTTTATGACAATCTCCATTGTAAGGCTTCTGAATCCAGTTGGACATATCAGCAGCCTGGCAGCTAACAGCCTTTTGTTCAGATGGTCAAGCAGTGGGTCTGCTACTGCAAAACCTAAACCCTTGTGCTGTGGTAAACGTCAGATTTAAATCCCAGTGGAATAATGAAAGCAGTGGAGACTACCAATACCTAAGGCCAGGAACAGAGTTGGTTACCATAGAAACTGAACACAGATTGGTGTACGGACATTACTGTTGACAAAGGAGTTGGACTATTTTGTTAAGCAAGTGTCCCTACTTCTTAGCTGTCCAGAGATGTAACAAGTATCCTCCCGACAAGACATAAGCACTTTCTTGTCATTATATATTTTTGGTATATGGAAAATGACAATAAGGTACATTTTAATACTTATCCTGTTTAAGGCTGTTGCTACAGATTTAAACTGCTTCGGGTCTTAAAGCAGTATAAAGGCTTGTTGATGCATAATCTAGACATACCAAAGATTATGTTGGAAGCACTTTGCAGCGATCCAGCAGAGTCTGAAAAACACTTGCTATTGATTTTCCAGTATTCAGCTCTATTGAAATGCTTTAATTATGGACCATAACAGAATTTATGCAACTTAAATTGTAATTTAATGTCAAAGCTCTGTTTATAAGTAGCATTCAGAATGTTTAACACTCCTAGAGATGACTGTAGCTCAGTGGGAAGAGTAGTTGTCTTGCAATCTCAAAGTTGTGTAGCTTACTTCTACTACATGCCGATGTGCCGCTGAGTAAGGCCCCTTTAAGTTGTCTACCTATCTGTGTATTGGTGTATCAATGTGCGCACGTTTGTGAGTGTGATTGGGCGAATATGGCAATTAGCTTAGGAAGAGTAAGGCTAAGAAACTTTATAGTTGTTGCAGGGAGCTCGTACCTTCCCTGAAGACTTGACACCTTTCCACAAGCTGAAGTAAAGGATGAAGACCACCACCACTAAGCACAGAGTTAACTCCCAGCGAGGCAAGCCCAGGTCCTGGATACCTCTACTTTCATGGAGATGCAACACAGCCCTTCTGCATAGGAGAGACAAGTCCAAAAATACACTGTAATGATATTCAGAAGGCATTGTTAGTTTTGATACACCATTGTTTATACCTGCTGTTGGTTTTTCATTACATCATCTGGACAAGACTCAAAATGTGCAGTTTATTGTTTATGATTTATTGCCACAGGAATATTGTCTGATTATGAACATTTAGGACCATGAAAAAAACTGAACTTTTTTATTAATTGCATCTGTTCAAACCGGCAAAAGGACATATTTAAAAAAATAATCTCTTTAAATGTTCTATTAACCTACAGTGGAATCAACTTAAAGGTATAGCTAAGTGGATTTCTACCGTTTTGTAAGTGTCTTACCTGCAGTCTCAGATCTCAGTTTGTAGAAACAGATACAGAGTTTGATCTGCACAGTGAGCTAGCTGACAGTCAGACTGGGGCCAGTTCCTAAGTGAATTTCAATTTCAGCCATACTCAAACAACCCATATCACCAAAAATTAATGGCGACTCATGCCAAATTTCTGAACATTGAAATTGCTGTCACTTTTGCATGACTGTTATTTAAAATAAATGTCATACTTATTTACAATGTAGATTATTTTGCAGTCTAGTAGTTGTCTTTGTGAGATGTGTTTCAACGCCTTGCAGATTCACTGCTAATCTACTGCTAATATCAAACATTCTGCAGCCAGTGCTGTCAGGTCAAGGGTCTTCTAAACACTCAACTTCTTCATGATACAAAAAAAAAGGAAATACAAATAATGGCTCTTTTTCTCAATCTAAATATTGCTTCCTTTTGCAATCTCATCTCGCAGTCCCTGCTGCAAAGTAACTATGCTGGAATAAGAGTAAATGCGTGTATTTTACAATAATTTACCATGTGAATTTAGACAAGCAAAGAGTATACTGTAAAGCATTATAACCATTTGTCTATCCTTCGCAATCTCTTCTTATATTACAGATTTCAAGGGGACTACAATAGAAAATTATCATAAGACCTTCTGCTCTGAAGATCTTTGTTTTGCATCCTACATTTTGTTCTAAAAGAAAGCTTGTATTGCCTTTGCAAGAAGAAAAACTAAATCTGACACCTGGCACTAATCAAGCTAGAAGGTATGTAAGATTTATCAGGTTTATCTGTTGCCTAAATTGGGTGGATGTCCAGCTGAGACTTTTTTTCAACAGGTGACATAACATTAGTGTTTACAGACACTGGTTTTAGGCTGTCATTCTGTAATTTATGGTTTTAGGGCTTTTTTAAGGTGAACATGAAAGTACTGCAGTTGTTTTTTGCAGTTTCTTATTTCTGTTTGACGAATTAAGTTTCTTCATTTTGACCCCATAATTCTGCAACTAAATTTAGAGGTTTTTTTAGGAAGACATTTAGAAATAGTCAGTCAGTCTGACTGACTGACATTTTGAAATAATAGCCTAGAGCAATGGATTTTGAGCCTGGTCCTCAGTACCCACAGTCCTTCATATTTTAGATGAGTCTCACCTACAGCACACCTAAATAAAATGATTGCATTACCTCTTTAGTTGCCATCCAGTGCTGCAAAAGCCTGTTAATCACCCATTTCTTTAAGTTAGGTGTGTGGCAGCAGGGAAACACCTAAAACATGCAAGAGTGGGTCTTGAGGAGCATGATTGAAAACCACTGGCCTAGAGCACAGAGACTAACTCATAGAATCTCACCACATACCTACCGAAATACCAAAAAATCACCAGTTTTCAGTTTAGTGATTTTTGTGTGAAATCAGGTGTTATATTAAAGAGTTCATGATGGCAAGGCTACATGGACTGTTGGTGCTGAAGAACGTAGGTCCTTGAGCACAGGAATGTTTAAAACTACTGGTCCAATAGTTGGATGATTGGTGACCCCAAAATTTTGCTTTTTGCTGCAGTTCTCTCGAATTCTGCATGGTGGCATGGTAAACATTGGTTGTTGTTTAGCCTTGTGGCCACTGACTTAAAGAAATTGTCTTTTTTTGTCCTTGCAATAACTGCTAATGACACACATGTGAATAATTAAACCTGAGGTTAGTCAAGGGATAAAGAAAAAAATGTTCAACTGTTACTCTTGTCTTAAATTGTGACCAACATGGAATAAATTACTGATACACATAAGGGATTGTGACCATTACTTAATCTTTGGAAATCCCCTCAAATATGTCATGTTCCCATACAAAGTAATCTATTACTATTTTTTAGAAACTGTTCCACCTAGAAACATTCAGTCTGACAGAAAATGACAGTTGGAGGTAGCAGCAATTTTGTCCTCTGTAATTTTCTTAAAAATAATTATTTCTTTGAATACATTATTTGAAATTAAAGGTTGGGTTTTCTTTAATATTTTAATGTAAGATTTAGCATCTACAAAAATATAAATTTATTTTAAGGCTATTTTTACATGTTGAAAAGGGCTGCCAATGAATGTGGACAACATTTCTATTTAGGCTCAACCGATTTGGATAAGATCAACAGCTTTCCTACACAACAACCGACACAAAATACATGTGACATAATTCCTCTGGGTTTAAAAGATATTCAACAGTTTACTCTAGGAAATGATCAATTTAATGCTTTATAGTCCTTGGGGAGGCAGACAACAGCATGCAGACATCAGTTTATTTAGTGGAAAAAAACTGTTGACTATTCTCTGATCTGAGGGCGTCATGTTAGCGTTGTGATGTAATGTCCCGAAGGCCCTCTCGCCCATTTGATAGCATTGATAATGCACTTCTAGCAAATGCAGACTATAACATCAAACTGGTTCCCTTTGGCCCTTTTACTCTAAACACATTTAGTCTTATCATCACTCAGAAAGACTGTTGTCCTGCCATTCTAACACCGGGGCCCCATTTCAGAAACCAGGGATAACAAGCTCAGAGTAGAAGGCACACACCGAGTAGACCTCCTCAACACTATCATACCCAAGGTTTCCACTTTCAGAACACGGGGTAACACTTGGGTTACTCAACTCTAAATCAAAGTCGCCCAGAGATAAGCACTAGTGTGAGTAAATAAGAAGCCCTTATCAATTAAAGGCAGATAACATGATTCACCATGGCAATGGCAGGAAATAAGAAGGAAACCTAATGATGATATATGGAGAATTTCAGCACATATTTAAAAAGAAAAGCAATACTGTTGCTGCAAAATATCGCGACTTAGTGTGACAGAGACCAAGTCAATGTGTGGGTGTGATTTGATGGAGAATTAAAGATGAATCTTCGACACTATTCAACATCCCCCAGACTACAGGCTATAAGAGCCAGTCAGGAAAAATAATAAGGCTGTATAGAAAAGGAGAATAAAACCCAGGATAAATGAAATTTAGTTTTGTGCATACCCTGTTGTTATCAACAAGGCATACTTAGATTAATTACATTAGTGATGTAGCTTAGTCAGGTGTCATTGATGACAGCATCAATGGAAAAACTGTGCAATATAATAAAAAACATAAAAATAAAACCTAAATATTTTATTTAGTGAAGGAGCAGTGAGTGTAACTGCCATGTTTGCAGCCAATTAAGGCTGGAAACCCAGAAATGTATGAATAGATAATCCTTGCCATCTCAAAATGTGAAACAGATTAATTTACTGCTTTCAATGGTACGTTCAATTCTGTGAAATTCTTCTTTTATTACTTGCCCACAGTTTTTCAGATTGCAAAGCTACCCATAAATGTCCAAGGGCTCCTGTTTTAAATAAAATATACCTAAACCTAAACTATTTGTGTTTGATGATAATAAAATAAAGCACAATTTCTGTACAACCTCCATCAGGTATCGGACCCTAGTGTCCCGTGTGACAGGTAAGGACACAAACCTTTATGCGTACAGCACAAATGCCTTTGAATTATTTTCTGTGCCACTCAAGAACTGAGAATATTATTGAGATAAATTGACTGTGGCAAAAAATGGTAATGCTCGAAAATATATTAATCTAGAAAATAACAAGACATCTAATCAGGGTTTAATCACCCTCTTCTGACATAGATTTCATTTCTGCAAGGTTTCTTGAGCCAGATCTCAGCGAAAATGTAGGACAGACTCAGGGTTAGATGAATAAACCCTGCTACCGAACAGGGTTGGCTCAAGGAGTAAGTTGCGAAGGTAACTTGACTCAGCTACCTAGCTTTCTGAAACCAAAAACTCAGGGTATGCACATACGTACCTCAGAACTGAGTTTTCACTAACCCTCTTAAATGTGGCCCTACTGTTACCATCAGTTGATCTTGGTCTATTTACGGCAGGCACTCTGCTGCAAGCTGTCTTAATGTTGGTCACAACGTAACAAATGGGGCTTGCATTGATAAATAAATAAAAAGCATTGGGAAAAAAATATTGGGGTTTTATCCTGGAGCAGCTCTGGATGGCTGGTTCATTTGGCCTGGGTGAACCCCTTTTTAATGTTGGTTTTTTTTTTTGGCCCCGTCTCTGGATGGGGTCATTCGGGTATGGGCAGTGCCCAGCCCTTGTCTGGACTTAGGCCCCCTATCAAATTTGGGGCCTATTTTCCCCCTCGTCACAATCCCTACCAGTAGCTGGTTCCTCTGACTGCTGACTACTGGTTCTCAGTGCTTGGGGCTGAGTGCAAGGATGTGTGCCTGCTCTCTCCCAGTGGCTGCTTGGTGACTTCTGGGCCCCTGGCCTCTGCTGGGGGTTGGTGTGCCCCTGGGGTTGGGAGTTCAGATACAGGTGTTTACGATACACAGATATACAGATATACTCTATATTGAACTGTGGTTGCCACTAAATGCATCTTGTATTAAGTAGTATTGCGTACTTTTCATTGACATTGCGTTTGTTGTTTGTCCCAGTAGTTTTCTCTCTTTCTGCAGGTGTAGAAGCAGACTTCTAAGGTGTTATCTTGTATTGTTTTATCCTTCTTTCTGTCTTCTACACTTGTCTCCTTCCCTCCCTTTTACCTTTTTGCCCATCTCTTCCTTTCTTTCTTCTTTTTTTCTCTTTTGTGTCTGTCTCCATGTCCATTGGATTTGAAATAATCCAAAAGCAATTTCTAACAAAGTTTTTTTATTTATTATAATTGTTGTTTTTTATCATGAGTAGCATCATAGTGAAAACCTTAATGCTCCACGTGTGAAGGTAAATCTGTTGGGCTTCATCTGGGCATAAAGGCTACGTTCACACTGCAGGTCCTAATGCTGAAATCTGTTTTTTCAGAAATCAGATTTTTTTTTTTTTTGTCGTTCACATTAGTTTGAAAATATTGCAGCTCCAAACTGAGCTGCACACGCATAAGAACAATACGAGCCTCGTCAAGAGCAGTACAACAGTAAACACAGAGAAATAGGTGTTATGGTTTAAGTGCACAACAGAAGCCATTTATTGTCAGCGGGTGCTGTGTGGGACACATGTAAACAAAAGGAGAGTAAAACTCTTTATTGTTCCGTTTTAGGGAGATTTGACTGCCAATTCAGCACAACAAACTGGATGGAGAGACACAGCCACCAATGGTAGGGCAGGGATGTTAACAACTTTACAGTGACCGAGTTTATTCAGAACTTTATCATGTCAAGGGCAGCTTTTAATCATATATGTCAGCGCTTCTTCTCTCAACTCCACAGGCAGAAGACTTGATGCAATCCAGTGTATTGATCATCACATGCTCGTTAACCTCAATAGCAAGTCCTCTGTTTGAATGGTTGTATACGAATTTTGCAAAATAAACTACATCCTCGTCCAGACAGTTCCTATGAGCCTTTCAATAAGCCTTGAATTAAGTTTTATCTCTGTTTATTAACGAGCACTAATATCTCACTGTCTTTCCACTGTGCAGTACTATTCTAGACCCCTGTCTGTTTTGCTAACTGCTACCATTTCCTGCTGGCGGCGCAAAACTGTGACAAATGCAATGGAAAATGACGTCAAAGTCACATCAAATCTGCCTTGGGCGTTCCCACTGGAGTCACTTTCCAAACGATCAGATGCGAGTTGGATTCAGGACCACATATGAATGTGGCTCAAATGTGACTTAAAAAAGTCAGATATGGGCCAGATATGAGCGTTCACACTTGTTCTATAAAGTCTGACCTGGTCACTTGACCCCCTAAAATCAGATTTGGGCCCCATTTGCCTGCACTGTAAACGGGGCCTTAGAAAACAATTCTGAGTGCACGAAAACCAAACATTATGAGACCGCTGTGGTATTCAGTTTCACTCAGCTATATTTTACTCATTACAAAATGATTTTGTCCTCAATGTTTTAAAGTAATTTTTTTTTTAAACCAAAGTACCTTTGGTTTTAGACCTTTAGAGTTTCAGTCACAATGATTTATAAGTTGTTGTTTCCGCAACGTTAAACCAAATGTGACTGCTCCAGGCTACATCTAAATAGAAAGGCTGTGCAATAATTAAATGAATCACTTTCAGGACATGTTATGTTTAAGATATATTTGCGCTTGATACTTGAGTTATTTTACACACCTGCTATACGTCTAAATAATTGTATACTACTACATTCAATTTTTGAGAACAAGACAATACAGAGATTTTAAAAAGACACTTTTTTCATCTCTTTTTATCACTCACTTAATGAAAGACCCTGAACTGACCTTAAAGATGTATTTTGGCTCAATGGGTTCCTCAGTGGGTACCTCCTGCCACATGTTGATGTGCCACTGGGCAAGGCACTTAACCCCAAAGGCTGACTTTGGTTCAAACTCTGCTAATGGGGAAACCTTATCAAAACCTTAGCTGTGGTTCTGACCAAAAGGTTTTCACCTTCAAGGTTTCAAACGTGCATTCATTCTATTGACTAAAGAGACTTTAAAGTTTTAACTAGTTAGGCTATAAACCAAGGCTTTTTTGAACATAGCACTTAGAGATTATGAAAACATGCACATTTTGAAGATTCAGGGATACCAACGGCATTGGATAAGTAGTTGTTCTGGATAAATCTAAAGGTTCTGAGAAGACATTTTGAAGGTACCTCCTGAAAAACAGTTATATATCATTTATTTTGTTCACTGCATTATCAAATCTGAATGCATTATGTGTTGTGTACATAATTATTATAATAAAAATTATTATATATTTGCTTAATATGTCAGAGATATAGGTGTTGGGTACAGAGTACTCAAAATGGTCTAATTTTGATTTAATTAGACCAAGAATTGTCTATTCCTTAATGATCTGCCTGTACTTAGATCACATAAAAGGTCATCTTAGCCAATAAGTCAGCTAAACCATAAACTTTGTAGGTGTATTTTTATATGTATTAAGCAACCCAGCTGGAAAGCCTAACTCCTGCTAAAATAAAATCGTGCAGGTCAGGTGTGACATCAGTATGAAGGAATGTTCCATTTGAAAGTTTGCTTCAATGTTCAGGTTTGCTGCAATGGATGGCTATCCTACAAATTAAGCTCATGAATGTTGGTGGATGCAGGGGAGTGTGAGATGTGAAGCAACTGAATTGTTGACTCAGTTGTCCTCCCTCATGCTGTGCCTTGGCTTTGCTCCTGTTCTCAAAGCTGTTAGCAAGAGGATTTATTATCCCCTACAGTGGTAAATCCCATGGATGATCTGTATCAAAGTGCCTTGTTTCTTTCACATGTTCCTATTCTTTTAATATAAATAAAGTGTAAAAACAAAATTAAAATATATATTTTCAGTTCTGGTTTTACACTTAAAGCGGAAGACGATGACAACGAGTTCTGGTTTTATGGACCATGTCTAGTCTCTGTCTGCAATTCCATTGCTTTTTTGAAGGTCTGTCGTAACTCCCAACACTGGAGCTTTCATGTAGTTGCCAAATCTACATGGTTAATAAAAGTGTTTACATACCTTCAACATATCAGGTTTAGAGTTTTGTGGAAAATGGAATATAACCCAGGTATACAGTTTAAACACTGGAGCTGAGGCCTGTTGCTTAATAGAATGGGATCAAACCTTTATTAATCTGTTATTGCCCCTAATGGTGTTCAGTGTATTCTGCACCTCAGGCCTTGCCTGTGTCCATTCTATTGTCTAAGTCATCTCACAGACTTCCTTTTGGCTACACAGTCTTCACAGAATCTGAGGAAGAGCTAGCTGTCTTTGAAGTATAAACAGATGGAACTCTTTTCAAGCACTTCAAAGAGTGCATTTGAACTTTTTATATATACATCTTTTTGTAGTACAAACACATAGCTGGACAGTTTTAGGTTCTACACTCACATTTCAGTGACTGGTTGCCTGATTCACACTGACAAGAGCTGTTTTATGCAGGTTTGCTTGGGTTGTTGGTACAATACAGACAGCCCCCCACAGATAATACTAAAAAAAGCCTTCCATAGAATGTTGTGATTTCTAATAAAATACTAACTCAGTTACATGTTCATAAAAAAATCTATTTACAAGAAATTATGCTTTGTTTTTAAAATGATCATGGATGTTTCCTTATATTTATACGATGACCCAAACTTACAAAATGTTTCAACATATATCCATGAGAAGGTGATAACATTCTTGTAGTCATTTCATGACTTATGAAGATTGACACATATTACACGTGCCTAATTTAAGTTGCATGTTCTCTCGTCTACCATTTTGAAGACTTGTTAAAAACGAGCCTACATGCAGGTAGGACTACTAATTAAAGGTTCCTCAATACTCTGAGTAATTTAAAGAGGTTATTATCATTTTATTGAAAATGTTAGGATGGGCTGCATGGTGGTGCAGTTGTTAGCACTGTTTCCTGTTCAGGTTCAGGGTTTGAAACCCTATCAGGACCTTTCCTTAAGGACTTTGCATGTTCCCCCTGAACATCTGTGGGTTCTCTCCAGCTCCTAAGGGTGGCTTTTGTCTCAGAACCTAAAAATATGCACATTAGCTTAACTGGTTACTTTAAATTGAGAGTGAGTAAGTGCATGGTTGTTTCTCTTGTGTAGTGATCTGTCCAAGGTGTACCCCATCTCCTGCCTGTTGACTGCTGGAGGTAAGCACCAGCCCTTTCCTAGACACAACGCTGCAGGGATAAGCAGTTGTAGAAAACAGGTGGCTGGATTTGCCATGCCACTGGTTGAAGCACCAGTGACATTGCTTTAAAGTATTAATAAGGATGTCTTTCCCATTAACAATGTGCACAAATAAACATTTTCTACTTTTCCTTTGTGAGTTTCTGCTGCTGCAATAAAAGAATAAGTTATTTTACAAATTTTCTTTACACTTGACCAGGCATGCCAATAAATGTGTACAGCACAGCAAGTTGCACTGCGATAACACGTTTATAGTCAACAGATTTCACTTACTCATAGTACTCTGCTGCTGGGGTGATCTTGTACTTGGCATAAGTACCATTGCCGAGGACAGACCCATTGATGTATTCAGGGTCAGTGCAGTTCATGCTGTTCCAGCTGTTGCCACATTTGAGCCATGGAAGCTCACGTGTCATGGAGGAGAACAGGTAGTAGAGTGACCAGGCAATAATGACGTTGTAGTAAAAGCCAACATACAGGGCTATGACAATCACAGTGTAGCCCACACCTGACAAAAGCATAGATAATTATTAAAAAAAGAAAAATACAATTCACGTGCACTTATCAAAATTTTTTACCTGTTTAGCAACTTCAGTGGGAAGTACAAACGTACAAATGTTATACAGATTCTTTAGTGACAACCATTTATTGTCTGGTTTTAATAAAGGTTTTTAAGTATACCCATTTTTCATCATGGTTTTAGCACCTGGTGCATGTAAAACCACAGTTACTTAGTTAACATCTCAAAAACTGAAATAATCCTATCTAGAATGCATTAACTGTAACTGTCATTTTTACCTCTCTTAGGATAGAGCACGGAGCCTGTGTTGTGTTATTCTATCTCCACTGGAATGTGATGTCTTTTCATGAAATTGAGAAGCCTCATAAACCCTTCACCTTCTCGTTCTGTGCAGGAAAATAACAAACCCGCCCACCTTGGTGCTGAAGCCAACAAAAGCACCGACTGGTGCCATTTTAAAAGATACTCATCTGACAGCACCTGAAAATCTGTGTTGTTAGATCTTCTTGTTAAGTAAAGTTAAATCTGCTTGTTGCAAATCTACTGTGTAGGTAAATTTGTTGGAAATTACTAATAATGTTAACACTCAGTTGGATTTCATGCCTAATTTAGACATGTCACGTGTCTCAACACCAAAAAAAACAATGGCTGATTTTCTATATTTTTCCACCGTGTTTGTCATACTGGCACGCAGGACAATTTCCATTCCCTCACTTAAGTGAAACAAAATGTTGCAAGGAGATCAGAATGTTGCAAGTAGAATGAGAAAGAATAAATGACGCACTGTGGCAGGTTTTAGTTACAAGGGACTCTTTTAGACCTCTGATGGGCGTAAAGGAGAAGAACAAATGGATGAAATTAATGGACAAAGAAACTTAAGAGGCCAGTAAGGAAAGAACATGCTGATCTGTATGTTTAAAAGGTTACAAAGAGACTGGAGTCAATAGGTATGTGGGTTTGTATGTGTGTAAGTCTTAATGTGACTCTTATAAGTCTGCATGTGTAAAAAAAATTACCTTTAAAGATAGGGCATATTTTCCAAACCGTAGCTGCCCCCTCCCTGTTGTACTGGCCCAAGGCGAGTTCCATGTAGAACAGTGGCATCCCGGCAATGACCAGGAAAAGAGTATATGGGATCAAAAAGGCACCTGAAAAGACACAAATCATTACAGTGAAGTACTTGTCTGCAAATTTGCTCTGAGCTTTTTTGTGAAAAGAAATGCTACATGTCTGCATGCTTTTGGCAAAAGTGGCATTGCTTTAGATAAAAAAGGAAAACAGGAGGGCCAGGGGGCTTGATATTCTTAGAAAAATAGCGGGAAGGCTCAAAGCTATTTTCATGCTGTGCTTCAGAGGCACATCCCCCCCAAAGTAGCACACAAGCTCTGATAATTGAATTGCTCTTGACACTGTCCATCACAGGTGACACATTATCTCCAGTAATGAATAAATATTCGCTGAAGGGCAGTTTGATTGACAGTGCTGGGGTGGACCACCGAGGGTGCAGAGTAAAAACATGTTTATTTTATTTTATTTATTTTTTTAGATTTGAATGGAATCCAAAAACAAACAGAGGACAGTGCACAGCTTCTAGTGAGCACTGAGTTGTCATTGATTAAAAAAGGACAGGTTAAAAAAGCAGCACTGCTATAAACAATTATTTTGTTGGTTGAGCCACACAAACTTATTATTTTCCCTTTCACCACTGTGTGGCTTCAATTGTTTTTAAATCAGTTGTCAGACATAAACATGAGCTCAAACACCACTTAGAAACACATTATTAAACACATTATTAAAGGTTCAAATGTCACAGCATGGCTACCACTTAAAACATCACTGACTGGGGCATTTATTCGATTTCAAAATACAAAAAAACTATACGGTATAACACAATGCTGTCTGTAGATAATTTAAAATATATCCATATGTATGCTAAATATTTACAAATAAACTAACAAGAAATCTTAATAATACATATCAAGCAACCAGCAACAAGACACCTTTTACTTGGTCATTTTGGAAGTTTGTATGAATTAATTATGCACTTCACTGGTGCCTGATGCAAAGGAAAATTAAAATGGGGGATTTCCTCGATCATGAAAGCAAAACCGCTCTTCCCCGTTTACACTTCTGGGACAATTAACTGAGATTAAAGGCGCTAAAATTAGAACTGAAACATAAATGAAAATCTAAATCCTAAACAACAATTTCTTGGCCTTCTAACGAAGTTACAAACATTTTATTGTAGGACGGAAGAGAAACTCAGAAAAAAACAATTTATATTATTTGGCAGTATCAGTATTGATTTCTCATGTTTGTTTGTTTTTTGGGGGGGTTTTTTGTTGGGTTTTTTTTTTTATGTTACTGTATGGAAACTTTAACCGAACTGCGTGCAGCTTTATTTTACAATTTTACGCACAGTGACAAATCATACTGCTCACTCACCTCCTCCATTTTTGTAGCACAAGTATGGAAATCTCCAAACATTGGCTAAGTCCACAGCGAAGCCAATGACGGACAAGAGAAAGTCTATTTTCTTGCCCCAAGTTTCTCGGTCGCTCTCAGGAGCCGCTCCGGGTAAACCTACGCGGTTCCCAGGGGTGGAAATAATGGAGGAGCTGGTGTACTGGACACCATTCTGGTCCTTGACCAGTATCAGTTCTACCTCTTTTTTCTCCACATCGCACTGTTTCAGCGGCGCGACTGATGACAGTTTGTGCTCTGGCAGGATCTGGATGTTCATCTTCTCCGCGATGAGTACGAAGCCCACGCCGGCGCGATGCTCTGACAGCCCCCGGCGGGTCCTGGTAGAGCTGGCTGTCTGAGGTAATGCGCTGGGCTGAGGATCAACGTCCCGCTAACAAAAACAGTAACAAGGGAGTGTTCTCCACCTTAACAACAGGTGACTCCTCCGTGTACATCGGCTAGAGAGGAGAAGAGGGAAAAAGAGTTTGGAAAGATTAGGTGTTCGTGCGTAAACTTTACGCACTTAGTAAATCACGGTTTAGAGCCTTAACAAGGGAATACGTCTACAGCAGACAGACCTGATGCCCATGTGCGTCTGCTACAAGTACAGCAGTAATATGAAACATGATCTCTAATTCACATCTATAGAAAGTGTCAAGGGAAATCTACTTCATTACGTCACCAAACGTGCTCAGCGCATTATGCAAGGAACCAAGACTTAAGACATTATTCATCAAAATTCAGTCCAAGATAAAAATACATTAGACTATGAGTCAGTTACTAAAGCAGTACAACACTCTTCAGCTAAAAACTGCTCTCCCGTACTTGATAAAGCTAAGGACACTTCTCCATGACCCGATGCTGCTGCGCTCCGGATGCATCTGAGGGAAGACTGCCCATTCTGAAGGAACTTTGAGACTCCCCTTCTGAAGCTGAGACGATAAAAAAATGCGAGCTTTGAAATCTGTTTCCTCTCTCACTTCCACGTGATATTTTATAATTGAACACTTTCATCTATTCTGTTGGATGTCATTTTGGCAGATCGCCATACGCCAAGATATAAACCTTTTATCTCCTGGCTGCGCAGTGCCTGCTGATCCAGGTGGTATAAAACAGCATTTTTTTTCAAATGAAAATAAAAATGTTTAAAGAATAATGTGAATCCAAACCCTGGAAAAACTTTTTTTAAGTTTTCCATTACAATGTATTTCTGTGTTGGTATGATTAAGAATTTTGATTTTTTTTTTTTTTTTTTGAGCAATATAACTTCACCTTACTCTAAGGTTCCAATAAGCACTTGTATTTAACATACAGGAAAACTTTTTTAATATTTTAATTTGGACTTATCTGTTTCTTCTCTTCTCTAAACATATTGAATTACTGTTTTCTAAGAAGCCGTAAAAGCTTTGTGTTCCACGTGTAATTCAATCCCACAGCAGCTTTGGCCAGGGGCAATGATTTCTATTAGATATGGTTGATCAGTTCATCCCATTAAAGTCAATGAATGTCCTCTTTGCTTTCCAGTGCTTGTTTTATAAAGCCCTAATAAGGCTGGGGGTTTTGCCATTTTGTTTGTGGAGACTGAACAACCACGGTGTGGGCAAAGCACAGGACCAGATGACAAGACAGGAAAATTGGTATTGCTGGTGCTTTCTCTTGAATTAGTGTTGTTTTCCTATTTACCTTGTGGGGAGATATTTCAGCTTCCCCATCCAAGCTGAAACTCGTGTTAATGTTTTCTTCTTTTTTTTTCAAAAAGCTGTTTCTTCACATTTAAACACATTAGTAGCACCTTCAAAAACATTTTACAGTCCACATCCATATTGCAAATGACACAGGGATAACTGACCCCTGCAAATGGGAACTGGACCCATGACTCTTTACCTTTATCTGTCTATATCCAAGGGGAGTGTTGCACAAAAGAAAAACATGGCATTGTTCACCTCTTACCTTGATTGTGTTTTATCCCTTAATCTGTTTGTGAGTAGCTCTCAGGAAGATGTTTTTGTTTCTGTGTTAAGGTCTGAGCTTTGCCATGTTGACCTTACAATGATAATTTAATGAAAGACGACGCAGCCATTTGATGCATCTCTAAAGATTTAACCTGAACATTTGCTTGGGGTCACTTTCAAAGATTCTGTCTGCCTTTATCACTGTGCCTTAGTATAGCCTTATAATTTTTATTTGTGTGTTTCTTTTATCTATGTGCATTCTGAGCCAAGTGTCTCAACAAGAAATTTCATTAGCAAAAAAGAGTCTTGATTCTATGTAATATTTATACATTGTAGTGTTTTGCAGAATTCTCAATTTACATACACACAAAAAATGGTATGAAATATTCAAAGAGAATATGAATAGTTCTGTGCGATGTCAAATTGTTTGTGGAAGACTGTTACAAGAGACAGGGAATGACCTACAGAAGGGCCCCTCTCCCCAGGTTCTGGGCTTGGTCTTCAGTGGCAGATGTAGGAGATTGGTGTTGACCAGAGGCAGTGGGATGAAGTATAGTGGTGAAGAGGTTCAGTAAGATAGAAGGGCCTGGTTATGGAAGGCGTTGAAATGAATCTGTTGAGTGATGGGATGCCATTGAAGGGTCTTAGGAAAAGGGGTCATACGATCCTTGGTGCAGGACTGGGTGAGGTGATGTGCAGCTCAGTTCTAGATGTACAAAAATTCATCAAAGAATCTGGAAGATGAATCATATAGGATGCTGTTACAGTGGGTAGGTGATAAATGTGGATCAAATTTTTAGTTGTAGCAAAGGAAAGAGAAGAACAGAGGTTACCAATGTTTTCAGTTGGAGAAAGGGAGGTTTAGAGATCTTGCTGATGTGGTTCATGAATGTCTGGCGCTTTTGGAAGTGACTTTAAAGAGGAGTGATTCAGTGGGTGGCAGAGGTTGTGAGATACAGAGATTTAGGTCCAAATATTAACAAGTCAGATTCAGTGTAGTTGACTTGGAGAACATTGGGATAAGTCCATGATTTTATTTCAGTGAGGCATCTGGTGAATATGGATTGGGTTGTGGGGTTATTGATTTGGAGATGTACAGAAAGTCCAAAATGATTCACAACTCTGGTAGATTTCAATTTTAAGAAATATTTTAATATTACCAGCATTTTCTTCTGATGTTGATAATATTTACATTTGGAGTTGCCCTGCCAGTTCTATCTTGAATCGGGCATGCAATATTATTCGGCCCCCTTGCATTAATACTTTGTAGAGCCATCCTTTGCTGCAATTACAGCTGCAAGTTGCTTGGGGTTTGTCTCTATCAGTTTTGCACATTGAGAGACTGAAATTCTTGCCCATTCTTCCTTGCAAAACAGCTCGAGCTCAGTGAGGTTGGATTGAGAGCGTTCGTGAACAGCAGTCTTCAGCTCTTTCCACAGATTCTCAATTGGATTCAGGTCTGGACTTTGACTTGGCCATTCCAACACCTGTATACGTTTATTTGTGAACCATTCCATTGTAGATTTGGCTTTATATTTTGGATCATTGTCTTGTTGGAAGATAAATCTCTATCCCAGTCTCAGGTCTCTTGCAGACTCCAACAGGTTTTCTTCCAGAATGGTCCTGTATTTGGCCCCATCCATCTTCCCATCAATTTTGACCATCTTCCCTGTCCCTGCTGACGAAAAGCAGGCCCAAACCATGATGCTGCCACCACCATGTTTGACAGTGGGGATGGTGTGTTCACGGTGATGAGCTGTGTTGCTTTTACGCCAAACATATCATTTTGCATTGTGGCCAAACAGTTCGATTTTGGTTTCATCTGACCAGAGCACCTTCTTCTTCTTCAACATGTTTGTTGTGTCTCCCAGGTGGCTTGTGGCAAACTTTAACGAGACTTTTTATGGATATCTTTGAGAAATGGCTTTCTTCTTGCCACTCTTCCATAAAGGCCAGATTTGTGCAGAGTACGACTGATTGTTGTCCTATGGACAGACACTCCCACCTCAGCTGTAGATCTCTGCAGTTTATCTAGAGTGATCATGGGCCCCTTGATCAGTCTTCTCCTTGTTTGAGACGAGAGTTTAGAGGGCGGCCAGGTATTGGTAGATTTGCAGTGGTCTGATACTCCTTCCATTTCAATATGATTGCTTGCACAGTGCTCCTTGGGATGTTTAAAGCTTGGGAAATCTTTTTGTATCCAAATCCGGCTTTAAACTTCTCCACAACAGTATCCTTGGTCTTCATGATGCTCTCTGCGCTTTGAACAGAACCCTGAGACTATCACAGTGCAGGTGCATTTATACGGAGACTTGATTACACACAGGTGGATTCTGTTTATCATCATCAGTCATTTGGGACAACATTGGATCATTCAGAGATCCTCACTGAACTTCTGAAGTGAGTTTCCTGCACTGAAAGTAAAGGGGCCGAATAATATTGCGCGCCCCACTTTTCAGTTTTTTATTTGTTAAAAACGTTTGACACATCCAATAAATTTCATTCCACTTCATGATTGTGTCCCACTTGTTGTTGATTCTTCACAAAAATTTTGAATTTTATATTTTTATGTTTGAAGCCTGAAATGTGGCAAAAGGTTGAAAAGATCAAGGGGGCCGAATACTTTCGCAAGGCACTGTAAGATTAGGGTAGTGGCAAGGAGTTCTTCCAACTACAAAGATTTATATATCCCCCAGCTTATCACCAATCATACATTGTCAAAACCCCAGCAAAAACATGCACAAAACAGCAATTATAAGATTATTGCTGTTTTGCTAATAAAGATTTCCTCATTGGTTATTGAGAAGGATATACAGGTCCTTCTCAAAATATTAGCATATTGTGATAAAGTTCATTATTTTTCATAATGTCATGATGAAAATTTAACATTCATATATTTTAGATTCATTGCACACTAACTGAAATATTTCAAGTCTTTTATTGTCTTAATACGGATGATTTTGGCATACAGCTCATGAAAACCCAAAATTCCTATCTCACAAAATTAGCATATCATTAAAAGGGTCTCTAAACGAGCTATGAATCTAATCATCTGAATCAACGAGTTAACGCTAAACACCTGCAAAAGATTCCTGAGGCCTTTAAAACTCCCAGCCTGGTTCATCACTCAAAACCCCAATCATGGGTAAGACTGCCGACCTGACTGCTGTCCAGAAGGCCACTATTGACACCCTCAAGCAAGAGGGTAAGACACAGAAAGAAATTTTTGAACGAATAGGCTGTTCCCAGAGTATCAAGGCACCTCAGTGGGAAGTCTGTGGGAAGGAAAAAGTGTGGCAGAAAATGCTGCACAACGAGAAGAGGTGACCGGACCCTGAGGAAGATTGTGGAGAAGGGCCGATTCCAGACCTTGGGGGACCTGTGGAAGCAGTGGACTGAGTCTGGAGTAGAAACATCCAGAGCCACCGTGCACAGGCGTGTGCAGGAAATGGGCTACAGGTGCGGCATTCCCCAGGTCAAGCCACTTTTGAACCAGAAGCGCCTGACCTGGGCTACAGAGAAGCAGCACTGGACTGTTGCTCAGTGGTCCAAAGTACTTTTTACGGATGAAAACAAATTCTGCATGTCATTCGGAAATCAAGGTGCCAGAGTCTGGAGGAAGACTGGGGAGAAGGAAATGCCAAAATGCCAGAAGTCCAGTGTCAAGTACCCACAGTCAGTGATGGTCTGGGGTGCCGTGTTAGCTGCTGGTGTTGGTCCACTGTGTTTTATCAAGGGCAGGGTCAATACAGCTAGCTATCAGGAGATTTTGGAGCACTTCATGCTTCCATCTGCTGAAAAGCTTTATGGAGATGAAGATTTCATTTTTCAGCACGACCTGGCACCTGCTCACAGTGCCGAAACCACTGGTAAATGGTTTACTGACCATAGTATCACTGTGCTCAATTGGCCTGCCAACTCTCCTGACCTGAACCCCATAGAGAATCTGTGGGATATTGTGAAGAGAACATTGAGAGACTCAAGACCCAACACTCTGGATGAGCTAAAGGCCGCTATCGAAGCATCCTGGGCCTCCATAAGACCTCAGCAGTGCCACAGGCTGATTGCCTCCATGCCACGCCGCATTGAAGCAGTCATTTCTGCAAAAGGATTCCCGATCAAGTATTGAGTGCATAACTGTACATGATTATTTGAAGGTTGACGTTTTTTGTATTAAAAACACTTTTCTTTTATTGGTCGGATGAAATATGCAAATTTTGTGAGACAGGAATTTTGGGTTTTCATGAGCTGTATGCCAAAATCATCCGTATTAAGACAATAAAAGACCTGAAATATTTCAGTTAGTGTGCAATGAATCTAAAATATATGAATGTTAAATTTTCATCATGACATTATGGAAAATAATGAACTTTATCACAATATGCTAATATTTTGAGAAGGACCTGTAAATGATTTTTGACATCCTGTTTTTAAACAATACCTTTTACTACTTTTACAATGTTGTATTATCTTTTAAAATGTCACTGTCTCATTGCTTAATCCTTCTTGGTTGAATTTTCATAATTTAAGACCTAAATCTGCCAGGGTAATGAATAATTGTGGACTTTACTATAGACCTGGAAATTGTATGGCCAGAAATGATAAATGATAGTGGTTGAGGTGAGAAATATTGTTTGTGAGAGATAGGATCCGAATGAGGACAGAGCAGAAGTCGTGACACATTTTAAATATGCTTGATGAACAGCTTTAGATTTGTCATGTGAATAGTTATATTTAGAGTAACTAGATTTTGACAATGTCCTATAAAAGAGTTATCAGTATGCATTATTTTTGCCTTTGGGCACCAGGAGATTCCTACAAGACAAGTGGGTCAAAGTATTAGAATTGCATGAGTGCCAGCTGGCTGTGCATCCTACTCAAAGTCCTTGATTTGAATCACAGGCCTTACAAAAGGAACAGTGCCATCAATGCTTTCCCTCTGGGTTTTTTTAGGCAGAAATTATTCGGTGTTCTAGAATTGTCAGATATTTTCCCCTGCATACATTTAGTAAGAAAATTAAAAGTCATTTGTCTGGTGACAGATATGTTTTTTTTTTCTTTTTCTGGGCAATAGACAGCACATCTGGGGAATCTAATATGGTGAGCTTCCGCTCAGCTCTGTCACAGAATAAGGGGGAATAAAAGAGAGATGAAATCAGTTACTGTTCCAAAAAAGGCAGTTATTAGTTATAACAAGACACTCTTACACATTTAGTTTTTTTGTTTGATACATCACTTTATAAAACAGCATGGGGTACATACATATCAAGTGAGTACAGAGTAATTAAAAGACACAAAAAACACAGCCTGTCAGTTTCAAAGTAAAACATCAAGAAAAGAGTTTTGCTAACCTTTTGTACCAGTTTTACAGTCTTTTTTATAAGTGTTACATACAGGGGTTGGACAATGAAACTGAAACACCTGTCATTTTAATGTGGGAGGTTTCATGGCTAAATTGGACCAGCCTGGTAGCCAGTCTTCATTGATTGCACATTGCACCAGTAAGAGCAGAGTGTGAAGGTTCAATTAGCAAGGTAAGAGCACAGTTTTGCTCAAAATATTGAAATGCACAAAACATTATGGGTGACATACCAGAGTTCAAAAAAGGACAAATTGTTGGTGCACGTCTTGCTGGCACATCTGTGACCAAGACAGCAAGTCTTTGTGATGTATCAAGAGCCACGGTATCCAGGGTAATGTCAGCATACCACCAAGAAGGACGAACCACATCCAACAGGATTAACTGTGGACGCAAGAGGAAGCTGTCTGAAAGGGATGTTCGGGCGCTAACCCGGAGTGTATCCAAAAAACATAAAACCACGGCTGCCCAAATCACGGCAGAATTAAATGTGCACCTCAACTCTCCTGATTCCACCAGAACTGTCCGTCGGGAGCTCCACAGGGTCAATATACACGGCCGGGCTGCCATAGCCAAACCTTTGGTCACTCATGCCAATGCCAAACGTCGGTTTCAATGGTGCAAGGAGCGCAAATCTTGGGCTGTGGACAATGTGAAACATGTATTGTTCTCTGATGAGTCCACCTTTACTGTTTTCCCCACATCCATGAGAGTTACGGTGTGGAGAAGCCCCAAAGAAGCTGTCAAAATAAGGTGAGATCTTTCCATGTAATCCATGCAACATTTAGTAACTGCTCACAGTTAACTCCATAAAAGTTACAATAAATATCCTTATATCCTTATGTGTAATCCATGCAATAATTATTAAAACACACAGTTGAAGCAGTGGGTAGTGAAACAAGCATGTTCTCATATTCTGGAGCTGAGAGACTGGAGAGGCATGTGTGGAGCCACATATTATCTGCCACATGTTATCTGTTGTATCTTTTGCAAAAATATAAACAAGAATATCCAAAGAAATGATGTATGATGATTTTACATTCTTTCACATGTATTAAATGAAATTAGTAATCTTTGATTAACAAGTTAAAAGATGTATGATTGAAATGTGGTTAAGAACTGAGAATTGGAGTAAAAAACATTAAGGTTTGACATTCTCAGTCAGCTATATATGAAATAAATATAACATCAATCATTTGTAAAGCATAAATAAAAATAATGAAGTGAAGGTTTTGTAACTGTGTTTTAAAGTAAATGCTGAAAGCTGAATAATGGAATGTGTAATACTGTGTAAAGTTTAAAACTGAGCAGATTAGGGAAAGATGTAGGATGACTAGGAGTGACGAGAGCCAGCTGCATGCTGGCAGCGAACCTTTTCAAGACAAACGGGAGGAAGGGAGGATGCAACTACAGACTAACGTGGCTATTATCGGCATCTCCAAGGCTGAGTAACAGAATCAGTAGGTCACAGTGACCATGACTAAAGTATTGAGCAATAATCAAGAAGCTGAGCTGAATAGGTTGCGCAATAACTGAGAAGCCTAATAAGGGGCTGACTGGTGAAAGCATCAAGCACCATAAAAGCAACGCTGAAGGAGGGAACGAGGTTGTTTCCTCGCAGAAGACCAGCGAACAAGATCGGACGGAGAAAATAAGCTTAGATGGAAAAGGAACAGAGACACAGCCCCACTGATCGACTGCATTAAAAAAAGAGGATCAACCGGTAGGCCCAGAAAGGACTGTGCCTCAAAATTAAGAATTTGATTTCATCTAGAGCCTTTTTATCCAGACAACAGAAGTGAACTTGATCGGTGAACAGCTGATTGCTCTAAGTTTCAGGCTTCTGGAAGTCCTGAATCAACCTCATTTATGTCTCCGGGTTTCCTTCAACTTTTCAGCCTCTGGAAACTACTGTCTTCAGAGACATATAACAACAAAGATCCTGTTTAACCATCAAAGTCTGGAGCATCAGTGCCTGCCACTTAAAGGAAGAAAATTGAAGATTAAGTCGTATTCCTTTCAAGAAACCACTCATTGTTACCAGAAGAAACATCTCCATCAGGTGCATGGATGAGCCTGCGTCTTCAAAGCCTCTCCAAACTCACTAGTTTCAGCATCAGGGAAAGACAGGTTGAGTTGATTGATTCATTTCTATTATTGAAATTATTTTGTGATGCCAAATTTAAGCTGTTACTGACCCCTGCAAAAGCATTACTAATTAAAGAAAGCATATAAAATTCTATTTAAATCGTGGACATTCAATTATTTGAGTCACTGTATTGTTTGGTTTTTGGTGGTAAAAACGTCTTGTTGACTGGTTTCAAGATATTTTAGGAGGTTTTTATAGGTTGCCTTAGCCAAGTTTGTTAAAACAGCGCCCTTGGGGCTCGTGCCAAGTCACTAAAATTAACCTAGCCCATATACCAAGAGCCAGTTGTAAAATTAGGGAATGAGCAGCCGTGAACAAAAGTGACCGTTGAAAGTGTGGATGACTGCAATAGGCTACTCAGTCGTCCAGACCACCAGTTGAAGAAGGGTGAGACTTTTGTATGAAGGCTGTCAGAGGCGTGTCATTTCCCGACACCAGTTTAAACAGAACTTTCATTAAACCTGCTTAGTAAGACCTTTCAGGTTTGGGGAAGTCCAGACCCGTTGGATGGAGAGCTGGTTTGAGCAATCCCTTTAGACATAGGAAAGTAGGAGGGAGGGGTTAGCTCATCAGACAATGAAAGGTGGCGCCCGAACAGGGACCCTGACAGAGATAAAGGGGCCCCAAAAGAAGGATGCTCAGCAGAAGGATGTCTCTGCCTGAGTACCCCGGACCGACAGCCTGAAAGGGAGTAAGGTTGTCTGTGACTGATAAGGGCGTCAGTCACAACCCTCGCAGTAACTGCATAGCGTGCAGGTGAGGATAGGGCTTTATTGAGGGTAGAATGACCAGACCCAGATAGTAAAGCTAGTAGCCAAATAGTCTTAATCCATCTCTACTCGAAGGATCCTCGAGAGGCTTTGGAGACGGACAACTCGAGACGACAAAGACATAGCGATGGACGAAGAGAGTGAAATGTAGGAATGGACAGAGCGGGGAGCTGAAGGACCACTCCCGTCAACAGAACAACAGACATAAACACCGTTAGAGCTACACCGCTTACTTACCGAGTTGCTGTTAGGTGGGGACGGATATTCAACATGGGCTTCATCGGTAAAGAAAATGTTCTTCAGTTTCAACAAAGAGCAATCAAAAGAAGAACTACAGAGTCAGCTAGCATACCACCTCCAAAGAGATGAAGCATACTTTTGTTCAGAGATAAAACATGGATTTAGACTGGTCGTGATACCATGCCCCAGAGCAGTCCAGAGGAAGGAAGACATTAATCGATGGTTAAGATGGTGGACAGGGTTCCTTAAACTTTGGAGACTGGGGAAACTGGTGTCACTGAACAGTCCATCCGAAAAATATGACCCGATTGTAAAGATGGTTTCCAGTGAGTCTGGACTGAACGGGTACCTCACAAACCCCAACACTAGAGCCACGGCAAGGTTGAAAGATTATGAAATAGAGACCAGAAAGATGACCCAGTTCAAAGAAAAGCTCTGAGCCATCCAAGATGACGACAAGGAGAGTTTGCTTGAGCAGTGTAATGAGTATGGCAGACCACATCATAGAAAAGACCACAGAGTTGACTATTACCCCGTACCACCCAGATTGTTGCATGCCCAGAGTGAAGCATGGGGGTGGATCAGTGATGGTTTGGGCTGCCATATCATGGCATTCCCTTGGCCGAATACTTGTGCTAGATGGGCACTGCCAAAGGCTACCGAACCATTCTTGAGGACCATGTGCATCCAATGGTTCAAACATTGTATCCTGAAGGCGGTGCCGTGTATCAGGATGACAATGCACCAATACACACAGCAAGACTGGTGAAAGATTGGTTTTATGAACATGAAAGTGAACTTGAACATCTACCATGGCCTGCACAGTCACCAGATCTAAATATTATATATTTGGCAAGTAAAAGACAAATAGATTATTACCAACCTCAGGGTGACCCATCCTTTAATATTACACAGGAAAAGTATTTGCCTATGGCCCAAAGAGACCATCTGGAAAAGAATCAAATGCAGAGAAATGAAACACCCAAAATACTGAACAAGAAAACAAACCCCCGCTGCAGATAATGGTGCTGACATCGCTGTCGGACAACCCATATTTAATTTAGTATCTCAAACTTTGCCCTCTCCCGGACCTTCGCTGTTCCTATAAACCATTGAATGGGAAATTGGAAAAAATCACTTTCCTGAAACAATAATGGGAGAGAGAAAATCAACAAGGTGTCTTCTGGTGCAGTGAGGAAACCTAACAATGAGGTTTGAAGGAACTCCCTGAGGAGTTAAAGCAGTACAGGCCTGCAGGAGTCATGTGTGAGGTGTGGAGATGAATGCTTATTGAGTCAGCAGAAAAGTCAACCAAATAAAAATATTTTAAAAGTTCACATCTTCTTCTAACAGAGCAGTTGGACTATCAATCCTGAGTGCAGACATCCAGCCATGTTGCCAAAGATTCTGTTAAAGATCCAACAGTTTATAAGTTTAAAAAATGCTCAGGTCATTTGTCAAGTGCTTTTGTTTGTCATACAGTGGTGTACAAACTCACATATTGTGGTACATTTCTGACAAGGCTGATACAACTGGTAAGAACAATTTAGGTTAAAATCAAAACTTGCAACCTGATACATTATGAGGGTTTTCTTTTTTGTTTTGTTTTTGCGGTTTCTTTAGTGTATTTGACCGAACACCGTTTTACTGTTTTAGGTATTCAGCATGTTATTTCCAGTATTTACAATAGCACGTCTTGCCCTGAAGTTGCATACAGGAATGTTTTTGGACTTCTCTAACCTGTAGGCTAGTGTTTGTGCACAATGTGCTGACCTTTTGAATTCCCACATCTATGTTCGTCAAGCAGGATGAAGGCAAGGTCAAAGGAGTGTGTATACACACCCAGGTATCCTGTTGTTATAGGCGGGGAAGTCCATTCTATAAGAGCACATGGTTTAAGTAACTTGGATTTTGTTCTCTCATGCAACATTCTTAAAACGTGTGTATTAATGATGCATCAGCCACTAAAAGGTATCTGTTCATGCTGAGAGTTTTGCACGACTGGGTAGGTCGCATGCACTGGAAATAGGGTGCCGTGTTAATGTATAAATGTTTAACGTTTTGTCATGTCACAGCCACAAATTTCAATGCATTTTTTTGGAACTAGCAAGTCATCACAAATAAGCACATAACTGAGAAGAGGAAAAAAAGCATGCTTTTCAACATTATTTAAAAACAGGAATCTGGATAGTGTGGCGTGTATTTGCATGCACCCCTTTGTACTCCCCATAGGCAGGGTAACTGGTCAGAGTTGATGGAAGGAGGGTCAGGCCTAAATCCAATTGAGAATGTGGTGCAAGACATGAAAATGCATGTTCACAGACACTGTCCAATTTGACTGAGCCAATACTATGGGAAGAAACTTGTGCCATCAGAAACTGAATTTGAAAATCTGTATTTGGGTAATTTGAAATTAAATGCATTGGTTTGAAAAATAATTTCACTAAACTGAAACTGAATTTAATAGTTTGAAACTGAATTTGTTTGCTTTAAGTTTCATCACATACAATACATTTTACATTAAAGAATAGGGAGAAAAATCAGTTTCTAGATGCAAAACTAGTAACGGCAACAACAGCCAAAGGTTGCTGTGGAAGGTTCTGACCCACTGGGGCTGAATACCTATGGGTTAAATATTTTTCATTTGTAAAAAAAAAAAAAAATGAAAGCCATGAATCCTTTTCGTTCCATATCACAATTATGCACTAGTTTTTGCTGGTCTATCAGTTAGGGAGTGTTGCTCACTGGATCACTGGAAGAATTTAATTCCCCCACCCTGCCACATGTGCTCTTGGTCAAGGCCCCTAACTGCAAGTTGCCTAACATTCATAGTATAGGTGGATGAATGTGTGTGTGTTGTTAATATAACTCTAGTAATAAAAGACTTTGATTGCCTTACTAAAGAAACACATTCGTGATTTTATGTAACCTGAGAAAATGTGAAAAAGTTAAAGAGGTTTGTAGACCTTTTCAACAGCACCGGTAAAATAATGTAAAGCATTCAATTTACTAGAAAATTGGAAGCGTACATGCAGCCTTTTTCCATTCTAGGTTTTTGCCATGCACAGACTTGACAGTTCTATATGAAACAGAAAAATGTCAGTTCTTGACCTTATTTTGCCTAAAAATTTAGTTTTTGGTAGATTTAATGCACCAAGTTGTGACACATCAGTTTAACGATGAGCCCTGTTGATTCTGACCTTTTCTTCCAGCCTGACAATGTGATTCCCCCAACAGTATGAGGGCTTGTGTCCCTATATGGTTGTCTGTTATTGTTCACAAGCACAAGCTACTCATTCACTCAGGTCCTCAGGAGACCAAATCAAATTACCAACACATATCTCCCACAATCTACTGCGACAGGATCACCCTTCAGGCAGGGTTGAAAGGGATGCAGCAATATACAACCAAGGGAAAAGCAGCAGGATGGAGTGGTGTGGGGGATAGAGAGGAGAGCCGGCACTATGGGTGGGGGGGAATCCAAATTGTTGTAAGCGTGTCGACAAAAGGCGGTTTAATTGATTCCATGGCATCTCATCAATTTTGATCAAAATGAAATGAGCCTCTGTATGTCTGAAAAGGTTAAAACAAATTGAATGAGGAAATCACAGCTGGTAATCACAGTTAGTCTAACAGGGAGCCTTTGATGAGATTGTCTCTCCACACTTCATTTCAACCTCCTTTGTGCCCTACATGCATTTTTGTGCTTCTATTAATATTGGCATGCATATTAACATGATGCTCACAACCATGTACAAAAATCAGAGCCCATGACCAATGAAAAAAAATACATTTGAGTACTTTGCTATACAAAAGAAACTTTATGGTAAAACATTTTATTTGGAAATAACAAAAACATAGAGACAATTTTGAAATGCATTACTTTGTGTTCCCCAAATTGAGAAAGCCAATGAATATATGCTTTGCCAAATGGTCTTTTTCACATATATGTGCTAATGATACGCTGTATTTCTATCTCATCTCACAAAGGCTGGGTCATACAGATACTGAATGAGGAAATTGAACTGTACACAATCATGCATTCTGTAAAGATGACTAAAATTGTCTGGTCTTTGAGCAAATGTTTTAATTTCATATCAGCAACAAAAACAATAATAATAAAATTGTGCCTGCTTCAATGTATAAACAAAACAGCCCATTTCCTAAATTTTTATTTATCTTATTTTTCTATTTTATTTTGTCTGTTGCTTTTTTAACATTACTTTAGGCTTAACATGACTAAAATATAAATCAGTGTTTTATCTCTATTTATATGTCTTATGGTTAAGGTTTTTAAGTGTTTAACAGCATTTACAGTTCCAGAATTTTTATGTTTAAATCCATCTCTGGTGTTTTCTTGTTCATGATTGTATTTTCCTAATTATTTTCCTCCATTTTATATGACTTTTTATTTCAGCTGTGCAATGATTATGACAAAATATTTGCTTAGTTTGTTGATGGTTGTTTGCATTCGTGTTTCCTTTTCTAACTCCTGTAAAGCGGTTTGTGTTACATGTTATTGTAAGAAATGTTCTATAGAAATAATATCTGACCGATTGATACATGTCTGAATGGGTTTGCATGTAAATGTGCACAGAAGTGGGGATAGACGCTGTCTGTTGTAAAACAGTTGGAGTAGCCTGAGAGGGGGAAAGAGAGCAACCCCAAAAATCCTGAGAGACACCCCCTCCAGGGTTGCAAGCAGGACAAAAAACACAGGTTCTAGGATCAAATCCCAGCTGGGGCTTTTCTGTTTAGTTTGCATGCCCCCCCCGTGAGCCTATGGGTTCCCTAAAGGTACTCAAGCTTCCTCCCACAGTTGAAAGATATGCATCTTAGAATATTTGGCCACTCTAATTTCGAAGTAGGTGAAAGTGTGGTGGAGTGAAACCCACTGAACATTGGAGATGGGCACCAGCAACCCCCCACCCTTCCCATAACCCTAAATAAGATTAAGCAGGTAAAGACAGTGGATGGATTAATGTGTTTGCTTTATGACCTCAAACTAGTAAGATATTGAGTTGAGAAAATAAATCATTTGGGTTCATTGTCCCCTCTAGCTTTCATGCATTTGCTAAAAATTTATTGCCTAGGGTTAGAGTTCACCAAATATGCATTCATTGTTTACCCAAATACTTCTATTTTTATAAGGAACAACACCAAGTATAAGGAAGACACGAGACAAAGAGACATTAATTCTCATTTTACAAATGTATGTGTCACATTAAATCTAATTGTGTTTTCTAAAGCACAAATGACATTAAAACTCACAGAGCTGGATGGACACATTAGTTACAGAGAATAGCTAACTACTGGCACCTTGTGGTTGTTTTAAAGAAAGCATTGCAGCTGCAGTCTGATGAAAAGTAATTACAAGTTCCCGGTTAATGAAAAGCAAGCAAAAAAAGAAATCAGACAAACTGCAAAAAAAAAAAAAGAGAAACAATGGGCTAGTATTCTGTTCTTTTATTTCAAAAAGCAAACTTTGCAATGTTCACAAATAACATACAGCTCACATAATTGCAATACGCTTCACTAAATAACAATATGGCTTGTTAAGACTCAAAGCATACCCCGCTGGAATATGCTACTGTGAAGAAGCACTGTTGGCTTTTTGCTCACAAATTGCCCTATTTTCAATGCTTGATTTGCTTTAGTCAACTTAAAGCAGCACAGGCACAGTGCTGTCTCAGCAACAACTGTCTTCAGTAGAAATGCAAATAGGTACATATGCAAAGCAAACTTCTGGCTAATTACATGGACGTCTTACAAGGTTTTTGTCCCTGAGCGCTGCAAAAAAGTGTATGGCACAGCATCTATGCTCATTGTAAACATAGCTTTAGTACAGAATATAACTCTGGCTCACCAGACTGGAAAGCTCTTACTGCAGCTTACTGAACATTAATTATACAACAACACAGAAGCACAGGGACTCTTTGCTTATGATTAAAGATATGTTGGTTTGGCAAATTTTTCCTGTCATGTAAATACAAACCACAAAGACAAAGGATAGGGTACATGGGGCTGTGTTCATCTCAGTGCAACAAAGAGTGAGGCTACAAAACAAATTTAAAAATAAAATTCAAGTATATAACTCTGTAAGACTGACTAACTCCTGCTGGGTTTAGATGTTTTTTAACAGATATATTAATTTGATTTTACATAATTTCATCCTATTACAAATACTCCTTATGTGATGACTCATTTAAAATCCAAAAGGCACTACTTTTTAAAAACAAAAGAATTCTACAACAAAATGCATGCATTTTTATATTAGAAGGAAACATGTTGGCATATGTTGCAGCCTTGCATTTGTTTTATGTTTGTTTGTTGAACAAAGATTACAGTTATCAGTGGTCTCAGTCGTCTTTTTTGTCAGAGCTGCTGTCCTCAGTTGTTAGCATTGAACTGCACTGCCCGGCTAATTCCAGATCACCCGGCATTGCCTCTTGGATCGCCTGGTATCTCTGAAGCTCCAGGTAGGTCGTGAAGAGTTTGGCATACTGAGGGTGGTTAGAGGCATAAGCCTGAAATTCATCTGAAGAAACACAAGCAAAAGAACAAAGAATAACCATTAATATCCAGTGGAGCTAGATGCATGACTGGAACTAAAAGTGGTAGTAAATGTTCTTAATTATTTACTGCACACATTCTAACGTCCACGCCAAAACACTTGTAAAAACCCATCTAGAGCATCTAAATGCTGAAATGTAGCTGGCTGTTACAGATCTGGCAAAATCCACTCACTGAAAGTCACAAAGCCAGAAGAATCGGCATCAATCTCCCTGAAGAGTTTGGCCATGTTCAGGTCTGACACACCCAGAGCAGAACGCAGCAGAGCGTTAAACTCATCGAGGGTGATTTTCCCATCTTCATCTGTATCAAACAACTGCAAGCAAAGAGGAGCTAAGTTAATGTTTCATTCAAATGTTAGCAAACATGGAAGACAATTATTAAAAACAAGGAGGGTTTTAGGAGATAAAATACAGGGGTTTACATTTTACAATTATGATGGGAAAAGTTTCAGTTACAGTGAATGAATGTAAAAAAAATGTTTGTTCAAATTTATATCTGGTCTCATGTCCGGCAAAATGACTCCAGGAGACACTCTTTGTTAGCTTGATGTTGTCCATGCCTGTCTCTGTTTTCCTGCTGCTTCTGACTGCTGTGCACAGACAGTAAAGGCAGAGCTGGGGGCAGAATCTTTGTATTTTCAGCTTTTCTTTATCATTATTTACTGGTAAAATCTAATAAAAAATAATAGCAGCAGGAAACACATGATCTAATAGAATAAGTCAGATGAATACAGAATTGCAAAAAAAAAAAAAAAACACTAGTTTTGAAGGGGTCTCCCTATTCAAATACCAATAGGTTAGAGCCAGTGTGAATATTTTTCCCCATCCTACCCGGAAAGCCATTTGTAGAACATCTTCAGTGTTCGCTGGTCGACACAAGATGGTGACACCGATAACATACTCCCTAAAGTCGATGGTGCCATCCTCGTTCTGCGAATGTGAGAGACAAGCAATGTTTACCATGTTGCAAATTCCTATATTACCTATTATCTATCATATGGAATTAATTGATTATCATTATGCATTTGATTTGATTTATCCAGCAACCAGTCTCATCAGTTCAGACACAGTTGCACAAGAACAGCTGGTGGGAAATGAAATTTATTCTTGATAAAAAACATTGTATAGTGTACAGATTAAAAATGATGCTTGAAGCTGTTTTTGCATTTAACTCGGTTTTCTAACTCAAAACTGCCTGCTTATTGGCATCCCTGAAACGGATGTGTAAAAAGACTTCAGATAAATACATTTTTAATGGGGGTACCAAAATCTCACGCTTGAAAAACTCCCACTATAAACCCACATTAATCGCTGCTAAAATAACATTGATTATTATGGTTATGTAAGCTCTTATTTTTTATTTTGATTCATAGACATGTTGAGAGTAAAGGGTTGAAATATATTTCAGTCGCATGTAGTGAGTCAGTTGTCAGTCTAAATTGTAGGATTTCTTACAAGATGCAGTATTTACAGATGACTTGTGAAAGAAATACAAGCTCATTATAATAGCTTAGGCCTTTCCAGATTATGTCATATGCTGACAACAAGGGCTTTGCAAGAAGGGCTTCACTTTGATGAGAAACATGTGTCAACCTTGTAAGGAAGGAAAAAGTGTAGGAACAACCCATACCAACCAGAATCAGGTAGGGGAGGAATGCAGTGCTGCTTTGCTCAGTGCAGTACAGCACTCAATCTGGTATCTCATTAAAACAAATTTGAACCATAGAAACAGTGGAGGAAAGTTTAAACGGTTTTGAGACAAATTCGGTCTACTTTAATACTGAAACCTGCCCCATGTCTAACTACAACACCGGTTTTTTAGCAATAGTACTATTCAGTGGTCAAAGCTGCATTGGGGCATACATCCTCACCCTGTCAAACAATGCAAACAGCTCCTCAAGAGCCGGGTTGACCGGTAGCTTCAGGATCCTGGCGAACTCCTCAATGGTTATGCGCCCTCCCCTGCAGGTGGAGGCCATGGATGCAAATCCCTCAAGTTCCTTCTTAACACTGTCCCACTTCAAACTACAAGAACAAAGTAAAAAAGATTAGTATTTTTATCATTTTCCGATATAACAAACTGGCACTGAAAAAAACAGATAACGTCGGAAGGGGGGCAGTTGTTGTTCTTACTTGAGTTTGCGACTAATCTTTGTGAACTCCACCAGGCCAGCCTCCATGGGAAGTGTTAGCTCTCCAGCTGAGATCATGAGGCGACAATCTTCATAAGTGTGGTCTGTCACTGGAACGCCCAAAACCCTGTAGTTAAAAGGCTTAGCAATCAGCCTGAATACTTTTAGAAGATGGTGTGAGGAAAATTTAGATATGAAGACAGTATTGGTTAAATGATCAAACTCAGTATGCTCTGACGTGTTTCTAATCAACAAACTTCATATGCCTTCACTTATTGTACAAATATAACCTTTCAGTTTCTATTGAGTCTTGTTCCTCAATGTGCTCAAGGGTAAAACGTGAAATGGGAAATTCAAAGCATAGGAAGTGTTTTGTATAGCAGCTTTAAACAACAGAACAGTGACTTCCTTGAGACCTAACAGACATATAGACAATGAGCACTCACTTGGCCATAGCGTCTCTCACTCTGCTGGCAAACAGAGCGGGGCTTTTCTTTTCATCCTGTGTGGGGAGGTGTGGTGGCAGGAACTGGAAAACAGAACAAACGGGGAGAAAAGGGTTACAAGGAAGGTCAAGCAGAAAGCAAACCTCTAAACCAGATATGCTGTTACCTCAACCTCCACTGTGGTGTAGAGCTGGCACAAAGTTAGCAGCAGTAGCATCTTCCTATTCGTAATACAAGAAGGACAGTCTAGTGCATACAGCATATTCAGTTAGGGAATATAGAAAATGTTGTTAGTGCTTCGTCTTTAAAATGTTCCCGGATATATAAACATGAACATGGATTTCATGTAGGTAAAGTGTTCCAAGGAACCAAGTCTAAACTCGCATACTATTAAACCTATAGATTAAACTGCATCAATTTAACAGCACTTTGAATCATACTCACGAGCTGAAACCTTGCCAAGTCCAGGTCACTGTATCCTAAAGAGCAAACATAACATACAATAAAGTCTGAAATGCATAGAAAACATAATCATAAAAAAACTTAATCTAAAACAACACCGAGAACCAATATAATTTGTTGAAATGAAGTAAACCTCTGCTTGCTCATTTGCATCACAAGGGGATTATGGGGTCAAACTGTTAATTTTATGATTTTTTGTGAGTGTTAAATATTACTTTTCCGTTGTGATGGTACTACATCAGGTTGGAACGTACGCACATCGTCGTCATATTGTGCGAGGATTGCTGGAAAGGTTGTTCATTTGGCCTGTTTTGGTCCCACTCTAATCAAGGCAGTGATTTTGGTCAGAGTTGTAAGTCAGCACAGTTGCTCAGATAAGAAGTAACCAGCCAGCACTGGGACAGAACCAGGATGCATGACTATTAAACCAAGACTCATAGCAGCTCTCACCTTTTCTTACCTTAGTATTTGCGATTTATTCTGTTTTTACTTTTTGTTTCAATTACATGTTTTAGATCTTTTAAGAATTTTAATATCAGATAAAGATAACATGAGTAAACATAACATGCTGTTTTCAAAGAAACAAAACCTAACAATGCAGACTAACTTATAGAGTAGACCACATTGACCTAATTTTCAGTAGTCTAACATTTTTCTATTAAAAATGATTTTTATTGGTCTTATGTATCAGAAAATGAATCAGACTCCCACTAGCTGTGAGAAAAGATATTTAAAATTAAAAAATGCCACAAATATAGTGAATCTATATAACATATGAGTTTCACTTTTTAAACTTACTTTTGATTTACTCTTATTTACTGAGATGCACCTTTTTGGTATGACAATAGTGAATGAACTTACTGTAAAGTCATTTTAGTCACTGCTGAAGCTCTTTGCCATTAATAAATATCCATCTGATCGTATTGCACAGTATGGCAATACGATCAGAGAGTATATCAATTCAATTCAATTCAAAGATACTTTATTGATCCCCGAGGGGAAATTAGAATTCCAGTACAACCCATCCAAACATACATCATGACACAAGACAAGGGGGTATATCTGTTCTGTATCACCACCAAAATGCCTGAGCATTATTATAACACTTAAATAGATGAGTTAGTGTAAAGCATACTCACCAGTTTGTTGGGATATCTAATGAGGACAGGCTGTACAGGGACACCTGGAATAAAGGCACCTGCAAATAAGATGAGATAGTTATTACTGTAGACTGACAAATATGTGGCTTTAATTTATGTTTGTATTTTTGCTCAGTGGGTTAGATTTAAGCTTAAAAGGCTGCCTGTGCTAAAACACAGAAGCAGAAGAAGAAAACATTGAACAGGAAGTGAAGTGTCTGCTTGGTAGTTTTCTTTTCTTTGCTTATTATCCTTTATTCTGTTTTTATTTTGTCCTTTACATGTTTCAGATAGCAGATTTTAATATCAGACAAAGATATCCTGAGTGAAAGGAGCATGCACTTTTCAAATGATAAAGGGAAAACGTTATCCCAGCCAAGTTGTCCGAATGTGAAGAAGTAATTTGCAGTGATTGGCACTTTGTTGATATATGGCTGTAGAAGAATTTTTGACTACTCTTTGCAGAATTATTTATTCAGCCAAATTGGAGGCTTTTTGAACATGCACATCCTTTTTAACATTATACCATAACATCTTAGGAGGATTGGGCAGGGGACGAAGGTGGAACCCATCTCCTCAAGAGGGGCTGGCATTTATTCTACTCTGGAGTGGCCCACAGGGGGAGGCGACGGGCTGGGGTAGGTTTGCTTTTTGCCCCCCAGCTCAGCCGTCTCGTGTTGGGTTTACCCCAGTGGATGAGAGGGTCGCATCCCTGCGCCTTCAGGTTGGGGACAGGTCTCTGACTGTCGTTTTGGCCTACGGGCCGAGCGGTTGTGCGGAGTACCCGGCCTTCTTGACATCCCTGTTGGGGGAACGACAGTGACACCTGGACAGGCGTGATCGGGAGGAATGGCCTCCCCGATCTGAATCCGAGTGGTGTTTCGTTATTGGACTTCTGCGCTAGTCACGGATTGTCCATAATGAACACCATGTTCAAGCATAAGAGTGTTCATCAGTGCACTTGGCACCAGGACACCCTAGGCAAGAGATTGATGATCGACTTTGTTGTCATGTCGTGAGACCTTCGGCTGCATGTTTAGGACACTCAGGTTAAGAGAGGGGCTGAGCTGTCCACGATTACCACCTGGTGGTGAGTTGGAAAACGGACAGACTTGGCAGGCCCAAGCTCATAGTGAGGGTCTGCTGGGAACGTCTGGCGGAGCCCTCGGCCAGGGATGTATTCAACTCCCACCTCTGGGAGAGCTTTGACCAGATTCCGGGAGAGGTTGAAGACATAGAGTCCGAGTGGACCATGTTCTCCGCATCTATTGATGATGCTGCTGCCCGTAGCTATGGCCGTAAGGTCTGCGGTGACTGTCACGGCGGCAATCCCCGAACCCGGTGGTGGACATCGGCAGTAAGGGATGCTGTCAAGCTGAAGGAGGAGTCCTATAGTCTGTGGCTGGCTTGTGGGACTCCTGAAGAGGCTGACAGGTACCGTGAGTCCAAGCGTGCTGTGGCAGAGGCAAAAGCCCGGGCCTGGGAGGAGCTCGGTGAGGCCATGAAGAAGGACTACTGATTGGCCTCGAAGCGATTCTGGCAAACTTTCCGGCACTTCAGGAGGGGGAAGCAGTGCTTCGCCATCACTGTTTACAGTGGGGGTGGGAGGTTGCTGACCTCAACTGGGGACATTATCGGGCGGTGGAAGGAGTACTTCAAGGTTCTCCTCAATCCTGCCGTCACACATTCCCTGGTAGAAGCAGAGGCTGGGGACTTGGGGTTGGGCTCTTTCATCACCCAGGCTAAAGTCACCGAGGTGGTTAAAAAGCTCCATGGTGGCAGGGCTTCAGGGTTGGATGAGATCCGCCCTGAGTACCTCAAGTCTCTGGATGTTGTGGGGCTGTCATGGTGGACATGCCTCTTCAACATTGCCTGGCAGTTGGGTACAGTGCCTCTGGACTGGCAAACCGGGGGGGTGGTCCCACTTCATACTGGAGCCTCCCTGGTAAGGCCTACACCAGGGTATTAGAGAGGAGAGTCCAGCCGATAGTCGAACCAGGAGGAGCAGTGTGGTTTTCATCCCAGCTGTGGAACACTGGACCAGCTCTACACCCTCTGCAGAGTACTCGAGGGTTCATGGGAGTTTGCCCAACCAGTCCACATATGTTTTGTGGACCCGGAGAAGGTATTTGACTGTGTCCCTCGTGGTGCCCTGTCTGGGGTGCTCCAGGAGTACAGAGTGGGGATCCCTTTATTAGGCGCCATTCGGTCTTTGTACAAGTGGAGCAGGAGTTTGGTCCGCATTGCCGGCACCAAGTCGGACCTGTTCCCGGTGCATGTTGGACTTCGGCAGGGCTGCCCTTTGTCACCAGTCTTGTTCATAACTTTTATGACAGGATTTCTAGGCGCAGTGGATTTCATCTCTTCTTTTTGCAGATAACATGGTCCTGCTGGCCCCCTCTAGCTAAAACCTACAGCATGCGCTGGGGCGGTTTGCAGCCGAGTGTGAAGTGGCTGGGATGAAGATCAGCTCCTCCAAGTCCGAGGCCATGGTTCTCAACCAGAAAAGGGTGGCTTGTCCTCTTCATGTTGGAGGGGAGTTCTTGCCTCAAGCGGAGGAGTTCGAGTACCTTGGGGTCTTGTTCATAGGAAGAATGGAGCGGGAGATGGACAGACGGATTGGTGTGGCTTCCACAGTAATGGCACTGAGCAGGTCCGTTGTGGTGAAGAGAGCCTAGCCGAAAAGTGAAGCTCTAGATTTACCGGTTGGTCTATGTTCCTACCCACACCTATGGCCATGAACTTTTGGTCATGACCAAAAGAACGAGATCCCAGATACAAGCGGCTGAAATGAGCTTCCTCCGTAGGGTGGCCAGGCACTCCCTTAGAGATAGGGTGAGGAGCTCGGCTATCCGGTAAGAGCTTGGAGTAGAGCCCCTGCTCCTCCACATCGAGGAGGAGCCAGTTCAGGTGGCTCGGGCATCTATACCGGATGCCTCCTGTTCCAGAAACGTCCCAACCGGAAGGAGGCTCAGGGGACAGCCCAGGACACGCTGGAGGGACTATGTCTCTCGGCTGGTCTGGGAACGCCTTGGGCTCCTCCCGGAGGAGCTGGAGGAGGTGTCTGGGGAGAGGGACATCTGGGTGTCTCTACTGAGTCTGCTGACCTTGTGACCCGGTCCCAGATGAAGCAGAAGACAACAAGTTCAAAAAAACAATTATATTATATTAAGAAATATATATTTAATTTAAACTTGCCTTGTTTAAAAGTGATAAGACATGAACGATTTGTACATGTTCCCTCTGGAAATATCAGGACCTAAAAGACAAAATATTGTTTTTATGTTATATCTATATATATATATATATATATATATGTACACATACATATAAATCAGAAGGAATTGTGGTTTCTGAAGTGTGTTACCTTCTGCCTTTATTGTGTTTACAAACCTGTGGCCATTGGCCTTCAGACTTAGCTCTACTTTCAATCGCCAGGATTGTGTTCTTCCTGGAGTCTGGGTCCTTTCTAGAGACCAGCACTGGTTGGAGACACCGGATAAACCCTGCAGAGAGAGTTAAACATCAGTAACATTAAAACATACAGGAAGATAAAACAATGTTTATATTTTTCTCGCTTTCTTTAAGTTTGCATTGTACTGAAAGGAAGCAAGCCCTTTGTGACTGTTTACAATGGAGTCTGGAACAAGTTTCTTTACAAAGGATAATGTTTCAGCGATGTCTCTATTCATGTTGTGCTTAATACTGAGAGCACAAGTGTCAATCATAAATGCCTTCTGCAATTAAAATACAGTAAAAGAGAGTGTGAAATTGTGCTGTCAGATGAAGACAAAAAAAAAAAAAAAAAAAAACTAAAATAGTTTCACACTTGGTTTCACACTTCATTCCCTCAATCACACATGCCCCAAAGTTCCTTTATTCAAACATCAGCATGATTGAGAAATGTCTTACTGCCAAAGATGGGCGTAGCCAGGTTCTCGACCCGAGAGACAGTGGAGGGCAGGCCAGATACAATGCATGCAATCCCATCGAAAAAGGTGGAGTGGGGGGCCACGGCCAGAATGGGGGCCTCAATGCTGCTAACCTGTTTACCTTTCACCACAACTCTGAAACCCATAGAGAAGTAGTAGGCCCTCCCCAAGGCAGCCATCAGTCTTTTACACATGAACCTATAAATGGTGGGTAAGAAAGCAGGCATGCATTTTATCAGCATTTTTCAGGATCTCTCTTTGGTAATTATTTCAGTTATTCTTAAGTCATTAAGAAACAGACTAAGTTACAAAATGTAGACTCTATATTTGCAATAAATGTTACTTCCTCAGTCAAGAGACAAGGTAGGAAGTGACACTGCAGACTGAAACACAAAGCATAAATGATAAATGTCAGTGTGGAGCTTTTCCAACCATAAATATTTAAAGCTCTAATAATTGGGCTCCACTGGGCAGGAACCTTAATGCAATGTGGATAAACTAGGATCAACTTTTTTACTCTCTTGCTCTCGGTGGAAGACACACGCGTTTTCTCTCCCTCCCTCCCTGCTGATCCCTGCTTCTGCTTTTTGTCTGTATTTTTCTCAGAGCCTCGATTTGCATATCCTCCGAACTTTTAAATTATGGATTTGGTCAGCTGGACTCTCAACGTAATTGATCAAATTTTTTTCTTTTCAACGGGAAGACAGGGTAAAGGAGACCTTCTTGTCCAGACGGGACGTTCTTCTCTGGATACACAATGGATTCTTGGCAGCAGTGGAAGACTGTGTGCCTGACTACGATGTCGGTTGAGGACATAGAAAATGTGTACATATTTGGACTTTTGATAACAGGATTTCTGCCTTTTGGAGTTGGTGGTTACCTGGCTTATCGAGTGATTCACAAAACGCGGGTGGCTGTTCAAAGCACTCCAAAGCTGCCTGCGATGTTGGATGGAGTCTGTAGCGTGATCAGCACTCAGACTGAAATGTTAAGAGATCAGAATCGCAAGCTGGACATGATTCTTGAACAGAATTGCAGCCTGGCAGCAGTTGGACTCAGAGGTTAAAGGTTATAATCTTGGAGAAGTTGTACGTTCCAGATCTGTGGAAAGTACCAGAAATTTGGCTATTTGGATTCGCAATTGAGACATACCAGTAAAACTCTTAATGTAGTTGGAAATTCACAACTGCCTGAACCACAACATTTATTGTTTTTCTAAATCCGGCCCCCAATGTGGCCTTGGCAACTTCTGCTAACTGGCTATCGACAAAATATCTCCTGGATGTTACATAAACACGACGCTCTTCCCCAGCACTCCCCGACCAGCTGTGTGCTGATAGGACTATGCGACCGATTGATAAAACTTCCACCTCTCTTCTCAAGGACAATGGCGCTTCTATCAGTGTTGACAGTCTAATTCTTGCAAACACACTCAGACTTACATTTGCACCCTCAAGATTCCACCGTACCCTTGCTAAATCTTTACTTATGTGTGTTGCTTACCCTTGCTGAAGTTTTTTGTACTATTTCAGACTCTATTCTGCTAAGAATAGAGTCTGAAATATGATTTTTTTTTCCTCCTATCTTATTTCACCTAAATGTGTGATTTCATTACTTTTCATAGATTTTCAGATTTCTCAGAAGGATTACCAGCAAAAGCCAAATATTATTAGTATTTCATTACTTTTTCATTTATTTTTAGTTTTATCAGAAGGATTACCAGCAAAAACCAAATATTATTAGTAATTTGGACTTTAGCTGCTCTTACACCGATGACTCAGCTTTTTAATTAGACTACAATGGACTGTTATTACTTAGTTCAACTTCAGTACCAGAAAAAGCAATATATCATTAGCACCTGAAAATGTGGATTAAAGCTGTTTTGTACCAGTGACTCAGCTTCCCTAGTTAGAATTCAGTGGAATGATGAGACTATTCGATTTCTTAGAAGGATTCATAGATCTTTAGATTTGTTAGAAGGATTGTAGTATCATATGATTTGTTTTTCTGTGTCTGTATCAGTGTTTATTTTCTTTGTGATTGTATTGTAATTGTATGTACAGCGCTTTGAGTGTCTTGTTACTGAAAAGCGCTACATAAATAAACTTACCTTACCTTAACTTACTTTATGTGGTGGTAATTTTAAAAAGAGCTTAACCCTGACATGGGATATTGTATTATGTACAGGGCACAGATGAATTTATTGTATTGTAACACCAAAAAGTCTTCTATATCTACACTGATCAGGCATAACATGATAACTACTGACAGGTGAAGTGAATAACACTGATCTTCTCTTCACCATGGAACCAGCTGGTTGATAGGATAAACTGGTTAGTAAGTAAACAATTGAACCTTGAAGTTGATGTGGTAGAATCAGAAAAAAAAAATTGGTTAGAGTAAGATTATGATTAGTTTTACAACGGCCACATTGTGATGGTTACACAACTGGGTCAGAGCATCTCTAAAACTGCAGGTCTTAAAGTAGTCAGGATCTTTCAGAAGTGGTCCAAGAAAGAAATAGTGGTGAACACTCAACAGGGTTATGGGGGGCCATGGCTCATTGGTGGACGTAGAGAGGGAAATCTGACCCCTGTGGTGTGATTCATGAGATAAACTACAGTAGCTCAACTTATTGAAGCATGTATTGCTGGTTCTGATAAAGGGGCGTCAGAAGACACATGTTTTGCATCAGTTTGTTGCATATGGGGCTGAAGAGCCGCAGGCTTTTAGATCCTGCAAATCTGTTACTAACATCCGTGTGCCAGATCTCATGACACACCTTAAGGGGTCTGGTGGAGAACAAGTCTTGATAAATTATGATGTCTTTACGACAAAAGAAAGAGAAAAAGACTATCAGGTAGATGGTCATAATGTACATACTTGCTTTCGACGTGCCTGCACAGTGGTCACAAGATCTGTGTGAAGCTGCAACTTTTGCAAAGTCTTGTTCTAGCTTGTTTAGGACATTGGAGTAAAATAAAGCTACATTCACCTCTTATTTTAATTATCCTACCTTACACATAGAAAGACACATTCAAGTGATAATTTACTGAAAATATGCTAACAATATTTTTAAACGTTTGAAAAGTAACAGTTTTAGGTAAAAGCAGGAAGTGCCTTTTGAGTTACCCTTAAGCACCTTCATAATAATACTCGCTATTTCCTTTCTGAGAGCTGTAGGAAGCTGAGGTAATGCTTGTGGGGCAGATATGATCTTGCAAGAGATGATTCAGCAGAAGAGCATGCACCATTTTTTAAGCCACGTCAGCTGCTAATATTTTGAGTAAGTGCAAACTTTTACTGTGTCCATTTTATGAATTTGCAAAAAATAAAAAAACATCTAGTTTTAGAACAACTCTCATTTAGTTGTTAAACAAACGATGTTCTGTGGTTCTAATGTATTTCTTCATTGGTATGTTTTGGTGAGCTTCCAGTATCGATGGTGATACACTGATGGCCTTGGTATTTGTTAGTATGACTAAAAAGTGAATAGATATTACTTGTAATTAGTTCTTTTTATGTCAATTAAAAACTCAGCAGGTCTGTAGTAGTCCATTATACAACAATATTTATAGGGCTTTTAATCATGATGATCAGAAAAAAAAAATGGTAACATTTTGTTAATAGTTGGTGATACAACTCTTTACTTCCTAGTGCAGCAGCTGGGTGAATTTGCATACACAAATGTAAGCCCACACAAACCTGATAATAAACAAATTATCTAGAATGTAACATAGCTAGTGAATGCTTGTTTTACATGTGTTTATATTTTCACATTTCTATTGTTCTAGGGACTGTGTTGGATTTCTGTTTTGAGTGAGTTGTACAATTGGCAGAAATATTTAACACTGTATAGTTAGTAGGTAATAAGCATGGTTTCTAGTATCAAAGTACACCAAGGTTTTAAAAACTTGTGGTTTGAAAACCGCTAAGAACTTCCATCGCACCTACAGTTTAATCTGTATAAAGCATAAAATAGTACAGAGCTGCCTATCCAACACATATTGCTGCACACTGCTGGTCAGATGGCTGAAAGAAGTCCTCAATACTTTTCGGGCATAACCTAAATTCTGATGTCTGGAAATATTTTGGGTTGTGAAAAACTAACACAGTCGGAGTGTGAAAACCAAAAGGGAGCACCACCAATCATTTGGTAAGCAACAAGCAGCTTGTCTGTCAAGCAGTTGACTGCAGGCTGGCTACCTGAGCTGATAACTTATTTAAATTTAATAAACTAGGTAATATCAACTGTTTTCTCTCCGAAGACATGTATGTTTTTGGAATAGAATTTGACCTGTTTGTCTTATTAAGAGACTCAAAAATGACATATTTTGGGAACTAATGCTATATAAATAAAATAACTATCATTGAAATAAAGAGCAGAATTACAAAAATGTATAGTAGTCTGTGTAATGAGCATTTCAAAACTAATACTAAGTTTAGTGGGCATTTATTCTATGTGAGTCTCAGCCTGTGTATAAAAATCTAATTACTATAATAATAAACACATGTGAGATTTAACAACACTGTAATAATAATGTTATATTATTTTAACAATATAATACTGGCCCATGACAACTGAGGAAATTATTTAACTGTTTTTTATACTGGCCCACATCCTTTTGGTATTTTTAGTCATTGCAGTTTCTCATCTTTGTTTTAAATGGCAATATTAGAGAGAGTGAGTGTCATGGTCGGGGTCCCTCCAGGCAGGGGTAACTCAATTGAAGACTAAATTGAAGCGGGATGGCATGAGTTACCGTCTCCAGCCTGTCATTGGCTCCACTGCTCCTTTCAGAGGTTGATTGAAGGTGATTACGAACGCCACAGGCCATGTCATTATCAGAACCAGAGACATGAAGATGACCCGAAAAGGAACCAGGAAGATTCCCATCAGGAGACACTGCATGAAGAGGGGTCATAAAGACATATAAGAACCAGTGCGACTGCAGCCTAAATAACACTTGAATTCAACGAGAAGAAAAAAAAAACATGTTTCACCACATAATTCCCAGTAACCGATTAGTGCTCTTGAAAGCACACAATCACCGTCATTGTTGGTGCAGCAGGCCGATTGTTAAAGGCGATTATAGGCCCTGCATGGTTACTGTGTTTTTCTGTGTCTATGTTTTCACACATCTAAACAACGTGAGCGCCGAGAACTACAACTTCAAAGCTTGTGAAGACCACTTGAACAACCACCGTTATACTCACTTTAATTACTGCAGTTTTGGTTAATTCTGTGTCTTGAACGAACGGGTTGATAACCGCAGGCAGGAGCAGAGACTGTTGTCTCGGCAGGGCGAACACTCGCTGCGGGGGCATCTTGTACACTCCTCGGTGAAACAGGCAGTCAGTGCGCCGTTATGTTATCATCGCACTTCCTTTAACTGCCGGGGTTTGTTCTCTTTTTGCCCGTATCAGACAACCGGGGCAGCTCACACTAACAGACCTACAGTGGTCTGACTACGAAGCTCCACCTCCAACGTGACTGAAGCCGATTTTGGACCCATGTTTTTTTTTTTTTTGACTTACTTAAGAACATTATCGTTTCATGCCTCTCCTTTCCAATTTTAATGCATTTATTTCACAAACACAGAAAAGACAATAGCAGTATTAGAACACGTTGTGAATTCAGGCTTTAACGCCTGTAAACTTATTCTTATAGATTGCCACAAGATGTCGCAATTTCACACAAGATTTTAGTTCCGCCGCGAATGAAAGTCTTCTTTTGGGTCTCTTATGGCAAGCAATTTGTGTATTTATACAATATCCCACATACCATACTCTTAGTTGGTTGAAAAGTTGGTCATTCTCTTCTACTGACACTGGTGCCACCCCTGACTTTTAACCTCATGGCTTTTAATACTTATAAATAAATACTAATAAATATATAGAATATTCAAATGACCTGACTTTAATAAGGGCCGAGTGAATTACTTTGGGGTTTAAAACGTCTCGTTTTTGGACTAAAACATATGGTTGACAATGTGATAGTATGCCCTGTTTTACCTTAGGTTTAACATCTCTTTCATGTATGCCCTTTTAATTACTTTTTTAATGGATGGAGGTAAAAGGAGCTGTAATCTTGTTAAAATATCGAATGGATAAGAATTACCCAGTCCCACTGTTCCTGGAACCCACTATATTTCCCACTAACACCTAGCCGGCAACTTTATGTGGAAATGAAGACCAACTAGTGGCATGTGTTTTTTAACATAAATGTCTCCCTTAGTGCCTGCTCCTCATCTCAAAGCCACCTTTACGAGAATGGATGTAGTCATTGTTTTCCTCAATGTCCTCCTGTTCTTCGAAGTTGATGTTTATTCGCACCCTCTTTACAATCTGGTACTGAACTCTACAAATGAAGGCCTTGCAGATATCCACTCCCTGAATGAAAGAGACCATGACTCCTATCTAAAAGTGGCCTACATGGGCTAACAGAATTTGTGCTTAAAAAGAAAATATTTTTTGTTGGAAATGCATGATTGACTAAAGGACAAGACTTCCGTTTCCCCAGACACCCCTTCCAGTTCCTGCGGGGGGAGCCCAAGGTGTTACCAGGCCAGCCAAGAGACATAGTCCCTCCAGTGTGTCTTGGGCCATCCCCTGGGCCTCCTCCCGGCGGGACGTACCTGGAACACTACCCGCGGGAGGCATCAGATGCTCGAGCCACCTCAGCTGACTCCTCTTGATGTGGTGGAGCAGTGGCTCTACTCCAGGCTCCTCACCCTATCTCTAAGGGAGTGCCCAGCCACTTTGCAAAGGAAGCTTATTTCAGCTGTTTGTATACATGATCTTGTTCTTTCGGTCATGACCCGAAGTTCATGCTCATTGGTGAGCGTAGGAACGTAGACCGCTAAATTTCTTCACCACAACGGACTGGCACAGCATTCCCATTACTGCGGCAGCCGATCCGTCTGTCGATCTCCCGCTCCATTCTCCCCTCACTCGTGAACAAAACCCAGAGATATTTGAACTCCTCCACTTGAGGCAGGATCTCGCCTCCAACCTAAAGCCACCCTTTTCCGGTCAAGAACCATGGCCTCGGGGTAGCTGATCCTCATCCGAGCCGCTTCACGATCGACCATGTCATCAGCAAAAAGAAGAGACGAAATCCACTGGTCCCCAAACCAGATCCTCTCCGGCCCTTGGCTGCGCCTAGAAATCTTGTCCATGAAAGTTATAAACAGAACCAGTGACAAAGGGCAGCCCTGCCAGAGTCCAATATGCACTGGGAACAGGTCTGTCTTAGTGCTGGCAATGCGGACCAAATTCCACTTGTACAGGGACCGGATGGCCCATAGTGAAGGGCACCCTACTCCGTACTCCTGGAGCGACCCCACACAGGGCACCACGAAGGACACAGTTGAATGCCTTCTCCAAGTCCACAAAACACATGTGGACCAGTTGGGCAAACTCCCATGAGCCCACCCTGTAGAGGGTGAGGAGCTGGTCCAGTGTTCCGTGGCCAGGACGAAGCCCCCGCCACCTTAACATGGTGGAGGGGTTTGAGTGCTCGAATGATTCAAGAGGCTATGTTGTCCAGGGCTTAAATGCCCCTGGTACGGTCTCCAATGGCATACAGACTCTGGGTGACGGGTCAGACAAAGAACGATTCAGACGCCTTCATGAGGACCACTAGAATGAGACATGTGACGTAGCCCAGTACGGTGGAGACCAGGTCCCACCCTGGAGCCAGGTCTGTGGTCGGGACACATCAGTGAGCGCCTGGTGGCCAGGTTAATCCTCGCAGGACCCAACTGGGCCAAACCTGAACGAGAGACGAGAGGCCATCCCCCAGTGGGGCCACCACCTGCAGGGAGAACCATGAGGGACCGGTGCAAAGAGAATCAGACGAAGGTGAAGATCTCAATGACCAGATCTCCGGATTTTTTTTTATTAAATATATACTCACTGGCCACTTTATTAGGTACACCTGTCCAACTGCTCGTTAACGCAAATATTTAATCAGCCAATCACATGGCAGCAACTCAATGCATTTAGGCATGTAGACATGGTCAAGACGTTCTGCTGCAGTTCAAACTGAGCATCAGAACGGGGAAGAAAGGTGATTTAAATTACTTTGAACGTGGCATGGTTGTTGGTGCCAGATGGGATGGTCTGAGTATTTCAGAAACTGCTGATCTACTGGGATTTTCAAGCACTACCATCTCTAGGGTTTACGAATGGTCCGAAAAAGAGAAAATATCCAGTGAGCAGCAGTTTTGTGGGCACATATGCCTTGTTGATGCCAGAGGTCAGAGGAGAATGGCTAGACTGGTTCGAGCTGTTAGAAAGGCAACAGTAACTCAAATAACCACTCGTTACAACCAATGCATGCAGAAGAGCATCTCTGAACGCTCAACACGTCGAACATTGAGCCGGATGGGCTACAGCAACAGAAGACCACACTGGGTGCCACTCCTGTCAGCTAAGAACAGGAAACTGAGGCTACAATTCGCGCAGGCTCACCACAATTGGACAATAGAAGATTGGAAAAACGTTGCCTGGTCTGATGAGTCTCGATTTCTGTTGAGACATTCAGATGGTAGAGTCAGAATTTGGCATAAACAGAATGAGAACATGGATCCATCATGCCTTGTTACCACTGTGCAGGCTGGTGGTGGTGGTGTAATGGTGTGGGGGATGTTTTCTTGGCACACTTTGGGCCCCTTAGTCCCAATTCATTATCGTGTCAATGCCACAGCCTACCTGAGTATTGTTGCTGACCATGTCCATCCCTTTATGACCAAAGTGTACCCATCTTCTGATGGTAACATCCACCAGAATAACACGCCATATCCTAAAGCACGAATCATCTCAGACTGGTTTCTTGAACATGACAATGAGTTCAATGTACTCAAATGGCCTCCACAGTCACCAGATCTCAATCAAATAGAGTACCTTTGGGAAGTTGTGGAATGGGAGATTTGCATCATGGGTGTGCAGCCGACAAATCTGCAGCATCTGTGTGATGCTATTATGTAAATATGGACCAAACTCTCTGATTAATGTTTCCAGTACCTTGTTGAATCTATGCCACGAAGGATTAAGGCAGTTCTGAAGGCAAAAGGGGGTCTAACCCGGTACTAGCAAGGCGTACCTAATGAAGTGGCCGGTGAGTGAGAGATTGTTGTGTTCTTGGGTCAATGTCCTTTGTTACATCATCTTGTTAACTACATTTAAAAGAAGACTGCAAACAAGTCTTTAGTTAAATGAGTGCTAAATTGTGTAATCTATATCCAAAACATGCCATTAAAACATACAAATTGCTGGGTTTCTTTCCCCAAAAAATAATAATTATTTTCTTTTTTATCCTTGTTTTTACAATACTGGACAGAGATTTTTGCCCTAGCCAAAAACCTCTAACTTTATTATATACTAAACACACTCTTTCGGCTTGGCCCTAAGCTCTTAAGATATCAAGTGTGATTTTTGTTTTTTATCTCTGTGACTTCCTTTTTAGTGCCCATTCAAGATGTTCTTAGAGTTTTGTTAAAAATCCTTAATGAGATAAACAATAATAAAACATGAATTTCAATATCCTTAGCAGTGTGCCACTATCTATGACCATAAATATGCTTCTACAGTTGCTACATTGTTGCTGAATTTACAAGCTTGAATATGATGAATCGTAATTGTGTCAGTCCCAAGTGTTTGCAAAACATAAGAGTTAAAATAACCATGTTTATTGATGTCAGTGACAAAGTGCACAAGCTTTAGAAAAAAATACAAGATCTAATGACTATATTGTTAAAACCTAAAACAAAAATCTTAACATAAAAACACAAGTAAACAAAACTACTGCAGTATTCTTGTTATTGTTCCATCATGGAGCAAACTTATATAGCCTCTAGAGGCAACCTGTGCCTTTCGTATACAAAGTGCAAACCAAAGAAAGAATAACAAGCCTTTGATCGCTACTTTCTAACATCCAGATGGTACTAAGTACTCCCATAAAGTACAAAATACAAAATACACACTATAAATGTAGGACTATATGCAAAAAGCAAATTCTGAAAGCACCATTCTCGGTCACATTGTGCATGTACATTTTTTGCACAACAAGGAGAAAATTAATACAGCTGATACGTTTATATAAAGCTTTTTACACTGGATGTAGAAGTAATCTGTGGCCAGTATTTTTAGAATTTTTAGAATCAGAATTAGCAAAAATAGCCTCTTGGTATAATATAACACTGCAATGCAGTGTGGACATACCTGATGTCTGTCTTCCTAAAAAAAAATAAACTAACCAAAAACATAGAAAAAAAGGGGATCATATCTTTTTTTTAAAATGTGCATCAAAGTCATATAATTACAAAATCACATAAAAATAAAGCAATTTACCAGATGCATACATTTAGCCCATGTAAAAGGTCTTGAGATACCATTCTACAAAGCTGAGACTGGTTATACAGGCTGGAGGTACATGTGTCCCACAGAAGCGTGCAGAGTTGTTAGGCTAAAAATGTATAACAGTGTGAACTGCAGCAACCTCAGGTTGCATGCGATTAACATGGATGACCTCACAAGACCACCATCACCTGCTGTGAAACATTTTGGTAAATGTTCAGCAACCAAGCCAGTCCTTTGTGATTTCTCCCAACTTGACAATCTTCAAACTGCTGTCTTCTAGTTTGAAATAGTGGTTTCCTTTGAAGAAGTAGCTGTAATCTGCAAAGAGACAAGCATAGCATTCACAATGTTAATTAGAAAGTTATATTAACTTCTTGTCTTGAACAAGGGGAACTCTGAAGTAATAATGTGAAATAATTATGGTTCTTTAAAATTATTAAAAGAGTAGAATCATGATTTAAGGCAAAGCCATACCCAATCAATGCCCACTGAAGTTAAAATTTGAGACTCCCTTCCTGTGAAATACGTTGATTAAGCAGTACACAAAGGAGCGTCTGTAGTTGGTCACAGACCTGCTTTATATAAATGTGAGTTTGTGATGCTTGTGTATATGTTAGTAGAGGAGCAATGGAAAACTCCAGGGCAAAAATTTGAATGGCCTCTAAAACCACATGGACACATGGCTGACTGTTAAGTAGACGTTTAATACTAATTCTTAAAAGTTCACCTCTATGTAGAGTTCATACCAGATATGTCCATACACTGTATAAACAGTAGACAGATAAGATTTTTTTCTCACTGTGTGACTTTTAATCTTATAAACGTTTCCTGTTTTTGGGCAGTAAGGATACCAACAATCTTTCTATTTGCTAAATTCCAGAATAATTAGAGAGAGAGAGGGTTTTTCTTAGCTTTCTTCAGATTCAGATGTTCACAAATACTAAGATTACTATGCTAAGGCCAAGATTATGATGTCATGGCATGAGATTCTGTCAATTCAAAACATTTGAGTGAATTGGAGGCACACTTGTGGATGTATTTTAGGTGAAGATCTTAAACAAACAGACTTCTTATGTGGCATCATGAAAAATCAAATACAATCAGTAAAGATATCAGAAAACCAACTGTGAAACTCCAAAAGTCTGGTTCATCCTATGGTACAATTTTCTGTTTGCTGAAGGTGCCATGTTCATCTGTTTAAACAAATATACAAAAGTATGAACACCATGTCAAGTATGGGGGTGGCAGCATCGTGTCAGGGTGACTTGTTGTTGGAAGTTAGTAGTTACACATAATGCCACTACAAAAATGTCATTGTTTTGTAGTGGCCATCACAAAGTCCGCCCCCACAGCCCCACTGAATCTTTGCAATTGGTGCCGAAAATGTGTGTGAAAACATGACAACCTACAAACGTGGTTCCATCACACCACTTCTGTAAGGAGGAATAGGTCAAAATCATAGCAAATAAATAGCAAATTATAGCAAGAGGCTTGTGGAAGGATAATGTAAGGCATACTGTTTGGCTCTAGTCATAAAGGAAAGGAAATGTTAATTAACTTGAAATTTTAGACATTTCTAGAAATTTCAAAACAATCATTCTGTCTAAGTTCTCTCTTTGTTCTGGCATTTAGCAAAAATAAATAACTTTGGTCTTCTTCCTAACTCTCCTAAAACAGCAAAAGCTTTTTTTGTTTGTTGTTTTTTTCTTTTTTCTTTTGTACCGTGTCCTGTCCAGCAGAGAAGTATTCAGAATTGTTGTCTGAGTGCCAGGAAAAAGCCCAACAGATTTACTTTCACAAGTGGAGCATTACAGCTAGTGCTTTATAACTCTGCTTGATATTCATAAAAAGAAACTTTATTAGAAACTGCTTTGGGATTATTTCAATTGTTACAGACACGGAGACAGAAATGGAAAGGAACAAAAAAGAAGCACAAAAGAGAGAAAGGGGGCAAAAAGGAAAAGGGGAGAGAAAGAGAATAGAATGGAGGAAAGAAAGAAAGAACAATGAAGAGAATACAAGATAACACCCTGCTTGCTTCTACACCTGCAGAAATGTTCATATTACCAGCCTTTTTACCGAAAGGTGCACTGTACTTATGAATGCAAGATGTATTTAGTGGTAAATGCGGCTCAATTTAGAAGATTTGTGTATCTGTTAACACCTGAATCTAAACACCTATGGGTCTGAGTGTGAGTGCGCATGTGTATACAAGGTTTCTCCATAAAAATATGCAATAGTGAGTGTGAGGAGCCACAGACCCGCCCCCCTGGACCCGGAACAGATATGGAGGAGATCCAAGCCACAGACATCCAAAGGCCCCTCAGAGCACAGGAACCCCAGGAGAACCACTGCCAGGACTACCGTAACCCCCCCAGAGAGGAGCAGGGGAGAATCCCAGGGTAACCACCCAGCATCTACAGTGCAGAAGCCCCAGAGAGCTGCAGTGACGAGCCCACAGGCCCCACCGGCAGCCGTCTATGCCCAAGCCATGGACCCAGAAACCTGAGACCCCAGGACATATCACTCCCCATACAGAGGCCTGACCGAGCCCAGGGGTCCAGGCCCCGGCAAGGAGCCACCAGGAGTGAGCCAGCACACACCAAAGCACACAGCCCCGGATACTGAGAACCACAAGTACACCGGCGGACAGAGATACCAACCACCGGTAGGTAGTGTGGCAGAGAGGGAATAGGCCCCACATATAATGGGGGCCTAAACTGATCCAGAAGAGGGAGCAGCCCAAGACCCAACCTGACACAAAAAAACAGGCACACAATCACAATCACACATTCCCACCCTCATGCGTACACATAAAAACACTCACACCCACGCGCCCAACGTAAAGACAAACAACAATGGACGTCGTACACTCACTCACACTCCCCAGCCATACTCTATACCCCCAGACCTGAACCTGGTCTGGGCTAGCCTGGGCTCGTGCCTGAACCTGAGTGACCCCGGCCCGGCTCCCGAAGCCCCGCCATGACCCCAGTTCCCAACCACCCCCATCCTCATCCGGAGGGAGGGTGGGCATGTACAAAAGAGGGGTCTACAATGTCCAAACAAGCCTGCCAACCAGAGCCGTCACAGAATAGAATAGTCCCAACCCCCAATGAGGTCCGATTCCAACCCAATGAGCCCTCCACCCCCAATGAACCCGACATGAATCTCCCCACTAGGCCAACCCCAACCAGGACACAGATATCAAACACATGTACCCGAACCCAAACGCCATGAATCACCCCCCCACACCACAAGGGCACACTCCCACAGGAGAGCTTCATCCCCGAAAGGCCAACAAAGCAACACCCACACAGCGCAAGCACCACACACAGCCCCGCTCCAAGCACCCCGCCACGTCCCACCCCCACCACACAGTATGCTGTGACAGCAAGGCAAGGGCCCCACGCGATGCTGTCCCAGCCCTCGCCCACAGGCACAACAGGGCAGACACCGTCGAGCACCGAGCTCACAACGGATCCCCCGACCCCACACCAAGACGGGACAAACTCACCCGGCAAGAGGTGAGCACTCAAGGCCGGCGTCCCCCACCTCGCCCCCGCAACCACACAGACACACCACATCACTGCTTCTGAAACGATAGCCCAGGTAGAAACATGATCCAGCTCAGCTCTACCCTCGCCGCTCTCCCGATCCAGATACCGGTGACCCCACATTCAAGAAGAGGACACAACCCCCTCATTCCACACGCTGCAGTCCCCCACGCCACCCCTAGTCCGCCACCCTGATCCCCCTCCCAGACACAACAGTCAGCAGAGCAGCACACCGCCAAACCCACCCAACCATTCGGCCACCGTCAGCAGCCACAGCCCATCAGTCCGTGAGAGGGAAATATGCACCAGCTGGGTAACCGGGCCGGGCAGGCCAACCGCTCCAGGCCAAGCACATCTCATCAGCCTCCCCAGTGCCGGCACAAGAAATGCCCCACCGCCCCACCCACCTGACTACCAATCGTACCCCTGCGCCTGGCCAGGGGCAAGAGCCACAGAAGGAAGCATTGGAGGAAGGCCACCACAGCACACCAAGGACCGGGCACCCCGCCAACCCCACACCCACACCCCCAGGGTGAAACGATAGACCAGGTAGAAACATTATCCAGTCCACTGGAGCCGACATCCTGGGCTCCAGTGGGTGGCCCAGGATGTCGGCCTCCCACCCTCCCGCACGGCACAACCCACCGCACCAAGCAAGCTGGCCAGCCCCTCCATCAAAGCGAAACCACATCTCAATCAACACTGCACACCACCCAGCCAAGACCCCCTCGCCGGAGCCCGATGCCTTCCCAACCAACGAACCCATCCTGAACATCCGTTGACTTGTATAGTATACTCTATGAAGGATTTTATATTGTATTAATTGTAGACTGGTGTTAGTCATTTTAAAAGTTCTGGAACATGTCCGAGACCAAAATATTTGGTCAAAGTTAACTGATAAGTCCACCTCCCATATCATAATAGGAAGGGAAATTGATTAGCCTATATTAGACAGTGTCCTGTGTATCTTAGACATTAATTTGGGGGGGTTGAGTTTTAGGAACTCTAGTAAACTTGACGGCATTTTTAACCCAACGTTTTTAAGTCTAAATTTATTTTGTATTATAGATTTAATTTGTTGATATTCTAAAAATATATTCTTGTCCATCCCATATTGTATAATTAATCTGTTAAATAGGATGAACTGAATTCCTTCAAAGATATGTTCCAGGTATCCAATTCCTTTACTCCTCCAATCTGAAAAGTTTATCATATTATTTTTTTGTAGGATGTCAGGTTTGTTCCGGATGGGTGTGCGCATTCGCATGGGGTTAGTGAAGACCTTGTCATTTTTAGATATTCCCACCATGCTGTCAGGGAGGTGCTCATATTGAGGCTTTTAAGGCATTCATGTTGTTTGATATTTCAGCTAATAAATGGTAGATCTTAAATCTTAATATTATTGCATAATGTCTGTTCTACGTCTAGACAGGGTTCATCTAGAGGACTGTGTTTAAACCATTTTGAGATGTATTGAAGCCTGTTGGTTAAAAAGTAATGATGAAGGTTAGGCAAATCTAGTCCTCCTATATCTTTGGTATTTTGCAGCATTTTTAAGCTAATACGCAGGGGTTTAATCTTTCCAAAGAAATCTAGTAATGGAAGAGTCCAGAGATCTAAGCCAGTCAGATAACGGTTTATTTGGGATCATTGAGAATAAGTCATTGATTTTTGGCAAGACCATCATTTTTATTGAAGCAACCCTGCCCATGAGTGATATGGATAGAGATCTCCATCTAGCGAGATCATCTTCCACGTTTTTTTAAAAGTGGGATGTGGTTTAGTTTGTGAAGTCTGCCAATCTAGGACAAACATTAATACCCAAGTATGTAATATTCCCTGACTGTAGTTGTATATTAAGGGAATTGTGGAAAGAACAGTTAATTGGAAGAACTGTCGATTTCAACCAATTTATAGAATAATCCGAAATTCTTGAGAAATAATTTATCAATCCAATTACCTGAGAGACAGAAGTTTGCGAATGCTGGAGAAAGAGTAATACATAATCTGCATAAGGACAGATTTTATGTTCAATATTCATGCATTTTATGATTGCTGCCGCGAGTGGTTCAATAAAAATGGCAAATAATGAGTTAAGCTGTTAGGAGACACAAGTCCAAACTTGCAAAATATTTTTGTGCAACCTCACTGTAACTAAATGCCCATCTAGCACACTTTAACTCAGCTGCATCAAAACTAAAGCACACAATTGCTAAAATGTTGGTTCCAGAAAAAAAATACAAATTATAAAAAAATAATCCAATTATATCAAAATGTGCTTTTACTTTGCAAGCTGGTGCAGACTTTCTACCCCAGCTTCCTACACAATTCTAGTATTATGAAGTCCTAGATAATAACAATATGACATTTTTTTTTATCCAAGCAACACATGATCAGCATTATGTTCTTTTAAGAATGTGTCTTGATAAATTTGGCAAAGATTAGAAAAAAACTTTGGCACAGCTGGACTGATGTGGCCTGGATGCCACAGCAGGACTTTATATTATGAGCTAATTAGCAGAATGACAGCATGCTAATACACTGAGAAACCTCAGCAGTACAGTAACTACAACAGGCTAACATACTAAATTCAGAATGAACTTAATGGAGTTGCCAGCTTGGCTGTAGGCTTCCAGCTTTGCTGTACTGTAATACTGTTAAAGCATGTGATTTCAAAAAGTTTTTTGTTTTTTTTTCAGTAATGATCTGTGTTGTCCAGTATGCTGCCAAAAAAACTGGACCTTAAAACAAAACTACCAACCAGCAATTTGCATATATTTAATATGACTTAAAAATTTTATGTAATTTACCAATTCCATTCAGACTGAAAGCCGAGTCAATGGCATCAGGGATACCATTCCAGGAGTCAGCAATAAGTTTGGGAAAGCCAGGGTCCATTGCCTTACTATTTTCATCATATCTGCAAAAAAGGAACAATGACAAATAAAAATGCATTTTTTTGGAGGGGCACAAGAAACTTACACTCACATTTTCATTGGAGACTGCTGATAAAACACTGAGTCAACAATCAAAATTCCCATGCTGTTTAAGCACTAACAGATGTGGAGTGGTTTATGGTGTTGTTCAGGTCTTACCAAACACTAACGTAATCCAGATGCAGCACTAGCACTGCGATAAAAGGCTATGACATCAACTGTATAAGCTCAGTTGGGTGGGATGGTGGTTGCAGTTTTGCAAATAGCTGCATAAGATACCCCTGTCCTCACCTCCAGAATTTGTCCACAGAAAATAAGTAAGTCTTCCTGTTCTTTCTAAAGTTGAAGGCAGCATCGATTTGCTGGATGTCTGTGGGAAGTCCAAGACTGGAGAGCCTCTTCGGGTAACCTCTTTCCAGCTCATCGGCTTTGTAAACCCACATCTCATCACCTGGGATCAAAGGAGGCAGCCACAGGGAGGAATTTGTGTTATACACAGCCCTTCATCAAGTTTTACTAATATTAGATAACTTTTAAAAAGCACATGTTGGTCCTATAAGCAGGATATTTAAATGATACATATTTTGTGAAATTATTGGACAGCTACTCCCAAAAGTTAACGTCCTCAAGGCTAATATATTGTTTAACTCTCCCCAGAATTCAGGAATATTTTCATATTAATGTAATGCTGAAAAATGTTTCAAAAACCATTGAAGATTATGGTGGAATATCTTAAGTGCACGCTAGCAAGTGCTAGCCCAACATTCCTTTAGCTCCTTGGTTTTAGAATTGGGTGATCAAGTGGTAAAATGGTGGTAAAGTAGTAAAGAGAACACTATGAATTATCTTATGAAGAAGATCAGCTTGAAAGGATCAGATTGATTGTTGCTGAAGTATCTTTTGTTTTTTTGCAAACCTGAGAAGAAGACTGTTTTCTCCTCCACTGGGTTTTCATAGGCAGCGTCTATCTTCGCAGGCAGGTCCGGCCAGTAGGTGGCCACTAGCATAGGGCCACTGGGTTTGCTTCTGAAGTTGACTGACCTGAAAAGGAACCTGTCAGAGAGAGAACAAGTGGGTGAATGATCATGCAACAGACAAGCCGGGGAAAGAAATTAGTATGATAGGAAAACTGACACAGAGGGGCTGATCAGAAGGTGGGGGAAGAACATGTGCAAGTGTGAGTTCTGTTTAGTGCAAGAGCTTCACTGGGACAGCCAGCTACAATGGCCTGATTCATGAGCATCTGGTTCTCATTAGAACTGAGGATGCAGACGCCAGCAGAACAAGACCAAGCCTGGATTTCCAATACGCAGCTGCAAAATAACAGCAGCAGCTCCCTGAACTTTTTTCCACTGACCTATTTTTTAAACAGAAAAAGAGTTGCCAGTAGTAAAGAATTGTTTGATCATTTTTAAGCAAACACGTAAAAAGCAGAAGTTAACTTTTTCTTCATTTTAAAAAAAGGGACGATGATCTCAACTACCCTGTGTTAAGGCAATAATCCTCGATGATGCTGTTGATGATTTTAACTGTGGTGATTTATATTCTTTCAGCAGGTTTACATATAACATTTTTTTTGTTTTTGCTGCAGTTGAATCCACAGATTCTGGAGATAAATTCATAAAAGCCCTTATTCTTAACAAAATCATAAAATATCTATTAGAAAAAAAATATTCAGGCTTTTACTAGCTTCTAGTAATTTTCTTGCGATAGCGATGCTTCGCCTTACTTTTTTTTCTTTCAAACTAAATAATATGGGACTGATAATCTAATGCTCTATACACAGTGCCCCAAAGGGGTTTAACTAACTCTTAGCTGAATTAATCAGAAAGTAGGTTAGTCGACTCTCATGGTGTTCAGCTTGGTTTAGCTGGTGTTCTGACTCCACATTTAACAGTACAGGCTGTGTAAAAAGGCGATGCTGAAGGGTTTTTTATTTAAAGCAGTGTATCTTCCTGTCCAACCAAACAGGTTGGGCTAGGGTTGCGTTAAGGTTAATGCAGGGCAGATATATGATAGTGTGATTGGGGTATAAAAATTATGACAAAAAATCTTTTTGGTGTAAACTTTGTTTTAATTCAATGGTAAATTTGACAAACATTGACCATGGTCTTATGGATGCAGTACTATTTTTCACAATAATAATTGTGTATGTAACAGACAGAGAATAATGCTATGGCAGCTTTATATAGAAATTAAGAGTTTTCAAATGCCTCAGAGCACAGTATAATTATCTCTGTAGTAAGCTTTGAGCGCAGCCTATTATTAGTAATGTCTTTACAAAATAAGAGATAGGGACTTTCTTAGCCATCAGGACAAATAACCTTTACAATGTCCTATATGAGCTTGTGTAGATCAATAATATGATCAAACCAGAGGGTACTTCTCATTGTTTCTTACAAAATTTTATTTAGAACAGCATGAGTTTCTTTAGTTGTTTCTGTTTGTCCAAGTTGATCTAGATATTGTAAAGTGTTTTCTACATCTGTCAGCTACAGTGCAGTTATTAGTGGTATTAACATATCAAATTGCACTGAAATTCCACATTTTTAATTGTGAAACCATTTATACATGTTCTTGTACCTCAATGCACAAGCAGATGTTACTAGGAATGAGTTTAATCAGTAGGTTTCTCAAGCTGTTTCTAAGCAACAGACTTTATAATAGTGTTTTCCTTAAGCCTCTAGACAGACAGACAGACACAATTTTATGCTGAGCTCAGGGAGTGCTAGGAGCATTACTCACTGCACTCTGTTAAGATTGGTGGGACATCATTCACGTGCTGGTTCAGCATAAAAACAGACTCCAGTTTTATAATGAAAGACTCAAAAAAATCTTTAGCACTACAGGCATGGCAGCAGTTTTTTTTAAAGCTTTAAAACTTTGCTTATATCAAGGCTCTAGAATATAAAACACTAATTTAACTTTCAGGCAACTTTTCTGGAACTTTTTGGAAGGTGTCACATTTTAAACAAAAACTTTCCAAACATTATAGGGCTAAAATAGTAAGAAAACACTGCAATGACGTTTGTGTGATTCAACAAAACAAAACTTCGTAGCATGGTCAAACGTGAAGCTCTTATATACCTTTATTCCCCTGCCTAAATCTTCAACTCTCTAAAGCTTTGAAGGAATTTAAGTTTCAGCTCAGCTTGATTTCAAACAACTGAGTCAACGTTTTATGGTCCAAAGAGCACTCTTTGAGCTGTGCTGCTCTGGTGCCCGCTTTAAATGTGGATAGGGCCCATTGCGAACTGAAAAGTAATTCTGCAATAAAGCAGGATCTGTGAACAAGACTGGTTTGTTTCTTTCAGTTTCTAACCCAATAGTTTCAAGTGGGGAAAACAAAGCTAACCAAATCATTTGCTTTTTTTTACCCATTAACCAAATGTTGACAGATATACAATGCCATCAGCCTTTGTGTTTTCTAAAAATTCCTGTTTAAATCTGGGGGATGCAAACAACTTTTGTGTTCACCTTTAAGCAGGAAAGTGCAAACACCCACAAAGACCATTGGCCAAACTGTGGTACTTTATGAATCTACTCACACAGATGCTCAGCTTGATGAGCTTTGTAAAACACTGGATGTACTGGCGCCAGTGGAGGACAAGATTGTAGACTGTGTTGATGACTAATGTCTATTTTGTTTGTCACTGCATGAGATGAGGAGCAGCCTGCTGTTCTCTTCCTCCCTATTATCACATTCTTTAAACCATAGTGTTACAGTATAATAAGAAATCTTTAAATCAGTATATCATGTCAGTCTATTGAGTTTTGATTACATAAAATGATAAAGCCCTAAGCCATCTATTTCAGTGGGTTTTTTTTTCTTTAGCTTACTCAAAAAAAGAAAAAAAAAAACTTTACTAGGGTTTACTAAGGTTATAAAGAGTTATATTACTGTAACTGTTACCAGTGGCAGTTTTTGACATGGATCATCTGGGCATTTATTAGCTGGCATTATTACGTTTATGCTGTAGTCATAGTTTGGGGTGACAGAAGATGGGGCACACCATGACAAGAACCATCAAAGATAGTGACATGAAACACCCAAATCTATAATTTAACAGATTTTAACTGTCTCGTCTAACTACCTTAAAAAGGCTCTTGTTGGGCTCTACGAATTAGCCTCAAAAACCCCTTGCCCCACACTGATGCTATCCTGACTCTAAACAAATGCAGGAATGTTATGAACTTGAAGTGTTATGCTCAAAAACGTCTGAATGCCTGTGACTATTAAAGTGTCTGTTAGAAACTCAGAAAAGCTTTATTTTTAATAATTTATAATAAGTTAACTTTAAATACTGATTAATGTGTTAAGTTCCTCCAGGAGACAATGTTTTATCTACATTAACACTTCTGTCTCTTCTTGAGTTAAAACAATGTGATTGAACAAATACTAGAATGCAATTTTCTTTTATAGCTGTGGAAATGTGATGTGGTCACACACCTACCAAAATGCACATATAATTTTTGTATTAGGTGTCTTACCCCAGAAGCTGCCCAGAGATGGGGTGCTGACAGAAAAGAAACATAGAGAATCCAAAAGCCAACAAGTAAAAATCCATCCTACCTTAATTAGCCTATAATATTTTGGCTGCAATATTGTTTTAGAGCACTGAATGCTTTGTTGTGTAAAGTTCCAGCAGAGTTTGTTTTGTTCTCCTCCATGCTTCTCACATGTTCAGCAACACTGACTTCCTGAGCATTCTATATTCATTTTTAGTTCAGGTCAGGAATAATTCAGAGTGGGAAACTCTCCAAACATCCAATAGCCCAGGCCAGATAAGCTAGTCTCAACCTCCCGGACACTGTGACCTCTCTGGCCAGAACAGTTGCTCTACTGTGATTCCTCTGCCAGCTGAGCATGAAAATAGGAATGAGATAGCCACAAACCTGCAGAGATCTATTCAGTTTGTGGGTAGGCCAACATTCTGACTAAGGAACAACAAAGAAGGCACTCTCTTGTCATATTCTATCATGGCGGCTCTGAGTTTTGAAACTGATGTCTTCAGATGCTTCAGACACTTTGAAGTTCTCCTTTTCCGCTCTCACTCTATCCCCTGGAAATGTACCATAAGGTACTAGAAATGAAAATCTGGCCCAGGCCCTTCCTTTAAGCTCAAAAGAAACACCAGTAAAACTTTAAAATAACGTTTAAATAGCTTGTTTCATATTCATAGTTGTGGGGTAGACTTAGTATTAGCATCTTCATATTACGTTGGTTTTTGTGTTTCTTTTACTGAAATAAATCAACAAAAAATTGACCTTAGTGCCAATAATAATAAATATAACCCTTAATGAAGTGTATTTGTTTTTAAATTATGAATCAAATTCTATCTTTGATCAAAATTCAGAATGACCTTTCTTCTTTAAATGTGTCATCATTTCCTGGGACAGGTAAATAATTCATCCTTCAGAATGGATTTTTAAACTATTTTTGAAAGTTTATGTGACATATTATGTAACTGATTTACGTAGATTAATATAGATTAAATGACTCATCAAATTTGCACAAAAATCCCCGAATTTATTAAACATGTCTACAACTCAAAATGTCTATTGATTATGTAGTCAACCATATTTTAAACTATTACCTGTCTTTGAAGAAAAAAGTCTCTCCTCTGATTTGTGCAACAGCATCAAAGATAACTGGCTCTTTACAAATGTCCATTGGAGTGACAGGACCCTGGGTTGGCGGCAAAGGCTTGTCAGTGGGCACACCTGTTGGATATACCAGGAAATTTTACTCTTACTCTACTCTGCTTGTTCCTCAGTTAAGAAAAGCATGCCTTTTTTGAACATGGTTAGAAATTTATTTTCACCATAGAGCTCTTGGATGCCTTGGATGTCATCATGAGAAAGTCTGAAGTCTTTGGTAAAAGTATAGATGGGAGCCATCAGGGCTCCGGGATCCTGGGAGTGCTCCAAACCCAGAGCGTGACCAAACTCATGGGCCGCCACCAGGAACAAACTGTAACCTGAAAAGAAATGAGATCAAAAAAGATTGTGAGTCATCTTTTATTTGGTTTTTAAGTAAATAAGGCAGATTTAGGACTGGAATTTCCATCTTTTCTGTTACAAATGTCTAAATTTATGCTGCTTGTTGCTTTTGGGAACATTTTTAGAATTAAACTTGAAGCAGATGTAAAAATATCATTCCTTGTTCTGTGTGGTCTTTAAACATGTTAATTTCTACACCAACAGTCTACAAGTACAATTTGTCAAAGCTGCCGCACCTTGGTCAGGACAGAAACCCCATTTGCGGTCATCATCGTAGTTCTTAGTGGTAGCACACCACATCTTTCCATCACTGCGTCCAGAAGAAGTGCAGGAATCATAGCTGTCTCCAAGAAAGATGAAAGGAAAGACGCAGGGGCTTCCCTCTGCATTTCCTCCCACTGTTGACATTGCTGAAAACCGCAGCGGATTATTTCATAGGTTTGTGTGCAGTAAACCTTAAAGTCTTATAAACTGATTGAAATGTCAAACTGTGTTTTAAATAAAGTTGGGTTTCCTGGCTGTACTCTGAAACAAGTGTGGATGAAGTGAAGAGCAAGTAGCACAACACAAATAACGCCATCAGCTAATCCACACCAGGAACCTAATCAAAAAGCCCCACCAGAATTATTTTTATTCATCCTACCATGTTTTCTTTTTTTTCATAGCCACATTATTAAAATAAATAAAAAAGAAAAAAATATAAGTCAGAATGATCTTATTGTTATCTGTCTGAAACTCCTAACCTACTTCTCTATCTAAACCACTAAAGAGATTTTTAACTAACCGAATGGAAAGTAAAGCAAAGCAGTGCACATTAAAATAGTTTAACTGTGATTAAGCTAACCACAAGCAAGGCTGAGAAGCCCCAGTGGGAGAATTCCTGCAGAGCAACAACATAAAGGCATTACACATGTCCAAAAAGATAAACACACAAGTACCTTCGCCTATACACACCTAAACAAACACAACATGGGAATCTCAAAACAGTATGAAAACACTGTAATCATCACTGCCACTTAAAAAGTCTTACAAAATTTGAGATTACATAATAGTGGGTTGATGTATAGTGTGCAATTCAAGGAGCAGAAGACAGCACCTACCAGTTTCAGGGCAGAAGCCATAGGATTTGTCACGGTCATAGTCCTCAGTGGTGGCACACCAGCGATATCCATCATCCCTGCCCTGAGTGGTGCAGCTGTCATAACTTTCCCCCTGAAAGTTGAAGGGGAATTTACAAGGAGCCCCATCTCCATTACCACCAAGGGTGAAAAGCACTGTAAAAAGAGAAAAAAACAAGTATATTCAAGCTTTGTGGATGCCCTAAAGACATTACACAAAGTAACTATTTATGACTACAAGAAAGAAACTTCAGTATAACATGCCATGAGAGATAATGTAAGACAAAGTACCCAGAGAACAGAGGAAATACAAAGAAACCATTTCCACATAAATATTACTAAGAGCTTAACAGAATAAGCAGTTCTAGTACAAACATTGCCCAAACATGTTCACATCATCTAAAACAACTTAGTACATGTGTACTTTGGTAGTTGGTTGGACCAGGTATGCATCAATGTTATGTATACCATGAACACCAGAGATACACAAAGTGGTTAGTAAAGCGCAGTGTTCTAAAGTGGGGCAGAAACTTGGAAAATAAATGTTCCATAATTACTTCAAAGCAAGACAATAACATGCTTTCCTGGCATACAGTTTAACCTACTTTCTTCCTGTCCAAAATCACAAAATAGTTTTGAGAGTGGAAATCATTGTATTAATATTGCTTTAAAGTTTGAAATGCAACTTGGATACACCATCAGTGTTGCTGAGGTAAAGAGGCCACAAAGTAATGGTGTCTCAGAGAATTTAAGCTGACATGTATAAGGAGACTACCAAGCCTTTATGATTTCAAAATTTAGGAAGTATGTGACAAGCTTACATTCATGAGGGCAGAAGCCATATTTGCCATCTTCATCAAAATTGTAGGTGGTGGAGCACCACAGAAATCCATCATCTCGACCCTGAGGCGTACAGCTGTTGTACTCGGTGCCCATGAACAGGAAGGGGAACTTACAGAACTCTCCATCAGCATTGCCAAACTTCACTTTCACCACTGTAGAAAAGAGAGTTGTCTTGTTAATGAGAGGTGGAGTGAACGCTGTAAGTCAATGACTGAATCCAATCTGCTGCGTTTCCTTGGGTAGAAAATCTTTTAACCAATTTGAATATTAAACTGAATTTAACTGCACTGTTTGATAAATAAGATCAATTTGGATTGTATGTACTTAACTTGAAATCTGTCTGCATGGTTTGATTGCTTTGACTAGTGGCGACGTGTTGTGAATTGGCACTATATAAATAAACGGAACCAATTTCATGATGTATTAACTGTCTTATTCACATAATATTAGTTATTTGCAAAGAAATAAAGTGGATAACCTTTTCTCAATTCCTTGTTACTTGTGACAATGACCATAAAGGGTATTCTAAATCTGAGGCGACTCTTATTATCTTAAGCTGCTATTTACAAGAAACAAATGCAAAACTCTGCAAAAACCAGTAGTAAAATACTTTAGAATACAACACTATAAAAAAAAGTAAATTTACAATGCTGACTATTTTAAATCAAGAGATCAAAATGAAATAAATTTATTAACAAATAAAACTTGGAGCAAATATATCTGGGTCACTGAGTGTAATTCCAAAATGTCTGCAATGGAGATTTTATTTCTTCTAATCATCTTCCAATTGGCCTCCACTTCAAATATCAGGTGCCAGAAAATTCAGACGAAGATTAAATAATCGAAACAAAGTAGCTGTAAGGAAGTTTTAGGATTATCAATTTAAAAATCTCATGAAATATACTATAGCAGTTAAATGTGCAACAATACCTTTTCAATTACTTATTTTTTTCGCTTTTAATTGTCGATTGAGAAACCCACCAACTGAGAGCAAAGAGAGCAAATCTACACCAAAGATCAGTTTCTAGTTTCCACTGCAGGAACAAGGCTTATTTTCTGTGTCCATGATTTTATTTCTGTTAGTGTTAGTCCCAGGACTAAGACAGATTGCAAAGGCAGAAATCTAGCCCAGAATGGCTGAAAATTCCCAGCAATTTATTTCAGTCATCTCCCACTTTACATTCCTCTACAGATCATATTTTCTGTTAGGTTTTAACTTTATAACAAAAGTATTTAGTATTATTAGTTACACAACATCTAAGTCATATTGAATATTAAAGTTCTTTAAATATATAAATACAATCAGCGTGGAGAAAATTACCCATGAACTTACACTTTCAGCCGTTTCTGGAGGTGAAGTGAGGAAACTCTTTATTCAGGCCAATACAACTAATCATTTTTAGAGTTTTATACAGTCTAAGTTCCGAAATACAAACTAAAACAGTCACAACCCCATTAAAGCGTGCATCATTAACCAACTTCAAGTTTCAAAGAACCAAAGTAGGTAATGGTGTTGTGTGTGGTTAATGTTCTTAGGGACGCAATGCACAAGCTTTAATTATTGAAAAACATCTGTGAATATTAAAAAAACTATAATTTTAATAAACATTTATCTGGCAAAGGTGATTTTGAGTTGGTTTTAAAGTATAACTACTGTGAAATAAACAAAAGTTATAACTGTGGAATACTATATTGTAATCCTGACCGGAGCTCTCTCTCTCTTCTCACTCTAAACGCAGGTAGATACAGAAGTTCGCCATAGCAAAATTAATTCACAATTTGCTAAAGTAACACGTTTCCATAAAGTCGTGAGTGACTCCACGTAATTTATAAAGTTTACCTGCTCTGACAAAATCTTTGATTATCATTCCAGATTTGGACACCAATTTATGCATCAAAACTTTTGAAAAAAAGTCTTTATCTCATAATTTTCTGTGCTGTTCTTAAGAAAAGCATGTAGTGAACAATCAAAAAATGTTATATGTCTCGCTCAAGCTCAAAGGTATAATTTTTTATGAGATGCTTAAGTATTTGTATGCTATGCTTTGTGCAACACAGTCATGAGTTAAACACACGTGTTTTGAAAGTAATTTAGGACTATTTTAATTAAAAATTGTGCTTACAGGGCTTGAATGGATACATTATTTTTTATTGCATATCATGATATAAATGTTATGATTACAGTAACAGGATTGCAGTAACAAGAGTTGAAAATCCATGCAAATGTTAGAATTTGTAGGAATGTCTGCTAGCTATACAACGTAGTGCTAAAGTTAAAGTCAAGACTTTGTTATACTAATAAATAAAGTTTTAAAAAAGCCTTTTAATTAACTTGTTTTTATTATGTAAATATGGGTAATGAGGTTATGCTAGTTAGAGTGACAAACTCAACCAAGGCTGAAAAGATTTCGAAAATATGAAAAGTAGAGGAGAGGACTGAGCTTTCACTTACCCAGTGAGTTGCACATGTTATGGAACACAACTTCAGTTTGTTTTTACTATTACTGTATATAAACTATTTGTCCATTTAACTAACTGCTCTAACAATTACAAGAAACACATTTTAACAAATTTACAGTGAAGTTATTTTTTTAAACCATATGTTAATGAGTTTTTTTAATATGCTTTTAATCAAAAAGGTGATACAAGAGAAAAACTCCATTTAAGGGGTATTTTGAATATTTTGGAAGATATTAACTATATTTACATTTTGTCACATGCAGGACATATATTATTGAAAGAACAGGTGTATGTGTTTGTGTTTTGTATATAAATTATTACAAATTGTATGGGTTGGACAGAAAATGTCAATTTTGGAAAAGGCGTTTTTATTTATTAAAGTCATAGCATTCCCTTTTACAACATTACTTTCTTTCTCTATCTGGGTCTGTGTTTCAGTTCCTTTAAAATCCATTTTAGTTTCACATTTTCACAATGTTTGGATTGACATTTACTTTTAAGCCTATAACTATTATGAAAAAAGAGAATTCTGTTATTTATGTATTGGTCCAAATTTTGTGTTTTTAATGGCTTTCTTGACTATTTTTGCATTGGGCAATGGTCTGTGTCCCCAAATCACAAGAGATGAGGCAGCATTGCTTCTACTGCGGGAGGACCTGGTACCTTTGACAGTATGACAAGAGTATGCAAAAAAATGTAGTGAAGGCTGTATTACCATTGCCCTCTCCTAGGGTCCACTGCTCATCATCATCAAAATGGGAATCTCCCCCAATTCCTGGTCCCGGAGCAAAGGCATGAGCCAAGAGGCCATCTTTGCCATCAAAAGGATAACCGTCTCCATGTTCTGTTGATAACACATCGGAACAAAGGTTAGAAAAGGTGTAAAAAATAACTTTTTTTTTAACATTAATATTATTATTACAGTCCCTATAACACTAATCCTCTGAAGCACTTTTGTTTGTCTTTCACTGTAATTACTAGATTCTTTCTCAAAGTGGTTGGCTATGACCAGAAAGAGTGATTTACAGCAGTGTAAGTAAATATCAAGTGCTTATTTTAGCTGGAATGACTGGAATCATCTGTGCAAAAACCACAGTTCCCACTGTTTTATTATGCACTCCCTAAATATAGAATGGTTTGGTGCAGAGTCACCATAATAACCTGTGTGTTATTGGCCTGTGCAAAACAGTCTACAGGCATCTGAACTTTGGCTCAATGTTTTCTGGATAGGGAGGTGCTTAAACAGCTATTATGGAGGAATACAAAAATCAGCACTGCATATTAGCCATATAAAACCTAATTTACATTTCAATACACAGCATACCATTGCGGCCGAAATTAACCATGATGTCAGCCTCTCCATCCATAATGCGGGTGAAAGAAAGTGGTGTGACATCACTCCATACTTTAAAGGCTCTGTAGAAAGCATCATTTATGACTTCCTCATCCAGGTCAGGAGTGTATCCCAGGATTCTACAATGAAATGACAATGTGGCAATTCAAATTAGATTACAAATGCAGACAAATTCCAGGAAAAGACAAAATATCCCCTGAAAGTTTCAAATAGCTCTGTTCTCTTCTTAAAATGATGGAAAAAAAGCTGGACAGTATGAGTCATCTGTAAAAGCATTTCCTGAAACTCCTGAAATTCAGCGACAAACCTAAAATCTATTGGCTCAATTTACTATGTAATTTTGTTTTTGATCAGTAAGTCAAAGTAAGACTTTGTAGTTGGTATTGTTTTTGTCTAGTTGTTTTCTGTACAAACACAATAACAGGCATCCTGTAATGACCATGTCACATAAAACCACTAAAATATATCTAACTCTAAAGCAGGATCATAGCAAAGTTCTTGACGCATACTGCATAGGAATGCATGTTATAAGAGAAGCACTTTAAACTGTTTTGAAGCTGGTGGGGGTGAATGGAAACTTGGGGGAGTTTTTGCAGTGTCAGTGGGGAGCAAGTACCATGTTACATCTGAAATGCCTTGATTTATCTAAAGCTTTTTTGTGAGATTAAAAAAAAGAAATATCATATGGTAGCAACTACAATGGAGTAGCCAAATGGACTCCTGGGTCTTTTTTATAGGTCCCTTTAGTGTTGACAAGCAGGTTGATGTTCAATTACTTGACAAATGCACAGTTATAAAGTAGGAAATGTAGGTGTTGCTAAAGCCATTTTACTAGAACATGTGCAGAAATCAATAAAACTTGACAATTTAAATACAGTGTATAGGAATGCTATGGGTCTGACCTGTAGGTAACGTCCTTCTTCTGCCACTTGGGTCTCCTGTGGAAGAAGTTGTAATTAGCCACATCTGGGACACCGCAGCGGGGCTTTTTCATGATCTCCACCGTTTTGGCATCTATTTCTCCAGTTTCTTGCAAGGAGAAGAACTTCTGCATTTTTTTCAATGTGTCTTTGAGCACCATAAGGTTGCATCTGTCTTGTGGGCATCCATAAAACTTATTCAGATAGTGCTACAGGAAAGGTGCGAAAATAATAAAAAAAGCAAATGAAATCCTCCCAAAATAAAAACAACAAGTTTCACACAACGGTCTGCGCGTATAAAAGCAAAGCTTTTTTCAGCAGCTTTTGGATGTATATTTGGAAAAACAAATTCAAAAAGAAACTCACCAGAGCAACTTCTTTGTCTGTTCTCGGGGAATCGTCTCCGGGAAACCTGATTAAAGGAGACGGACGAGCCTTTGTTGCTTGAAACACGATGAACTGAAGCAAAAAAACTTTTAAAATAACCCGACGACAGCTAAATATCGTCTGGAAGCCCATTTTCGCAAGCCAATGTCCCCAAGGTTTGGGGAATAAAGCTGCTTCGGAGTGGTTGTTGCTTTCAGTCTTTCAGCTTGTGCTGTGTTTGCTCTTCAGCAGATTTTTTTTTTTCCCTCTTTAGCGGGACGTCCTGCACAGCGGCTGCATGAACTTTCAAAGTTGTGTTTGTTAATGCATTTTTTTCTCAGACGCTTTCTGCGCAGTCTCCAGACTCAGTTTGGTGCGGGGGAGAAATACATTTTTGGTAGCATGTATCACTGAAGATTGTCCCTCAAAGACCAAAACAAGCAAGGAAAGGATTTAATTTCAGACAGTGGAAAAGTGGTTAATGCAATCTACACGCAAAATGTTTTACCACTTACCAAACAGCTGAGGTAATGTTTTTCACTGAATAAACACAGCCCGGATGGAAACGATTTATTTTCTGAATGCAGAGTTATAGCCCTACGCCGTGGTGATAACGCTGCTTTGCAACTATTTCAGCATGTTTCAGTCTGATCCTATAAATCAAAGCTTACAAACTTGTGTGTCGCATTTTAGAGTTACAGTCCCAAAACAGTTTGTGTTTTAAATTGCTGGAATTGGCTGGTGACAATATCCTGCACATCTGTTTATTTCAGCATGCCTTCTCCCCCTTCTTAAACATTTTTCAACGTTTTCACACCATCTGGGAAACTGTTTTTCACTTGAAGGGAGCTATTGTTGTATCCCTAAAGAAAATATATTGTTCTAAAATTGTTGATTCCTTATACATGGGCATCTCAATAAATTAGAATAATTTAAAAAAAAGTAAAACAAATAGACAAAATTTTGTTCCTCAAAAAATATTAGCATTACACTAATATAAAGGATTATTTGGCCTTTATGTGGAATACACAATCCTAGGTAAGACTGATAAGACAGTTGTCCAGCAGACCCTCATTGACACCAACACGGTAAGCCACAAAAGGCAGGTTGTAAAAGAAGCTGGAAGTTTTCATTCAATTGGTAAGTTAGGTGGAATGACAAAGTTAGCTAGAAATAGGTGCTGAAATATTCTGGAGAAAAAGTGGAGAAGCATCCAAGATGCTTGAGGTCCAGTGTAAAGTTTCCACAACTAGTCAGAATCAGAATCATATTTATTGGCCACATTTGTGTGCACAAACAATTTATAAACTTCAGAGGAAAATAAGGATAAAGGAGCAGAATGTACATGTATGTGTTCATACACCCATTTTTTTTTTATAAAAAAGGAAGGCAGTTTGCGGTAGTGCAAACATGCTTATTTTGTTTGGCAGAGTAGCTGACTACTCTGAATGTAAAGTGTTCACTGTGTTCATCAGATAGATAGTTTCAGGATAAGAAGCTGTCTCTGTGGTGGCTGGTTTTTGCCAATAGTGCTCTGTAGCACCGACCTGAAGATAAAAGTCTAAACATTTTGTGACCAGGATGTGTGGGATCTGCAGAGATGTTAGATGCCTTTTCCTACACTAACTTGACACTTGCCCACACTTATGAGTACCAAATAGCTAATTTAATTACCATGGTGTCAATGTGCTTGACTGACCAGCAAACTAGCATCAACTAACCCTAGGAAATATATGGGATATTGTGAAGATAAAAATGAGAAACACAAGACTTAAGACTGCAGACAAGCGGAAGGCAGCTATCAAAGCAACCTGAGATTCCTTAACATCTCAGAAGAGCTAGAAGCTGATCATCTCCATGCCATGTCACACTGATGCAGTAATTTATGCAAAAGGAGCCCAACCAAGTATTCAGTTATATACTGAATAGCATATGGAAATACTGTTACATAAGTCAACACTACTGTACTTAAAAAAAAAAAAACGTTTTTCATTAATCTTATGCAACTTAAATTTTTTTTCATTAGCCAGTTTAGTGGTTGTGATTTCTACTGACTGAAACCGATGCTATGAAGCCTATCTGGAGAGTTTAAAAGGGATAGAGTAATCTCTTTGTAAATGTTCATTGAGCCATTCCTATAAACTTGTCCAGTCAAGGTCCAGTAGAGAAGTGGCTAGGAGCACTGCTTTTATGAGGGATATAAATGCTCAGCAAAAATATTTCAGTTATGAGAAGATTCAAGCTCAAAAGACCTGTGAAAGTCAGGATGTAGGTTTTCCCAGAATAATTGTGTTGTAACAAAGACACAAAGTGCTGATTTAATTTCTAGCCTCTGGAAAGAATTGCTGTATGGTTGGATGCTTCTAGAAAACCCCAACAACATTTGGCTGCAGACAGACAACTCTTGAAAATAGTGTTATGTTGACATCTGCTGGTACCATTTAAAAACCTTTTTTTGCTCTCTAGTGTTTGTTACAGGCGTAGCATGACTTTGTTTCCTGCTGTCCTCTTTGCTGAGCTGCAGACTACAGCAAAGATTGGATATTTTTACTGTAACACTCTTTGACATCTTTTTGTGTATGCTCTCATGTTGCATTAGTCTAAATAACAAATGAGAGCAGATCTTAACAGAAAGAGCCAAATGACATAATTATTTCGTCTTTGTTCTTTTTCTCCACAAAACAAGATATGTCAGATGGATTGCTCACAAACAAGGGTTTGTGGTATATCTAGCAGAGCAATTTCCCATCCCTTTAGCCAAAGTACAGTTAATATTTCATAGCTAGGACTGCTGTTGGTGGTTCCTGGATGGATTTAACATCCATTTGCCAACAATATCCAGGGCCTGTCACTTTGGTGCAGAAGCTTGATTTTATGCACTGATACTTGCTGCCATCTCCTCCAACTGACACACTCACAGTGATCTCTCACAGAGTTGGGGGAACAGAATGGCTGCCTATTAAATGTACATAGAGACTGCCTCTCCAAATAGAAAACGCTGTGAGATGTGAAAAGTTGAGACACAGCTACAATAATTGAATGCCTTTGTGCATATGAATACAATTTTGCAGGAGAAAGTGGAATAAAGAGATTGAGATGATAACATTTGATTTGCATGTAAATTGTTTTCTTATTTTCGATGCTGCTGTTTTTAAAGGGGGGTGTGTTGTTGTTGACTGTCGGCACATCTTCCCCATTTGTATTTGTTTGTGGATGGAATGGTGGATTTAAATTAAATCATGCTGCTATTGAATGCTTCACATTCATACATGTGAGCTATACCATTATAAAAAAAATTACATAAGCAGCCTTAATTTCTAACTGTTTTGGTATTGATAAACTTATGCACATTCACTAGCCATTTTCTTAGATGCACCGTGCAAGTACAATGTTGGAGCTCCTTTAGCTTTCAACAAGGTGTCAGAAAAATTCCTCAGAGACATCCATCCATCCATCCATCCGTCTGTCCATCCATCCATTGTAGGAGCAGCAGCCTAAGCAGAGAGACCCAGACTTCCCTCTTCCCAGCCACTTGAGCCAGCTCGTCCGGGGGAATCCCGAGGCGTTCCCAGGCCACCCGAGAAACATAGTCCCATCAGCGTGTCCTGGGTCTTCCTCTGGGCCTCCTACCGGTGGGACGTGCCCGGAACACCTCACCAGGGAGGCGTCCAGGAGGCATCCTAGCCAGATGCCCGAGCCACCTCAACTGGCTCCTCTCGACGAGGAGAAGCAGCGGCTCTACTCTGAGTCCCTCCCGGACGACCGAGCTTCTCACCCTGTCTCTAAGGAAGGGGCCAGACACCCTGCAGAGGAAACTCATTTCGGCCGCTTGTATCTGTGATCTCTTTCTTTCGGTCATCACCCACAGCTCATGACCATAGATGAGGGTAGGAATGTAGATCGACAAGTAAATTGAGAGCTTCGCTTTTTGACTCAGCTCTCTCTTCACCACGACAGACCGGTACAGCGCCCGTATCACTGCTGATGCAGCATCAATCCATCTATTGATCTCCCGCTCCATTTTACCCTCATCTGTGAACAAGACAAGTAGGCGGAGGGAGGCTACCCTCTCATTCACCGGGGTGAATCCCAATGTACAGGCGCCGAGATGGGGGACAACAAGTATGCCCACCCCAGCTCGGTCCCTCTCACCAGAGTGGAACAGTGTCCAACATCTCTCAAGGAGACTGGTGCCAGAGCCATGCGTCGAGTTGAGCCCAACTATTTCTAGCCAGAACCTCTCTACCTCGCACACCAACTCAGGCTCCTTCCCCACCAGAGAGGTGATATTCCATGTCCCAAGAGCACAGCTTCTGCAGCCGAGGATCAGACCGCCAAGGTGGCCGCCTTTGGCCAGCATCCATAACACATTGCACCCGAACCCTTCAACCCCCCCCCCCATGGGTGGTGAGTCCATTGGAAGGGGGACCCACGTTTCCTCTTTGGGCTGTGCCCGGCCAGGCTCCATGCGTGAAAGCCAGGCCACCAGGCACTTGCCAGCGTGCCCCACCTCCAGGCCTTCAGAGACATATTTATAGTTTTTGACATCATGGCTTCATGCTGCAGACATGTGCAGTTTTGGACTGTGATCTGGTGACTGTGGTGGCCATTGGAGTTCAGTGAACTTGTCATGTTAAAGAGACCAGTTTGAGATGATTTGATCTTTGTGACATGGTTCCCTTTTCTGCTGGAAGTAGCTATCAGAAAATCAACACACTGTGGTCATAAAAGGATGGACCAAGCTGTGGTGTTTAAACAAAGTTCAGTTGGAACTAAGTGGCTGAGAAAATGTCCCCCACACCATGACACTTCTACCACCTGCCTAACCCGTTAATATAAAGCAGGAAGGATCCATGCTTTCATGTTGACCCTACCATTTCAATGTTACAGCTAAAGTGGAGACTAATTGGTCCAGGTAGCCACAAGAAGTGGCAATTGGCATGGCCTTCAGCTGCTCCAGCCTGTCTGCATCTAGGTTTGAAATGTTGAGCATAATTTGGTTGTTACGAGTGGTTATTTGAGGTACTAAGGGCTTTCAATTATCTCAAAAATTTCAAACATATTATTTGGTCAGTAAATTCTCTTCTGACCAAGACATGCATATCTTCATAGCTGCCGATCACTGGATCGCTTCTCTCTCTCTGTAAAACACAAGAAACAGTTGTACGTAAAAATACCAGGATGTCAGCAATTTTGAAACACGCACATCAGCTTTTTTGGCACTAACAACCATGGCACATTTAAAGAAGTCCCCTAAATCTCTGTCTTCCCAGTAAATGCTTGTTTTGAGCTTTAGTAAGGTGTCTTCACCACACCTTCATGCCTAAATGCATAGAGCTGCTGCCATGTAATTTGTTGAATAGCTGTTTTTGATAACAAGCAATTCAACAGGTGAATCCCATGAATGACACTCAGGTGTAGTTCCTAATTTACTAGTTTTTTATTTTCTTTCAACACAAAACTTGGGCCTGCTCGTCTGTAATATGCTATAATATGTTTGCTGCTGTCCTGCACATATCAAACTCTTGTCATAATTATAAGCAAGCTGCTTCCTTCAACTTGCCAGTGAGAGCTTCTCTTGCAACTGGGAATGGGACATTCCGGACACGGAGACCAGTCTTATCATGATTTTCCAGCTGGCTCTGGATCTTCAAGCCAAGTGATTGACCCCCATCCAGCTGAACAGACTGCAGACCTAGAAGTCACCCTCTGCCCCACCTTACCATTAGGTCCTCTGGCTCTTTCAAGGACCCTGACATTCTCTGATGGGTCATCAAACCTAAGTCCCTCTATGGTACCAAGGTCATGAATGACAGATATCACAGCCGCCCCCAGCTGCTCCTCTCAGTCCCCATCCAAAGGTGTTTGATGTATTTAAAAGGGAAGTGTTATTCGCTATGTTGTTTGGTTATATAGTGAGCCTGAATGTGTAGTTAACATTGACGCTGAGTGGTTTAGAATCAGCCCATTGGCATTGTTTGCTTTATTGCTTTGCAGGAGTAATTAACCAATGGTTGCTGAGTTAATGAATGCAGCAACAGCCCTGTCAATAAATCTGATTCAAGATAACTTAATTTGGCTAAGCACTGTGTTACAGAAATTGTGACACATATTATATCACTCAGATTGAAACATTCTGATGATGAATTATTGAACACAAATCCATTATCTTGAACATATTTTATTTATGAATGCACCAAGACACTGGAGGACTTTAACACTGCGGGGTAATTATTGTTCCACATTGTGTCACCACTTCTCTCACAGATGCAACAGCCAGAGAAAACTGCAATAAATCAAAGAATTGTGAGTTTTGATTGACATTCTTTGTGTGTGCAGAAGGCCCAAAGCGACATTAGCCGAATTGCCTTGTTTAATGCTTTCTCACACATTCTGTTTCTCTTTTAGTACGCCTTGTAAACACTGATGCAATAATGCATTCTATTATACAGAGGAGATGGGGAGGAGTGTCTCGCGTGGCTCTTCTCCATCTCAATAATAGGTCAACAGCTGTATTTAAAAAATTAATCACATTCTTGGCAGTTGCAAAGGTTAGCTGCAGCACTCTGAGATGCAATATTGGAAGCTCAGATCAGCAGCAAGTCTCGGCGGAGAAGGGGAAGACTCGCCTTTGATGAGTACAGCATGTAAATGATTTGTGTGTGTTTATAGGACACGGGGCTGGCCCTGCCTCACTCCAATGACAGTAGCGTCGACACCACTCTGTGGCAGAGGCTGGCAACAGCAGATGGAAATAAGCAAGAGGGAAGGGTTGACCTCACTGCAGCGATGCACAGTTTGTACTCTCTTTCAGAAAACTATTCATGTTTTTCTGTTAACTTGCTGAGGCTATATATGTTCGTTTTTGCATGCAAAGATATCCACAGTTTTCAAATATTTTGCTATCAGACATTGCATTGCCTAGGCTTTTTCTGGGACTATATAACACAAGGCTGCCAGCCAGCAAAGCCTGCATGTGGTACATTTTCTATCTGAGGTATGAGTTCTCACACTGAGGCCTACAAAACATGTAATTAGTAATTCAGTGTTCCTTATCAAGCTCTTTGTGAAATCTTTTAAGAAATTAAAATATTGATGTCTCCCTTACATCAAAGACAAATTACTCTCACAGATATCTGGAGGTGCGAGGACATGATTATGAAATATGAATGTCTACCTTGAAATGCTTTTAGTTATTCTGAAATATTTACAGTGGTATTGTGCTGTGCTGTGGCTCCTTGCTTGTTGCGTGTAGGATGACACTCAGATCTGAATTTTTCATTAAGGCTCTGATTTAGCCGTCACAGCAAATGGATAGTTTGTATAAGTCTGGAACAGTGCTACCTGGATTAATAAATAAAAAGGTAATTCTGCATGATGCAAATGAGTGAAAGCATTCTAATGCTGCCATGAGCACGATGCTCTTCCCAGTTCTGAGAGCTGTGCATTACCTATAGTGCTTCAGAAGCTTTTGCTTTTGTATTACTTTCTGTAGATATGTATATAAGTAAACCTAGGGATAGAATAATATTTTGCCCATTTATTACATCCGCCAACACAACAATTTATTTGTTAACATTTTAGCTCATAATCTGAGGATGCCACCTGGGCCACAGTTCTCATATTATCTAGACTGTTTAATGCAAGTTGTGATTTCTATTTTTTTCATTTATTTTACCCTTGGAGTGTAATTAGTACTAAAAAAAACTAATCACCAGTTGAGTAATTATCCATTAAATTAGAATGAGAATAGTGTTCCCAAAACAAAAGAAACCCTTTGGGAAATCATATTCATCAGCTCTGATTCCTTTCACTGATTAAAAAAAGGAGATGACTAGGCCTGGCAGGAAGGTTCCTGGCTCTTTAAAACTGCTTAGTCTCCTTTTAACATGCTGTGTTTGTGTTTACCAAAAGAAAAAAAAAAAAAGAAAAAATGTTGTTTGCTGTCATTCAAAACTCAATACTTAAAAATTGCCAAACGTTTTTGTGCTGATAGTTGGCAGACCTTGTCATCATATATTAGAGACTAAAAAACCTAATATGAATGAAACATAAATAAATCTTCATCATCATTTTTTTTATTTCAACGCATGAAATGTAATTTTGTAATGCACTTTTCTGAAACTGAAAAAGCCTTTTTAGTCACTCCCACTGAAATAGGGAGGCACTACCATAAACGGATGATGAAGAATCCTCTGTAACTGCACTGTCTAAAACTCTGTCAAAATAATCACAGAACAGACTGTTTTCCTTTCAATAAAGATATTTCCAATAGGAAAATGTGGTTGTTCAATGGCAACATAGAAAAAAGATGGAGATACCTGTTTCACAACTAGGTAATTTATGCAGGAAACAAACACGAGGAGAAAATGGATTCCTGCTTACAACCCTAAAAAAAAAATTATTTGCTGGAAACAAATAGTTTTTTACCTAACATGATTATGACACATTTGGAATCCTTGATTAAAATATAAATATAATCCAAACCTAAAGAGAACGGACAAACACAACCATTCCATTGGCTGGGACAGATAATTCAAGCAAGGAGCATAGTTTATCAGGTAAAAAAACTAACAAAAAACTATTCATTTAATATTAGTTTAATTAATAACTGTTTTTCCTTTCTGTCCTCTGTCAGTACAAAATATTTGCTGATATACCATGATCACACTAAACCAATAACTTTCCTTGCCAAATAATCCTCCTGTTTGCCAAAAAAAAAACATTTTCTGCGGCAACAGTTTTTTTTTTTTCTGTGCCTGAGCCAAATGAATTTGTGTTTAACTGCAGCTGTAGTCTGATTACATATCAGCATTTTAACTTCCCGTCCATGCAACACGTTTGTAGCATTAGCTTAAAATGACTTTTTGAGACCAAACAACATGTTATTGTAAGAAAATCTACTGTTAATGGACTGATAGAGTTTGAGTGGCATGTTAGGCAGTGTTGTCGGATGAATGTCCTGACAGTTACATTACTGTGGTGCAGTTTAACTCGTTACAAAGGTGTTACAGCATCTTCAATGCAACCAGAGCTGATACTCAGAAGGCCAGACAGTCTCAGTTCGATTTGACACGTACTTCACAATGGGTTTCAACAACTGGATCTGATTTAACATTTTTCCTTTTGGCCTTTGCCCCCAAAATCAGACATCAGTCACTTTTAAAGCGGATCAAACAAATCCCCACAGTGACCTTACCAAACTTGCTTGTTACCGAACTTGAAAGATAACGGTAATGATCTTAAAGCTCCAGAGGTCATTCATTATTATGGTTTGGACAAACCCTTCACAAATTCCAGACAAAAGTGAATTTCCTATTCCTCACCAATAACAAGCTCTATGTCACCTCTAAATGCAAGAAAGCATGATTCAATTAAAGGTCTTTTCCTTCTCTTTTTTTCCAGTTTGACCCTATGTCACCTTGTTAGTAACAGATACTTGGATTACAGTTTTTCAGGTAATGCCCTGTGGGCCTCCTGGAAACACACAACAGACAGACTACACTGCATGAAGCCTTTGAAGATTTTGCCACTGTCCACACAGTTCCTTTAGAGATATAAAGTAAAAAGGAAAGAGAAAGAACAATTTTAGCTGCAGTAACAAAGGTGTCCAAAGAGTTCCCAGAGTCCTTGAAAAATGACCTTGTTATGTAGTGTGACAGCAGAGTTGTGCTAGTGCCTGAGCCTTATGGGAACAGTGCCTCCTCCTGTTGCTACTACCTGTGATCTGAGTCATGTTGTCGGGCTGTCTCTGCAGCTAACAGTTGTCCTGTATTTTAAATACCGGATAGTATGTGTGCCACCTATGTCCGTGTTTGCAGGATGTTGAAAAAGACCCTTGGCAGGAAGCTGAGGCCCACTAGCCATTTGGGAGTTGCATCGTGCTTTTCCTTATGACCATCTCACATTTCTGTCTACATCCTAATAAACAACCAAGTCAGTGTTACAATATGTGACATTCAATAGACTCCTTTGCTTTTAAATATCATACCCCGAAATAGGTAAAACCTGAACAGTGTCCTAGTTTATGTTTCAGGGTAATAATAATGATAATTTTAATCACAAAAATTTCTAGGAGCATGATATTGATAGATTTAAAACATAGCCCTGTTGCCATTACTATGCAAACAAGAAAGATAGCTTACATTTAATTTATACAATACTCCCAGAAGAATGATTTTAACAGAGGGATCTTGGTGGTTATAAAGAAATTAACTTTGCCTCTGCGCTAAGTACGCCAATGCATCAAGCCATTATCTCTGTAATAGATGAATTATTGTTGATATTACACCAGACAAATGTATTCATATTGCATAGTTTTCTAATTTTTCCTGTCTGACCATCTGTGTGCATTACGTCTTACCAAGATTAATCCGCTGATCCTACAGGGATAGAGGGCAGATGATTTTTTTCTCCTCTCACACACAATAATAAGTAAGAACTGATATCAAAGCATAATCCACTATATTGTATTTCAGATCTTTGTAATGTATCAGGGAGAGTGCTTTCCATAACTGGGCCATATTGTGGTGCTGACTTTATCCTGTACTTAATTTGTGCGTGAGTGTGCGTGTGTAAATGTGTTGAAACTGGGCATATTGGGACAGACTGTGGCCAGAAAAGTCCAATATAGAACATTTAGAATATTACTTTCTTATGAAATAGTACTTTGTGTCCTTGGATCAGAGCAGTAAATCAGTTAAGGAAAATGGCTCTTGATAGGATTGGGGAGAGAAGAGTGGGTAACCTGGACAATATGGGAATTCTCAGACCTGGCTGATCTGTGAATGAAAGGGCAAAGGTCTGATTTACATTTATCCTCTTTATAACAGACAGCTTCAGAATGTGATTTCAAATAAGTTATTTTCTGTATTTAGTGTCTTAGGGTCATAGTGGTGACTAAAATAATATGTATAGAATTGCCTCAACACAGCATTTGGACCCTAATAGTTTCTGCCCTACATTTAGCATCCTAAATTCACTTTTATAGAACACTTGTCTTTCTCAAGGCGTTAAACAGGACGAATGGATACACAGACAGATTGCAAACTAAAGTTAATGATTGGCCTGTCAAGCAGAATCTTTATTACTTAATCTCTGGGTCATGCCATACACGATCAAAGCACAGCAAATGCAAAGCTTTATTGATTTCTGCAGCCGTGCCCTCAGACTTACACTACTCCTTTTAGAGCAACTCACTTTTTTTAATCCCACATTCATTGTGTTTGAAACAATATAGGGATAAATATCATCAATTAGTTCTTCTATAAGCAAAATCGAGATAACATGTTACTTATTCTCTTTGCTTACTAATCTTAAAGTCTCTAAAAAATGATTTATTCTTGGTATCTTTAATTATAAATCTAAATAAATATATTTTATTCTAAGTCTAAATACGTCATGTGTGATTTGAAATGTGTCGATTTAAGATTATCGGATTTAAAAGGACACTAAGCTACAACAGATGGTTTTGTCTATAATGAGTCACATATGCTTATCCTTTTAAAATCCATCCACATATCTAATATTCTAAAATATAATGGACAAGTTACTCTTAGCATACTCATTGCACTCTGTAATTTCTACTTTGTAACCTAAAATCCTTTCCTCACAAATAGGCTGTCTCTAACAAAACAGAAAATTACGTAGTGTTACAGTAACCGGTACAGCTATAATCAAGAAGACTGCATAAGCTTGAATAAAATACCTGTTATTATTATTCATAAAACACACTGCTCTACTGCAGTGAAATCAATTTACAATACCATTCTTGATATGCAAGCAGCCGGAGCAAACACTTTGTCACATGGAAACATTGTGATTAAGACAGTGAGTGGGAAATTAAAATGAATTTCTTCAGCTCTGGAGCGGTGGTGTGTAGAACTGTCACAGGTTAACCCACCCAAAGGTGCCTGGTATGGGCAAAGTAATTTATGTAATGCATTATCCATATATTGTTATATTGGAATACTTATGAATAGAGATGCTTTTTCTGGAAAATAATTAAAAGTATAATAGAATAAATGGTGAAACAAAAATAATTCTATACACGCACACACACAGACATATATATATATATATATATATATATACATATATGTATATATATATATATATATATATATATATATATATATATATATAACTTTACCACACTTTCCACTGTGCCTTGATATCCCTAATTATTAATTTGCTCAACATGGACAAACACAGAACAGTCTTGCCAGATGTGCCACAATGAACAGATATATTGCATATTTTCTTTATACAGGTTTTTTGAGAAATATTTTATAACAGTTCTACGCATATGATGGTAGTGAGTTTTAAATGTACAGTCCTATTTAAATCTATTTTTGGCCACTCAGGGGCAGCAGACACAAGGCTACATACACAGGTTTGTTAATGATATGAGAAAAAAAATATGTGTGTAGTAAAAACCCCTGGAGATATGCAAAACAATGTAAATACACAAAGGTTTAATTTTAATGAATTTTAAGGGATATTAAGATCTAGGTTATCCAGAATGGAGTTTGAAAAGACATGTGGACAAGTCAAAATCTAAAAAGGGAGCAAACCAGAGTAGCAGCACTGTTCAGGAGTACAGCCTTGAGGTTCAGTAGAAAGCCCACTCCAGAGACCAGGTAGGCAGTTATAGGTAGACCATGCTAGAGGTAGATGGCATGACAATAGATGCAGTAATGTCTCCAGAGACTAGCAAAGTCTCACTGGCCAATCCTATGACCTCTGTTTAAGCAACATTGCCTGACCACAGAACTTAAGAGAGAGAAAGCTTTGCAGATCCTAGGACCTGGTCTGGTGGGTAATCAGCAAATGTATGGTTTGATTGTCAGATAAATGGGAAAAAGTTTAAGAGAAATCTTGCAAAATCCCTGCAAATAAACTTGGTGAGAGATCTCTTGGAGCCACCCAAACATTGGATTAAGATTGCCCTTGACCCCCACAAAGACTGAGAGTTACCTTGGACCTTTCAAGGAGAATTACAGAGGAGCGCATTTCATTCTCGTGGAGACTAGCTGCTTTGTATATTGAACTTTTCTAGGGCTTTAGCTAAGATCTGTCCAGGGTATCAAAGGTTATCCACTTGATAAATAGGGGAAAATCTGTCAGGTTTTGCAAAGACTAAGTTAAAGATATTTACAAAGTAAGAGGGAATGATTCTGATGAAGACAATGACAATGGAAATGTGTCATGGTAAACCTGATCAGATTTAAACATCAATAACTAAAGTGAAAACTCTCGCTTGAAATATTAGTCATTGTTGGCCTTGTGCAACTGTAAATACATGTTCTAACTACATGTGCTCTTCTTATTCCCAGAAAGTAGCAAGACTATTTATTCTCTGTGTAGATGGCACCCTTTCGTTTTCTAATTGATGACCATTGGGTGCAGTCTGAAGGAAGCAGAACTGGCAAGCACAGGGGAGGAAACTACTGCCAAGACAGATTTTTCTATCAGATTGCTCTTTGAACTTCGGGCTCATGAGCTGCTGACAAACAGGCTCTGCATGGCAGCTTACCACAGTGCCCCTCACCTTCCTTCCTTGGCTCAATCTCTGAGAACTTGTGAAATATACAAAATCAACACTGAAGCCTAAAGAAAGGAAATATCCTGCTGTTTTCCTTCTCAAATGTGTACAATCTCAAGCCCTCAGTGATTCCGCCCTTAACTCTAAATGGAAACAGTGTTGCTTCTTTCACCTAGCAGCAAAACATCTAGCGTGTCAGAACACTTTTTCCTGAATAATTCTGGGCCTGAGAGGGTCACTTTTGCCTGCACCCCATTGGACTTCATTAAAAAAAACGTATTGGTTGCACATGGCCAAAGTAGACTGTGTGTTTTCCTTGTGGATAAGGTGCTGAGGAAATTACTGTCATAAGACAAGAGCTGAAGGCTATTTCCTTGACTTGCTTTGCACAATGGCGTCAGCCCAGTGGGGTGGGGAATAATGCAGCTTAGTCGGAGTAAGGCCTGAGCCTGGTAGAACCTCCTCCTTCAGTGAAAATTGATATCTAAAGTGAGCTGGACACTGAACCATGAGGGATATCAGAAGTCATCCTTTGGGAGATTAGCAGTGTAACCATGGCCTTGTAGTAACCTTGTCTTCATGTACTAAACTAATAGTATCGTTACAAATCTAGAAGAGAAAAATTTAATTAAATATTTACAGAACTTGGCTACCGTGAAGGTTAGACATACAGTGAAACAAATAATTTGGTCTTTGCCTTTTGTAGCTATATCTTAAGGCACCAAATTTTGCAAGACTTCTTCAGTCCTTCATACCTTTGTAGAAAAATATATATATACATTTACAACATGCTTAGCAGCTGGTTTAAGATATTTGTGTTTCAAGATACAGCTTTGCAAACCTGAGTTTACAATATTATTTTGGTGAGATTAATCTTTCTTCTGACAACCTTTCCAAACAACCCATACTTGTTCAGACTTTTTGAAATTGTACTGCCATAAACCCTAACATTTAATATGCTGACTGAGGTCTTTAGAGTCTGAGAGGTTGCTCTTGTTTTCTTGTTTTATCTTTTTGTTGCAATTTCTCTGGTTTGACCTTGGTTGAATTTGTTGGGATAATTAACATTTGTCTTAAAAGATTTTGGCCTCTCAATGCTTCTTCTTATTGTAGCATTTTGGTAAACTTCAAATAGGAAATGAACTTATAACCCTTCCCAGCTTGATGGACAGCAACATCTGCATCTGTAAGGTCATGGCTGATTCCTTTCCATCTTGGCATTGTGTTAAAACACCTGTATGCTGCAAACCAAATAACTGCCAAAATATTTGCTTTTGTACATATGGACACACATGATGAAGATCAATTAAGGAAGTTCATTTGATTTGTAACACTTGGCTGCTACCTCAGCCCAATCTTGACTAATGTACAGTAATAGGAGGCAGTTTTACTTTGCAGTACAATTTACTTTCCACCAGGCAACTGTGCCTGAGCTTGTAGGTGTGTTCAATTTGTTAAAAAATATTTTATTCCTTTAATTTTGTTTCTATGTTGCTTTTAAAGTTACTTGAATGCAATTTTTTACTTGCATTCATATCAATAACATTTCAGAGTCATAAAATGTATCTATTTATCTGTCAAGAATAAAACTCAACAGCATATTGAAGGACACACACAGACACACACATACAAAACATGAATATATATATATATGTGTGTGTGTGTTTATATGTGTAAAAAATATATATACACACACACTGTATATACTGTACAATATAATAAATTGCCATTAATGCAGCAATAGTGATGTAAAATAAAATGCAGCAATAATAGACACTCCTGGACATTTTTCTTAACAGAGATGTGGACAACTTCTAATATTAAGTATATGTCTTTTTATGTCTGTACACTTGTGCCCCAGGTGAAGATGAAAAGTTTTTTTGGCCTTGTAACCCCACTTCCATTGCCGATAATCACCCTAGAGCCCTGTAATCCCTGGAGCATGCAGATGCCGCTAGGGGAATATTACTGTTCATAATATTAATCTGCTTGGAAATTCCTTTCTGTTACCAAGATGAGGGGCCTTGTGCACCATGTTCCTAAGGGTATTAAGTGTGCTACACAGGATTCATTGAGAGGTAGATTCTGACTCGTCAGGGATCAGGACCAGTCTGAGGTTGTATCGTTTCTTTAAGGAACACCCACGAGCATGCAAAACCCATCTCCATATTGCTACAAACACACTGAACATGAAAGATGCTGTGCTAAACCACCGAGTCAAATCCAAATCTAGCCCACATGAATCATGTCAGACTCATCCAGAAGCAGGTTAAAGCCTCTTTAAAGTGCTCTGTCCCTGGCTGTGATACCTGTCTTAGGAGCAGGTAAACCCCTGTGCCACAGGGCTAGGAGAGCACCACAGTCTCTATTAGCTGATCAAAGGCTCACCACCACCACATACTTCTAAATTCACCAGAAGACAAATGAATCTGAATCCACCAGATGGATTTGAACCCATTTTGACTCCAGCTGCTATTCTTCCCACAATACCTGGAATTAGTGCATTGTGCCATTTGTTGTACTCCGCTTTGCACCAGTGTGGATTCATGGCTTTTTAAATTGTCTGAGCACGACAATGTAATCATACCAAGCCTCTGGGAATTTATTATTAAAAAATGCAAGGCTAATGACAACGATTATATTAATCACACAGTATTTGTCTTTGAGGTGTAGAGACACATAATATTTAGCTAATATGAGTTATTAGGCAACTCTGATGACCGTTTTCCCAAATGATTAATTTCCCAGCTTTTCTCATTTTCACAGTGATGCGGTTCATCATCACTTGAATATATATTTTTACCAACACATGGGGAGCAAGTTTAATGTGCAAAAACTACACAGTGTCCTTGCCCTATACTTGTTTGAGTTGTCTGAGCTGGTGTTGGATTAAATGCAGTCCACTGTGTGACTAGAAACATTTATAAAACCGGGAAGTGAGTTGGCGGCATGTGAAAGCTGGTTGTATGATTGCAACTTACACAGGCCTGCAGAAGATGCCTTTGAGACAGATGTACCATTGGTCAAGTTTCAAACAGAACGCTGCAGAGAAACTCCAGCTCCCCTCCCCATAACTAAACTTAGGATGAGATAAATAAAGGTCTCCATAAAAATACACTATCCTTTTGATGTCTCTGAAATGCACTTTCAATTATATAGGCAGTGTTGCATGTAAAGCTGTTTGTTCAGTTTCCTGAACTGAATCACCAAGCTAAGAACTTGCAGTGGAAAGTCATTCTCCTGAAGCACTGAGGCTTTACATGCCAGGTGCCACTGCTTTCACAGGAGATTGGAGGGAAATCTGCATTATTTACACATTAGGTGTCTCTGTTTTTGATCTTGTACAGAGGAACAAAGGAAGATGGAGGAATATGTAATGCAGTGTATTGATCAGTGTTAGCTGATATTTCATTGTCATTCCCCACCAAGTGTGGCTTGGACTGACCTTTAGCTACCCTCTACAGGGGTATTAGTCACCATTAGCCAGACTGAGGTCACCTTGCAATGAGCCAGATGTCTCTGTGGAGGTGACACTGTCATGGTGTTAGTCGGCATATGCAGACTTGTGTCTTAACCTTGACAAAAGAAAATGTATTTTGCGGTAGTTAAAGATTTCCAATGGGGCCGTACAGAATAAGGCTTTGGGGATTTTGCTGTCCAATCCCCTCCACTTGTCCTGCCGGCTGCCCTGTTAGCTATCAGTATGAATGCAGACCACCAGCCATGCATTAACTGCATAATTATTCCATTTCCAAGATAAATCTGTTGTATAGTGTCATATCCATCATGACTGTCACCTCCTACGTGGAGAGTAGGGCGCTAAATGAAAGCCTTTTTGCTCATGTGCACTTTTATATAGTCATCAATTTTGAGCAGTCTATTCATTGTTTTCTTTGACAGACGTGAGCTAATAATGAATGATCAAGCAATGTCCCTCAAACAAGAACAGCCACCATAAGCATCCACAGGCGGGAAGGAGGAGGAGACAAGCAGTGTTTGAAATGTCATTCCCAAACACACAAACTAAAGATACAGCTATAGAGGCAATCCTCTTTTGCATTAGCCCTTATTCTTTTCAAGGTTGCTGTCCTGCCAATGAGGACAATGTCAGAAATTTGTTGCGATCAATATTTGACAGTATGTCTGATCAACAGAGCGACCAGGGTACAAGTGTTAACAAAGGGCCTAGGCCACACCAACGTGGGTTTATAGCTTGTATACACTGGAATATGATGTGAAAACAGTGGTTCTGTCGTCAGATGGTGCTCAAAGTGGAGCTGTGATCCTTGTCCCCGCCTTGTTTCACAATAAATAACATTGCTTGTCCACTCAGGCAGACATGAAAAAGAGATTTCAGCATTTGCCAAGGGATGATGTTTTTTCCTGAATTTATTATGTGTTATTCCATTTAACATGGGATTAAGCATGTTACTGCTGATTTAAAACTGAAGTAGGCCTTTTGGGCTGATTGGAAGCAAAGAGGGTTATGTGATGTACATAATAAAAATATTCCAGCAATATTGGGGTTATTTTGAAAGGCTTAGTTGAGAATATTAGACTAAAAGCTTTACACCACTTCTTACTTGAGGGACTTTGATTTAAAGAGACTATAAGAGACTTCTGTTTAGTCTGATGTTATGTGAACTGAAATATTGCACATGTGGATATTATTTTTTGGTAGTGTGATGATTAACAGGCTTACAAGCTTTAATTTAAGACGACACACAAACATATTTCAATATATTTATTGAATACAAAAGAATCTCAGTTTCATGTCTGATATTATACTTTTATAAACATTGTTTTGAAATGTATATAACCTTGTAAACCTTGTACTAGAATGTTTATGCCATATACTCAGATATGTGGTAAACAAACAAGGTCTCTACTAAAGAAATGCACAAAAGACTGTCCAATCGCTACTTCAGGTTTCTGAGAGATATGCCATGTATTACATGCTTGACTGCCACGGTTGCATTAACAGTAATTGATTCTTTTCAATGATCTCATATTCTGGGGCGCCTGCTGGCATTGCATGTTTAAAGGGAGTGCGGGCATGTCACGCATGGCTTACCACAACAGATATGGTGTTTTCTTGAAATTCAATCCACCCTTTCTGCACCTACCCAAGGTGATTAACTTCCCCAAGTCCTGCTGAGTTTTTCTCCACAGGATTATGGGCGATGAGTTATCTTTTTTCTTTTCTATCCATTTAATCTCATGTATAATGATACATACACTGTTCTCATGTATACTCTCATCAGGTATGTCACTTGGCAGTGGTAATGTAGGTAGAAATGCAATATTAAACTTTCTTTTTTTTGAGAATCTCTGCAGGGACTTTATACTTTTAGGCAATTTTCTATTTTGCAACAAATGTAAATCTACTTTTTAATGATAAAATCAGATAACAACTATTTGAGTTATTTAACATCGGATCTGAGAAGTAGGATTTTTTGTATTTTGTACATACATACCTAGGGTATTTGGAGTGCTGTTAGGCTTAGTGAATTTTTTTCATGTTAAGTTATACAAAGTGACATAAAAATCACATAAATTAAATAAAGTGGCCTAAAAATAAAACCTTTACATTTCTGTTAAAAGACAAACATCTGCCTTTTATAGAAGCTGTGGACAACTGACGTCATTTTAAATGTAGTTATCTAAACAAGAAGAAAGAAAAAACATGAAGTACTTTTATCAAAAACTCTAAGAAAGCAAGGTTTGTCTTAACAACCAAACATGTATTTGTAAAATGTAGAAGAAGTATAAAAGATACGTGTAAAGTAATCCAGTATTTTTGCAGATATGTAAGCATCTCACACAATGTCATCTTGTTCAAACTCAAGCTTCCAAGCAGAAGTATTTTAATGATTATATCATAATCTAGAACTATTTTGGCATTTTTCTGTTTTGTTTCCATGCAGTGCTTTGCAAAACCTCCTTAAACATTTTAACATTTACTCACGTTACAGGTTCTATGTGCTTTATTGGGAATTAACGTAATAAACCGAGTAAAATGCATAGAAATGATTTATGGTTGTCTTTTCTTTTTACAAATGAAAATCTACTAAAAAAATGTGTTCATATGTATGTAATCACCCATTATTCTGATTACCCTAAAGAAAATCAAATGCAAAGAGCCTTGAGAAGTCATCGCTTTAGCATATGGAGTCTACCTTTGTATAATTTATTTTCAGTATAAATGCAACTGTGTTATGAAGGTCTAAGAAGTTTATTAGAGAACAATAGTGAACTACCAGCATCATGAATATCAAGGAAGACACCACACAGATCAGGGATATAGTTGTGAAGAAGTGTAGATGAGGGTGATGATATATATCAATATCCCAATCTTTCAACATCTTATGGAGCACCCTTCCATCTGTCATTTGAAAATGGAAAGAGCATGGCACAACTCCAAACCTATTACGACATGGCAAACAATTCATTTCATCCATTCACCATCCACCATGACAGCAATATGCTGTGATCATGCACTTCTTCAGCAGGGGCAATGATGAGAAGATGGATGAAGCTAAATACAAGACAACCCTGGAAGTAACTTGTAAGAGACCGCAAAGGCTTGGGACTGAGGCAAAGTGTCAGGAAACAATGTCTCTAAAATAAAGCCAAAGCTACGACAGAGTGGTTCAGATCAAAGCATATTCCTGGGTAAAATGGCTCAGATTTTACATGTAACTAAGGTAAGCTTTAAAAATTGATGTTCAGAGACATTCTCTATCCCATCTCACTGTGCTCGAGCTGTTTTGCAAAGGATAATAGGCATAAATTTCAATCTCTAGCTTTGTATAGCTGTTAGAGGCATACCTAAAAAGATTTTGCACTTGTAACTCATATAAGGCACTGCTTTTGAGACATAAAGAGAACCTTTTCACGTGATTTTAAATTCAAAATTCAGAATGTGATTAGTTGATGTAGACATAGCTGACCAAACCATGAAAAAATAAACTCTTCTCCAGAAAATGAGGGACGTTGGAAATATGCTGCAGCTCCCATACATGCAGCCCTTATCTGTATTGTACTAGTAAACAACTGAGAAGTTATTTTGGAAATGAAGCAATTAAGCAGTTTCAAAATGAACACAGCCCCCTTGTAAACCAGCACATAGCGATGTCATTTGCATGCCTTTGAATAAGTAATCTCTGAGGGGAGTTCCTTCAGCTGCAATCCTCAATGCTATGCTGTCTTTGTTTTAAACACAGCGCACAAACAAAACAAAAGCATCTTGGGTCCACAGTTGCTTTAGATCCTCCTCACTATCACACTTATATCTCCAGTCACTCTGCTGTCAGATGACCTACAGCTGGCAGCCAGCGACTCCAAAGGGCCGTCAGCCCAGCCAACAAAGAAAACGTAAAGTTGAGGGGTACCCTTTTTTTTAGATAAATAAAAATGGTTAAAAAAAGTAAGTTGCATCTGCATCCTCAACTGAGCCAAGATCTTAATTAGAATCACCATCCATCATGGTCATAGCTTTTCTATTCATCCAGCTGATTAGGGACATGACAAATGAATGTGGGAATAAACGGAGTGTCAGGCTACGAAGGGAGATGGATGTTCTCTCAGCAGGGAGGAGTAGGGACAAGTACAGTTAGCGTTGGCAAGTGGCCAGAGTTTCTGAGCTTCCACTCGTCACCCCAAGAGCAATCGGCAGCAATACTCCCACCGGCTCTTGTCCGTCTGTCACCCTCCCTTTTACTATTTCTTAGTTAATGAACAACATTACACATCGGTCCACCTTCATCCCCTCCAGCACATGCCTCCGCAACCCCAGCTCACCTCCCTGACCTGAAGTACCTTGATGTCAGTCAAAGTCAATTTTACATTTATGAAAGGCCTCTTTGCTGATATTTCTCTTCACAGCTACCATAGGGAGGAAGAGTGAACAGTGAATGAGTGCTGGTTGTACTGGTTGTTGGTAGTGTGTAATTATAAAATGGACAAGCTGAACATTAGACGAGTCTTAAGAGTCAATATATTAAACACCATTTAGCAGGATGCTGTGTTTTCTCCTGATCTGCTGTGCTCTCGACAGGAGACGGAGGGTTGCTGTGCCCATTGACGTGTAAAGCAGAATTAGCACAGGGAAGCATTGTTGAGATAGACAACATAAGACAGTGTTTGACTGACACATTGTAAGCTCTTTCCTTCTCAGACATTATTAGCAAACTCACATTGATCCTATTATGCAGCACACAATTGATATCCTAGAAATGAAAAAAAAAATAATAATGCCATCAAGATTAACAATCTCCCCACACTTTATTTCTTCCTCAGCAGTCCTACTTTTGCACAGAAGTGGCTCTCATATGAATCTGAATTGGTTTTTAAATGATTGGAGTGCCTCAGCTCACTCTGGCTAAACAATGAATTTTCATTGGATCCATTGAGATGAAGTTAGCTTATAAATTACTCCAATATCCAATTTAATAACTCTGATTTTTCCTTTATTGTTTTCTCTGTTTGCATTGTACTCTTATAAACGATTTAACCGGGTTGAATAGCTGGCTGACACAGACAGGAGTTCTGCAGCCTTTTCCAACAAAGACACTAAAAAGAGCTTGCATTGGTGACTGAAACTCAGAGTGGAGCACAATAAGAAAATGATAAGCAGCATTACAGAATAAATTACTATTTGTTCCAACTCAAGAGATTACACTGGCATGGAACAGTTTGACAAATTTTCAACCAATATCATGATTTCAATTAAAAATGCCTGTTAAGAAAGCTTTTAAACTTATAAATATCGGAGGCAAATTAGGTCTGTGTTAATTATTTTAATGTCTATAACTTGATAAGTCTCTTCATCTGTTAAAATCAATCTAAAGAGTGAATAGGTAGTCTTTTTATTGAGATATTTTTTGCATACTAAGTAAAGCGAGAGAAGATTCCTGTATATTGGCCAGAATTCAGAATTGATCTACACACTGCTTATTAATGAAAGTCACTGACACTCAAAACTACAACTATTTAAATGAACAAATTAGAAATATAAGCATTAACAGGAGATTATCGACTTTGATGGTGCATTTTTTTTAACCTAATTTTAATCTAAGAGGAAAAAGTGAGAAAAGAATGACCAATAAAAAAGTCTTGAGGCCACCATCAGTCAGCTTAATCAGAACCAGACCGCAGCTTTAGTAGAATGACATAAATGCGTTATCAGCCTGGTTTCTGTGGATATGCGGTTCTGACATCATCTCACAGTCTCAGTACAAGCAGCTGTCCAATCAGCCTGGAGGTCGCTCCAGCAGGTGATCAACTAGGGAGTTTTTAAACTCAGGGATGTCATCAATCGGATAAGGATTCACTTTCAATTAATCTATGACATATTAGTGTGACCTACAGACATAGATAGATAGATAGATAGATAGATAGATAGATAGATAGATAGATAGATAGATAGATAGATAGATAGATAGATAGATAGATAGATAGATAGATAGATAGATAGATAGATAGATAGATAGATAGATAGATAGATAGATAGATAGATAGATAGATAGATAGATAGATAGATAGATAGATAGATAGATAGATAGATAGATAGATAGATAGATAGATAGATAGATAGATAGATAGATAGATAGATAGATAGATAGATAGATAGATAGATAGATAGATAGATAGATAGATAGATAGATAGATAGATAGATAGATAGATAGATAGATAGATAGATAGATAGATAGATAGATAGATAGATAGATAGATAGATAGATAGATAGATAGATAGATAGATAGATAGATAGATAGATAGATAGATAGATAGATTCATTTATATTTTATCTGACAGTGCTTTGCATATGAAGTCCTTTTCTTCTGTAAAAGCAACAATGTCAGTGGTGTCATTTCAAATTTTATGCCATAAAATGATTGAGCTGCATAAACAACCTGCAGTGGAAGTTGGATTCACTGTCAGATCCAGATGCTTTAGTTTGAGAAACAAAGAGAGCGGAAAAAGGGATTGTGATCGCTGTTTCATGGCATATTGGAACAAAAGTCTGAGCTGAATGATTTATCTTTTTCCCCTTCTTTGAAGCTAAGAAACACTGTCTCCCCACTGCCTGCGTTTGAGCTGCGCTAGCAGAGTACCTGGGGAGGGCAGCGGCATGTAAGACAGTAGGCTATGAAGCTCGTGTCCCCATATTTAGGCTGCACAGAGAGAATGTGAATAGAAAAGGGAAAGCGAGTACAGCAGTTTTGGCCTGAGGCTATCTTGTGTAGGGCTCCCTGGGCTTGAACAAAGTGCGTCAGACATTTTTCGAAACACAGATGCATTTTGTTACAGTAGAAAAGAATAGTTGGGAGGAAATGGCAATTCATGAAAATTAAAAAAAAGAACGAAAGGCTCTGCAGCATACCATGTTTTACCAAGCTCCCTGGATGGTTACATTCCACTATGCTTGTTTTTGGTTTGCTAGTATTAAAACTGAAAGGCAGTGTTAAATAAGGCCATTTGATAAAAATCTTTCACTTGACACTCCCTCTGATACCCTACAATGCATGATGCTTTAGATGAGCTCTTCAACGCTTAGGTGTCATCTCTGTTAGACTTTTTATTAATTCATTTTATTTTGAATAAAAAACCTGATTTCCCTTATTTATTCTGGAGATGCCATATTCAGATGACATCTGTTATGTTATAAATTTCACATAAATCTTAAGCTTCTCCATGCTTAAAATGAAGCTTCATTCAAGCTGAATTAATGAAACATGATTGTAATTCCCTCACGTGGAAAAGTCTGTCATACAAAATTGAGGTGCTTAAAGTCACTGTGTAATCTCATTGTCTGCCAGGGGAGGGCAGCGAGAAATCCCAACGTAAAACAATATGTTGAGATCAGAAGCCTTTGCAGGATCTGGCAGGTTAAGAAGACAGGGAAAGTGTAAAAAAAAAAAAAATAGAAAAAAAGAATCACTTCTCCTCAGCAGAGAAAAGCTACAGATTTATGTTGTGTACATAATTAATGTAGTTTACATTAATTAGGAATCAAAATGACCATGTTTGCCAGGTTTTTGATGACAGTGTATGTGTCACAATGTGTGGCATTGTATAAACAACACAGCTGACAACATCACTAAATGTGGTTTAAGAATGAAGAATGAATAAAAAATCTGTAGCTTGTACTCACTTTTACAATTTGCTATTTGTATTGCCATGTCACATTAGCTGGTTTCCGTTTTGAAAGTGAAAATGACAGTCTCAGTGTTCCAAACTGAAAATCCATTGACCTAAAACAGACTTTTGACTCAGAGTACTTAACTCTGTTTAATAAGACTTGCAGCTAATTTTATTGCTGATTCAGTTACTCATATTTTTAATATGGAGGCACCAGACCCAACAATGCCGATGACATGAAGGTCAATATCAAAGCTACATGGGGCTTCCGTTGCATCTTAGCAGTTCCACAGGCTAATCGCCTCCATGCCACACCACATTAATGCACTAATTCATGGAAAAGGAGCCCAAACCAAAAAATATATATCTTTCAGAAGCATAACATTTAACTTTAAAATATCCTTTTTATTGACCTTATGTAACATTAAAATTTTCTGAAAACACTGAATTTTAGGTTTTAATTATTTGTAAGCCATAATCATCAAAATTAAGAGAAATAAAGGTTTGAAATATTTCACTCTACATAATGAATCTGTCTAATATATGAATTTTACTTTTTGAAATTGGTGGCAAAACATATTTTATTTTTTACTATATTCAATTTTATTTTAGATGTACCTGTATGTATAAGTCTAAGAGTTCAAGACTCATGTTGCTAAAGAGGCCAACTGCTATTCTAAAGCAAGACCTTGTATCTGTTTTATGGTTCTTATGTTTTCATTTGTTCATGTATTTTGAGCTTAAAATCAAACTTTCAGTTTGTCCCTAGTAACTTGTATAGGTGTGCCTTCTTGGTTAGGTCTCCGTTAAAAAAAGAGATCCTAATCTCAAAGGATTTCCTAGATCAATAAAGGTTAAATTGTATAAAATTAAGCATTTCAGTCATTGCAATGAAAGCTCCAGGTTCCATGGCTTGCCAGCCACTGCACACTGAAGGCTTTTGCTATATTCGGTAATTTATTTTTCTATACCTCCACAACAGTGTCATCCCATCACCTGGCTGGATTTGTTACACACCTGCCCTGTGACTGACAAGTCTCCAAAATAAAGTAATTTTGTAAAATCGTTTTGTTGTGCCAAAGCCACGCAGAGCTTTCGCTCTGAGGTATTGCTCAGTGACAAGCAATGAACTTCATCATCACATCAGTTTTGATTATTTGGGCTGCTGGAGTTTATCTGCAAAGCTCCATCCACCAGTGCTGCTCCAACCCAGCCTAATTATTTCTTCTTGCTGAGCATCACAAGAGGAGTGAATGACACAAAAACACAACTAAAAACTGGGATAGACCTCATCATTGCTGGCTGCGCCCATGACTTAATTAATATTCGCTTGGAGCCTGGCTCCTTTGTTCCCTCTGTATTGCAGCAATGTTCATCAGAAGTGAGCAAGAGTATAGATAATGGAGTGCAAACACTTCCTCTGGTGAAGCTTGCCCTTTCTCTAGAGGTTTACCCTACTTTACTTTTCAAACTGACAGAAATGGGTTCTATCAAGTCTGCCACAGCATCACTTCATTAGAAAGGAAGCCCGCTTTAAAAACAAACAAACAATGAACCCACCCCTCCTTAGTCCCACTCCCACCCTCGTAAAATCAGGCACACACACTTGCCACCCCACCCTATCAAAATGTGTCACATCCCAGGCAATCTGTAATTTTGGACTCCAGGGGTTAATTGCCTGCCATGGCATCAAAGGAAAGTTTTGATGTGCTTTTTGAGGGCTGTCTTTAACCAACCTAGGGAGTAAAAGAGAGATGGGAGTGAAAAGATATGGTGAGAGCAGAAGGAGAGGAGGGCACATGAGATTTGACTCGCGGCGTAGCAGCGCAGGCGTCTCCTCAGGTAATCCTGTCTCTCAAAGGCATTATTGAATTTTCTTGTTTTTCTTCTTCTCTTTGTCAAGGCAGTGAGGAGAGAGTGTGTGCACAGGGAGAAGAGGGTAAAGGGGGGGTTAAACAGAGTGAGCCTGACTTCTGAAGGGTCTGCAGCGGGTGCTTGATTCTCATTCACCTCTGCAGATCCACGTCAAAACACAGCCAGACCTTTTAAGGCGCCTGGCTTTGAAGTGAGAGGAGAGCCTCAAATCCATGCTCTCTGCCACATATGCCCAGTTTGAAAAATTAGCAGCCATGTGCGTCTCCCTGTTTCTTTGAAGTTCCGCGGACCTCTCGTCTATCCATGTTCTAACAGAGAAATCACAAGGTATGCAGCCTGACTCCAAGATTAAGGCTAATGATTGTGCTGAATTGTAGGGCAGGGAAAGTGCCTCATCTCTGGCTTTTTGTTCAGTCAGACCATGAAAAACATCTGCCTTGTTAACACTGTTTACCTAACTCTTCAGAAAATCTCTGTTCTGTTTTAAGGCTGAAACAACCACTTGAAGAACCAGGTGTGACAAAACCCTTCTGTGATCTGCCTGACATCAGTCTAAAAAGGGGCAAGTGGCTTGCACCAGCAGCTGTACAAGGCTAAGATGTTAACTTATTTTCCTCTTTTATTAATAAAATCTATCTTGAGCTGATCCTACCCAGTACCCAGATGTTGTTTATGATCAGCAAATAAGAAATTAGCTGTGTCTAACTTGTTGGAAATAAAGTTACTTCATATTTGTGGACCAAGGGCAGCATTAAAAGGCAGAGCAGTTGCCCTGAAGGACAGTTACATAAAAAGAGCAACATGAATTTAGGGTGTAAAGGGTCTCAAGAAATCTCCTGTAAGCTCTTAAGAAAAAGGATTTAATGAATTACTACTTACAGATCAAGAAGCATGTGGACAATGACTATAAAACAAGTGTAATTAATAATGATGATGATTCAGACCTTTTGTTACTGGAGTGGTAAATTTAGGGAGATCCTTAAAGAGAGTATTAACCAAACAATGTTCCGATTCTGCTTATCCTGTTGTAATCTGACCTGATTGGAAGGGTTTGATTAAAAGTGAAGGGGGCCACACGCCACCTAATCCCTGCAGAGCAACGCATTATGACCCCATCTAACCTCGTCAATTGCCATATGTATCCCTCCTGTCAAGATAGCGCACAGTACCAGACGGTTGTGCATGCTGTGAAGGAGTTCAGGGCCGCTAATCCCCAAGCTTGTCTAGTCCCCTTTCCCTCTTATCCTCATCAATGGGACTTTTTCTCCTCACAAGAAGATTTGGGAGATGACTGCTATTTTGGTGCTCAAAAGTGAAATAGCCCAGAGGGGCTGTGTAAACATTGTGGCTTAGCACTAACTGTCATAAGTGAGGCTTGGAGACAAGTCTCCTTACTTCTAAGGTAAGCAAATCCGCATGTTGTTACGAGGGAATCGACTGCGCTAAAGCCTTGCTTAGTGACACATCCTGTTGTCAGAGGGTTTGTCTAAACAGGTATCACAGCTGTAAGCTGTCGTATCACTGCACATCATCAACATCCTCTGAACTTACTGTCAGCACATCATCCACCCAGTTTATGAAGGAAACATTAGTATCCAGGTTTTTAGTGGAAGAAAAAAAATCATTTTAGTGTCAGTAACACAGGAATAACTTCAGGGATCCACTACACATAGGTGCCTTCAAATAAACATGCATTTAAGTAAACCCCCCATCCTCAAGAGCGTCTTTAAGTTGTTTCGTTTACTGAGAGCTTCAGAAGACAGCTGTAAAACCTGCCTAACTCCCTGCCATTTGGCATATGACTACAACAATCTACATCTTCAGGTAGAAATGTTTTTTTGTGCGTTTTTGGGGTGCGGTGACACTTGCTTGTCAAAGTGGCTCCCAAACAGTTTCATGTTTATGAGCAAAGTAGTGTATGTTTGTATGAGTTTGTACGGTATTTTTTACATGGCACATGGCACAGGTCCTATTGCAGGAACTCTGCAGGCGGCCTGCCACGTGTCTCTGTTCGGATGTCATTGAAGCCAGAGAGGAAGCTGTTGTGAGCAACTGGGTGCTGGGTGTGTCTGGTTCGGGTGTCAGAAAGAGAAGGGTAGAAAGATTAATGGCTTCCCTGAAATGAATGCCTCTTTCCAGATACTTTAACCCTGCCTATCAGGGAGGGGTCAGCTAACTAACCAGGGATTGCCTGGGACAGGTAGGGTGACTTTTTCAAAAGGCCTCTTTACTGATTGGTTTGTTGTGCCCTGTTGAGGGGTCAATGAGTGATGGAGTGGCAAGGACAGCTACCTTCTTTTAGCTGGCCTCTTGGAACAGATCCCTCATTCATAGCTGTGTCTCTAGTAAACCTCTGGAGGTTTGCTGCATATTGAAAGACCTGAATATATTGTCAATGGGTCCTAACATTCAGATACTCTTCTTATCTAAAAAGGATATGTAAGAAGGCTGAAACAGAAGCTTGAGAAGAGCCAAACTCAAATCTCTGGAAGGTGTTTTGGTTGCTAAGTTGAGTATTTTATAGACAATAATGACACATAACTCATGCCTTGAAGATTTAAAAAAAAAGCCTACATTCTTTAAAAAATATGTTTTCATTATATTCTATTGACCTTTTAGGAATTATTCTTTTGGTTGTATTTTAATGGTGGAGATTCAAGTGCTATTCAGATTTATTACACAAGATAAGGTCTAGGTCGTGTTTCAATATAAATGTTTATATGTCCAATCAAAACATAATTCAGAGATTCATTCCATTTGCTGCAATTTCTTATGTTAACACAGGTAAAAGTACACTAGATTACATTAACCTTCATTATTCGATTACTGTTATAACTAATCCAAATCAGTCGGAGTGATTACATTTTCTTTCCCAGGAGCTGGTTACATTACAGTAAAACAAAGCAGAAGGAAATTTCATTATTTTTCTCAATACCCAACAAATAATGTAAAAACTCATGAGAAAAAAAACAACAAAAAACCCCCCAAAAAACAACAAGAATCAGTTTTTGTACAAAAAAAACCGTCTCTACTCACTACTGATTCCTACTGGGAAACTGGGCAGGGGAAAACAAGGGTAGTTCTGACACTTGTCTCTCTGCTTGGATGATAGTCAAGTCTCAGCACAACAGCCAACCTGGGGTCACTGAAAGTATGGATGGCAGCAGTGTGGTTTTATCTGACACTGTGCATGAATGTATAATTGTCTCAACCTTGGGTCACAGCGGAACCACATTGCTAATAGGAACAGAAGTGCAACCTTTGTAAAATGATTGGGCTTAGTTGAGAACACCTTCAAAGTGTGTAGAGGAATATACAATCCAATACCAACTTCACACAAACTTTCCACCAAATGAAGAAAAAGTATAATGCTGAAAAACTGAACATTTAACATAGACATGTTCGGGGAAATGGGCAATGAACTCCTTCTCTAAGTCCGGTGAGAAATCTTTTTGACAAGCCGTGGTTTGAATTCACTGTCTCCAGAAGAGTGCACTTCCTGGGTAAACAGGGCAGGGAGGAATTTGTCAACGAAACAGACTCTATCTATGTATTGTTAAAATATTTCCTTAAGGGTTCAGTGAGACTTATCTAAGAAAAAAATTTATATATCAAACTTAACAATATGTTACTAAACCCATAAAATCTATGTCATCACAGACATTATTTTTGCATTCAATTCTCATCCTGTAGTCGTAAAAATTTAGTCGCTTCATTGAACCCTTTTGTTTTGCGGCACTAGTGGCCTTTATTTTTCCAGTATTATTTCACAGTAGATAGACAGGAAATGGGAATCAAGAGATAGGGGAAGACATGTGGCAAATGTTGCCAGATCCGGGACTCGAACCTGGGACAGCCACGTTGAGGACTAAGGCCTCCGTATGAGGTTCACACGCTTAACCCCCTACACCACCAGCACTGCACCCCACCATGTACACTTATGATGACTAAAATATCAACCCTTGGCCTTCTCTTAATGAACATCTAAGGACGTTCTTTCAAAACTCTTTGGAAAATCATTTCAGTTGACCACCTCATGAAGCTCCTCGAGACACTGCCAAGAGTGCAAAGCAGTAATCAAAGCAAAGGGGGGCTATTTTAAGAACTCTAAAGTATAAAAGATGTTAAGAGTTATTTCACACTTTTTTGTATTCATTCACAGTTTCGATGGCTTCACTAAGAATCTACAATGTAAATAGTCATGAAAATAAAGAAATACATAAAATTAGTGTATGTATCTAAATCATTTGACCAGAAAATATTTTGAGAAACTATTACAGATTTTCTAAAGCATTCTGGATTACTAAATTAAACAAAATTTATTAATCTCTCTGCTTAGTCTTATCTGAGAGAACCTTCCTCATGCACTGTTAGGAATTGAGAAAATCAAACAGGACATGGATAGGCTTTTGCTTTTCCTACATCTGTGGTCCTATAAGGCCATTTTAAGTGTGTTTTGTGCCACATTATTTTTACTTCTTTATACACTAAATGCCAAATTCTTTGATGGTTGGCAAACTTTGCATGTAATTTGTGAATGCCTTTGAAGAAAAAAAAAACTCTAGTAATAATAAATAGTGCAATTTTAAATTAAATTATTATGCTTTTTTCTGCCTGCCCATACCTTTGGGGTCTATAAAAGAGGATAAAAACTAAGCACTGCCAGCTTTGTGAATCGCTTATGAATTGCAAATTCATTGTGTGTTTTAGTGATGTTTAATTAGCAAAAGCAGCTCAGGGACACTTTCATTTTTATCATTCGTGGAGCCAGGCACATACTCAGGCCTTTGGTAGGATTTTTTAGGAGTCATACATATTGTTTTAGTGAGAAACTTCAGTCATCTCTCCTTACAAGCTCACACTAGGTCAAGCATTCAAGTGTTCTTTTGCATTGTTCAGTCCAAAAGGTTATTTGTCAAAACTCAACAAGATTATTTTTAAGTTAAATCTGAGTTGTAATATCCCTTTATTGACTGGCTCAGACAGTTTTTTTCGGTTTTGTTTGTTTTGCATGTGTTTTTTGTTTTGGTTTGGTGCCTCATCAGAAATATTTGGGGCCCTTATTAGATAAACATGTTGACAATTGGGGTATTGTGAACTTTGCTGCTGGTGACATTTATCTGTAACAAAGCAGTTACTTGAGCTGGACTCGCTGGACTTGCTTTCCATTCAGACTAGTGCTCAGTTGTCTTCACACAAGTTGCCCCTGGGCTGCCAGCCCACCCATGACGGGGGGCTCCATGAAGGAACTTGTTTGTAATTGCAACTGAGGAAAGGCTACCTAAAAGCATTTTTCGCTTTAATGAAGTTACTGGCACCGGTAGGTTGGTGAGAAGCCAAAAGGTTTTAGTATTCTTTAGTAGTGCTCTAATATGATTTGTCTTGGCAACCAACAAAAAAATTGTAATTGGCACAGAGAATAGCCATGAGCCCCTATGCCAAATTTGTCATCTATGTTTTTACTTTAAGCTGGGGTTGGAAGAAAAATGTAATTAAGGCCATTGTTGTAGTTCTCTGTGGGAGAGCATTTACTTAAGCTAAGCCTTGTAATTATGAATGATATCCTCTTTGGCCTGCTTTACTTTCTATCCCTGTAGCAAAAATTGGATTTGTTCCACACACCCCTGCAAGACGCAAGATAATCTTAGACCCGAATTGTCATCACCTGCATTTACTGTGTGGAACACTGCATATCCTATTCATTTAGCCTATTCACTTAAAAGCTTGCTGTTCCATATAAGGAACTGTGCTAACAAGATGATCACAACAATTTACCGCCCTGCCTGTCGAGAGGCTGAGTGATTCCATCAGCGTTAAGTTACCTGGCTGCCCTCCCTGCTCACTGTACCTGATGAGAAAGACATTAGTGCATTGGTATGGTAGGGCAAAAGAGAGGGGGGTTCACTAGGGAGGCTTTGGTTAAGGGTGTAAGGCTCCTCCAGGCTTGGGAGACTCTCTCTCACTGGGTGTTTTGCCTGACCTGGCAAGTTGGGCTGAACACAGACTAGGCTTTCATTCCAACTGGCCCATTGGCTTCGGCTACTAATAAAGCTACCATTTGATCCCCTCTAATTTCTAAATCGTTTTCTCTTTTGTTCCTTTACTACTCTGGTTGTTTTTCCAATTTGTTCTGAATGGGAGTACAGTTTCCATTCACATACATGCACTGCTTTGTTATTAATGTATAAGTGTAAGTCTGTTTAGCAGTTTATCAGCAAGAACCTAAATTCACTTATTTTCCCAGTTTTGTCCCTGGGAAGACATTGCCTAATTAATATTACTATTTGCTTTGTCATGAATGCTGTTTTCAGTTGTCTTCGTTTGTTTGAATGTGTAGAGGGCAAGAGAGAATAGGTTATTGTTCGTGTCAGAATTTAAGTTTTTTAATAATAAAGATCTTCATTTGTAATTTTCATTACTTTTGCACACAGTGTCATATGTGGAGCGTTTGATAATAGTTTTGTTCAATATTGCAGTTACTATTTTCACACAGTGCAGAAAGACATAATAGATTAGAAAGTACCTTATATCAAATACACGCAGAGCAATGGGTTTGCTTCAACAGTATATTGAGATTAAATTAAAAAAACAAAACTCAATAGATTTTGGTCATCAAAACATTATATGTTAACTTTAAAAACATCATTTTCTGCTGTAATATCTGAGCAGCACCTATAAAATGAGTTCATTGAGTAGACAAAGTTCACTGTTATGAGTGCACTGTGTTTGCTTCCCTCCACCTACCTTTAACTAGTTATACAAGTTAGTTCACTAGTAGGTGTCCTAGGGCTTCATTAACTCAACACCCTTGAAGAAAACCAGGGAAATTCCTATGTGTAAATTTTAAATTATTTTGATTTATTTCTTTAATACACAACTAAAAATAAAATACTTGCATCCACTGCTTTAAATAACAGCTTGTGCTCTCCGGTTCTAGACTTCTGAGTCAGAACAAGGTCAACGTGTTGCTTGTTTGTTCAGATAAGAAAACCGATGTACATCTGTTGTGTCAAACATACATGCTACATAGCTTTCATATTGCACATCTTTTGGTGCTGTCATATATGACATAAACAGCACGGTTTGGGTTAATCAGCTAAAGTTGTTTTGGCTCAAATATAAATCAAACCTGCCATTGGTTGATTTAGGATAGATTTGTTGGGTTATGGTTTTTTTTTCACCAAGCAAATGCAGGTTAGGTTTCAAAAATGGTTTAAATGACTATTTTCTAATGTTATGACTTGAAAAAAGGCGATTAAAAATAATAATCCACCACCTTGATTACTAAACAAGTAACATTTGGATTAAAATTAATGATTTGTATTAATTTTATTTTTTGTTTCATTTCCTATTAAAAGATGATCAGATAAAAATTCAACGTCTAATAAGACTTTAATTGACAATTCATTTTGGAATACAAAATTTATGTATGGCACTGCATAAAATGATGCCTTCCTCTATTGACTTTATGACCAAACTAGTCAGATTGTGAAGTTGAACATAGCTCATACTAGCTTGTGCTAGACTAATATTATCTTAAAGCACAAGTCCTACTTCTTAGTCCAATTTTCTTTCCACTACAGAGTCATCTGTTAAAAATAATTATGCTGCCTCTTGACTCCTCTCAAACACAACAAACTGGGTCACAATTTTTAACCAATGTTTGGGTACAACTATCCAGCTTCAGTCCAGACAGCATAAACCAAGGTCTTTGAATGAAGACATTTCCGTTTTTATGCATTTTTTCTTTGTATAATATCCCTCTCATCATACGTTATTCTTCTAGGTATAAAGACAGCTAGAACAGATGTAATGCATCCATGTCTTCTTTTTAAAATATATTTTGATGTTAAACATTGTAGTAACTTTGTTTTTTTATATAGCACTGCAATGTGTTAGGTGAATCATACAATATTGATTTTCAAGATTTTCCCTGATTATTTCAAGCATGATTATGATATTAGGTGGGAAATGGGACACAAACAGTTTATTTTATTTTTTTTTTATAATAAAATCTGACTAATAATGAAGTATATCTAGCACATGCAATGATCAAACAAAAATAAATGTCTGTTTTGACATTTAATTCTTCAAAGAAAAAGTGTCTCCCTTATTTTGGATTTCCTGTATAATCTGTCTTTTCTTTTTTCAATTGCCTGCAACTTTGCTATGCTGTCCAAATGTCAGGGAAGCATTAACTCTGGCTGTGCTCACTCAGATCACAAAGTATTTCCTGACATGTGTTGATGCCCTGGCCTGCACCAGTGCCTGGGTCTGTGAGTTTGCCCATGGCACCCACCAGAGGGGGAATGAAAGAGCTCTTATGTTTGTGCCAGTCACATATGCCCTGCACCACCTCCCACCCATTTTACCGCCTGCTCTGTCTGCATTCCCCTCCGACACTGTCCGGGCTGGGCCCAATGCAGACCTGCAGGTGGCCCCATTAGCAGGGAAAGTATGTCAGTGGAGCTGTGCAAGAAGTGTGAATGGAGCCGGCTGTTGCTAAATTATGGCTCTGCTGTGTCAAGATTTACAGAAAAAAGGTTTCAGGACGATTTATATTATTGCAGCAACAGACATGTGGCGTGTGGTGTTAAACAAAATGTCTTGTTGTACTTACAATGTGTTCTTTTTAGTTAAAGGTGACATTTTTTATTTTGGTGAAAAGAATGAAAATACAAGTTACATTAAATTTTCAAAGTCAGTAAATTCAAAACTATGCTGGGAAAAAAAACCCATAGGCAGAAAAAAGGAGGAGTCTGGAGTAAATTCAAGGGTCATGGTGATGAGTAAAGGTGAAGGGGGGCCCATGGGAATGAGGCTCCCATGTTTGCACTGTGCACTACAGGTTCCAGCCAGGACAGGGCCTGGTCCAGCCTCGAAGCTATCTGTTCCACAAGCTTAGATCAAAGCAGTGGCACTGGCAAATACACCCGGACTCCGGCAATGATTCTGGTCCAGCAGCTGCTGGGTAGGAACAGGCCCAGAATGCCATGCTGCAGTTGGGGTAAAGAGCTGAAAGATTCATGGGCTGGATGTATCATTAACTCACTGCATGATTGATGTACAGCTTCACTAATAATGCCACGACTCAATAGCAGACAAGAAAAATGCAAACATTGCAAACACATTTTTTGTTTGATTTTTTTCTATGCCAGACTGCCGGAAAGGAACTGCCTGTCTCCTCTTTGAGTTTTATCCAAAAGACCTTTCTGCTTCTTATATATGGAGGACCAATCCTGACAAAATTAAAAAGAAAAGCAGAAATATATATGTTTTGTTTTTCCTTTTCCTTAGACATGCGTTTTCATCATGACATGTTTATATTTTCTTTTTCCTTTTCCTTAGACATGCGTTTTCATCAAGAAATGTATATATTTTCTTTTTCCTTTTCCTTAGACATGCGTTTTCATCATGACATGTTTATATTTTCTTTTTCCTTTTCCTTAGACATGCGTTTTCATCAAGAAATGTATATATTTTCTTTTTCCTTTTCCTTAGACATGCGTTTTCATCAAGAAATGTATATATTTTCTTTTTCCTTTTCCTTAGACATGCCTTTGTTCTTTTTACATTTCCTCGTCTCTCTTTTTCCTTTACCGTATGCATTTCTGCTTCATTATGCAAAGGAGGAGGGCTGCCTTCTTCTTTCCAGCTCCTCTACTATTGGTCAATAAACAGGAAGGAGGAGGATCCGTGTGCAGGCCGAGGGTGTGTCCCAATTCAGGGACTGGATCCTTCCAAGTCCGTACTTGTGGGCCGATTACGTCACAGCGTGGCACAGAAGGTCTGTCAAATGCGGCCAACAAATGTGTCCTTCTTTTGCCCGACTTGAAGGATGGGTTGTGAGTATCCTTCACAGTCCATCTTTTCCCATGATTCATTGCGGGTCGAAGCAGTTTGGTCAAGCAGGGGCAGCCATGGCAGACCACAATGGCAATAGCTAGTGAAAAATTACACTTTCTGTGACATAAATGAAATTTTACAATGTTTTTAGTGCGGGAATATAACTGTGTAGACGTGAGAAATCTGCTCAATTTATCAAGACATCGCTTAATTTCAAACCTGCTCCGACGGATATTTATGTTTAAGTTTAAGTTATAAAGATAGGAGTTTTTGAACTGACTGCAAAGAATGTTGTTACTGTACCTCCAAGCCACGGTGGCTGAGTTTTTAGCTCCAGTAAAAAGGTGGTCATTCTCACCCCTGAACTTAATAAACTGGCGTGTGTGCTCCTTTGTCCCTAAACAACAACAAAAAAAAAAAACATCTTGCTTAATATCAGTGTAAAAAAAGCCTTTTTAAATTTTCCATTTGTCTTAATTTGCAGAATATATTAAAATATTTATATGCGAATGCCTAAAACAAGCTCTTTCAAACTTTTCACTTCTTTACTGAGATTTATTTGCATTTGAAAGTGTATTTCTCTTCAGCTGTACCTGGAATCACGAATTATAATGCTATCTGAATTATAAATATACTTTTAAAAACACATATAGCACATTTCTTCATCAAAAATGAATATTTAAAAGCGTATTTATTCTCAATCACACTCTCCAGGGATACGGTAAGATTACATAAAATTGTCCATTTATTCAGGTTAACTTTAATATCACCTGTAATGTCAAATCGACTTACATGAACAAAAGACACAATACATTAAGATAATACTAACACAAATTGTTAGAAATCACTTCTATTTAATGTTCACTGTGATGACTGCCAGCAGGAGCTCAGTGTCGACAGTCCAGTCAGATCTCTCTGGGGCCAGCTTCCTGGCGAGGCAAGCCAGCAGTTACTACGGCGGGATTGGAAAACTCCGAACACGTCGGAGCAGGTTTGAAATTAAGCGATGTCTTGATAAATTGAGCAGATTTCTCACGTCTACACAGTTATATTCCCGCACCAAAAACATTGTAAAATTTCATTTATGTCACAGAAAGTGTAATTTTTCACTAGCTATTGCCACTGTGGTCTGCCATGGCTGCCCCTGCTTGACCAAATTGCTTCGACCCGCAATGAATCATGGGAAAAGATGGACTGTGAAGGATACTCACAACCCATCCTTCAAGTCGGGCAAAAGAAGGACACATTTGTTGGCCGCATTTGACAGACCTTCTGTGCCACGCTGTGACGTAATCGGCCCACAAGTACGGACTTGGAAGGATCCAGTCCCTGAATTGGGACACACCCTCGGCCTGCACACGGATCCTCCTCCTTCCTGTTTATTGACCAATAGCAGAGGAGCTGGAGAGAAGAAGGCAGCCCTCCTCCTTTGCATAATGAAGCAGAAATGCATACGGTAAAGGAAAAAGAGAGATGAGGAAATGTAAAAAGAACAAAGGCAAGTCTAAGGAAAAGGAAAAAGAAAATATATACATTTCTTGATGAAAACGCATGTCTAAGGAAAAGGAATTTAATTTTGTCAGGATCTGTCCTACATACTTATGAAGTGAGAGAGGAAAATATTGATGTCATTTTTTTTTTCATCAAGGTGGCTATTTGGTTGGCTTTGCATCATCCATGGACTTGCATTTTCACTTACTCATCCAATCCTCTCTCAGCGCACAAAACAGCTGGAGTATCTCAAAGAGAAACCTACATTCTACCAGCTGTAGCTTAATATAATCTTTTCAGTATACATAGGTGAATCTCAATAAATCAGAATAAAATATAAAAGTTGGTAATTTTCAGTCATTCAGTTCGAAAACTAGATGTTATACATTATGTTAATTCATAAGGTGGCTACATCTGTTATGTTTGATGATTAAGGCTTACACTTCATGAAAACCTATAATTGACTATAATTACTAAAATAGGAATACAGCAAGAACAATATAAAAAGGGTTTTAATAGCAGAAATAGCATATTATGGCCATATTATGGGTCAGGACATCCTAGGAAAAACCAATGACTTGAAAGTTGTTCTGCAAATAGTTACTGATACCCTGCACAAGGAGGATAAGCCACTAAAGGTCATTGCTAAAAATTCTGGCTGTTTACAAAGTGCTGTATTCAAGCGTATTAATGGAAGGTAGAGTGGGAAGAGAAAGTGTGGTAGAAAAAGGTACACAACAGGGATAAGTGGATAGCTGTCAAAAGCCCTAAAAGCATCTATGGAGTATTGTCAAGAGAAAACAAATTAGCGACACAAGACCCAATTGGGCAGATGAAGGCTGCTATTAAAGTAACCTGGGCTTCCTTAACACCACAGGATGATTGCCATATAGTGTACATTGGATGGACACAATTTTTAATTGGCTGGCTTTTCCATTATAAACAGAAATATTTTATGTAATATTCTAATTCACTGAGAAATTAATTGTGGGTTTTCAAAAGCCACATGCCATAATTATGAAAATTAACAGAAATAAATATTGTCCTGTGTGTATTGAATCAACTTTTTGAACTGAGTCACTGAAGCTAATAAACTTTGATGATACTGTACTTTATTGAGATATGCATGCATGTAAAGAAAAAAACAAAACAAATTCAAATTATCTAGTTTTGTTTTACCCAATATTTTAATTTCTTGAAAAACAATACCTCAGCACTTATCTAAATTTTACAGCTAAGATGTAATCAGAAGTTTTTTTTTGTTTGTTTTTTTTTTCTACATTTGAAAGCATCTAATCATTATTCAGTCAAAATCGCTGCATGACACGTCTTGTTGTTAGCTTGTACAGTCTGTCCAGTTGATCTAATTTATTTCCCTTTTCAATAAAGGGCCTCCCGAGGCAAGGTAGTGCACAGAGACAGACATGCGAGCCCTTGACCGTCTGTGAGTGTCTACTCATTAATTAGGCCAGGGAATTCCACCGGCCCACGTTCCGAGGGGGAGCAAAAGGTACCAGATGGACTCTGGGAGGGGTGTTAAAATGAAAAAAACAAAATGAACAGAAAAACAGGAAACACCCAGGAAGAGACATTAACAACCACACAAAAAAAAAACCTTTCTTGAAAGATCAACTATTTAGATCTTACATTCCAATTGTTTTGCAAAAATAATACCTAAATTAGCAAATACATTTTAGAAACTGCTCCTAGCCTCAAAAGGAATTTGTATTCTTCTCTGGAAAAGATTCATAATCTGCCAGAAAGACAACTAGGCTGCACTTGACCCATTAATACCCTGTTTGCATTTTTCCGCAGTAAATCCTCCACCCTCTTTGAGTAAATGCCAAGTCAAAGGAGCTTAAGAAAAGATAGAGCAATGAATATGTCATTCATAAATACAGTGTTGTTTTTCATGTTTCATATGTGACTTGATTTTATTTTCTGTTATTGTTATTTCACTTCTTAATCTTTTTGGATTGGGACTCTACTGGGGTTAACCTTATTTAGTCAAGCTCTTTCAGACTTTGCTCTTAAGGCACATATGAAGATGTTTCCTGTTTTGATAAACAATGCAAAAATTGAACACTGAAGAAAATGTGAGATTGAAAGCAAAAAGATCCTTATTTTTATCCACAAACATCAGCATTCACAAAATAAGGATTATATTTTGATGTAATAAATCTTAAGCCTGAAAACCTGGGAGATTGACTTTTGTTCTTTTTCTACAACTGATTGTACCATTATATTTGAAATTTGCAATAAAATAGTGGCAAGAAAAACAAGAGATCCACTTTGATAGTGTTGACTGAATATAGAAAAACACATTTATTTTGGTAAATGTGATAAAGAAGGATAGTCTGAGGATGAGTTGGAAAGATTTATGAAAAGAAGCTGACCATAGATAACACATGGAGGATAGATGTGAAAGATAAATGGGACAGAGCGACTGAGAAAGAAAAAGCCTCTTGATTGCTGGTTTCAGGCTGTTTGACTGCCTGGTGACAGCATGCTCCTGCTCCGACCATACGGCCTGTCTCTTTAGCTAACAGCCCAGCTGCATGGGGAATGTCCCCAGACCTGACATTTTGACACAGGCGCCACGTTGACAAATAGCTGGAGTTTTCACCTCCTGCTACACTGTCTGCTTTACTTGCTGCATGAAGTGAGGGGGCTGAGGCTAACAGATATGCTGTCAGACAACGGGCGGAGGGGTGGGGTGGGTTGGGGGGATTGGTGCTGATCGAGGTCTCATAGGGTGGCAGGCTCCTACAAAGAGGGTGTACTGGTCAGAAATTCTTGACAGAATGCTTATTCTAGTTTTTGAGGCTTGATGCTCACTGGTGATTGGAGTTATCTAATGCTTCAGTATGCCCCCCAGTAGAATTTACTCCTACATGAGGAGGTGAAGTTATCTTTTTCTTAGCCCATCAGGGGTGCACACAACACACAGTAGCCATGGATAATAATGATAATATACTGTAAGCTGTCATCCTGCCCCATGACAAAGCAAGGTTAGTTTATTTCTAGATAATTAAAAGTGTTTTATAAGAAAATCAAGAAACAAAGGTAATCAAAGAAAATTAATTGAAAACAAGAAATACCTTAAGAACATATAAGCATCACTTTTAGTAGCTTGTGTTTTGATTTAACTGTGAACACTTATGACAATGTTTTTAAGTTGGTAGCATGCTGGTTTAGCAACAGATTTTACCTTGAGAAGTGCTCATCTCTGACATATTTTTGGGATCAGAAGCACTGACAGATTTGCCAGCCCATAAACCCCCCTGCCCCCTCTTGGGCGGCCCCCCAGCTCTCACCTTCAAATTGTCTGTCCCTTATTCAGTTCTTCCACCGATATCTGTGGCCAGCGCTGTGTGCCTCCTTCTCTCAACCTGAGTCTGTCTCTCTGCTCAGTGCTGGGCAGCCCCTCCTGCATCGCTTTTGTCTGCTCAGCTCTGACTTTCAGACTGCTGGTGGTGCTATGCCCCTCATGGAAAAGAGCCACAATTTTTGTATTCCAGTGGTAACATATCAAGTCCATAGAAATAACTTTAAAGCATCATATCTTACTATCAACCCTACAGTTACTTTTCCTTTTGCTTTCACCATGAGCTTCTGCTGACACGTTTAAAATGTATAATTTATGTATATTGATTCCCTGAGGCTCTTAAATGTTACTGTATATGCATTGTGCACATACTTTTACAGTCTTGAATGTAAAAATAGTTGTGTGAAATCTTCTGCCTGAATGTGTCTTTGAGATAGTGTCAGAGTTGGCCCAGTGACTGTTGCCATACCTTGATACTGGTGGGTCTTTAAGTGCTGGTGGTTGGCTGTTATTATGAGTCTGTATTGATTAATCCCTTTGCCTGTATAACCTCCAGCTAACTTTGAGGCGTCCCCAGCGTGCTTATGTTCTCAGCCGAGCACACGCTGTGATTAATGCCCATCTCTTGAGTCTAGCTGCCACTGAGCACCATGTCAGGCCAGATTTGTCAGCTCACAACTATAGATTTGTCTATGCCTCTTCTTCAACTTCGGAGCCACCAGTGCCCTGTTGTGTAAATCTGTCCCTTTCTCCTCTCACTTGGTTCTAGTCCCAAAGGTTGGAAGATAGTAGAGGCATTAAACAATTCACTTAATAGATAAGCTACAATATGCTTGACTGTCTTTTCTCACACCTCCCCTATATTTCCACACATCCTTCCTCCCTCTCATCTCTTGTATCTCCTGCTGCTGAAATAGAATTGGATCAAAGCGGGAAAGAAGGGGGTTGGAAAAGAGGGAGGGGTCCTCATTGGGTTTTGTTGAAATATTTATAGGTCAGGGTTGACTGGTTAAATTGAATATCTATGCTGATCTCACTTTCCTGTTTAACTTGTGCCTAGGCAAATATGTTTCCTTGGTGATAACCTTTTATGTACTAGTCTGACTTAATTGAAATGCATAAAGATAAAAATGTGTCACACATCACAGTCAAGCCAGGCAGCCTCAGATGCTCGATTATTCAAATGATAATTGACCCCACCTGTAGCTTGCTTATATTCAGTAGTCAATCACGCCATCCCCTGTTAAGATATGGGGAAAATAGGTTCTGTCATTTACATTACAAACCAGAACTGAATGTGGAGTACCCTAGGCGAGCTATTTGTGTGGAGAAGAATGGGAAAAGTATGTGGCCAATTATGATTTCCAATCTTTTTAATAATTTAACTGCTTTTGATATGTGAATTACTGGCAGCATGGCTCTCAGTTCTCCACCCTGTTTATTTCCAGTGGTATTATATTCTCTCTAACAAATGACTAGATGTTAATCTTCGTATATAATTTTCGTTTGTCTGAAATAATGACTTCTAGTGGCATGCTGTCACAGGCTGATAAATTGACAAGCAATATCATAGCACACAAGTCAACAAGGCAGAAATGTTTTTTAGCCAAGGCAAGAGCTTTTTTCTGTTTCAGGGCACTCATAGTAATGAATGAATGCATATTCATGTATGGACAAACACACATACACACGTGCATGTGAGCATATTTCACCATCTGATGCTACTGCTGAGCACTCTTTGATCCTCATTGTGCAGAACATCACACCTGCGTTGGGTAATTCCTTCAAACTACAAACCCCAACATGTTAGCTTCCTCTCAGCATCACCCTCTGTGTCTTTCTGATCTTTGCGAGCTCAAGCAACGTGTCCTAATGTTGTCAGTTTCATCTTAGAAAACACACAATATGGGTGCTATTTGCATAAATCTTCACACTGAAGGCGTGCAAAAGTGCTCTGCAACTGTGCCTGTTTGTTTAAAGTCAGCCAAAGCTCTATAATTAGCAGTGTTTAATTATGGAAATGGCTTCAGAGAAGAATTTCAAACGCGCCCCTTCCCTGGATCATTAGTCACAGGGGCAAAAAAATGAAATGCTTTCAGCAATGAAGGGTTCATATTTCAAGCTTATAGCTGCTAAAAGGGTGTACTCAGAAAATCAATTTTATGAAAGTCCGTTCAGCACTAAAGGGAGTTCCATGCAACTAAGCAATTTTGAAATAATGTCGGTGGGGACCTGATTCATGGATGCTAACAGGACTTTGCTCTTCTTGCCTGGGACATTATCCTCTAAGCTAGGGTCAGAGTTCAACCTCTGGTTTAAATCAACCTCTGTTTAGCATAACTCGATTCTTAAAGGGCTGCTGGCAACTCCACGCTGAATAGATAAGTAGTTGTCGGTGGGCAGAGAGCATGCAGTGTGGCAGATCAAAGTGTCTGAGTGCCGCCTGAAGACTTTAGGGGCCAAAGTTCAGGTAAACTATAGTGTGAAACCTAACCTTGACCCCAAGAGGTGCTACTAACTTTAAACCACAACAATAATGTCTTAATTTGAGCCACTACCTCACACACTGACAGTAAACATACAATTTGCAAATACCTCCCAGAGCACAGGCGCCCTCCAAGCTATAAATCCAGTCCCTGTTGCTTCTTTGATTGCCAGACCCCCACCCTTCTCCCCCACATCAAGCTGGGTGTCATTCTCTTGTAGGAAGGATATGGACGACACATGTGCAGGAGATGTTTGGAGACAAATGGGAATGTCAGGTCTCCCAGCCTCTGCTTCGGGAAACCACATCACCAGCACCCACAGGCTCTGTGGGAGGCTTTACGCTAATAGCTTTTTGTGGGGATTAGTGTCTTTTGGTGTGCGTCCTGGGTCTATAGTGGAGGCAGCAATGGTGGTGCTGGGGACACTTTGGTGCAGTGTTTAAGCTGGGAGGTCACATATAAAAACTACTACAGCTGCACTGGGATGGCTGGCCCACACTTTTCACAGGGGATTCCCATTAGGCAGATTGATTGTTTCCTCTCCTCCTTTGATTCATGCCTTCCATCTGAGTTTTAATGAGCCATCGGCCGTATGGCACCACTTAGGGCATCTGTGCATTGCCCTGCACTGTACTGTACACAGCTTATGGGAAGCACATCCTGCACTGTAAATGAACACACACAGGACTGGTCACTGTCACACCTGGATCATGTGTTGTCTGCAAACTATGTTTTCTGTTTGTTTGAAATGAACTGGCCTGTTTTGTTAGACCTAAAAAAGGCTTAGTGTATCAGAGTAAAACTATTTTATGTATTCTCCAGCAGTAAAGAGGGGACATATCTACAGTGGCTTGTAAAAAGTATTTATACTTTATAATTGAACATTTTCTCGTGTTGTTATGTTACAACTATAACTATAAATCTATCTCTTGGGAGAGTTTATGAAATAGACTGACACAAAGTGGTGCCTGATAGTACAATGAAAGAAAAAAGCTACATAGCATTCAAAATCTGAAAAGTGTGGAGTGCAAATATTTTCAGCCAATTTATGTCTGATAACCCAAAATAAAAATGCAACCAACCACTTGATACAATGTGTGGAGAGGAAACAATTGGGCTTTTAGGGGACAGTGGAAAAATATACATATTTGAAAGTAAACTACAAAAAGTCCCATTTAAAATCAAACAATGGACCCAGAAAACATGTGGAATTGTAACATTTTGGTCTATGCAAAACACTGTGTGGATGAAATCTAACACCACATATCAGGCTTAAGACATCAACCCCAAGGTTAAATATGGTGGTGTGGGGGGCTATTTCTTCAGCGGATACAGGGAAGCTGATACAAGTTAATGGGAACATACAGAGGTTGGACAATGAAACTGAAACACCTGGTTTTAGACCACAATAATTTATTAGTATGGTGTAGGGCCTCCTTTTGCAGCCAATGCAGCGTCAATTCGTCTTGGGAATGACATATACATATCCTGCACAATGGTCAGAGGGATTTTAAGCCATTCTTCTTGCAGGATAGTGGCCAGGTCACTACGTGATACTTGTGGAGGAAAACGTTTCCTGACACACTCCTCCAAAACACCCCAAAGTGGCTCAATAATATTTAGATGTGGTGACTGTGCAGGCCATGGGAGATATTCAACTTCACTTTCATGTTCATCAAACCAATCTTTCACCAGTCTTGCTGTGTGTAATGGTGCATTGTCATCCTGATACATGGCACCGCCTTCAAGATACAATGTTTGAACCATTGGATGCACATGGTCCTCAAGAATGGTTCGGTAGTCCTTGGCAGTGACGCGCCCATCTAGCACAAGTATTGGGCCATGGGAATGCCATGATATGGCAGCCCAAACCATCACTGACCCACGCCCATGCTTCACTCTGGGCATGCAACAGTCTGGGTGGTACGCTTCTTTGGGGCTTCTCCACACCATAACTCTCCCGGATGTGGGGAAAACAGTAAAGGTGGACTCAACAGAGAACAATACATGTTTCACATTGTCCACAGCCCAAGATTTGCGCTCCTTGCACCATTGAAACCGACGTTTGGCATTGGAATGAGTGACCAAAGGTTTGGCTATAGCAGCCCGGCCGTGTATATTGACCCTGTGGAGCTCCCGACGGACAGTTCTGGTGGAAACAGGAGAGTTGAGGTGCACATTTAATTCTGCCGTGATTTGGGCAGCCATAATTTTATGTTTTTTGGATCCAATCCGGGTTAGCACCCGAACATCCCTTTCAGACAGCTTCCTCTTGCGTCCACAGTTAATCCTGTTGGATGTGGTTCGTCCTTCTTGGTGGTATGCTGACATTACCCTGGATACCGTGGCTCTTGATACATCACAAAGACTTGCTGTCTTGGTCGCAGATGTGCCAGCAAGACGTGCACCAACAATTTGTCCTCTCTTGAACTCTGGTATGTCACCCATAATGTTGTGTGCATTTCAATATTTTGAGCAAAACTGTGCTCTTACCCTGCTAATTGAACCTTCACACTCTTACTGGTGCAATGTGCAATCAATGAAGACTGGCTACCAGGCTGGTCCAATTTAGCCATGGAATCTCCCACACTAAAATGACAGGTGTTTCAGTTTCATTGTCCAACCCCTGTAGATGAAGCTAAAAATGAATTAAGAAAACCTGTTAGAGACTGCAAAATATTACAGAATGGGGAAGCGGTTGATCTTCCAGCAGTAGATGCAGCTGGACCAAAGCTGAAAAAACCATAAGAGGCAAATATTTAATTTCTTACTTATAAAAGCCTAAAATACTTGCAGCTGTAGTTGCAGCAAAAGGTGGCTCTACATAGTACTACATTGTTCTACTCAGGAGGGCTGAATAAAGGTGCATGTCACATTTTTGTTACTGAAAAACCCTGAAAATCTTGTATATTCTTCTTACCAAATCACAATTAGTCAGTTAGCCTGTCACATAAAATTACAATACAATGCATGTTTGTTTGTTGTGGTACTGTGACGAAATCTGAAAAAAATCCAATAATTATGAATAGTATTGCTAGGCATTGTATATTGCTTTTATCAACTTCTTGGCTGATATACACAGAATGCTAATATTTCTGGCATAATAACTACCTTTATATATCCCTTAGTGCACTATTGATAATGAATCAACTCTGTTCTATAACAGTCTTTATGTTCCAAAGCAGGTCATAATCACAAGTAATCTCTCTCAAATGAAACTTAACAGACAACTGATATTGATTCAAGCCTACATTTGAGAACATTCTATTCTGAATAATTTTATACCTTGGGAATTTAAGAGTTTAAAGACTCCACAGCGAATCATTAAGCGTGTTTGGAGTCGCTGTAAAATCATTTTATGAAGCTGCAGCCCCCCTTCGTTCATGGTGCAGCTGAAGGACTCCCTTTCTTAGTGTGTGGCAGCTTTGCTCATCAAAATGCGTTGGAAATTTGTAGATCTCTGTCTGCCTCCTTCTAAAGAAAACACCATTTGCAAAGAGGAAGCATAAAATATTATTTGGCATCTATCCCCGCTGCCGGAGTCATGTCAAGAGATTTTACCTCACTGATTCAGACAGGCATATTTGTTCTGAAAATATGATATTAAATAACATTCCCACCCTCGATTTGTGAGGGAAAGATAAATGATAAACTAGTCAGTGACTGAAGCAGGCTAGAGGGTAGAGCTCCTTCAATGAACTGTAGATGAACTGAGTGAGTTAAGGCAGAGTCATAAACACATGCTCCTCTGTGTTATTGATTGGGGAGAATAAATGACTGTTTGCTAAACATATTAGAACAGAGAAGATGAGGCTCTCACACTGATCAGGGTGATCTGCAGGGTGGCCCTAGATCTTGTTTTTTTTTATTTGTTTAACTGTGAGAGTGCATGTGAACTCTAGTAAATACTGTGTATCATATGTGTGCATATTTGTTTGTCTGCATTATTTTGTGAGTGGAGCTTTTGGTGTCTTTTGGTGCGCACAGGTTGCATGTTCCGGTAAACCAGACTTTGCAAACTTGAGTTGTCTTCAGCCTCTAACGCCTTACGCAAATTTGACATAGACACACATGGACACACATTTAGACAAACACACACTTGCACAAACACAGTCTCACCTTGGCCAATTTGTGCTCACACAGCTTTGGCTGCTTCTACTCTGTATGTGGAGAAAACTGTCTCTAGAGGTCACTGCAGTTCCATGGGGGACAGACACAGCTAGGCCCAACAACAACATCCTGTTTGACAGAGCCACTCTTTGAACAGCCTCAAATTAAAAAGAGAAAAAAGCTGGAAAAACTGCAGAAAATCAAAGTTTGAGAGTGCCAAATAGCCACACGCAGACCAATGTGGTAAGACAAACCCTGTTCCCCGTTGGCAGTAAACACTCAAGTTTTTTTTTTTTTTTGTTAATCCTAAAGAAGCTGTTTTGAAATTGAATAGTGAATATTTCACACACACTGCTGGTAAACAAATATACATATCCTTCCACAGCTGTTTTTTTTTTTTTATAATTGCTGTAAACTACTAAAGTATGCACATAGTGAATTAAGTTACTGCATTTTGATATCCAGAACATAAGCTCTCTCTGGGGCAGAGATGTTAAATTGGTGAAATTAGATGCCAAACTTTTCTCTGCCACAAACAACTTATGAGAATAAATATAAAAAACAGGAGCCTAATCCTTTGTTTAGCTTTGGTTTTGCTTTTAAAACTATTATTTCAATCTGTAGGAGTCAAAAAAGGAAGAAACATGCTGGCAAGCACCTCTCCCTTTACCAAATTTATTACACTGGGTTATTTTTAAAGGTTCCTTTCCTAAACATTTACTGTCAGTAGTACACGAAGAGCTGCTGTTCCATATGCTTTGTTTGCACTGTGGTTGTGGTCGAAGTCAGGCTGAACCCGCTTGCTTCCAGCTTCATAGTCCACCATGCCAAGTTCAAAATTAGTAACAAATTTAATATGTGCTCCGCTGGCGTCCGCTGCTTTTTGCTGAGTGCAAAATGCTCTGATAGTTTGTTGCAGGGTCTCTCCCTCTGTGGAAGACCACAGCCAGGCCCAATATGGAAACTCCAGTTGGAGGAGATATAAAAAAGTAAAAGCAAAATCTAGAGCAGATGCTGACAACTTCTGCAGCTTTTAGGCAAAGAAAAGCTGAAGCACTAAAGCAAGACCACCAAGACAAACTCGGCTCTCACAGTGACTCTCTGTTGCTGGCAAATGCCATTGTGCATGGCCGCAACCTCAAACTATTAGCAGCACCTAAACGACAAAACCATGCTCCTGTTAATGTTATAATCACAGAGGGAAATGATTTATGGCTTTCATTTTTAGGTAACACTCTCCTCATAACTTCCAGTATGGGGAAAAAATATCTGCACCCATTCACACCACCTTATAGACTATTAAAGCCCAAGGACAATATTGCTGTTGTAAATTTTTGTTTCAAACTAAAAACCACGAAACTCGCTGCAGGATTTCAGAAGGTGACAACAGTGAGAAAATGTGATTTTGACTGGCTTGAATTTGATGGCAGAAACTTTGAAATAATTTCCAATAATGTACTTTTGTCAGTGTGCCTCTGCTAGGCTTCCTTTGTCATCCATTACAGCCTTTGGATACAGGAGACTTGCAATGCATTGTAAAAATGGATGGAACTCCTCTGCTGCCGAATATTTCATGTTCTCCAGATATTATAAGTGACATTTGTCCTTTATGTAACACTTTTGGAAGTTTTAATTTATTTAACAGAACAAAGAAAACAACAGTAATATTTTAGGAGGCTGATTGTTAACTGAATTGCTCTTTGTGTCCTCGATTTTTCTCCTGTGGCCATAAAAGCTGAGGGGCTGCTAATTCACTTTAATGTAGTTTGGCCTCTGACCAGTAGAGGGAGGTCACTGATTTATTTCTGCCATGTTCCAACATGAATCTGCCCTTGTCTCCTTGCTATTGGATTATTAGTGATTCTAAAGAAATATGTTAGTTATTATTTTTAGCAAACCACATCATGCATGCACAGTAGGCTCTTTCAAGGCTCATTTATTACAGAGGAGATAAGCATGTTGCAACAACCAGACTACTCTGGAGCAGGTCAGGAGTCCCCTGTTAAAAGTGACTCCACGTTAGGCCAGACATATTTTGTCAGGCCAACCTTTGAAAGGCAGATGAGCCATGCTTTCTCGGTTTTGCTGGATGAAAGTACAAATGGAAACATTTAGGGCTGGGAGCTGTATCAGGAATAAGATTGCCAATAAAAGGGGAGTAATTATTATGCTCCATAATTTGACACAGCTTGAGGGTTTGGGCTGTTTGCTTGTGTTCTGTAAGAGTGAGAAAGAGAAATCCCACCCGTGAATAATGGGATCTGTGCTATTTTACGATCCCACTGTGTATAAGAAAAAGAGAACTTTGAAAATTCGTGGTCTCGGTGTCATGTCTTTCTCTCGCTCACTTCCTCCACATCTTCTCCTTCAGTGCTTCAGCTGTTTACCTTTCTGCACTGGTAAAGTGTTGCAACACAAAACCCGTTTAAGCCTTTTCGTCCAATTCCACCACAATGTATGGTTTCAGCATTCATGCAGTTTAATAAGAGCTCTTTCTGCTTTTTGTGAAAAACAAAGACAAATTCTGCATTTCATTTAGTTTTTACAGCAAACTTAAAAGCTTAATTTTTTTTTCACACACAATAAGCTTGCATCCTTTGTCATACATCTCCTTTTGCTGTTTGATTTTCACGTTTTCAAAGTGACTCCCTGTAAATTATTTTAAGTCAGTATGCATAGGTTTTGAAGTCAGCAACATCACAGTAATGATACATTCTTTAATCGTGAGGATGGTGTTCCTGGAAATGCCTTTGTATTCCTTGGTGTGTCTGCTTGATATATGAGAGCCATGAGTAACAGTAATCTGAGCTGATGTAGACATCAGACAGGAGTGCAGACTCTGTAAGCGAGAAACCGTTTGACTTGCACAAAAGCTGTATTAACTGTCACCAGAACTCCATTCAGAGAGGTACAACGCAACTATAGTCCATCGGAGACCTTTTCTGTTGACGCCATGCCGTTACATTGTCATGATGTTAGTTTACTTGATAGCATTGGAAGTAATGTGGGAGGGGATACTTTGGTGTTCAGGTGGAAGAGGCAGTTCATTATACTACAGGTGCTGCTAGTCAGTGTGCTGCATGTCTGTAAGGAACAATAACTAAGACTGGGGTAGAAGCTACAAAATAGATGAGCTGCTGGTCTGACATGCTGATCTTCATGTGTCAGAGCCTCAGTGGTACTGGCAAAGACTGAATTCAGGATATCCGACATATAAATTGAAGAAAATGTATAGTTTTGCCACCAACAGAATGCTTTTTTGCTAAACATTGTTCTAGTCTGCTGTCCAAACGACAAACTTTGCAGCTTGCCACCTGCACAGCTCCATGTAAAAGAATGCATCATGACATGATGTTAAGTGTGATTTGTGTTCATGTCGTATGACGTGACAAGAGTGAGTATCTGTGAGTTCCTGGCAAATTTTCAGTTTGAGAATGTCTTCTTTAGGTTTATTGCATTTCAGACTCCTGAGGAAGAAAAGGTGCTGTGTGGGGTTACTAAACAGATGTGTTGTGTCACATGTCACAGTGATGATTATGTTTTTTTTCCTTTAATGCAATCATATTTTATTTAATTGTATTCTTATTGAAGTGCAGGTCATTCCTGCACCATGCAGAGCATGACAGGACTTAATTGTTGTTGGATATCAAGCCCACAGTAGTTGTAATATCTCCCAATGTATTAATGGTGTTTGAGCCATAGGTCGAGGAGCAGTCAGAGATGTTCAAGGTGTTGAACAGGTGTTGAAGACATAACCATGAGGTGCGCCAGCGTTGAGGATGACGTCGGATGAGGTGTAATTATCCAGCCTTGCATGCTGAAGTCTGTTGAAACGTTCATCCATGTGACTTCTCTGATTTGACATTGACAAATTAGACACATATATAGATACATTTTGGGGGGGATTGGTTAGTAATCTAAATGGAATTTCTTCAACTTAGTTTTATTTTAAACTGTTTAACCAAAATAATATACAAAATAATCCAAACAAATGAGTAAAAAAAGACCAAACAAAATATAATTACTAATGTCATGGAGTTTTGAAGCCTTAAGAAAAAATAAAGGCATTTTACACTATGCTGAAATGACATACGTTAACTACAGAATTTGTTGTCTGTCATGTCAATGTCATTATTTATTAAACAGAGATGAAGCGAAAATGTGAAGAACTTGTTAATGCAAACATCTCTTAGGAAACCAAGCTTATTTAAAGCATACATGTGTATGAGATTTACAGTGTACATTGACAACTTAAAATAAAAGTGAAGTGAGGTGCCCACTGGCCCAGATAAGACCAAAACCTGCCCATACCATGTAATTTCAACATAATTTACATTTGATTCATAAAACTTTCTGTGATGTATTTAAATAACATAACTTGCAACAAATGCTTAAGTTAACTTATTGGCTGTCACTTTTTTTTGTATTTAATATTTCATTCGTATAATCTATGTGTGTTCAAGTTATAGCACAACTAACCCTATTTCGGAGCTAAGCAAAGAATCAGCACCAAGCACCAAAGGCCACCAGATGCCCAACGTGAATGGGAAGAAAAACAGAAGGAGAGCCTGAGATTAAAAAATGAGATTCTGGGGATTATTAAAGGGCATTAAAATGGCACAGAAGATTATTCTGATGCTGGTGACGCTAACTTAAGGTCAATAAGCAAGAACTGCCATTGCACCAGACATAACTATAACTGGAACAAAAACACTCTTAACCGTTTTTTTTATTACAGATTTTATGATTAAATATTATTTCTGTTTGCTTCCGAGTAAGTTTAATGTATCCATGTACACAATTTTTTTGTTTGAGTTGCTCTGAATAGTAACAGATGTCATATAGTTAGTGTGTATTTAGCAGTGTAACTAGTGACAATGGAGAAAACAACTCAAGGCAATTTTCAGTGCCTCGCAAATATATTCATAACCTTTTAACTTTTCAAAATTTTTTCACAATAATAGACAGACAAAAATCAGTACATAACTATGAGTTTAATGAAGGACAAGACATGTCTTACAAATTGCTTTCCAAAAACAATTTGAATGTGGAGTCTGGACTTTTAATCAGCCCCCTCCTACTCTGATGCTACAAAATAAAATCAGGTCTAACACATCAACTTCAGAAGTCACATATTTAGTATCATGTATAACTTAATCTCAGTTTAAATACAGCTGTTCGATGAAGACCAAGACATGTGTCAGACTGGTCAGGGATCCTGTTGAGAAGATCAAAGCAGGGTTGGAACATGTCATGAAGCACTATCCACAATCCATTATCTGAGAAAGGAACAGTATGGCAAAACTGTAGGCCAACCAAGACGGAGATTCACCTTTAAGTAGGACAACAGCCCTAAACAAACACCCAGAGCTACAATAACATGGTTTACAGTAAATCAAAGCATATTCATGTATTCGAATGGCCCAGTCAAATCTGGGTCTAGCTCTGTTAACAGATGCTTTTCATTCAATCTGACTAAGCTTGAACTATTTTACAAAGAAGCTAGAATATAAATTTCAGTTTCTAGATGAGTAAACTGGATAGAGATATACCCCCAAAAGATTTGCAGTGGTAACTGTAAGTATTCAAGCAGGGAATGGAATACTATTCCATATATTTTTATTTATTAACATTTGAAAACCAAGTATTTTTCTTCCACTTCGTAATCATGCACTTCTTTGTGTAGAACTTTCACGCAACATCCTAATAAAATACATTGAAATCTGTGGTTGTAATAAGCCAATATGTGAAAAAGTTTTGAATGGCAACTTTAATCTTCATTCTGTGAAAACACTTAGGCAAGTCAAAGTGATCTAGCGAACTTTGATGGGAGCTGAAACAGAAACCTTTAGATCTCACCAAGATTTCACACAACACTTTATTCCTGCACTTGGCAGACAAGAGCAGACATCAGGCATAACTATAAGGAATAAGATCTACAAAAGAAGCAAGGCCCTGGGAAAATGGCAGCACTAACATTACTATGTGCCATGCTCTATATCTGGTACACTCAGAACATGCAGAGGGCACATATGAATTGATAAAAGGAGCAGGAGTCGATCACACTTCTCAAGCAGTGATGGAACTGAGGCCTGAATTTTTGAACAGAGAACAGAGGTCAAACCCAGGTTAGAGTTAGTAGTAGGGGTTACAGTGCAACACCCAGAGCACACAAAGGCAGCTTTTCATTCCCTCTCTGTCCATTCCACCAAGTCTGCAATTGTCTTTGACAAAACTCATTAGTGGAGACCTTGTAACAACATCGGCAATCAGAAATTCCATGGAAAGAGACATGCACAGAAACAATGTGACACACAAATTTCATTGCGCTTTTTGACAAAATGTAATGAACTGTGTATATTGTCCCCCTCATCTCAACTCCGAGCCATTGGTACAAAGACTTTGTTTTATGAGCCTGAGCTGCCCAGCGTGGGACACATTAAATGGCACCTCCATGCTGGCTCTTTTGTCAGACTAGAGGGCATATTATTGTTTGTGATGCTGTTGTTGTTATTATGTCTCCTATTTATACAAAGAGGCCATTGATATAGTGTCATAATAATTCATATTCTTTTACATCGCAGGCACATGCTCATTAAGTGGGAGCCTAAATGAAAAGTGCACATAAAGATGGATGTTCCTAATGCTGCTTTGTAAGAAGTTAACCTCTCATTGACCTTTAGCTTAGCATTCTACAACAAACTCAACATGAGACTGGTGTCAAGTCCTTCTTGAGCATAGTTCATCAAAAACAAAAAAATCATGAAATACACAAATGTTATTTACTTTTTTTTCTACTTTTCTGTACTATTTAACACATAACCTTGATATTATTAATAAATATTTTTGTATGTTAAAAATTCTAATTTAAAGTGTTCATTATCCATCTGTTTGCATTTTGGTGTTAAGTTATATAAAAAAATATATTGGTATCCAGAGCTTAAAATGTGTATCCATTTATCTTGTTCGATGAAATGCCAACTGTAAACGTTTGACATTCATGTAAAAAGTACTTTTTTAGTGCCTATCAAATATATTCATACCCAAACCTTTTCACATTTTTGTCATGTTACAAATACAAACTTTATTGGGTGGGTGATTTTATGTTATAGACCAACTAAAAGTAGCACTAATTGTGAAGTGGAAGGAAAAGGTTAGTTTTAGTAGCACCTGAACAACCTAGGTGAAACTCCTTGTTGCTCAGGTTGTATGATGTCCTGTTGGAAGTTTTAATTTCCTGCAGCCTTTGGCAGGTTTTCTTTTAGGATGCCCCTGTATTTAACTTCATTCATCTTCTCGTTCACTCTGATCAGCTTCTATGCTCCTGCGGAAGAAAAGCATCCCCTCAGCATTATGCTACCGCCTGCATGTTTTTCATGTTGGGGGTAGTGTGTTTAGTATGATGTGCAGTGTTAGTTATCCTCCACACAAAATGTTTTGCATGTAGATCACAAAGTTCAATTATGGTCTTGTCTGATGAGAGCACTTTCTTTCACATTTTTGTTGTGTCCCATACATGTGTTATGGCAAACTGTAAATTGGACTTTTTACAATGGCTGTCTTCTTGCCACTGTCACATAAAGGCCTGATTTGTGGAGTGCCGACCACTACTTGTCCTGCCAAAAGATGCTTCCGGCGGTGTTGTAGATCGCCGCGTCTCCTCCAGAGATTCACATTTTGTCTGCTTTTCTAAAAAATGCTCTTCTTGCCTAGCCTGTCAGTGTAGGTTGACAGTCTTGTCTTGGTATGTTTGCTGTTGTTCCAAACCTTTCCCATTTTCAGATAATGGATTGATAAGAAATCTATTAGATGTTTAAAACTTGTTTAACAACTTAACCCTACTTTAATCTTCTCCTTGACCTATCTGTTGTGTTTCTTTGTCTTTACGATGTTATTTGTTCAGAAATGTTCTCTATAAAACCTCTGGGGCCTTCGCAGAGTGACTGGAATGATACTGAGATTAAATTACACACAGGTGGGATCTATTAACTACTTAGGTGACTTCTTAAGGTGATTGGTTGCACTGGATGTTATTTAGGGATTTCAGAGTAAACACTGACTTAACAGACCACCTGTCACTTGTAACAGTCAGATGGCCTGTGGACTTGAAAAGAGCATTGGGTGCAAAGCAGCAACTTGGCCCAAAAAGGATCAATGATGTATGACAATATAAGAAGGGCAGTGGGGTGCCTTGAGGGGGCAACAGGGGATGTGTGTGTGGGTTTATGTATATGTGTGTGGTGGCAGTATACGTAATTTAGTATAAACATATGGAATATTTAAAGAATAAAATTATATTTGGGTATAGAGACGCCCTCTGATTTCATACAGGGGATGGTCACAGGTTAAAGTTGTCAAACCAATTTAAGCATTCCTGTTTACCAAAGCTTGTTTTCTTTCCTTCTTCTTTGCATATTTGTGCCTCATTCACAGATTATCTGAAATCTGTTTTGGATTATGCAAACACGCTTTCACAAGCACCCTCTAACCCCCCCACCACAAGATAAAAAATGTAATTTACCAAGAGGAAGGCGTGTATTAGGGAGATTTTGCTGTGCATATACTCTACCTAAAGAATTTATTTTTTTCTGTAATGCTGTAGTTTGCCACAGATTTCATGTCTCATCTCAGATTAAAAGATGTCAGACAAACAGAAAATCTTCTGCTTGCCCCCTCCTCTTGCTACCCATGACAGCAAAAATAGCTAAATGCCTATTTACTCATCCTTTTTGTCATTGTCAATTGATTTGATTTAGAAATAATTAAATGAATTACAATCTCTATGGTTTATATATGTAAAAAATAAATAAATAAATAAAGTTTCCGACTAAGCAGCATGGAGCTGTTCTAATATACTGTATTGGTTTAGACTTTTTAAATCGGTTCTATACTGTCTATAAAAGGATGCATATTGGACTTACTAATTGCTTCAGAAACACATCAGAGCCATCATCTAGCCAGTGCTGTCCCCCAGGTACATCACCATGGTAGTAATCCCATTGTACATGCACCATTACCTTCAGCAGCATAAGGCAGCTTTTCTTTACTGCCTGCTGTTTAATCAAAATTGGTGTTAAATATTTGATACATGCCAACCCAACAACTTAACGTGGATGCGTCATGGATGATTGTTGTTGAGGGGGACAGAAAGTGATCCCCATTAGCAGCATGTGATTACCACTCCCGCAGTAAACGTTATGACCCATCTAGCAGGAAATTTTATATCATTTTTGCCTCGAGATAATTATTTTTTTCTTTGCACATTTTCTTATCGCTTTGTTCCTAGGATATCTTGATTATACTTCAGTGCTACTGTATGTTAAGGCAAGTTCCCAGCACTTTGAATCCTGCTTTCTCTCACAGGTCTCTTTCTATACACATGTGCATCTCAGTAAATCAAAATATTATGAATTGTTCAGTTTATGTCATAATTTAATTTAAACATTGGAACTCCTATTATATACGTTCCTTGCACATGGAGTTGTCATTTCTGTTTTTTTGGGGGTTTTTTTATGATAGTGCTGTGAGTCACTATCATTATGACTATTATGATAGTGACTCACAGTTTGTGGCTCACAGTTTCTGTCAGTTTCTCAGAAAAGTATTTTCAATACAGATATGTCAGCCTACTGAAAAGTCTGCCATGAATTGTCGTTATGCACTCAATACTTCTCCTTTTGCATGAATTACTGCATGTGTTTCATAAACGACCAGCCTGTGTCTCTCTTGAAGTGCTGTATTAGCCTGTCTTGTTCCTCTTGACAATATGCCATAGATATCTATGGGGTTTAAGTCAAGCAAATTTTCAAGCCAGTCAAGCTCTTTGACACCATGGTCATAAACCAGGTATTGCTGCTTTTATCTATGTGAACAGCTGCCAAGTCCTGTTGGAAATTTAAATCGGCATCTCCATTAAGCTTGTCAACAGAGTCAACAATGACGTTTTCCAACATTTCCTGATAGAAGGCTCCACTGACTTTGGATTTGATAAATCACAGTGGACCAACACCAGCATGACACATTTCCCCTATACCATCACTGGCAATGGAAAATATCACACTGGACCTCAAGCAACCTGGAATCGGACCCTCTCAACTCCTACTCATCACTCTGGGACATTTAATTTCCAAGTTAAATGTGAAATGTACTTACAGCTAAAGAAAAAAAAAAGACTTTATGAGCAATGAGCAACAGTCCAGTGCCCTTAATCCTTAGTCCAAGTCAAGTCAAGTCAAGTCAAGTAAGAAGATTCTGATGTTGCCTCAAGCTCATGAGTATCTTAACCAAAGTAATGTGACAGTTGTATCCCATGTCTTGAATACATCTGTGTGTGGAAGCCCTGACTCCAGCATTACACCTTGTGAACATCCCCAAAATCACCTTTATGAACTTTGCTCCACAATCCTGTCAAGGCTGTGGTTACCCCTTTTTCTTATACATATTTTTCTATCACACTTCATCCTTCCACTTAACTTCCCATTAATATGCTTGGATTTGAGCACTCTGTAAATAGTCCACTTCTTTTACAATGGCCTTTAGTGGCTTACCCTCTCTGTGGAGGGTATCGGTGAGTTGCTGGACAAGAGCAGAGTGTTTATGGTCTTCCCCATGATTGTGTAGGTAACATTGCCAGTGTTCACAACATAACATTTCTCTATATTTTTTTTCTATGAATTGGTTTTATGTAATATTATAATTTGTGGAGAAACTGAATTTGTGTTTGTATAAACTGAATACCACAATCAGCAAATTTAATATAAAGTAATGAAATCTACAACTCTACATGTGGTGAATCTGTATGAACTTTTGAATTGAATTCCTGAAATAAATTCACCTTTTAATGATATTCTAACTTTGAATTGCACATGGCATCTAATTTATAGCTGTTAGGTGGCAAATCTTTATTTGTGTCATGTATTTTAGTTAAATGTAAATGGTATGTGATGGATACTTTTGAATCGTCTTGTTTGTAATTGAAATGGTGTGGAATGAATACATATTTGCCTTTTATCTTAGGAGGGTTTTTCCCCGGACAGAAAAAGTAATCTGAGTAGGCCTTTAGTTATTATTCCTGGCCGTTCTCTACCTCATTGTGCATCTTTTCACGGATTAATCTACGAGCAAGGACGCACAGATGACCACTGTTCTGCAGAATTGAGTCCGAATTGCCCTAATACGAAAAAAAAAAATAAAAACAGCACACACATTACAAGCATAATCCCGCTGAGACGATCAGAAATTATGTTTGGTGAGGCTTTCGAGTACATTTGCAGATACTGTTTTTGATCAATGTCCGGATTCAGATTTACTCATAGAATATAAATCTCTGTTCACTGGTGTAGTGGTAATTCAGAGGGAAAGATAGGAGTTCAAAATAGAACAGAGACCAGACTATTGGAAAAAAAAGAATGCAGCGTAATTACATTAAGACGTCTTAGTCATTAATCATGACATTGTTTTTTTTTTTTTCCTTTTTAGGGTCAAACCAATTAACTTATAGAAACCTGATGAGTGGCGTTATAACTAAGGATTGTTCATTTATTTATTTATGTTTTAAGATTTAAACCCAGATAAGTCCAATTAGTTAAATTGTAAACTCCCCTGGTGGATTGGCGCGTCACACAATCAGCATCCAACAGCAATTAGTAGCTACTTTGTTCAACATATTTTCGGAAGTATTTGATTTTTAAAGTTTAGTTTTTTTTTTCTCGACCGTCAACATGGATCACACACTACAGTGATCAGCTTATCACGTTTGTCTGTAGGAAAGAAACTAGTTGGTTTATAACGAGATGCTCCACGAGCAAACCAGTAGAATCAAAGGGGTTTTATGATGGACCATGTGAACCCCTCTGTCGGGTTTGATCCTACAAATGACCTTTTAAATTAACACAATATTAAGTTAAATCAGCGGTTCGCTACACAGGGGACAAAGCAGCATTCATCTTCCGCCTCTGCCTCGTCGCTCGGTCTGAGCAGCAACAAAGTGTTCGATGCCACTCATGATTAGATGCTGACAATACAGAGAGGATGTCCCCTTTCTTCTGCGACTTGTGGATTTTACTCACGTCTCTCCTCTGAATTATGACCTTCCATTAGCGCTGAGGCATCGGGCGTTACGTCAAGATTTAAATTAAAATGAAATAAACTTTGATCAAATGCGCATCTGCAAATGTTTTTTTTTGGTTTTTTTTTGAGGAATGAGTGCTCATCTTTGTAAATAATAACAGAAGACATGATCTGTTGGGAGAAAAAAAAAACATGTATTAGAAAATGTCCTGAATGACAAACAGAGAGCATACAGTTCAACACAGACAAAAAGATAAGATGCAAATTTACGCGTACAACAGCAGATCAAATCATTCATATTAATCTATAATTCCAAGATTTCCTCTTGTACATCAGACAAAAATAACACAAAACGCACAATAAAAAAGAAAATTAGACAATCTGATCAATAATCATAATACATTATGATGAGCAAAAACGTCGACATAACAAAGATGATAAATATACAGAAATAAGTTATGCTACACTACACGATTGCCATACACAAATTCAACCCGTTGCATTTTGGGCCATTGCTCGTACACTTGAATCTAGAAATATTTTTTGCATAAAGTCTTTTGTATCACCATAAAAACAATGTTGTGCAAAATGATAGTCGAGTCCACAGTTTGACAGCTGACACTGCAGCACAGCCAGGCAGCTCACACTGAGGCCGCCACTTGGTTAGTGTCTTTTAGTGCATAATAAATGTCCCGTTTAGCTGTTGCTGGACAAGCTCCAGTAATCTAAAAGAAAAAAAAGAGAGTAGAAAAAATAAATGAAAACCAATAAATATTTAATTCAGGAATAAAATTGACAGAAACACCACAATGTGCTTTGTTTAATTTGAATGTTTTTCAGCTTATTGTTCATATTCTGAAGGTTTTTTATCATTTTCTATGTGAGTTGAAAGATACTTCAAATCCAGCATATTTTGTGAGTTTTTCATCCCTCATGCTCCTGTGTTGGTTTTAACTTCACTGGTTTCTTCTAGTTTATTGCGGCACTCTCTCACCTGCTTCACCTCTTCATGACTGATCTGAACGCAGTGACTTTGTCGCTCTGCACAGTCCCACAGGCTTCCCCGAGGTCAGACGACTGAATGTCCACCTTGCCACCAGAGAATCCTGTGTGTCCAGGTAAAAGCACATCTCAAGAAAGTTACTTCAGGTTGGAAAAGTGTGTTTTTTCTCATAAAATCAAATGCATTTCAAATTTGAAAAATGAGGAAATAAATGCAAGGTGATTATAAGGAAGCAGAGAGCAATTTTTGCAGACATACCTTCTATTGCAGTGTACTGACAGGTATCTGGGAGAGCAGCATAGGATGAGCTGTGTAGTTGGAGGCCCTTGTGGCTGTAGCTGCTTGTGTCATAAACTTTTGAGTGCAAGGTTGAACCCTCAGGGAAAGAGCTCTCTGAATTTGTGACATTGTTAGATTCATGGAGGCCTCTTGTGGCCCCAAATTGTCCAGTGGTAGCCCCAGGAAGTCTGTTGTTCTGTAGCTGATAGTCCACAGTTAGGCTTCCTGTCCTCAGCTCTGAACTATGCTGCTGAGGGCTTAGTATGACCCCTGAAGCTGCAGTACGGGCCAAGGACCAAATCCGTGGCTTGTCTGGTGATTCAAAATGAGACATGGACACCATTCCAGCTGACGGGACGCTTCCAGGGGCTGCCTTGGACACAACTGGATCCATGAAATCCGATGGGTGAGGGGGGAGGTTGGGGACGCCCTTGATAGTGCAGGGGAATGTGTGGAAGCTGTTTAAGCTCAGGTGAAGCTCGGAGCTGCAGTCTCTTTTCGGAGAAGTTCCAGACGCAACCATGGATCTCTGGAGGTCCTCTTCATCTGCTGCCACCTTTTCACAGTCACTGTCCAGCTTGTCACAGTCGTCCTCATCCATGTCCTCCAGGTCACTCAGGTGTAACTCTTTATCTTCCTTGCATTCACTGGAATCTAAATGAGAAGAATAAATGTGTGGCGTACAACACTTCCTAAAGTGCTGGAATCTAAACTCTGCCTGTAGACTGTGTGTGTTGTAGAATCGAAGTAGGAAAATAATTACCTTTGGTGACACAGTCTTGGTCGTTCTTATTGAAGTCCTCCTTTCTGTCGTCATTGGCCTTATTCTTTGGTGACCAGGTCATCTTGTTCTCCTTCTTTAGCCTCCTCCTGGCGTTGGCGAACCAGGTGGACACCTGCGTGAGGGTCATCTTGGTGATTATGGCCAGCATGATCTTCTCTCCCTTAGTAGGGTAGGGATTCTTGCGGTGCTCATACAGCCATGTTTTTAGTGTGCTGGTGGTTTCACGTGTGGCGTTCTTTCTTCTAGCTGTGCCATTGAAGTCCACCGTCCCATATCTGCAAAATAACACGCACACACACACACATTTAATTGCTTTACTGCATCTTTAAAAAGTTATATTTTCACCGCTTAGAGCATCAGTATATGGAGTAACACTCTGACCTCTCGATCATAGCACAAAGTAAAAAATGGAAATTAGATTTTAATGATAATCTCTTGCTGCATATGGACAAATATATATGTAGAACTCACCTGTCATACTGATACTGTCCCAGTGAGTGATCATAAGGGTAGTAAGTAGCGGTTTGAGTAATGCCGGAGTGTAAAGTGCCTGTGCTGTCCTTAATGTCATACTGTGGATTCTGTCAAAGAAGGGGAGAGTTTGTAGTAGTGTAAATGTTTTTGAGATCTGATGTTAAGGCTTTTTAATGAAATGAAAGACTTTTTAAAAGTGAACAGATATTTATTCTATGCTCATATAAACACAAGCATGCACACCCTTTAACCAAATAGGAATTAGAGCTACAGTTCAGTGTGGGTTTCAAAAAAATACAGTTTACTGTTGTAACTGGGATTTTTACTGCAATGCATTTTTGCAAACATTAAAGGTAGTTTGAGTTAAACTGTTAATAAAACAGAGAACAGTTTAAACACGACTTTTGCTTCCCTTTTTGAAGTTAAATTTCCTAATAAATTCTTAACAAATTCTAACTTTATGCAATGATTTACACGTTAACACTAACATTTGTCTGTATGTTTGAAAGTAGAATGAGGTTTTAACTCTTGAGTAGTTTGTACTTCTGAACTTTCTCAATTCTTTTAATTAACACTATTTTCACTTTGATAATTTTAGAGAGATCCTAAAATGGCAGGTGAATTAAACTACTTTTCAATACCTAACTGTTTGGAATGTAAGATAAATTGATAAACCCTCCTGATCGATCAGTCTAAGCTCCCTCATCCCTCCCCCCGCTGTTGTGCGACTGTGAAGCCCACCAGCGGGGAGTAGATAGCGGATGGGTCGGTGCTATAGGGGAAGTAGCTGGCGTAGTTCTGGCTGGCTGCGGCAGCTGCCGCGTAGGGAGAGCTGTACATGCCCAGCGCGGCGTTCAGCTCGGTCCGGCTGCTCGCCAGGAGCCGGTTCTCGTAGGGCGGGCAGCAGAAGGAGGCGGCGGCGGTCTGGGAGCTGCCTGTCCCGTCAGAGACCGACCTGGAAATCGAATCGCAGCAAGTCGTACTGGGGTTTGCCGACACGAAAAACTGCATGAAGAGAATCGTGGATAGATAATGGTTATTGATGGATTCAGCTCTGAACGGGATGTTTGTGACAACTCTGGGGTGTTTGTGGACTTTGTGCTGCAAAAAGATACGTGGGTCCTGAGATGTTGAGCCGAAACTAAATGTAAAATGTTTTAATTTGCCCCCAGAAAACTGGGTTTATTGTCAGGTGTAATCTACCTTAGTTCAAGGTAAGTCATCTTTCGAAAATGTTTTAGAAAAAGAAAATAATAGCTATACTCTTATCTTGTGAAAATGTCAAAAAATAAATTAAATATTGCATAGTAAGTTAATTTCAATAATAACTGTTTTCTAATGATGTTGAAACAATAAAATGTTGTGCGTAATGCACGCGTTAAAAGTGACCTGTTCCATTTTTTTACGACTTTAAAGCCATGTGATCCAGATAAAACTAAATCACAGAATCAAGTTAAGGAGTATCCTGTCTTAAATTTAAATACATTTGAATTCCTAATTCTTTCCGATGAAAGCTAAAAACATAAAATAATTTTTTTTTAAATCGTCTGAAAGTTGCTCCATAAGTTTGTGAGGAGCGCGATATTTGTCCCATGATCGCCTACTTTTAACCTGTCATTCGGGACAGAAACAGCTTGTTAAAACGTTAAAGCGGCCTTTTTTTCTGTGTGGTAAAGTACCCTAATGGTACAAACTGAAATTCGCGAAGATGAAAAGCAAGCATAACAACTTAACGGGCATCAGTGTGTGCAATAAGTGACATCTGTATTGTCATCAGAAAAGCACGTGAGTTCATTCATAATTCAGTGTAATTGGACATGGGTGTGTGTATATTGATATTTGGTTTAACAACAAAAGCACATGGCGAAAATAGATGTCAGTATTGTCAGAGCAGGATGATTAATGATTCGTATCAAAATTAGATCTCAGACACGTGAAATCAAAGAACATATGCAAAACCCCTGAATTCCTTCTTATGTAAACTTAAGAGTAATAAAATAAGAGGTGACTTACCTGTGAAGTTGCATTGTAAGGGTATCCAAACTGCGAGAAAGACATAGCTGCTTCCTTTGTTACCATCAGGAATATTCTTCACCCTTGATCGATTGCAACCAATTCTACTTCAAATCCATCGTCTTGCACTCACTTTCCACGCACGGCCTTTCGCTCAATAATAGATGAATTCAGTCAAAAGGAGGGAGAGTTTGGAGTGGCAGCAGCTGCAGATTGTTTTATATGAATGAATAATCCCCTACAGAATCCGATAAGACATGAAATTAAGCGTCATTAAGTAGGAAAAAAATGTTGTGGTGGCTGAAGGAGGCTTAAAGGATAAGTAAGTCTTCCAAGTTATGGACTCTGGTTGTGCTATTATTTGTGGCTCTATAGTTCTTTAGCATTCACCCATTCAAGGGTATCAGCGTGACGTCACTGTAATCCCGGAACGGCAGGGGTACTAGGGATAGAATAATGTCTATGCCAATCACACCCAGCGCAGGGCTTTCTTAAGGTGCACTGTACTGTCCTGCTTTCCTTTTTTTTTCGCTGTTTTTTTTCCTTGTCATACTTTTTGAAAAAAAAACAAAAAAAACAACCAAAACACATTCATTCGTCTAACGCCAAACCTTATCCAAATTGACATTTGATAATTTTTGCCTCATACCAAAACATATTTTTACACTCCAGATGTTTAGAACTTTTACTTTATTTGCAATTAATTACTTATAAATGAATATAATATATAATGCTAAGCTTTATTATTATTTTTTAATCCCACCCTCTACTGGCTTCTGGCACTTTGGCCAGAGGTCCATCACGGAGTTAATGACAATGATGTTTCTATCTTTCTATATTAGAGAGAGCGGGCAGTCTCAGCGTGGGCTGTTAGAAGCGTTTTTGGCAGGTCAATAGACCGGTGATTGATGCGCGCCTGGAGACCTACGTGACCATTGCGCGTGATGCGTAATTGTATCAATTAACAAACTGATACATGCCCTTGTTTAACCAACGAGTAACAGAGTGAAAATATGCCTCAGAGGTGAAATCCTAAGAGCTGCACAGGAAAGAAAAAATAAAAAGATATTGAAAGCCGTGCTCCCCAGTCTAATTAAATATCCGTGCATGGGGTCGACGAGAATTGCATTTTAATTGAATGACGCTCACTTGAAAAATGGGTAAGGAAAGATGCTGGCTCACGGTGAATGAAACTAGAAATACCTTTAAGCCTTATTAGATCAGCAGCTCAACCGTCTCATGTGCTCTCACTATCTCCTGTAAACACCAACAAGCTGCATCTTCTCCTGAGTTGAGCTGCAGAAAGAAAAAAGACGAGGGGGTCTGATCATTTTCCCTACAGGCTATTTACTTGTACAGAAAATTACAGTTGGTCCGTTTCACTGAGTCACATGACCTGCCTATTTCACACTGTCTTCAGTGGAATAAGTTTTCTGTTTTCACGAATGATGCGCCGTGCCTGAATTTCCCACTGTCCTGACTTCTAATGAATTGTGCGCAGCCCCCTGGAGATCCATCTGCGAGTGCGGCCCATCTCTCAGAGGGGCGCTAAAGAGCTGCGTGCTAGATGGAGATATCCTGTTAGAGATTCTACGCACCGATAAAGTGCACAGTGTGACCATTTTTAAACACACACACCTATTTTTAAGCACAGCACACAATTGTTGCAATCGTGCCAGTCAGACAGGCAACTACACTCAAGCAGAAGACTTGTTGACCATTATTTGTCTTGATTATTTCCTGTTTCCAAACTGAATATAGCGTTATCTGCTTTTCTACTCAATTTTTAGTAAGTCACCGGCTTCGATATGGAGTGCTTTACATACCATAAGACAACCAAAGAGTTACACAGGAATAGAAAATACAAAAAGATAAACTCATAATATTAAAAGCAAGAAACAATAATAACATCATTAAAAACAATAACATAATGATAAAAGACCATGCAATGACTGGCCCACTGATCATGGTCCCTTGAGTTAAAAGCCAGTGAGAAAAGATTAGTTTTTATAAGAGATTTAAATTTATGAAGAGTTCTAGCAGACCTCACATTAAGAGGGAGACAGTTTCTAAATTTAGGAACTGCGGTTGGAAAGGCTCTGTCTGCCCTAGTCACAAGTTCTAGTCCTAGAAAAAACCAGGAGCATTTGATCTTCACTTCTCAGAGCTCTACGAAGTTGATAACTATGTAGAAGCTCATAAATATAAGGAGGTACCAGACCATTTAAACATTTTAAAACCAGGTGTAAAAGTTTAAAAACAATTCTAGAAGAAGCAAGCAACCATGAAGAGAATGCAAGCTAATGTGCTCACATCATCTAGTCCCTGTTAACAGGCAAGCAGCTGAATTGTAGGACAGCTGGAGACAGCGGAGGAGAGACTACTCAAAATCACTATAAAGAGAGGTGCAGTAGTCCAGTCTAGAAAAGATAAAAGCACAAATGACCCTTTCAGGGCATCATGAGGAAGATAAGGCTTGACTTTGCTGATTAGCCTTAGATGATAAAAACTAGACTGGACTACTGCACCGACCTGTCTGTCAAATTTGAAGTTACTATCAAATATAACCCCAAGATTCCTAATAAAAGGACAGTCTGATGAGTGACACAGCTGCATCGATAAAAACTGCATCCTGTCAGTAGGTCAGTTTTCCCAAACCCAATGACCACAATTTTATTTTCATTTAAACAAAGGAAGTTCAGTTGCATCCATGTTTTAACATCTTGTTAACACTTCCACTGATTCTCAATACAGTGGACTCCAACAGATTTTAAAGATAGATAAATCTGGATGTAATTTGCATAACAACAAAATTACACGTTATTATTTTTTGAATAAACCCCAGTGAAAGCAAAAATAGAGAAAATAAAACGGGCCTAAAATAGAGCCTTGAGGTATTCAATGTTTAAGTAGGGCTTAGTTGGACAGAGTTGGGGAGTAGTAGGACTCATAGCATTTAAGTGCTGTGCTTTTCACACCAGCAGTGTCATATATCCACTGTGTTGAAGGCAGCAGTGAGGTCAAGAATAATTAAAACAACAAAAGCTCCAGAATCGTGAGAAGCTGAGGCTTATTTGGAAAACAACAGCTATGAGTGTTCATGTGTTCATAAACACTCTTCCTTCAAAAAATTAGTGACAGTTATCCAGCTCTGTGTCAGGCTCTTAGAGAAGAGTATTCTGTTTACAGAGATGAAGCTGCTGCCACTATTAATGCTTTGACAGTTTTGCAAAAACAAGATGAACCTCCCCGAGAATATTTCCACAGTTCGAAGAATGCTTATTTTCAGGGATGTTATGCTCCAGGTCTCGAAGAAAACCACACTTTTAAGTCTTTGTTTCTTCACAACATCCACGTTAGCGGGCAGTATGAAGTGACCATGCATTGCATAACAGAAAATCTCTCCATGCAGGAGACTCGTAGATATGCTCAGTTTGTGTGGGAAGCACGTATCCGTTCAGACAGAGCAGGAAAAGGCAAAGCTAGAGTGTTAAACATTCAAACAGAGAACAGGCCTAAGAAGAAGCGCAAAGTAACTCCAAGTGATGCAACAGAACCAAAGGGGTGGTAACTGGCGTCAGCCTAAAGACAAGCCTCCAGTTAAAAGACAAACACCTTTTCACAGTGCAACATTGAACTGTAAGATTGGTGGTAAAGAGTGGAGCCACTCCAAAGATGTCATCACAAAGGAGGAGTTTGAGATGAACTGCAGGTGCGTTATAACTAACGGCATTCCTAAAAAACATGGCAAGCCGTTGCAGTCCAGAATCAACCCTGTAAAATCCATCAAACAAGGTATGAAGATGGTAAATAATTTCCAACACCCTATATTCTGTTATAATCGTTTTCTTTCTTATGGTTCTGAACTTGAGAAATTATTAAGGTTTTAAAAGCAGTATTATTATGGTGTGAAAATTATTACATGACTTTTGTTTTGTTTTATTTTTTTAAACATTTTATTACTGTTAGTCTCTGCCCAAACCTGCCTCACTCCTGTCCAAACACTAACCTCTGAACCAAAAATGAACTGTTTAACTTCGCCTACCTGCAGGAACCCAGTGATTCTTTTCACATGGCTGAGGACTGATGGTTAGCCACAAAGACTGTGAACTTCATCTCATTCTTTGGAACTAAAGGGGGGATGTTGGGACCACAGCTATGGATTGCAACATGAAAACTCCAGTAGACTTTTCAAAATAAATTGCATTTAACCGACTTCCAGCACAACTTCAGAAGGGGAAGGGGGTAACAGTGGACTTCCCATGATGCCACTGCCCGTATAAAACCCCTACCTTTCCAATGGTCCGATCTCTTCCACCCAGACTCCGTGCGAGGCTGGCCGGAGAGGCAGCGGGCTAATGTCTCTTTGCTGGCAAACAGACATAAACTCTTCAAACTGGATCCAAGGGTGTCATACGATCATCGATCATATGCACTGAGTTACGTACAGATGAATCACTGTTTGTGTACCCAGTATACATTCATATAAAAGGGAAATTAAGGTATAAGCATTGCTTGACTTTCTCTCTGAGGCCTGCAGAATCAAACGGTGTTCCAGCGAATTCCCTGGAACGAAGCCGAGTGGAGCGGTTTTCCCAGTCTGGAAAGAGGACAACAGAGACCGCATCACCGTGGGAACAGCTTCGGAGGTTAGCTGAAGCTAACCTTCGTTCATAGTGGATGTTTCCTCAAACTTTGTTGTCGCCCGGACAACTCCTCAGCATGGTTCATACCAGTTTTCCCAGTCTGAATGGAGGACAACAGGAGCCGCATCACTGTGGTTACGGTAACGTGCACTTTGGTGGCCCGACAGAACAGCCGCCACTCTCCGCAGCTAAGGAGGTTAGCTGGAAGCTAACCCTTTTGTTCACAGAGCTTTCTTCAAACTTTATCATCGCCCGGACAACTCCTCAGCACGGTTCATACGAGCTTAGGTGTTTGGGCAGAGTAATACAGAAAGATTTATGATCTGAACGTTTTTCATTTTATGGAGTTTGGTTTTGTTTGTGTTGAACTCAGCTATCTTAGTGCTAGCAGGCTATCTGCAGCACAGGTGCTCAGTTTTGTGTTGTATGTTTGTGTGTTTTTCAAGGTAAGACAAACTTTACTTGAAGGGTGATTTTAAACACAGGACAATGATCATAACGCGCCGTCCGCGCTTATGCATTTTTACCCTTTTTATTAATGGTATTTTAAAGGTGTGTGTTTGATTCTGGTGCCAAGCTATCAGCTTCTTTTGTTAGCTTTAACTGCTAACAGCTAATGAAACACCATTAAGCCCCATTTCTCCAGAAAGATTTGGCTCTTTTCCAAAATATTCCCTTAATAATATTTCTTTAAATATTATTTTAATAAATAAAGGGAGCTAATGAGACACCGTTGAGAATTAGTTATCCAGAAGGTTGGTCTTATTCAGCAGATAATTCTTTAAAACATTATTTTATTAAAATAATATTTTATCTGATCTTGCATTGTGAATGGTTGTCTAAAGGTGTGCTGATTATTGCCCAAGTTGGTTCCAAGACTAACTTAACTCCATTTCCAGATTCTTTAAGATAATCCTTGGTTCTCAAACATAAACATTACATGGTAATGTTGCATCACTCTTTTGGTCATGGTTTTAACCATCTTTAATCAACTTGTTTATATTGTACATAGCACATTAGTCTTTGTTACCCTTTAATTCTGCTTAGTAGTTTAGTTAGATTGTTTTAGGATAGTAAAGAGTTTGTTGATTGAAATATGTTTGACTTTGAGTTGACTTATTTTTGTTAATAAATTCTTGTATTTTAAGAAATTGTGTGAATTCATTCCATGTGTGTGCAGAGTTTTGCTTTTCAATAATGTCAGATCTTGGGTCACCTTTTTAATTTTGTCCTATTACCACTGCCCTACTGGGCTGGTATTCATAGGATAACCTTTAAGAGACCGAAATATTATTTGATAAAATATTAAATTATTAATATTAAATAATATTTTCAGATACATAGTCACAACAATGCAAATAATTGCACACCCTGAGAAGAGCTGTTTCAGTGCGGGACTGAACTACATGGCATTAGATGGTCCTGTAACCCTAGATAATATTTCTTAAATGTTATTTGATGTCTTTTTTAGTTTATTTTTTTTAATACAACTAGCTTCATATTGCAAACTCTTATGTGGATACAATACTGTTCATAGTTATTTAGTCTTTCCTTACACTTTGAAATATCTCCCAATAAGGTTATTGGGCAATTTCACTGGGGCACCGAAGATTATCAGTGAAAAAAAGTCTCACAAAACCTAGTCCCAGGCTAGGACAAAAAAAAATAATAATAATAATAAAAAAAAGAAATGAATAAAAAAGTCTTCACTTAATAAGGGATTAAAAAAAGCAAAGTTTGGTTTGAAAACCATATTATCTATGTGATGCAATATTAAGTGCTGAGTTCTTATTAGATGCTCATAAAAATCTGGAATCGAAGATATGCGTGACACCCTTTAAAACTCCCCAAAAGCCATTAGAGAAAAGTATAGCCACTTAACAGGAAAATCCACAAATTGAGCTAAAACGATTATTGCAGGCAAATGTGCACATGAATGAGGTTGAAACAAGTTAAATTGTAATTGCACAGCAGTGTTTAGTGCATTTCTACAAGGGCATGCATGATGGCCCAAGTGCATATGGACATGCTCATGCATAATGCATGTGCAGTAGTCAGTGCAGATCTCACAGAATAAGGCAGAAATGAACACTAATTGAAATAGTACACAAACTGCATTGCCCTTCCCTCTAAAATGTTTGACAAGCCAACATTGGGCAATTTCTTTTAAGAGCTGTTTGAGTCATAGTTTAACAAGGTTAAACTTTTTGCACCTGGCTGTCTGATCCAATGGATAATTTCTATTTCATGTGTTAGTACTTCAGGTGAGGAATTCCTTTCTCAATTTCCAGAGTCCTCAAAAACTTGCAGGGAACTCTTCCAAATTGTCAAGGTCAATGTTTGACCACATTTAGCTACAGTGCCTTGCAATAGTATTCATTCACCTTGAACTTTTCCAGTTTTTTCTTTCATGTTGCACACAACAAATATCACCGTATTTATTAGGATTTTATGAGACAGGCCAAAAAAACATTGTGCATAAATGTGAGGTGGACAAAAAATGACAGATGATTATAATAGTTTTATAAATAAAAATCTGAAAAAACACACTGTAATGCTTGTGTTTTCAGCTCAACTCACTTTGGAGAATCTGTTAACAGGGCAACATTTAGTTGGGCACTCTACAAATATGGAGAGGAAAAAAAACGCTGTTGGAAGAAAGCATAGGCTGTCCCTTTTGCAATGTGCCATACGTCACTTAGGGGACAGAGCAAACATGTGGGAAAAAGTGATCTGGTTAGATGATACAAAAATCTAACTTTTCACCAACATACAAAGCATTAAGTGTGGCAGAAAAATAATCCTGCACATCATCCCAAGCATGTCACCCCATGGTGACAGATGGTGGTGGCAGCATCATGCTGAGAAGATGCTTTTCTTCAGCAGAGAAAAGAAAACGGGTTTAGAGTTAATGGGAGGAAAGTCAGAGCTAAATACAGGGCAAATTAAATCTGTTAAAGGCTGGAGAAGACATGAGGCTGGGGCGGATATTCGTGTGTCAGCATGGTCCGGTTAAGTCCATAAACTGAAAATCTGTTGCCAGGTTTGAAAGTTAAATGGACTGAACTTATATAGTGCTTTTCCAGTCATACAGACCGCTCAAAGCGCTTTACACTAGAGCCACATTCACCCAATCGCACTCACACATTCATACATCGATACACAGATCAGTAGGCAACTTGAGGTTAAGTGCCTTGCCCAGGGGCACATCAATATATGGCAGGAGGAAGCTGGAATCAAACCCACAACCTTCTGATTGCAAGACAACTATTCTCCCTACTGAGCCACAGTCGCCTCACATTTGTTTTCCATGACGTAGCTTGAGCTATTTTGTGAAGTAGAATAGGCAAAAATGTCTGTTTCTAGATGTGCTGGTAAAAGATGGCCCAAAAGTTGTGCAACTGTAATTACTGTGAAAGGTATTTCTACAGTGTATTGACTTATGGTGGCTGAATATAAATACTTGACATACTATAGATTTTTATTTGTACAAAAATAAAGTTAAAACCATTTATCCTTTTCCTACCACTTCACTATTATTATTATTATTATTATCACTATTATTATTATTATTAATACATAAAATATGTCATTATAACATGATAAAATAAGAAAAGTTTAAGAGTTTAAGTTTGCAAGGCACTGTACTATTTTCATACATTCCTTAATGTATTTAAGAAAATAAAGAATATGTCTTGTCCTGAATTATCCACCTAATTGGTAATGAGGCTCAGCAATGTAAGCATTCTCTATTAGATGCCTTGCTGCATGAAAAAGAAAGGAGGAGAATTGAAAGGTTATGTCAACACTCAATAGCTCCCAGCCATATTCTCCTACTTAATACATTTCCTATGCTGACTTAATGAACCACACAAAGCCTCTCTGGTTTTTCATCAGATGGGGGTAGCTGCAGTGTTGGTGGAGGTAGAGAGAGGGTGTATGAAATGGTAATAAGGGGAGGCAGATGAAGAGATGGAGGGAGAACCCAGAGTTGAACAGGGGACGAAGCAGCATCTACCTAAAGGTGTGTGTGATCTCATTAAAGCCAAATTGGTATGTGCCAATAAATCTAATGTCCTCCTGATCTGGAGATATTGCAAACATATGTGCACACAAAAACACACACTTGCACCATGCATCCAAAATAATGAAAAAAAAAACACCCTTCAAAATGATTAACATTTGTTCAGCTAAATTATTAGTAATGAAGCAGAAAGTATGTGATGGCTATGTAGTTGTATGATGTAGATAGTGCCACTGTCTTGTGGCAGGACTTTATTGACATGTGGCCTTTAGAAGACAGTATTTCTAATACAGCATAAACACACATTTTTCTGTGGTTTCTGTTTAGTTTAAACATGGAAATGTCCATGAATGGACAGGCACAATTGATATTTCATTTGTTTCTTTGTCACTGATTACTTGTCATCAGATGTTTAACTCAAACAAACCCTAACTATTTCTGTTGGGAGCTGCCTCTCCCAGAGGCCCCTGGGGCTCCTGAGATAAGGAGAAAGTGATTTAGACGGAGAGAAGAAAAAGACAGAAAACCGTGCATGTGTTGTTTGCATGTGCTGGCTGGTAGACTCCATTAGAGGCTCAACTGTAAAGCTATCATCAGTGGTGGTGTCAGGGATTTGTAGCTTGTCACTGACAGAGAGGGAGTTCTAGCAGTAACTCTGGGAAATAACGGCTCTCAGAGAGAGAGCCCGACTTCCACAGCTTGTGTAAATGAAGGTGCGTGTTAGAGAGAGATGGAGAATGAGTGGGAGGAATTTGTGTTTATTTTCTCCCCGAGGTGTCTTGCGATGTATCTGGGTGTACAGGTAGGCTGTGGCTATGTTGTGTGATGTGTAAATCCATGTGCTGTCTTTAATATGGAGGCCTTAGGCTTTTTGTCTACGGGTTTTCTTGTCAGCAAGTGATGCATGTACATGTCTGTTCTGGGTGTATCAGAAAGGCATTGCATGAATCTATGTTTTATGTACATTAGTTCTCACATTTGGATGAGTATTCTCAGTCCACTCAGTTAGACATTTTTACTACCATCAATATGTTTGCTTTTGTGTCGTCTTTATTGAGAAGGTTGCTGACTTCAAACTTTCTTTAAAGCTGAGGGCCTGTAGGAGGAAAATGTTGCTGTCACGTAAGTACTTGTCTCTGCAAAGATATAAATAAAAAATAAAATCCCCTGGTATCATGAATGGATGACTAATTTTCTCATTGACAGCCATGTGTTTCTGAAATTGCATACTCGCAGTTGTCGAGGTTACAAGAGCCCAAGGGGTCATGAAATCCAATCAACACATAAATGATCATGGTAGTGTTCAAAAAGAGTGGAAGAATAGGAAAACTGGGAAAATTGGACTTTCGGTACATGGTTTCCCTGTGTCTACCTCTGCTAAATCTACAACGGCACTGTGATGCATCTCTAGGGCCCACAGAGTCAGAAAGGCAGTTCCTATTACTGTCAGCCCAATTACTGACCGCAGCACAGCCACTGCTGTCAGCACCAGGCAAAACATGTTATGTATTGGCATCTCTTCTCATCAGTTTGGTCCAAACTTTTGGGCAGGGGATCTTATATGTTGTGCAGCATAGCTGTAAACTGAAAATAAGTGATAATAAAGATTTACTGCAGTATTGTATTGTGAATTTCCCATTGTGTTAGTTCAAAAGCTGAGCACATTTAGACCTGAACATGCAATATGGATGTTTTAGATGCCTACAGCAAAATATACAATCACCGGCCACTTTATTAAAGGCAACTTGTTAGTACAGAGTTGTATGCTGTTTTGCCTTGAAGACTGACACACATTGAACAAGGAGTTGGAAACATTGATGCACTGATGCATTCGCTGTTTGTTGGCTGCACATCCATTATGTCAATCTCCTGTTTCACCACATCACAAAGTTGCTCTATTAGATTGAAATCTGGTGACTTTGGAGACTACTGATGTGAAGTGAACGTATTGTCATTGTTAAGAAACCAGTCTTATATAATTTGTGCTGTCAGATACAGTGTATTATCCCACTAAAAGTATTCATCGAACTGATCAGATTGTACATTTAGTTCTGATATGTGGTATTCTGCATATCTTGGTTTAAAAGAGTGGTTATGTGAAGTACTGTTCCCCTTCTATCATATCAAACCAGTCTGCCCATTCTCCTCTGGCCTCTGGCATCAACAAGGCATTATCATTTACCCATCTCCTGCTCACTGAATATTTTATCTTTTTAGACTATTCTCTCTGAACCAGAGGGAGGATTGTGCATGCAAATTCCAGGAGATAGGCATTTTCTGAAATACTTTGACCAGCCCATCTTCCACCAAGAATCATTCCACAATCAAACTAAATTAAATCCTGTTTCTTTGGTTGATCTTTGGCAAACTGTCTTCATCAGATGCTAGAAATGTTGACATTACCAAATTCTCATTGATACACAGGTGTACAAATGTGTGATGCAATTGCATGCAGAATCTGTGAAAACATGCTTTTTTTAAGGATCAAGTCTAAATGTATCAGTTTTCAGTTCCTTGCATCAACACAATTTGATCTAATAAATATCTTTTAAAGGTTAATTGTTTTATTGAGTTAATTTTCTTAGTAGGATAGTTTAATTTATTTGCTTTGCCTTGTTGCATCAAAACTATGAACTATCACATGAAAGTCATTCATATCAACTCACACTTTGTTTACCTTAAAGTATTTGAGTGGAACAACATCTTGATAAGATGGGTGGATCTTATTGTGTCATATATTTTTAAAATCTATTATCTAAAATATATCCAACCTTTGACAGCGTATTGAGATGTGTCACAGACCAGAAATGCACAACCCTCCTAGATGACTAAATGCTTTCAGATGCTGCCAGGTGATTGGCTGATTTGCTACTTGCGATTAGCATTTAAACACGTCTACCTAATAAAGCAGTGACAGTATATAGAATATAGCCACATTTAAAAAGCAGATGCATAATAGGTACATAATATTATTATGACTCAACACAGTAAACAGTTATGTTTCTTCAAAGTTTTGTCTGTGCCTGTAATAATTACATTCATTACCATACAAACCTAAAAGTGGGGAAAGTGATGGGAAGGGGTTTAAATGTGGAAACCTTGATAACAATGTGCTGTGTTGAGTGTGTCTGCCTCTAAAGTTGTAACACATGGAGATGGGAAAGGCCTTGTATCATCTGGTTTGGTTTCAGTCTGGTCTACTGTGAATTGGTGCCAATACAAATAGCTATTCTTGATGTTTGTTTGCATAAATTGTTTTGAAAGGCTTCACCAAGCTTTTTGGGTGGATTATGTTGGGGAAGTTAGGGAGTCAATAAGTAAATAATCCTTAGTGAGCTGACTGTCAGATTTGTTCAGATTTGATTGTTTTGGATTTTTTTTTTTCCTTTATGTTCCTGGCAGGGAATTTGCTTAGTGAATTTTTCAGATACTTTTTATGTTGGTTTGTGGAACCCATACAGATAATACAGACCTGCTCTTTTTTTTTTTTTCTTTCTGTCATAGCAGTGTCAGTAACATCAATGTCACATTTAACACATGGCAAAAATTCAGCTAAAAACTCAGGGCCCAGTGCAATGTCTTACCTACTGAAACTCTTACATTTCCATTCTGGTTCAACTCCTATCGCAAAATCATTCAGGCAAAAGATCTCAGCTTGAAATAATAGTACAGAATGTACAGGGTTTGTTTTGATTAGTCATCTTAATCCTGACAAAGACATGACACAGGTGAAATTGTCACCGCGGTCAGTAGCTTACAAACATATTTCTACCCTTCAAACGTTTTAGCAATACAGCCTCAAACCTTAACATATTTTGTTGACACTTTGTACAACCTCCTTTTGCTGCAATTAAAGCTGCAAATCTGTTGAGGTATGTCTCTACTGGCATCTAATGACTACAGAGTGACATTGCTGCTCATTCTGCTCATGCTCAGTCAGAATAGGAGGTGTGTCCACCTATCTTAGCACTCTGCATGTAGGCCAAAATGATAAAGCATAGTCTCATTTGAACAGAGCATTTTCTTTCACATGTTTGCTGTACAAGGACTGTGAGAAACTGCACTGCAGATGGAACTTTTTGGGCTTTCTTTCAACAATAGCTGTCTTCTTTTCACTCTTATATCAAGGCCAAATTTATGGAGTGCATTTCTCATTTATAGTTTTAATGTAGAATCTTAAATAGAACAAAATTAAGTAGGCTAAAATATATGAAAAAATTAACAATGCATACTCAATCAGATGAAATTTCAAAAGCAATTCAAAAACCAATGGAAAACAGATATTTACCACAAAAACTCAAAATATGACTACTTATGCATATCACTGTAGTTCTCACTTTCCTGCAGATATACAAACTGTTCTCTGTTTGTTTTTATATCCAGATAAATCCGCTGGATGCAGGATGTATCTTTAAAAAAACTGTATATAGTCTTGGACAGGTCATTGAATTACACATACATTGCAAAATAAAAACTCAATAAAAGCAAAATGATTATGGCCACCCTGTTTCTCATTTGGTTCTCAGGATCCACTTTCAATGAGATCCCGATGCAGCAAAGAAAACTAACCTTACCATTCTTCCTCATTTTCAGCACTTTTGTAGTCACATTCAATTCATTTCAGTTTTATTTATATAGCGCTAATTCACAGCACGTTGTCTCAAGGCACTTTACAAAGTCGGTTCAATTGAATCATACAGATTTCAAGTCAGGTACTTACATTCCAATTTTTCCTAACTATCAAACAGTGCAGACAGATTCAATTCATTATTCAAATTGGTTAAAAAGTTTTTCTATCTAAGGAAACCCAAAGGATTGCATTGAGTCAGTGACTTGCAGCATTCACTCCTCCTGAATGAGCATGTAGAGACAGTGGACAGTTGCTTGGATTGATTTTCCAGCAATCCCTCATACTGAGCATGCATGTACTGACAGTGGAAAGGAAACCTCCAGCAGAACCAGGCTCAGTGTGAGCGGCCATCTGCCACAACCAACTGGGGGTTTGAGAGAACAGAGCTCTTCTGTTTTTTTCAATGCAAATTTAGTTTTTTGTTTTTTTGTTTTTAAGAATGATAAGTGAAACATCTCTAAGAGACAGTTGGTGTTCTTGTGAAAAAATAAACTGACACAGGCAGCATCTAACCTGGTTCATAAAGAAGATTTTTCATTGTCATTGCTGTGACTGCCACATGGAATTCAAGTTGCAGTGTCACCTTAAGGTGCAGTGAGTAACACCCTAAGGCGTTGATCTCTGAGCGTAACCTTTATGCAGTCAACCTAGCCATTTTTAAACGGTGTCTTAAAACTTAACTAACTTCATATTGTAGTTTGCTTTTGTGTGTTTGATTGTTTCTGTTATTTCTGTGGGTTTGTTTTAGTTGAAATATGGCAGACAGTGTAGTTGCAGTAAATGCTTGACCGAAAAGGAGTGGAAGTGCAGAGGTAAGGTCGATATGTTGTCCTATAATCTTCACAGTTAACCCCAGCTTTAGAGCTCACTTCACTCAGCTTTATCTAAAGCTCCCATATCAAAATCTGTTGGCAGCACACATGCACAGAGAATACAGTGGATGTTGTATTCACGAAAATATTAGAAGTCATTGTTGTCTCTAATATAATGTAGACATTATTGTCACATTTGGTTGCAACCCTAATTATGGTTAGTAATCGTGTAGTTTTTTTTTTTTTCTTTTGTTTTCTCTCTATTTTGTTTTGCTTTTAAGAACCCCATGGCTCATCTCAAATAGACTTATATTATTTTTGTCAAACTGAAGTCAGTGCACATGCAACAAAGTTTATCTCATTAAAATTCATCTCTCTCTCCTCAGTCAGCTCTCGCTGCTTACTTGATCTTAGCCTTTACAAATAGTGGTAATAAAAATAAAACAGGCTATGCAAGTGATGTGTGTTTTATATAGCTGAGACAAGCATCCTTTTTGACTCACAAATAAAGTTATGTTTCTGATATTCAATACACTGCCTTTACACAACTGTGTCAGTATTATTAGCCAGGAGCATAGTTAGGTATTGTCAAGCTACAGTCACTCACACTTCGACAAATACAGTATATATCCATGGGTATCACCATAGGCCATTCTATCTTATCAACTCCTGAACATACCGTCTAACAGTGGAGATGGTGTGTTCAGGATCATGTGCACTGTAGTTTTTCACCAGTATCACACAGTATTTTGCATGTAGATCATAGTTTTCATTTTTGGTTTTCTTTTGACATGTTTACTGTGTCCTCTAAAGGGCTAGTGAAAAACTAAAATAAAACATCTTATTTTTTTTCTTTCAACAGTGCCTTTCTTCAGGCCACTTTTCCATAAATACAAGACTGGTATAGTTGACTTGTTGACAGAATATCCCACCTGAGCTGTTGATCTGTACAACTTCTACAGATATACCATGGGCCTATTGACTGCTTTTTTGATCAATGCTCTACTTGCCCTACGTTTCATTTCAGACAGCTGTGTCTTGGTGGGTTTGCCAATATGTTGTTTCTATTTTCAAAGAATGACTTAAACAGTTCTCCTAAGCTTAAGGCCTGTCTGGTGTGTTCTTCATAATGATTAATGATAAATGTAAAGTCATGTTTAACTAATTAGAATATTATTTAAAAGTTTAATTATTTTAGTAACTCAATTCCCTAAGTGAAAGACATATAGATCAATTACACACAGACCTTTCAAGCCTTTCTGTTAATTATGATGATTTTCCACTTACAGCTAATGACAACTACATTTAAGATTAGAAAGACTAATAAAATCAGACCAATAAAAAATTATTTTAATAAACAAATGGGGCCTTAATGAAACAAATGTTTATTACCTGCTTAACCAATTGTTATTTTCAGAAAGTATTTTTAATCTGCCAAATAAGCGTCATTGGAAAACATATTCTAATTTATTTAACATGACTGTATACAGTTTTACTAACTTTGTTTTACTTGAAATTATTTAGTACCTTTTAAAAATGTAAATAATTCAACTCAGTTTATTTTTATGGCACTAATTTACAACAAATGGCATCTGAAGATATTTTACAAGTGATATATATCCAATTTCTTACACATAAAACTTTTTAAAATTTAAACACCATCATTTTCATGAGTAAAGTGTGTAATATTTGTTACTCTCATTTCATGTGCATGTACTGCCTCCAACCTTGTTGGTGGGTTTGCTTTGATGGGTCATGTGAGTCAGTTAGAGAACCTTCCACATCCTGTGGTGGTCTTAAACATGGTCTGTCACATGTTGTCATATTCTATCTGTGCTGCTCATCCTTCTCTCATCTGTTTTCCTCCAGTCCTTCCTTTGCTCCCACTTTCTGCCCAGAGTACATCATAGGGCAATGCTGGAAGTAAGCATTTCCTTGAGGATGGAGGTTCCCATGTTCCGAACACAGCCTGATATAGGGAGTCTGATAACCTCTGCAACAAGTACTACAGTCCTAGCTGACATGAAGCAGATGTCCCCCTTTACCACTTTTTTCGTCAGGAAGAAACCTGGAAATCCTGAAAACAATACCCAAAAAAAATACTGTGTTCTCCTTTTTAATTACTTCCATTTCACAAGCAGAAATGGAATATGAAAGTTCAATGTCCAGAGCCAGATCTCTGTTTTTTAACAAAAAAGGAATGATAAGTAAAGCTAAAAAAAAAACATCCACTCATGATTACACTTATAAGTAGACTTGCATGTGTTATCCAGAGTCGAGGTAGATAAATCTATCAGTCCTGACATGTCACCTTTCAGGAAAATGCATATTACATGTTCTCAAGTCTAGGTTTTCTTCCACATAGGTATGCAAACAGGCTGGTCAAGCTTTACAGGAGGAAGTTGGAAATGAGCTTACACATAGCCTTATAGTTCTTTGACCTCATTTTAATTCAAAAGCAATGGTGAGAAGGCGCGCACTGCCGCATTCCCAGTTCTGCATGTCCCCAGTGCTTGTAAATGATGTGCACATAGAGTGTGTGTGGGATGAGGAGCAGCTCAACCCCTTCCCTGCTGCTACATATGCACACACACACTGATTTCCTCTTGGGAGATAGAGAGTTTCTGCTTTCTGTCAGGGTGTCCCCAGCCGAACACCCCTGGGCCTATCACTTGGTGGGAATCCCATTCTCATCTCATTCCATAACTCCACATTCAGTGAGAAGGGAAACAAGACATGAGGAAGTCACACAGCCCCTCCTCTGATATCTGCCTTATTTTTTTTTTCTATCTCAATCTTTTCTTTCCATCTCCTCTCTTTTCTATCTTCTGACTTGATGGTCAATGCCATTAATTGGCTCTCTGAGTCACGAGAACAGTGATTGTGGTGACTAATAAAAGAGTTATTGATTGGCACTTTGTTAAACACTAACCCATACATTTAAAGCTGCCCTCTAACACTATGTTGACAACACCTTTTTCCTGTTTGCCGGTCTCTTAATGTTGTGCATTTTGTTTGTCATTAACAGAAATTATTGTGCTTGCGTGATTTTTATCCCATCTGTTTATAAACCATTTTCAGCTGCTGAAAAAGGAGAATCTTTGCCTTATGCTTTGGTTTGTGGTACAAAATCAATTCAATTCTTTTATTATAAGGATTTCTGCTCACAGATAATCTCTGCTGCTTGTTTACTTGCTTCTTGTCACACTTACAGTAAATGTCACACTGAAAGATCATCAAAAATGTAGATCTGACAAAGAGTAAATACATAAGGCAGTTTTTATATAAATATTATTTTTATTAAGAGGAAAGCAATTCATAGTAACCTGGTCCAACATGAACTATTTTTGCCACCCAAATGCCATCCAGGCTTTGTGATTACTGACTTTCAGCTGATTTTCAGCAGTATAATATGCTTACTAATGTAATTGTGCATTTACTCCACATTAAATTAGTGACACTAATATGAATCTTGTGGATTTTCAGAAATATTCAGAAAATATGGTTAATTGAATAACAAGTGTACCTTCTATAAACAATGTACCTACATGTAGAGGTTGACCGATACAGGTTTTTCTATGGCAGATAGAGATATTTAAATTCAGGATCACTGATATTTTTGGCTAATGCAATTTTTTGTTATTATTTTGCCTGTAAGATATTTTGTCATTTTAATTTTTTTGTCCTGTTATGAGAACTTTGCCAAAGATATGACTGTTAAATAGCAACGTTTGTATCATCATAAGTAGTGTGTGATCGTTTTAATGCCAAAATAGATTTTCCTATTAATTATTGTAAGCCCTCTGAATACATTTCAGGAGATAACCTTGCTAGACAGGTATTTTTGAGTTTTAGCACAGCCTTTACAAAGTAAGTAAAGTCAGAAACATGGCGATTGTCACATCAGTAGATACGCTACGGTCTTTATAACATGATGTAGAAAATACATTTAATCAAAAATTACAGTCACCACATTTGCTGTATTATTCTTTGGATAACACAGGGGCATTGTCCTAACTTACGTGAATATTTATTGGATAGCCCTTTTTACATTGCAGGAAAGTATATCCTGTAGAGGACAAGGAAGTTGAAAAAATTGGCTTGCTCAACAGTCTCGACATGAACTCAGCATCTAGTTTTATTACAGGTGACTGCAAGCCATCCTTTATAGAGCTGTCATTGAGCTTCGATGAGTCAAAGGCTGTCTCCTGAGTAAGATTGTGAAAACTGGAAATGGGGTGTAAGTACCTCCATGTGAGATTTAATTAGTGCTATTAAATATTCAATGATCAATAGAATTTGTTTTAGCCGATCAATAGATGGTCAAGTCTGAGAAGGACAATGTGCATGAGCTACTTATTTGCATTTCAAAGCAGGTTGTGTCACGTGGCCTTCATTGGAAATCCATACCATTTTGTTAGGCTGTATTTCATATTTAGCTGCTTTATCCCCTTATCACTGACTGCTATTGATTCCCTTTCCTTTATTTACTGCCTGAAAACTGCTTAAGGTTTAAAGTGTCAAAATGTTTTTTTTTAGGGAAACCGATATACCACCATCTGCCTTACCATGTAGGTCTTCATTTCTCTCCTAGTCTCTCTCACTCACTTTAATTCCCATGTCTGTTCCTCCTTTTTCCCCCCTTCACTCAATGCTCTTCACTCGAGTTGGAAATTAAACTCTGTCATCTTCCCACCCCCTGTACAGATCTCTGCTCACTCGGGTGTGAATCTGCACATTATTCAAATAAATATCTCCGGGTTGTCTGGGGAATACTCTGAGCCACTTCAAAGATGTCCTCCCACCCCCCTCAATGCCTCAATATTGCTTGTTCCCACTGGAGTCCTATTTTGTTTACCTGAACTGGCTCTAGTGGCATGTTTTTTCCTAGCATCTATCAGATGTTCAGGAGCACAATTTAACCAAGTTGAAGTTCATGCATGGGTGGGTCTCACTTAAATGGTAAATTGACAGAATTTAGATAGTGCTTTTCTAGCCATACTGACCACTCAAAGCACTTCACACTATAGCCAAATTCACCCAACTGCACTCACATTCATATACCGATACGCAGATCGGCAGGCAACTTGCGGTTAAATGCCTTCCCAAGGGGCACATCGACATGTGGCTGGGAAACCCACTGAGTCATAGAGTCACCACACTGTGATGTCATTTAGTTTGGTCCAAAATTATTCTTTCTCAGTTCCAGTTCAGTGTTTCTTCCATTTCATGTTTCATTCCTCCTTTGGGTCTGTCTTCCCTGAATTTCACCTTTGTTAAATCACCCAGCTAGTTTTCCAAGCTGGGATACCCAGGGAATCTGCCAATTGGGCAGTGAACAAAACAGAAGCAGGCCATAACCTGGCGTATATATTTCCGAATGATACAATAAAGCCACTCTGAATTTTAAATGCATTTGAATTGTGTATTTATCTTAGGTATAGTTCATATAAATATGTGACTGGATCAACAAAACTGCTTTTACATATAAATCAGCACTTGCATCCTTTAAAGTTTGGTTTTAGGGATAGTCACTGTGCAGATTGCTTTGTTTTCAAAATCTATGAAACAGTCACACAATTATGGAAATTATTTTCAAAATATACCGCAATTATCTATAGTTATTTTTACCAAACCCATAACATATTTATTCTTTGAAATTTCTGATTAAATTGGAATGGTAAATGGACTGAACTTATGTAGCGCTTTTCCAGTCATACAGACCACTCAAAGCGCTTTACACTAGAGCCACATTCACCCAATCGCACTCACTAACACTCACACATTCATACGCCGATACGCAGATCGGTAGGCAACTTGAGGTTAAGTGCCTTGCCCTGGGGAACATCAACATATGGCAGGAGGAAGCTGGAATCGAACCCACAACCTGATTGCAAGACGACTACTCTTCCTACTGAGCCACAGTCGCCTCTAGTCAACCAGTCGCCTCTGATTAAGCTCAGATATGTGAAAAAAATACATGGGAATGACAATTAATCCCATGCAATCTATCATTCTGTAGTAAATGTTACCCTGGATTTTATGGCACTTTACTTTGTTATGAGCTTTATATGGTCTGAACTCTTTAAACAAACACCAAGAAGGCTTGCCTGACCACCCTAATTTTTTGGCTAAACTTTACTGGATGTCTAAATATTGTGCTCCTTTTATTTTAAATTTATAGCAAGGTGAAATAAAGTGTGGCCCCAGCATGCAGCCTCTCCATCTACCTGAGAGCTGCAGTCTCCATCTATCATAAGCCTGTGCATTGACCCCACTGAGGTGAGGAAGTTAACCTTCAGAGACCTGAGGTCTGCATGAAGCACCATCAATGCCATCAGGATACATGGCCTTAGCTTTGCTTCACAGCTGGGGGAAGGAAAGTCTGGATGATCTGAATGAGTGTGTATGTGTGAAAGGATCAGGTTGCACATCTGTATGGGCTTGTGCGAATCTGTCTTCATGCTGTAAATATGAGGGTTATGTGATACATTTATAGCCATGACTGATGCTTTAGAAGTTGCTTGCAATAAACTTAAGACATAAGGAGATACTGTGTTTGAGTTGAAGCAAGCCATTTACTGAACTATACCTATAACTTTTCATTTGACTCTTAGGTTATAAAAAAGCCTAACCCTGTGGGAATCATTTTAATAAATCTTTAATATAATAAACAACATAGGATATATCATGTTGAAGGTAATATAATGAAGTAGATTGATTACTATAATCAACAAGACCTTTTTAAACTTTTCATCATTGGTCCGTCCTTGTATTATGTATGTATTTTATGTATGTATTTTGTATTATGTGTTAAACATATTACAGCTAGACAGGATCAACCTGAGTTGTAAGCAAACTTTGCAACTGATTTGGGCTTTCTGCTGGCCTAAGAAAAAAATTGCATTGCATAATTGTTATTTTTTCACATAATTTTAGATGGTTGGGGAGCCTAACTGGAAATGGGCTGGGTCCCCAAATTCAATTTATGCTAGAGGCTCACAAAATATTAAGCAGGCTAGGTTCATACTGATCAGTCCTAGGATGTTGCTTTGTTTAATTTTTTTATTTATTTGTTTATTTCAGAGCGTATTCTCATTGTTATTCATAATGTTGCTGTCTTGGAAAAAGTAACTGTTTAAATGTCCCAGAGTCAGATATTTGCTGGTCCTAAAATGCAATGTGATGTATCTTGCTGAAAGACATCAGTCATGAATGGCAGTGGTGACCTCAGTTTGTACTAATTATTGTTGATCAAAACCTAAGATAGAGGTACTTAAAATAGTATAACTGAAATACCTTACAATACAAGTACTGGTAATAGTCATTATTAATTAAATGTAAACTCTCATAAACAGCAAACTTGATTTATAAAAGCTTATTTTTGTCAATTAGACAACAAAAGTTAGACTCAGTCAGCCTTTTCAAATGGGTAAATTTAAAATGTTTATGCCATTTAAAATTATTAAATGAAAACATGTAATTGCACAGGCAGCTACATTAACTTAGATTATTACTTGATTTAGAAAACCATGAATATATTATTAAAATGTACACACCTGGACAAAATTGTTGGTACCGCTCGGTTAATGAAAGAAAATCCCACTATGGTCACAGAAATAACTGGAATCTGACAAAGGTAATAATGGATAAAAATTCTATGAAAATGAACAAATGAAAGACAGACGTTGCTTTTCAAACATGCTTCAACAGAATGTTTCAAAAAAATAAACTCATGAAACAGGCCTGGACAAAAATGATGGTACTCGTGAAAATGATGTGACCAAAGGGACATGTTAATTCAAGGTGTGTCCATTAATTAGCATCACAGGTGTCTACATTCTTTTAATCAGTCAGAGGGCCTATATATAGGGATACAGGTAGTCACTGTGCTGTTTAATGACATGGTGTGTACCATACTCAACATGGACCAGAGGAAGCGAATGAAAGAGTTGTCTCAGGAGATTAGAAAGAAAATTATAGACAAACGTGTTAAAGGTAAAAATTATAAGAGCATTTCCAAGCAGCTTCATGTTCCTGTGACTACAGTTGCACATGTTGTTCAAAGATCCATGGAACTGTCTGGGCGTGGTCGCAGGAGGAAAATTGACGAAAAAACAAAGAGACGGATAATACGAACAGTAACAAAAGAGCCCAGAAAAACTTCTAAAGAGATTAAAGGTGAACTTCAAGCTCAAGGAACTTCAGTGTCAGATCGCACCATCCGACATTGTTTGAGGCAAGGTGGACTTAATGGGAGACGACCAAGGAGAACACCATTGTTAAAAACAAATCATAAAAAAGCCAGACTGGAATTTCCCAAACAATGTGTTGACAAGCCACAAAGCTTCTGGGAGACTGTCCTATGGACAGATGAGACAAAAATAAAACATGGAGGAGGCCCTGTTATGTTCTGGGGCTGATTTGTTGCACCTGCCACAGAGTGTCTTGAATCTGTGCAGAGTATAATGAAATCTCAAGACTATCAAGGGATTCTAGAGATAAATGTGCTGCCCAGTGTCAGAAAGCTTGGTCTCAGTCATAGGTCATGAGTCAACAACTACCCATTGTAAACATGCTCATACATGAAACAAAGTTAACAATAATAAAAAAACCAAGACGTGTAGTGAACACCAAAACTTTTACATTGGAAAGACATTGGAAACTGCTTATGGAAAACAGGAACAATCCATGCCTCTTTTATATGCACTGAGATAAACTATTTGGCCTGTCTAGCGAGAAATAGGTTAACCATACCTAAATTCTCCTAATAATTAAGAAATGCTAACAAAGTCTATATACACTATACAATGTCTCTATACTATATGTTTCTCTCCTCATACTTTTACATTTCCTTTGACAGCCTATAGGCTCTAGAGACACATTTCATACTTGACTACAACTTAAAAGCCTATGATCTGCCAGGCACACAGCTACAATGTAGTGGACTGAATGGAAGAAAATTATTGGTTTTAAGGACTCCTGGTGCTCTGGGACCCAGAGTTAGTGGCTGGTGCCTTTAGCCCTGAGACATGGCCATGAACAGGTTATATGAAAGCAATCATTACTTATTTAGACTGTTAAGTATTTAAAGTGAAAATGGTCTTGTGGGACAGACAGTGGTTGACAAAAAATACTTTCCATGTACATTTGGTAAATCCTTACAAGAGATACAAAGTATAGCAAAGTGATAATATTGTAAATGCAAAGTCAGATCTCATTAAAACCAAGTAAGCGCTTCTGCGCTTACATGAAACCATAGACCTGTCTACATCATAACACTCAGTATTATGTCCTATATGTTATATTTTGGGTTATTCTAGTGGTGAATGAGATATATCAAAGCAAACTAAGAACGTTAGCCTTGTACACTCAAATATTTGTAGTATTAACGACAGATTTGTGAGAGACAGCATGTCTCTGGTCATGTGTGGCTATGTTTCTGTGTCCATCTCAGATTTTTTTCAATATTTTTTTTCTTCATCTACATGGAATTAGAAAACCAGTGGAAACTGATCTGTTTTTTATTGTGGTCATTGTCAAACTATTTAAGTAATGTTAATGGGGTAAAACAGTCAACCACTTACATGGGTTGGACAATGAAACTGATACACCTGGTTTTAGACCACAATAATTTATTAGTATGGTGTAGGGCCTCCTTTTGCGGCCAATACAGCGTCAATTTGTCTTGGGAATGACATATACAAATCCTGCACAGTAGTCAGAGGGATTTTAAGCCATTCTTCTTGAAGGATAGTGACCATGTCACTACGTGATACTGGTGGAGGAAAACGTTTCCTGACTCGCTCCTCCAAAACACCCCAAAGTGGCTCAATAATATTTAGATCTGGTGACTGTGCAGGCCATGGGAGATGTTCAACTTCACTTTCATGTTCATCAAACCAATCTTTCACCAGTCTTGCTGTGTGTATTGGTGCATTGTCATCCTGATACACAGCACCACCTTCAGGATACAATGTTTGAACCATTGGATGCACATGGTCCTCAAGAATGGTTCAGTAGTCCATGGCAGTGACACGCCCATCTAGCACAAGAATTGGGCCAAGGGAATGCCATGATACGGCACCCCAAACCATCACTGATCCACCCCCATGCTTCACTCTGGGCATGCAACAGTCTGGGTGGTACGTTTCTTTGGGGCTTCTCCACACTGTAACTCTCCCGGATGTGGGGAAAACAGTAAAGGTGGACTCATCAGAGAACAATACATGTTTCACATTGTCCACAGCCCAAGATTTGCAATCTTTGCACCATTGAAACCGACATTTGGCATTGGCATGAGTGACCAAAGGTTTGGCTACAGCATCCCAGTCGTGTATATTGACCCTGTGGAGCTTCCGACGGACAGTTCTGGTGGAAACAGGAGAGTTGAGGTGCACATTTAATTCCGCCATGATTTAGGCAGCCGTGGTTTTATGTTTTTTGGGTCACAGATGCGCCAGCAAGACGTGCACCAACAATTTGTCCTCTTTTGAACTCTGGTATGTCACCCATAATGTGTGCATTTCAATATTTTGAGCAAAACTGTGCTCTTACTGGTGCAATGTGCAATCAATGAAGACTGGTTACCAGGCTGGTCCAATTTAGCCATGAAACCTCCCACACTAAAATGACAGGTGTTTCAGTTTCATGTGAAGGTGGTGGAACGAGGTCTTTGATGCATTCTTTATTTGGTCATCAAAGGTGAGTTGTTGGTCAAACCTGACACCTAGGTTAGTTACTGAGGGGAAGAGAGCAATGACCTGGCTGTCAAAGGAGAGTTGGGATATTGAGGAGTTGGTGATCTGGTGAGTTGTGCCAACAAGTAGTCCCTCAGTCTTACTACTGTTGAGCTGAAGAAAGCTGCTGTTCATCCAGTCCTTAATCTCCTCAAGACAGGCAGAAACACGTGACAGGGCTACGGAAGGGTGGGGAGCAGTTCTAATGTATAATTGTGTGTCATCAGCATAGCAATGGAATGACAAATTGTGTCTGCTGATGACACGACCAAGTGGAAGCATGTGGGTGACAAAAAGCAGGAGGCCCAAGACTGATCCTTGGGGGACACCACACGTAACAGGGAGGGGTCTGGACTTACATGATTCCAACAAAACATATTCGGTTCTGTCAGAGAGGTATGAAATGAACCACGCTAAGGTGCTGCCTGACAGTCCAGCAGTTTCACGGAGGCGGTCCAGGACAATAGCATGGTCCATTGTGTCAAAAGCAGGTGACAGATGGAAGAGAATGAGGAGTGATGGTGACCCAACATCAGCTGCCATCAGCAAGTCATTTGCCACCCTAAGCAAAGCTGTTTCTGTGCTATGTCCCGAACGAAAACTCGACTGGAATCTTTGAAATAAATTGTTGTTCTTTAGATGGAGTTGGAGCTGGGAGTTGTTTGTTATACATAACATATTTATGCTAAGGGTTACAATATTTAGTCTATTTATTGAAGCAAAGTGGCATATATACAGGGGTTGGACAACATCTCCAAGATCTGCCCACTTCTTTCCCGGTCTGATGCAGAAAAACGTATTCAATGCCTTTGTTTCCTCCAGACTAGATTACTGCAATGGACTTTTTACGGGGATTTCCTCCAAAAACATTGAAAAGTTCCAGTATATTCAGAACAGTGCCACAAGAGTCCTCATGCAAGTACGCAACTATGAGCATATCACACCCATCCTTTACTCCCTCCACTGGCTCCCAGTCTCTTTTTGCATCCAATATAGAATTCTCCTATTCACCCATAGATGCATCAACTGTGATAGTCCATCTTATCTACAGGAAGTAATTCCGCTCCAAACCTCCACCCACACCTTCAGGTCGTCCAGCAGCCGGCTCTTCCAGGTCCCCTCTACCAGGCTCAGAACCATGGGGGGCAGAGTCTTTTGCTCTGCTGCAACCCGGCTCCGGAATATCCTCCCTTCAGCGCTGAGAGAAGTGCAGAGTCTGGATTCTTTTAAAGTTGGACTTAAGACCTTCTTGTTTAGGAAAGCTTTTAAGTGCTAAATACTTATTTCACTCTAATGTTGTTTTTAGTCTTGTGTTTTGATTGTAGCACTCTGAGATTCCTTGGAATGAAAAGTGCATTATAAATAAAATGTATTATTATTATTTTTATTATTATTATTAAAAACAAAAGAACAGAGGCTATAGTCCTTGATGTGGCTTTCCCAGGTTCGAGTCCAAGACCCGGAGAACTTTGTCGAATGTCTCCCCCTCTCTTTGCCCTCTTTCCTGTCTACCTACTGTCGGAAAAATAAAAAAATAAAAGGCCTCTACTGCCACAAAAATAAAATAAAAAAAGAAGATCTCAAATGCTACCTATCAGATTTTGTACACACAAGGGTAAGGAAAGAAAGAACAGTGCAAAGGGTGTGGCTGAGCAACTGAACAGATTGAATGTCTAATGGAAAGGGTTCCTTCAGGCCTGAATAAATTCTTTGGTCTGGTGATCCTCCAGGATGCTGGCCTCCCTGGGAGATTAATGACCACTGGGCTGTAGGATAATAAAGTAGTTTGCCTTGGCAATGTGCTTATGAATTCATCACAGTGTCCACAAGTGGGCTGCCCAAGTACAACATCTATATAAATCCTCCTCACTCTTTTGTCCCGCTGTTACTGATTTATGATTCTGCTACCCCCAAGTGGTTTGGCCTCACTCACCAGATTTCATATTGGCTGACCAGCACGATCTCACCAAAATCCAGGTCACCGCACAAATTGGAAAGAAATAGGAGGTTAATTAGATAATGGGAAGGGAAAGTGCACAAGCGAGTTCCTTTGCCTATTTTAGAACTGACGTGTTATCTTACTCTTTTAGATGTGGTGGTGTTTTCTTACTTTGCCTTAGTTTTGTCGTCATACTGGCAATACATTCAACTCAAGAATTCATTTTCATTTTGAGGAAATCACTTACAAACAAGCAAATATGAAAGTATCCAAGTGTAAGTAGAACAAACTAAAAAACGCTAACAAAGGGGAAATGTTATTTATTTTGGGTTTGCTAAATTCTAAACTGATGTTTCTGCTTAAACATTTCTTCAGTTCTGTAAACTGTTTGGATGTACAGCTAATACATCAATACAGTAGTCCAGAATACTAGTGCGAATAGGTGTTTACACATCAAGATGATTAGATGACAAGAAAGTAGTTAGAAAGTAATTTGTAAATTAAAATAGTGATGTTTTACTACTAAGGTATATCCACACTGAAATTCTGCAGACAGATAATTGCTCTCCAATCTTTGTTTTTTTCAAGAAAACTGTTTTTGGGATTTTAACAACTGATTATTATTGTAATTTTATTTAAATATAAATCATACAATGAAACAAATACACTTTTGTTTCTCTTTTCTAGAAGATATTGAGGAAGAAGTGTCTTCCTTCAGATGTAGGAGGTAAAAAAAGACTTGACGGTGTAGCAGCTGTCACATTTCCTGATGCATGCCAAGCCAGGGAGTTGCCAAAGAAATCAGTGTGTGCGTTTGGCCAGCAATGTGTTTCCCACAAACTGATTTCAATTTTTTGAATAACAAACTATTATATTGGCCAGTTGACTGTAGTAGCTTCCACTTCTTCCATTTATGCTTTGGGTTTCAAGTCAGATATGCACCAAAGTATCAGAATATGGGTTTCACAGCGACTGTGGCTCAGTGAGAAGAGTGGTCATCTTGCAATCAGAGTGTTGTGGGTTTGATTCCAGCTTCCTCCTGCCACATGTTGATGTGCCCGTGGGCAAGGCACTTAACCTCAAATTGCTTACTGATCTGCGCATCGGTGTATGAATGTGTACGTGTTAGCGAGTGCGTCTTGGTGAATGTGGCTCTAGTGTAAAGCGCTTTGAGTGGTCAGTATGACTAGAAAGGCGCTATACAAGTTCAGTCCATTTACCATTTACAGCAGAACCAATGTTTTTGTCACCCGGACAGATGGATGTTAGCCACCAACATTGCAAGTACATTTAGTTCTATTCAGAAACACTGCGATGGAGTTGTTCAAAGCAAAAAGATGTACATACAGCCACGGATGTTGCACCTGTGGGTTTGCAACTTTTATGCAGCTTTAAACCAACACCTTACTGCTGTCAAAATTTTTTTCTGGTCCCGCTGTGTCTGTGCCGAGGCTGCTTGCCTCCCCTCTCCCTCCCACTCCTGTCGTTCTTTGAAACACTAAACCAGTGCTTTGAGATGTTAGTTAATGTTAATGTTTTTTTAATGAATTGGAGCTAAATGAATAAATTAAATTGACCTGAATTGATTTATGAACAGTGACTAGCAAGAAGAGATACAGGGGTTGGACAATGAAACTGAAACACCTGGTTTTAGACCACAATAATTTCTTAGTATGGTGAAGGGCCTCCTTTGGCAGCCAATACAGCGTCAATTCGTCTTGGGAATGACATGTACAAGTCCTGCACAGTGGTCAGAGGGATTTTAAGCCATTCTTCTTGCAGGATAGTGGCCAGGTCACTACGTGATGCTGGTGGAGAAAAACGCTTCCTTACTCGCTCCTCCAAAACACCCCAAAGTGGCTTAATAATATTTAGATCTGGTGACTGTGCAGGCCATGGGAGATGTTCAACTTCACTTTCATGTTCATCAAACCAATCTTTCACCAGTCTTGCTGTGTGTATTGGTGCATTGTCATCCTGATACACAGCACCACCTTCAGGATACAATGTTTGAACCATTGGATGCACATGGTCCTCAAGAATGGTTCGGTAGTCCTTGGCAGTGACGCGCCCATCTAGCACAAGTATTGGGCCAAGGGAATGCCATGATATGGCAGCCCAAACCATCACTGATTCACTCCCATGCTTCACTCTGGGCATGCAACAGTCTGGGTGGTACGTTTCTTTGGGGCTTCTCCACACCGTAACTCTCCCGGATGTGGGGAAAACAGTAAAGGTGGACTCATCAGAGAACAATACATGTTTCACATTGTCCACATCCCAAGATTTGCGCTCCTTGCACCATTGAAACCGACGTTTGGCATTGGCATGAGTGACCAAAGGTTTGGCTATAGTAGCCCGGCCATGTATATTGACCATGTGGAGCTCCCGACGGACAATTCTGGTGGAAACAGGAGAGTTGAGGTGCACATTTAATTCTGCCGTGATTTGGGCTGCCGGGGTTTTATGTTTTTTGGATACAATCCGGGTTAGCACCCGAACATCCCTTTCAGAAAGCTTCCTCTTGATTCCACAGTTAATCCTGTTGGATGTGGTTCGTCCTTCTTGGTGGTATGCTGACATTACCCTGGCTCTTGATACATCACAAAGACTTGCTGTCTCGGTCACAGATGCGCCAGCAAGACGTGCACCAACAATTTGTCCTCTTTTGAACTCTGGTATGTCACCCATAATGTGTGCATTTCAATATTTTGAGCAAAACTAGGCTTTTACCCTGCTAATTGAACCTTCACACTCTGCTCTTACTGGTGCAATTTGCAATCAATGAAGACTGGCTACCAGGCTGGTCCAATTTAGCCATGAAACCTTCCACACTAAAATAACAGGTGTTTCAGTTTCATTGTCCAACCCCTGTAGACTTCAACAAAACTTCATACAATAAAACATCATTGCAGCCTATATGAGTTTAAAACCTCCAGTTAGTATCAGAGTTGTTCAGATATTTAAATCAAAGGCAGAGCATTTTGACACTTTCAGGCTCATAAAGCCTGTGAATTCGATTACAGGTGCTCCATATTGAATACTAGCAAGGCAATTAAAGGAGAGCAATGAAGTAAATTGAGAGGTATTTAGATTAAAATGCATTTAAATGCTTTCAATATTTGCATATAAACAGTTGCGATGTGTTCCTATGCAGTCAGCTGTTGTGTGGCTGATGTTTAACTGATGTTAAATGATGCTGCTGTCACAGAGTTTGCAGCATAACCTGCAAAATGTTATTGATGACTGCAATAAATCAAAATTGGATTATAAGTACTTATGAAGAAGAGTATGTTAGAGTCAAGTCCTCTGAGTATTTAGTGTGATTACCTAGAGCAATCTTCAGCCTGCATCCTTTGCATTAGTTACTGTAAGAGTATGTAAAACTTTTACTCACTCTCATTAAACTCACTTTTAATCTAAACTGTTTTGTAATTATTATTATATATGATCACAGCTCCACAATTGTGTTAGAAAAAAATAAAACAAATCTAAGGAGCATTTTGGACCAAGGGCATTTTTAACAGTCTTCAGTCAGTTTGCACAATTTTGCCTTTTTGCATAAAGTATAAATAACATTTAATATATACACTGAAAAAAAAACCAAAAAAACATTTTTATCCCCAAGACAAACAAAAGCAGATGATATGTGCTTCTACTACATGAAAGCTAGTTTATGAAACCAGACGAAATAACAGGAAATAAAATCAATGTGTGTGTGCTAGAAGATAGAACAGCAAGGGACAGAATATGCTTGCAGTTGACATATTAAAGGCAAATAAACAATGGCTAGTAATTTTGGTTTTCAGATCCACCCGCTTGGTTCCCATGGGCAGTTTGCAAAAGTTTCAGGTTACCATTGATACAATGGTAGCAGCGGGTTGTGGAAATATAGTATCTTAAGCCATTAGGTCATACACAGTTTCTTAGGCTTTGCAATCACCACAGTTAAATACTCCACTAGGAATTTCAAAACCACACTAAACATTTAAATAAATGTCACTTGGCATTTAATTAATCACTACCTTGTGGAGTTGAACATTTAAGTACTTGAAGAAACTTTGTTCAGTTCTGTTTTGCCTTTTCTTTTGCATGAACTTATGGCCATCAAGAGTGATCCCTTGCAGTTTTGTTTTTTTAGAGATTGTGGCTGAAGGGCACTATTTAGTTCAAGTTGGATAAAGAATATTACAACAATTTTAATTTTAAAGTTAAATTAGTAGCAGTCAAATTCTGCCATAAAGTACATAGCTTGCTCTGTTAGAGTCTTCTGACTAGGTAAAGTGGTTTGTTTATGTCTGTGTTTCTGATGGGATTGCTTTTTCTGTATAAAACAAGAGAAGAGAAACCTGCACTAGGTTTTACAACCCTCGTTCATTTTTGGTGTTTGCTGAAGCACGGACTTAGAATCAAGGTACATACTGCGATATGATAATTATGCGATATGGCATAACATTATGGCTTCCGGTCTAGTAGTGCGTTGGACTCCTTTGGCTGCCAAAACAGCCCTATTGACATTTGGACTCCACTAGAATGAGGGCTGTGGTATCCAGCACACCCTTAATTTCCTGGAAGCTATGAGGTGGGGCCTCCATGGATCAAATTTGTTTGTCCTGAACATGCTCAATTGGATTGAGATCTAGAGAGTTTGGTGACCAAAGCAGTACCTCAGACTCATTGGTGTGCTCCTCAAACGGTTCCAAAACTGATCTTGCTTCCTTGCAGGGTGCATTCTTCTTCTGAAAAAGTTTACAACACAAAATCACCAAACAATGAAAGGGTTTACATAGCCTAAAGCAATGCTTAGGTTGGTGATATCTGTTCAGTAACATGAACATGAACAGCAGGATCCAAATTTTCTCAGCAGAGTACAGGTTCTTCTCAAAATATTAGCATATTGTGATAAAGTTTATTATTTTCCATAATGTCATGATGAAAATGTAACATTCGTATATTTTAGATTCATTGCACACTAACTGAAATATTTCAGGTCTTTTATTGTCTTAATACGGATGATTTTGGCATACAGCTCATGAAAACCCAAAATTCCTATCTCACAAAATTAGCATATCATTAAAAGGGTCTCTAAACGAGCTAAGAACCTAATCATCTGAATCAACGAGTTAACTCCAAACACCTGCAAAAGATTCCTGAGGCCTTTAAAACTCCCAGCCTGGTTCATCACTCAAAACCCCAATCATGGGTAAGACTGCCGACCTGACTGCTGTCCAGAAGGCCACTATTGACACCCTCAAGCAAGAGGGTAAGACACAGAAAGAAATTTCTGAACGAATAGGCTGTTCCCAGAGTGCTGTATCAAGGCACCTCAGTGGGAAGTCTGTGGGAAGGAAAAAGTGTGGCAGAAAACGCTGCACAACGAGAAGAGGTGACCGGACCCTGAGGAAGATTGTGGAGAAGGGCCGATTCCAGACCTTGGGGGACCTGCGGAAGCAGTGGACTGAGTCTGGAGTAGAAACATCCAGAGCCACCGTGCACAGGTGTGTGCAGGAAATGAGCTACAGGTGCCGCATTCCCCAGGTCAAGCCCCTTTTGAACCAGAAACAGCGGCAGAAGCGCCTGACCTGGGCTACAGAGAAGCAGCACTGGACTGTTGCTCAGTGGTCCAAAGTACTTTTTTCAGATGAAAGCAAATTCTGTATGTCATTCGGAAATCAAGGTGCCAGAGTCTGGAGGAAGACTGGGGAGAAGGAAATGCCAAAATGCTAGAAGTCCAGTGTCAAGTACCCACAGTCAGTGATGGTCTGGGTTGCTGTGTCAGCTGCTGGTGTTGGTCCACTGTGTTTTATCAAGGGCAGGGTCAATGCAGCTAGCTATCAGGAGATTTTGGAGCACTTCATGCTTCCATCTGCTGAAAAGCTTAATGGAGATGAAGATTTCATTTTTCAGCACGACCTGGCACCTGCTCACAGTGCCAAAACCATTGGTAAATGGTTTACTGACCATGGTATCACTGTGCTCAATTGGCCTGCCAACTCTCCTGACCTGAACCCCATAGAGAATCTGTGGGATATTGTGAAGAGAACGTTGAGAGACTCAAGACCCAACACTCTGGATGAGCTAAAGGCCGCTATCGAAGAATCCTGGGCCTCCATAAGACCTCAGCAGTGCCACAGGCTGATTGCCTCCATGCCACGCCGCATTGAAGCAGTCATTTCTGCAAAAGGATTCCTGACCAAGTATTGAGTGCATAACTGTACATGATTATTTGAAGGTTGACGTTTTTTGTATTGAAAACACTTTTCTTTTATTGGTCGGATGAAATATGCTAATTTTGGGAGATAGGAATTTTGGGTTTTCATGAGCTGTATGCCAAAATCATCCATATTAAGACAATAAAAGACCTGAAATATTTCAGTTAGTGTGCAATGAATCTAAAATATATGAATGTTAAATTTTCATCATGACATTATGGAAAATAATGAACTTCATCACAATATGCTAATATTTTGAGAAGGACCTGTATTTGCCTGTAGCATCACACTGCCTCCACCTTCTGCCCATGATGCATACTGACCCGAGAGTTCTCCAGGTAAGCAACAAACATCAGCCTGCCCATCCATGTGATGTAAAAGAAAATGTGATTTATCAAAGGGACACTTTCTTCCAGTTGCTCTGGAGTCATCTTTTGTTGCTCATTGTTAGTTTTGTGTGGGGGCAGGTAATGGTCTCAATTGGTATCATCACTGGTCTGCAGTTATGCAGCCCCATATGCTGCAAACTGACATTCACTGTGTATTTTAACATCTTTCCATTGGACCAACAATAACATCTTCAGCAATTTGAACTACAGAAGCTTGTCAATTTGGTCAGATCAGAAGGTCCAGCGTTTGCTTTCCATGATTCTTAAAAAGCCTTGCCAGTTTAATAATCCTAATACTGTCATAATGGGATGTGGAACGGAACCGGAATGCAGAAAAATGCTTGGAATCAGCATGGTAAATTTAAGAATCTCTCTTCTTTAGTAGCAAAAATGGTAGAACTTACACGAGTCTCCGAAAACACAAATAACGACATGGAGCAGGAAACAGCAGGGAAGTTAACAGGAGGACCGATCGAAGAACAATGAAAATAACCTAACATATATACTGAGGGAGAAAGGAGCGTGAACCAATGAAAATGGGTGACATGTAATCAGATGAAATATGAAACAGGTGTTGAACAGGGTTATAGAGGAGCTGAGGGGAATAGACTAATGACACATAGGTGAGGTTGACAACAGGGAAGGTAAACAAGAAACTAGACTAATAAACAGAATCTGGGGAAATACTAATCTAAAGGAAAACCAAACACATGAACCCAAAAAATGTAAAAAAAAAAAAAAAAGTAATAAACACACCACTTAACAAAGAAAAGGTAAACAAAACATAACTCCAAAAAAAGCAGAGCATGACATTATCCCACCCCCGAGAAACAAAAAACACAAAGCAGCGAGACCAGTGCGGCCAGAGAGGACCCAGGAAAGAAGGCAAAAAACGAAAAACCAAAAATACCTCACCAGGGCCGGCACAAAAGTTCAGGTGGGTAACTAATTAAAAGTTCATAATGTCCATGATAAGGGAACTGCCGGTCAGGATGCTGGCGACGCATGGGCTGGCGATCAGGAAGCCTGCGATGCAGGAGCCGGCGATTAGGAGGTCTGCGACAAAGGAGTTGACTATCCAGTGGCCTGCGACGAAGGATCTGTCGATCAGGTGGCCTGCGATGAAGGAGTTGCCGATCAGGTGGACTGCAATGAAGGAGCTGGAGTCTGGGTGGCCTGCGACAACTGAGCACAGAGTCCAGCAGTCTACTGCGGATGGTAGAAAACCCTCGGGAAGGACAATCTGGAGGTCAGCCTCGGAGCATGAAGAACCCTCGGGGCCGGCGATCTGGAGGTTGGCCTCGGAGCATGGATGACCCTCGGGACCAGTGATCTGGAGGTCGCCCTCGGAGTGAAGAGGACACTCGAGGTCGTGATCTCGAGGCCTTAACGCCGGCTGGAACTCTGGAATCCCGGGATCCAGCAGGAACTCTGGAAGCCCAGGACCCGGCTGGAACTCCAGAAGTCTAAAGTCAACTTTTAGGTCTAGTCTAAAGCCGACGTTAAGTCAGAAAGCTTGAGGTCTGGTCGAACGTCAAAGTCATTGTCTGTAAGCCTGTAGTCAAGTCGAATGTCTGGCTTGGCGTCAGGCTGGAAGTCAATATTTTTGTAGTTAGGCATGGAATCTTGTGCCACTGATTTATTTGGAGAAAGTGTTTGAGTGGAAACATTTTCATTGGCATTGCAGTGATTAAACCCTGCTGCGATTACAGCGATTAAATTTCTGACCAGCTTGGTGCATGTTTTCATTGGTATTTGGCAATATTTCTTTGGTGATGAGTTCCAGGTCTTCGAGGTTTTGAGGCCTCCTTGCCACCACCCTAACCTTTAGTGCCATCCATAGATTTTCTATGATATTAAAGTCCAGATTCTGGCTAGGTAACTCTAAAACCCACAGAGTACTTCCAGTAATAAGAAGCATGTTGATAATATTAAGAGATTACTTCAAACCTAAATCTACCAGGGGTATGGATACATTTGGTCTTAGCTCTACAGGAGAATGTATGCAAGTTGTTGAAGTGGAAAACCTGACTGAACTGCCATCTAAAGGTTAACCTCTATTTTCTCTTTTTCGTTTGGAGAATATGACCTTGCTGTGAAAAAGGTAAGTGTTGAGTTTGTTAGTATGTATTCATACCTGTGTGTCTAGTAGAAGATCAGTGAACAAAAAATGGCACACTTACCTTGATTGTTTTACAATATAAAAAATAAAAATAATGGGGTGTGACATGTCTTTGCAAGTGTTTGTGTGCCTAGGATTTGAAATGTCATTTATTTTGGGAGGGGTTATGACCCGACACACTCATTCTCCATCCGGCCCCTCTGCCCTGCATCAGACAGCTCTGTGCGGCCCCTTGGGGATTCTGATGCGGCAGAGTGGCTTTTTTTTGTCTCTATTTGTTTGACTTGTTGTTTGACTTGGTGCTTTGTGTGTGCTAACCTGGACATGTGTGCATCTGCGTTGGTATTGATCCCCCCCCCCTTCTGTTCTTACAATGAAGTGGAACTACAGCTCCATTATGAACCGCTTTGCTATTGGTTGGAGGTAATATGAAATTAGCCAGCATGCTGTGAGACTGTCAGTATTGATTTAACCACCCAGATTACTTGTTACAAAAGAATAGAGCTGTCTGTGGCATAATTGAACATGTTAACTCCTTGTCTTATAAAATGTACGTCTGTATTGATTGTTACAGAGGTGGGCTTTGTGATATTCCGTAAGAAAGTAAGTTGTTAACTGTGAAGAGATGCTGATGTTTTAGGTTGTTTTTTTGGGGGGTTTTTCTGAATGTGTCGGCAAATGAGCCGTGTTCCATCAGGTCAATACAGTCTTCTCATATTTTCCTCGATTTGTCATTTCTCTATTTATTTGTTCCTACATTCGCTTTCAACTCATTACAAAGAGAAAAAGTGTCAGGCTTTGGCACTGTCACAGCAGATTTACTGTTATTCATTCAATGATATATTTGTGACCAAGCAGGTGTTTCCAAGGAATGATGATAATCGTTTCAAGATGCCCCTTTGGTCTTATGTATTTTGCTTTAGGAATGATTGGAACATACAAGCCTTGTATAATTGTACTTGCCAGATAGGTGCCAGGGAGAGTAAGACCAAAGGTAACACATGCCTCTGTCCATTAGTTAAGCCTTTTAATAAATAAATAAAAAAAGATAATCCGTTGAATAATTTACATGATCTAAAAGCAGCTAGAACATTCTGTCAATAAAGAGAAACTTATAAGAATACCATGTGTTTATTAGCACAGTACATGGTAAAGTAGAAAGCACAGGCATGTGTGCAGATCCATGTAAAAATCAGATATGCCACGCTCCTCTCCAGATGCAGTTGGCCTTTTATTCTGTGAACCCTAGGCAGCTAATTCACACTGTGTGCGTTTTAAAGGTACCATTAAGGGCACAGACTACATACTTATCATTGGGTAATTAGAAAATAAGACCTAGTCAACAGTAAAAATTGATAGTTTTATGGAGACATATTTCCTGTAATTGTTTATTCAAGAGTTGATCTCAGTGGGAAGTCTTTTATCAGGCATTGTCCAAAGCAGGGTGTGATAAATTGTTTGATGAGCAAATTATGCTGTTGTTCCTAAAACAGACATGCTAGGTATAGTGTTACCCACTCCAACAGGGCGAGAGGTTAATGAAATGCTCTTCCACATGCTGATTTCTTGCACTCCACTCCTGAGTGATAAGTAGCTAACCAACGAAGCCTGTAATTACAATCCTAAAGAAACCAGTCTGATCTGTATATAAATCTCACCATCCAATTACAAGATGTAATAATTCTGCACTCAGGCTGGTAATGAGGTCTAATACCAGTGCATGTGATAATCCCCTCTGGATGTGGGCTTGATCAGATGTTGGCTTTGTAATTAGACTGGCAGAAAATCATTATTTCGTGTTCGTAAAAAAATGAGGTTGCTGGGAAGTTAATTTTCTCTCGATTCTCTTAAACATAGACAAGAATTTAATGATTTAATCACAATTTTTAGCAATTTTGCAATCGATTTGTAATGACTGTCACAACAGAGGCTTTTAGGAAGAGAAGTCTGTAAAAACTGAAGGTGTCATTGATATGGCCTTTCTGTTATCTATATAGTGTAATTCAGAAAATTTTGAAGAATGGATATACAGTTTATGCATTTGAAAATTGTTTTTATTTTTTATTTTTTCCCTTCTCTGTTTTGTAATATATTTTCCAAATATTAAAGTGAGTGGCAAATGAACAGCTTGAACAAGCCCATTGCTTATATTAAAATGTATTTTTTGTCATCACCAAGAACAAACATTTTATTTTAAACTTATAGAAATCAAGATATAGAGTTCCATTAAACAATCTATCACTTGAGAAAATGGCATTCCTGAACTTACTCAGTTTCCTAAAAATAAAAATAAAAAATGGATAACGCATGGCAGTAGAATGTTAGCTTGATGGCTAGCACTTTTGCCTCACTACAACAGGGTCCTGTACTCAAATAGCAGCAAAGGCATTCTTTGTAAAGTTTGCATGTTTTGACTGTGCAATTGCCTGTTATTTCCCACAGTCATTTCCCACAGTTATTTCCCACAGTCAAAACATGTATGCCAGGTTGATTTGTAATTTTGCATGGTTGTCTGTTGTGTGTGTCTTTGTGTAGGCCTTGTGCTGGACTGACAACTTCTCTGGGCTGCCCCCTTCCACATGCCCACTAACTTTGGCACTGGTTCCCACATTATATCACATTATTTCAGAGAAACCAAATTTTATCTGACCACCTGTTTTATGCTGCAATTCTGTTGGCGGATTAGTAGACATAGTTTGTAGTAGCTGTCACACTGTGAGATAGTCATTCTAGATATCTGACCCCATCAGATATTTATCATAGGGTATCTCTGGTCACAAGAGGCTCACAACGGCCATTCATGAACCTGTCTCACAGTGTGACGTAGATTTAAAGCTACAAGCAAAGATTTTACCACACTTTCTTACAGTCCTCGTTTTGACGACCTAAAATTGCACAATGTATACTAGACATGAGATAATAATTCTTTTTAGATGTGTGGTAGGGCATTTAGATCAGCTGAGCAGTTATGGTGGGGCTAAGCTGGTTGGTGTATCTCCCTGGGCTATTGTTGCAGTGGTGGTGATGTGGTGTGTTTGTGTGGTTGTGGGGGCATGGTGGGGGCTTTCTGACCTGGGTGCGTGCAGCCGGCCGGGGACTGCTTGCTGGGTGAGTTTGTTCTGTCTCGGTGTGGGGCCGGGGGCTCCATTTTGAGTTTGGTACTTGGTGGTGTCTGCTCTGTTGTACTTGTGGCCAGAGGCTGAGGTGGCGTCGCGCGGGGTCCTTGCCATGCACTGTATGGTGGAGGGCGGGATGTGGTGGGGGTGTATGAAGCGGGACTGTGTGCGGAGCATGTACTGTGTGGATGTCCCTTCATCGGTTTTTTTCAGCGCAGTAGTCCTGCTGGGGTTCCCATGCTCTCGTGGGCCTTTCGATGTCTGTGACTCAGATCTTCTCTGTGTCTGTCTCAGGTCCTATGGGGCAGGTCTGTGGCTCCTCACACCCGCTACTGCATATTTTTTATGTATAAACCTTATATACACAATTTATTTTTTATATTAAGCTGCAGTTGCCACTAAATACATCTTGTATTTGTTAGCACTGTGGAATTTTCGGTAGCATTTCTGTTGTTATATATGTGCAGGTGTAGAAGCAGTCTTAGGGTGCTCCATCCTTCCTTCTTTCCTCTATTGTTTTCTCCTTTTCTCCCTTTTTCCTTTTTGCCCCACCTCTCTCTTTCTTGCTTCTTTTTTTTCCCTTTTGTTTCCGTCTCCATGTCCATTGCAATTGAAATAATCCCAAAGCAGTTTCTAAAAATTTTTATTTTAATATATATATAAAGCGGAGGTATTAATGTGCCTTCTCAGAACATTGTGGTCCTCTGCAAAGTTTCAAATCTTCATGTAATATCAGTCCTGTGTTGAACACAGAGAGGTCAGCAAGACAATTATCTGCTTCCTTCTGAGCATAATAAAGTTGGTACTTTCAAAAAACAATTTAGCTTGTTCATGTTCAAAATATTTCTGTTTGCTGACGGACTGAAAAAAAACAGTTTACATGCAAAACTACTATGTTAAAACTATTATATTACCCTTTTTTTTCCTCAATCTATTTCATTATTTTCCTCAATTATCATTTTATTCGTGATCTAGTTAGGTCTCTTTTTTAAATAGTATCACTGCTGAGACATTATTTTGGGTTAATAAAACCCACACAAGTCTCTGTTTCCCAAACAAAAACACTTCTGCAAAACACCAAAATGTCTGATTTCAGTTTCTTATCATCTTGGGGTTGGTTTGGAAGCAATCATCTTACACCTACTTCAACAAATTCACTATTGTCTGGACAAAGCAAGCAGCTTCTGAGGATCTTGTTTTTTTCATTTCTCTAGTGCATTTAACATGATTCAATCTAACTCACTATGTAAGAAAATCCAAAGCACAGGTGGATGTCTACACAACTGTCTCGCAAAATAATTACCTGACAAACAGATTGCTTTTTGTGAGGATGAAGGATTGTGTGTCTGACCAAGTGGTCAGTGCTCAGGGACAGGACAGGGGTTTAACTCTAACCATTTGTTTTTGCTCTGTACACCTCAGACTTTCAGTACAAGTCAGATCTTGTCATCTGCCAAACAAATGCTCATGTAAATCTGAGTTTTGGGGAGTTCCACAGGTGTAAGGATTATGATTTTTGATTAATTAATATTTATAAAAAATTATAATTAAAAATCGTAATTCAGGAAAATTATTTCTTAACCAAAAATCATTACTTACGAATAGAAGTCAAAGATGTCCTGGTGTTGTGATTATGGTCTCAAAGCTCTTCATAATTACAATTAGCTATTCTTCATTAATAACTGATAAATTATTAACCAGAACCACAAAATGTCACTGTTTATTCATCCGCTTCACTGAAGGTGGGGGAACTTCTACCTTTTTGTTTTTTGTTTTGACGGATAACTCACTCTTGCACGAAATAAACACGAACGCTTCTCTTAATTATAAATATGAAGATTTATTGAAGCCATATAAATCTGATATACCATTAGTGTTGTTGTAATTATGAATATGAATATATTACTTAATATTTAATGTTAATATGTTAATATTCATTAAAAAATATTTTGGTCTGTTAAGGGTTGTCCTGCGAATACCAGCCTAATAAGGCGGTGGCATTAGGACAACATTGAAAGGGATGAGTCAATCTCTGACATTATTGAACAGCAAAACTCTGCACAAATCTGGAATGAATTCACACAATTTCTTAAAATACAAGAATTTATTAAGAAAAACAAGTCAACTCAAAGTCAAACATATTTCAATCAACAAACTCTTTACCGTGCTAAAACAATCCAACTAAACTACCAAGCAGAGTTAAAGAATAAAGAAGACTAATGGCTATGTATAATATAAACAAGTTGATCAAAGATGGTTGAAAACCATGTCTGAAAGAGTGATGCAACATTACCATGCAATGGTATTTATGTTTTAGAAACAAGGATTATCTTGAAGAATCTGGAAGTGAAGTGAAGTTAGTCTTGGAACTAACTTAGGTAATAATTGGCATACCTTTAAACATCCATTCACAATGCAAGATCAGATAAAATATTTTTTTAATAAAATAATATTTTAAGAATGATTTGCTGAATAAAACCAACCTTCTGGATGACCAATCCTCAACAGTGTTTAATTAGCTGAAATATTATTTTGAATAAGAACCAAATCTTTCTGGAGAAATGGGCTTAATGGTGTTTACTTAGTTTTCAAGTTTGGTAAAATAATATTTAGGGAAATATTATTTTAGTGGATTGAAAACCAACAACCTTTTTGGGTAAATGATGTTTAGCAGGCAAGCACGTGTTCTTAGCTGTTAGCAGTTAAAGCTAACAAAAGAGGCTTATAGCTTATCATCAGAATCACACATTTACCTTTAAAATACATCTAATAAACAGATTTTTTCTTAATTCCAAATTCCTCAAGATAAACCTAATTTTCTTCTATAAATAACACTTAATGGTAATACTGCATAATTTTATTGGTTATGGTTTTCAACCATTTTTTAATTATGCCCTTTTTCATTCATTTGCATATAGTTCATTAGTTTTCTTTATTCCTTCATGTTGCCTGGTAGATTAGTAAAGAGTTTAAGTGAAACATGTTAAACTTGGATTTGAATTGTTTTTCTTAATAAATTCTTATATTTTAAGAAGTTGCTGTAAATTTATTACACATTTGTGCAGAGTTTGCTGTCCAATAATGCCAGTGCTCGAATCAGTCTTTCATCCATTGTCCCAATACCACCGCTATATTGGGCTGGTATTCCCAGGACAATACCAGACAGACTGAATGGTTATTTAATTAAATATGAACTAATATAAGCATCCTGGTTGCACAACACACACCATTTCCATCATAAGAGAAGTGGAGGCATTGGATGAGTACAAATATATGGTTGCTCACTTACACAACAGACTGAAACAGTAGTTCTGTCAAGGGGAAATGCAGAGTCGTTGACCTAAACAGCTAAATGAACTGATCAAAAGGCTGGCTTTGTTTCAGGGATTGTTTTGACAGCTCTAATGCTCATTGTGAAAAGAGGGATGCTTGATAAACTGGATATAATTGACAACCCCGAACATCCTTCCCACAACACAATAATTTAACAACTCACTTTCTTCAGTCAGGAGATTCTTGATCTATGCAACACAAACCACTACAGGGTATCCTTTCTGCCCACAGCTTTAGCAATCTATGACGAATCTATGAAGAAATTTGAAATAACAAGACAACTAGTTTCTCTTTGGCATTAAAAAAAATAATTAGAACATTTATTATAAGGGAAAAACATCATTGCTAACCGTTCTTTCTGTGAAAATAGTGAAATATTATTGCAGCTGCTAACCTGCAGATTTTACAAGTTACTATCCTGACACAAATTGCTACAATATCTATTCTTTGTGTTATGATCCTTGGCTGTTAGGTCATGGTATTCATTTGTGTTTGTATTCTCACCATTTTCCTTTGCTCATTTATACCTACTGTTCTTGCCATATTCAGTGTTCAAGCTGTTCTGCTCCACTCATGTTAATTAGTCTCCTTCCCTCAGCTTCTCTGCTTTTTTTGTCCTAGCTGCATCTTATTTCTGCTTATTAGCCCATCTGGTTTCTTTGTCATCTTTGCTCCTTACCTCAGTATTTAAGCCCATGACTTCTTTATGTTCAATGCTGGATTCTTCCATTTGACTTCCTGGATAATTGTCACTTCATCAGTCTGCCTTTTCCATGTTCATGCTCCAAGTCCTGTTTTTCTTGAGCAATACATTCTGAAAAGTTTCTATTTAATTTTTTCTTTTTTTTTGTTGAAAGTTCATATATGGGTCCTTCCTTAAGACTACCATGACACTTTGTCTCTCCATGTGTCTCCATTTGTACCTACTTTTTCTGTTTTCTGTGCTTTGAGTACAGTATTGCATTTTTGCAGGACTGCCGATAGTTGAAGATGAAGTGCACCATAACTAGAAAACTGTGGGAAAATTACCTATATCTCTTTTGTATACTACCACATCTCACTTTACTGTTGTCAGTCAAGGCTTGAAAAACATCTCTAAAATGTTTCCACTGTAAACACACCTTCTGTTGCTGCAGTCTCATCCTGTGAGATACCATCTATTCAATCATTTGAAGTTATATAGTTTATTGGAGCATTCACTATGCATTAGATTAAGAGATTCCTCTGGCCATATTCTTGGCTCATCTCTCCTTTATTCCCCTGGCCATTGGTGCTGAATACTTCATCGATAGGGATTTGACTGTACTCAGCTAAGCCAATTTCTATAACTGATACTGTCTGAAGTCTCCCCCAAAATGCCAGGCATTCAAAAACTGCCTACTGTTTTCATCAATTATGTTAAAGTAAAAAACAAAAACAAAATCATGGTTGCATCAGTAGTTTCTTGCTAATCCTACCTGGATTAAAGAGCTGTATACAGTTTCTGTGGAGGAATAAGCGCCATAAAACACTGCAGATAAAACATTGGCAACTTTGCCGTCACCCGAAATTCTAAATCTAAGTATGTGCTCTCAAAAGAGTTAAGTATTTAGGTGTGGTACAATATTATACATAACGCTTAACTACCATACTGTATAAATAAAATTTTATGTAGCATGAGACACCCCAGATGAAAGAGAAAAAAATCATCACTCATTTTACAGAGAATGTTATTGATAGATATTTCGTAATTTTGTTAAACGTAACTAAGATAAGGTCTTGGTTATATCTCCTAAAATATGTATTATTGTGCAAAGTTTTCAAAGTAGGGGTAGATTTTAGTCTGGCTTTATGGCTAGCTTTCATTGAAGTTACCTAGTCGTATGCCTTCAGTTTCCCCTCCTTCTCTTTAAGATGCTTGACTCCAGCTTTGGACCAATGGGCCTTTGGACCTCTGAGTCTTCCACTTCTGTGCAGTGGATAGAAAAAGAGGGAGCTGCTTTACCCACGCCTACCCACTCTCGACCTCAGTCTTCCTCTACACATACACCCACCTGCTCAACACCACAGAAAGGCTTTCAAGTGCTCTTTGAATGGAAAAAAAAGCAGAAAGAGAAGAAATCAGAGACTGTGTTCAGCGAGATGCTCAATAGAATGGCAGAAGCCTCTTGTTCCCATGACACCAATCGCCTAGACTCTACCCTGTGTTTGAGTTTTTTTACTTTATTTCACTTTTTCCCCCTGTTTCTTCTTATTGCTTATTCCTTTTCTGTTTGGCTGCATATTCAATATTGTTTTTCTTTAAGAATATGACTAAATAAATGTTTAATAGCAGTAACTGGATAGGCGTCAACACTTTGGTTTATGCTTTATATCATGAATGTATTACCTTATTTCTGTATATAATAGGAAAATCCTAGCTGCCACATTTACCTCCTCAAATGCAAAATAATAATCATCTTTATTGGTCATTGCACCTGTGCATTACAATGAAATTTGTCCTCTGCATTTAACCCATCCCTTACAGGGAGCAGTGGGCTGCCATTGTGCGGCGCCCGGCGATAATTTGCCACAGATGTCCCTGAAGGCTGGTTTGCCACATTGCTGGCACTTGTCCAGGCTTTGACTTGAGGAGAGGCAGGTACATCCCAATTGCCCAATAGCAAAGAAACACATGAGGGCATCATACACTCTTACTATCAATTTAGGAATTTACAGACGTGCATGTTTTTGAAGTGTGGGTGCATCCCACGTTACTGCACAGGGACAAACACACAGTCTCCACAATTTGGAATATATGTAATTGACTTGGAATCTGTCTGTAGAATTGGTTTGAAATGACTATTTTTTTAAGTGCCTTGAGATGACATGTTCTGAGTTGGTACTATATAAATAAAATAAATTGAACTGAATTAAATCGGAAAGGTTTGACAGGCACTTTAGTAATGCCTAGCTTATTGCTTCGACGTGGCAGTATTAAACACCTCATCTCTTCTGTTGCTCTTGTCATTTTTGTCTTGCACAGTCAGGTATGAGTTGAAGGTTACATTATCTTAAATAAAGTCCACTGAAAAAATCTTATAAGACTTACAAACATAGCAAAAACAAAAAGCTTCAAATCGTTCTGTTTTTTTATTTTTTTTCCGTCTTTTTTTACTGAAAAGAAGATGATTAATAAAAAATAAATTTTTAGCCCAGTCTCACCTAAAAGACACTTTTACATGTGAGGTCAAGCATTCAGATAAACAAACTAGACATTACCAACCTAGCAAGATTGGAGACTCCTTGTGTTTTAAGATTTCAGGCTGCCACTGGAATGGGCAAGAGTTTGTGTTGACTAAATCTGTGGTGTAAAGATCCTATATGAAGTGACTTAAAAAGAAAATTCTACAGGTTACGTTTGCTTTATTAAATATACATATGAAAAAGGGTGATATTCAGTTTACAAGTTGCAAGCTCTTATTTTCAGTAAGCATTTCTTTTTTTGTTTTTTGCATCGCACAGACTCATGTTATGTCACAGTTGATGTACTTGAGTATGGATGACATTTTGTAAGACCATGTGAGAAAGTTCACTGTCAGGTCTTATTTCTGTCCTTTCATTGTTGAGACTCATAGACTGTATTTGGGAACTCTATGATTTGAAAACATAAGCCTTAGGCTTCTATTCCACACAGTCTCTGAACTCCCCACATACTCTGTGATACAGAGACACAATAAAGCTCTTCCCTGTAGCTCTCCTCTTATCTTTGACTGCTTTAAACTATCTTAGAGAAAGAGAACAGGGTTGGGTTTGAATTAATCTTTTTCTTTTGTTCATTTATGAAACATATGCTTACTGAAACTAATTAAAGACTTGTACATGGAAGATAATAGCGTTGCACCAATTCCTTTGTACCCAGCACTGAGGCTGCGTTTCTACAGTGTAAATGTACTGTAAGGATTGTTTTAGCCAACATTAGAACTCCATTACAAACCCGTAAAGTCTGGTAATGATGGCCCATGCCCATAGAAAGGAAGGGACACTAGGGCATAAGATAAAACAAATTAAAAATAAAAATCGTACAGAAATTTCAAGAGAAAGTAACAACTAATTGCATTTTTCTGTTTCCTGAAAGGGTTACATTCTGTTTTTTGTATAGACAATGCAGCTCCTAACTGTAAATGTATGTCCCAGCTAAAGTCTGGTGCACGGCCTATAACTTGCTTTTGCTGTTTAGACCAGATCTGCAGTGGGTGAGGAATGATAAATTGAGGTATACCTTTGTGTTTAATTTCCATTCAACTCAGATGACTGAATGAATGAATGAAATGAATATTTACTTTATCCAGCTATAATCAGCATTGATGTTAACACAATAATTGCAAGCACTTGCTTTTTTACATTGTAATATACAACTAATAAGCAAAACCTTCTGGCCTCTAAAATTGACTTCAACAAGTTGCAAACAAAAGGAGATAAAATCTGGCAAATGAATGTTTTGTGATTAAAGTTGGTTAAAGCGTAGCTTTGTGTTGTTAAGATATCAGAAGAACTCGTTCTACTCAGTGAAAATATTACTGCTCCCAGATGAGCTCAGAGTTCCCTAAGTAATTTTTTTCTCTGAATTGTAGAGGTCTGTCAGAGACAAGAAACCCTTCTGTTTTACAGTTTTTTTCTTTCTTCCGAGTTCTTATGTATGATGTCTGTAGTCTTTCATCTGCAAAGCCATTTGGTGGAAAAAGTAGGAGCCACTCAGCAGCAGGTCTGTCATATATGCACAGACATAAAGATATGCTTACAGTACAGAAAATCATTTCTCTATTATTGGTCCTCGGTTTACCATGGGGGATATGCCAGAGATTGGGTGGCATATGCTGTAGCCCCTGGCATCTTCGTGACAGAGCACTTACCATAGAAACAGCCGGCCAAGGGTTGGTTAGAGGCCAGCCAGAGGCTGTGTCCTGAGGCAATGCTGGTGGGTTGAGATGGACAGCAGGATGGCGATTGCCTCTCTAACTTAGCTAATGTTCCTTTATTGACCTAAAAGCATTTTAGACAGCACAGGCAAAACATCATTAGGGACGTATGCCTTTCTGTGTTCATGCTGCAGAACTTTAGGTTGTTACTTATTTATATATTTTGACGTTACATAAAATTGCAAAGGGTGCAAAAGTGGATTGAAAATAAAAATAATTAACTTGCAAACTTGTTTAAACATAGGTTTATTATTGTTGACCCGAGCGACAGATGGTGCATGGATGACACGGATGACAGGTATTTTAATTTATTGTTTGTTTGCCCAGGAATCTTTACCAAATTTATAAACATGTATGTAAAAACACTGACTACTGTTTTTGTGGTTATCTGTGCACAACTTTAATTATGCTTGATGTTTAGTCAATAAATATTTAAATTAGTGCAGAATGGTGGATGGTGGATACTGTTCCACAGTTGCAAAGCTTAGCAGCAGTATGCTGCTCTGTACCATGTTCACTCCAAAGACAGTGAACCAAAACTGGTGTTAGCTGCCTTGGACTTAGAGATGGATCTTACTTTGTTCTTGTTAGTGACATTGAGTGGGCAACATTCCACAGCAAGGAAGAAAGATAATAAGTGTGTCTGATTTTTGGCTGGGCAGTTTCAAGACATGTAGGTGTGAGGCTGTCTTCATTAGGGCCTAGTTAGACCTTGTTTTACCTTTCTGACTGACAGGGACTGCTTGTGAGGGGCTCCATTAGACTGCAGCAGTCTCTATGGCTGGCCTGTTTACTGAAGGACCCTCTTTCTGTTTGCACAACTCTGTCTCTCTTTCTTCCACTTATCATGTCTGACCAGGAAAGCCCCAGGAGCCTCCTTAACCCTCCATGCTTGAAAGCCCAGTCACTGACATAGTGATGCTAAACTTCCCAACAACGAATATCCTTCTTTAATCATCACCGCTTACTTGTGGTTCATTTTTAATCAGTTCACTTTATTTTAAGTCTGTCGGTGAAAATTGCTCTTATTTTTCTTCAAAGTTCTAGTACACTCCCTGTGCATATTCAGAAATTTCTAGAAAGAATAATTGTTTTTATATTAATGTACTGAAAAAGCATATTAACCCAGTAAAGGAGAGAAAGCGGGAGTGAAAAGTAGTATCTGACATGCCAGTTTCAAAAGTGGCATGCCAGTAATAAAAGTGGTGTACCAGTTTTAAAAGTGGCAGGCCAGTTTCATCAAATGCCCTACATAAGCGCTAAATGTCGTATTTTGGATTTATTGAAAATATATTATATGCAGTTATGAAAATGAATACATGTATGTGGTTGTAACATAGTTCGCATGTCTGTTACAGAGAAAACAGTAAACATTCATATCACCAAATCTTTGCCGTGGTTGTGTTTTCTTTGACTGTGACTGAGTGTTCTGAAAGCAGCAGCATGTTATCAATATTACAGTAAGCAGTTGTTAGTGGGTGATCTGCCAAGCATTAGCCTAGCCACATCTAGTCTGACTTAATCTAATGCAGAGCTCTCCTTCTTCTTCTTTGGTTGAAAACAACAGATGCTACCGCCACCTATTGTACATGTCAGTGAAACTATAATTTTCATACATTTAAAGTGGTGGTTTTCTGTCTTTAACGACAATGGCTTTTTTAATGTATTGCTTGTTTTTGGTTCAAATTTGATTTCAAATGTATGAAAAAATGATAAAAAAATTAAAAGCCACTTTTGAAACTGGTATGCCACTTTTAAAAGTGGCAAATGCCACTTTTAAAAGTGGCATGCCAGATATCACTTTTTGCTCCAAGTGCTGCTGGAGAAAAGAGAGCCATAATACATTTCTCTGGTACTGTAAGATTTTGCTATCAGTTTGGGTTTAGTTTGTTGATTGGAAAACTGTTACTCTAATGCAGAGGTGTCAAACTTCAGTACATACAGGCCAGTGCCGTGCAGGTTTTAGATGCGTCTTGGCTCCAACATAGTTGGTTCAAATAGCTAAATAACATCCTCACCATAACACCTAGGTTTGCAGATGCCTTTTAATGAAGAATTAGTTTTATTCAGGTTTGTTGAACATCAGTGTAACATCTAAATCATCCTGGCCCTTGAGAACTGACTTTGGAAACCACCGCTCTAGTGTGATACTTTTGACACAGCTACAGCCTGTTGTTAATTAGACTCACCTGTTTAACATCCCTTAAACATTGCCCCAGTAAACAGGCAAATGGTTTTCATTCACTCCTCGTCAGTTTCTTCTTTTACACTTATAACTTTACTCAGGAATCCCAGTATTTCGTCCCTGGCCCATCATCAATTTTGGTTCTTTTGTCTCCAGGGCCCGTTTTAGAAAGCAGGGTTGGTGAGAAGTCAGAGTAAATTAGGGGAAGTATGTGCATACCCAGAGTTTTTGATTTCAAAATGACAGGTAGCCGTTGCCCTGAGTCAAGTTACCCCTGCAACTTACTCTGTGAACCGACCTGCTCGCTCGCAGGGTTTATTGAACCAACCTTGGGTTTGGTCTACTTTTTAGCTGAGACCTGGCACAAGGAAAGTGTCACAAACAGTGTGATCTTTTCTGGAGGAGCCTGCAGAAGTTGTAATGCAAATTCTCCTCAGAAATCTCTGTAAGGAGGGGATGATTATGCCCCAATTAGACATCTTATTATTTTCTGCGGGTGACTTGGACCTTTTATAAGTAGCTTTGCAATCTGAAAAACTGTGGGCATCCCTGCTGTACAGTTTTGTGGTGTTCCCAAGTCACACCCCACATGACTAATAAAGAAAAAATGTAATCAGGGAAATCAATAATTTTGTCATTATTGCATTTTGATAGTCATGCTTTATCTATTCATATATTTCTTGGTTTCCAGACATCATTGGCTGCATACGTGACAGTTACATTCACTGCTCCTTCACTAAATAAAGGAGATTATGTTTTATTTTATTTATTTTTTTGTTTTATATTATATTACGTTAACATCCCTGAGGACTTATCCTGGACAGTAAATGCAGACACTGTGGTCACAAAAGCTCGACGGAGGCTCTACGTCCTGAGAAGGCTGAGGAAGTTTGATATGAACATCAGCATCCTCACAAACGTCTACAGCTGCACTATTGAGAGCCTGCTGACGGGCTGTATCACAGTGTGTATGGGAACTGCACCCATCAGAGACAGAAAACACTACAGAGGGTGGTGTGAACAGCAGAGGTTATCACTGGCAGCAGCCCCCCCCATCCAGGACATTTACCACAGCAGACTACTAAACTCTGGTCAATAATACTGCACCAAACCCACACCAAACCATTTTTGTGACACTTTATGAGCTATTGCTGCTGCACCATGTGTTCTTTTTTTTCATTGCACACCATTAGTACTTTTGTTTTTATAGTGAGTTGAACAGTTCTTCTTATCACAAGAATTTCATGGAATTGTTGACTGTGTGTTAACCTGGATATGACAATTAAACCAATACAATATTGCACAGTTTTTGATGCTGTCACCAATATCACCTGACTATGCTACACTTCTAATTTAATTAATCCGAGTATGCCTTTTGATGACCACAGAGTATGTTCAAAAATAAAATCAATATATATATATAATTATACTGGGTTTTATTCTGCATGCTTCCATTGCCTTTTGCTTTGTTGCTGATACACCCAAATTTCCCCACAATGAAAGATTTTATTTTTTATTCTGTATAAAATACACTTAATCAACAAAAATGTATTTGGCATAACAGCTAATTGTGGTTTTGTACAAACTACCACTTGGTCTGGGTCTGTCGGTCTTTCTGTCTGTCTAAAGGCAGACAAATATATGTTAATTTCAGTTGCATGTCTACTCTCTTCATATTAAGTCATAAGCCAACCTTTAACTTCTTACACATCATGAATTGCATATCTTGAATATAGCCAGTCAATGCTGTTTAACTGAGTTGGTAAAGGTTAAACATAACAATAGCTTATAACTGGACCGGACCTGGCCTGATTTAACTGGATGTTTATATTTTATATTGATTTGTTACCACATCCTTTTTGTGCCTGCTGGGTTGCACCTAGACACACATTTATTGCGCACATTCATACACAGTCTATGTTTTATGTTTGTTTCTTTTATGTTGAATAAGTGTGGAATTGAGGATACAATTCTCGTTCAATTCACACCCACGCATTGATGTGTCTCTTCCATGCCAACTTTTGCTATTTTGCAGCAGCAACATTTACTTATTTATTATTTTTTAAATATGTGCTGATTTTCTCCATATGCTGTCATTAATATTTCTAATTAGCGAGAAATGCGCACTTCAAACTTCTTATTTTCTGCCATTACCAAGGTGAACCAGGTTTTCTGCCATTCATTGATTAGGGCTTCTTATTTACTCATGCACATGTTTAACTCTGGGTGACTTTAACTCAGAGTTGAGAAACCCAAGTGTTACCCTGTGAAACCCTGAGTATGATAGTGTGGAGTAGGTCTACTCAGGGTATGTGCTTTCTACTCGGAGCTTGTTATCTCCGCTTCCTGAAACGGAGCCCAGATGGACTTAACATCTTAGTTATTACTGTAAATGGCACTGCACACCCAAAACAGGCTTCCAGTCTGTCAGAAACAGTGCCCAGACACAAAAGGCAGGGAACCATACATGCACACTCTCACGCCTAAGAGGAATCGCCACCGGCAAACCTTGAGTTACTGGTCCTGGTATCCTTATTGTGACATTATTCAGATAAAATATTTAAGGTAATCCACGAAACGTTGCTTCCAATGGTGAGGGGGAGTGTGTAGGAAGCTATGGATAAAAGTAGTGCTGTAGTCTAAAAATCTAAGACAGTAAAGTTTTTGATTAAACTTGGCCTTTTAATTTAGCAATGACTGATTCTTTATGCTGTGGTGTCAGTCACTAAGTGTCCATCAAACCAAATGAATCAATAAGTACCACATTAGTCGTTCTCATTGTTTGCCAGAGAGATGTGTCCTTTGGAATAAACCAAAACCATACATTCCCTTTTTTGTCTTTACCTGTCAAGTAACATAGAGGCAACAGGGAGTCAGCTTCTCCCTATCGTACTCAACAGCTCAGCCAGCCAGCAGGAGTCACACTGACAGCTTTTTCCACTTAAAAGGTTTATGATTAATCATGTTGATGCGATTACAAACACTCTGAGTAGTTTGTTGTGTGTTGTGGTGTCTCTTTAATAGAGTTACTAATTTTTTTCCAGTTTTCCAATCGCTGTACTTTGCAAAGCAAACCTTTTACAAATGAGAACACTATTACACTATTGCATATATGAAAGACTCTTGTCTGAAACAGTTAGTGCCTTATTTATTTTTTCAAATAAAAATTTAGAATAGCTTGATTTATTACCTAGAAGTAATATTATTGTTTTATAATCAATAATCGTGGTAAAATAATGCGTTACAAAGTCAAGAGTTAGAGATCAAATAATCTAGTGATTGTCACATTCTGCGGCTGAAGTGGACCAAAGTGCAGACAAGAGCTGGGCAGCAGCATGTTATAGGAAGACTTCATCTTTATTCAAAAGATTATCCAAAAACGTAGCAAAAAGCGTAGCATAAGTTACTGCAGGAATTGACATGAGTTGAGCCCAAAACTTACATGATTTTCTTGAGCAGGAGCATAGCACAAACTGAACATAATCAGGTTAGCGAACGAGAGGAACCAGCGAAGAACAATGAAACTAGAACAATTAATATACAGAGGGTAACAAAGGGCAGGTAATCAAACGAACTAGGAATAGGTGTGACATGGAAGCAGGGAGGCTAAAGGAACAAGTGAAACTAATACAAAGACTAAAGCATGGGAGAAGGGACTAATAAACAATACAGAGAGCAGAGCTAAGCAAAAGTATAGACAAAGATAAATAACCAAATGAAGCATAAGAATCAGGAATAACCATGAACTAAAGGAAACTGAGAAACTGGAGGTAACAGAAGAAAAACAACCTAAGATCTAAGAAACTGGCAAAATATGAATTAACAAAAGTACCCATAAAGAAACCCTAACCACAAAAGTAAACAAACCTAAACCAACACTAACAGAACAAACTGGGAAAGAAGCAGAGAAGGCAAGGACTAGAATAAATGTAAACATAAACAATAACTAAAGCTAACCTATAAGGAGGAACTGGAACAATACCGAGGGACTGAACTAAGAAAGAACTACAAATAAAACGAGAAACGAATACCGAGCAAACAACCACAGAAGGGGAACCAAAAGACAAGAGGAACAGGAAAAATAAAATAATAAACTAGAAGAGTGCAAAGAGAACAAATACCTAACCATAAATAAAACAGAGATACTAAACAGGAAACTAAACTAGAGAACCCAAGGAAGCCAAAGAACTATAATAATAATAATAATCATCATAAGAAAACCATACAAAGTAATAAGAAAGCAACCACAAAAGAAACTAAGAGAGAGGGGAGAGAAAACAAACACTAGTGTTGGAATAATTGAATATAGATTTATCTTATATATTTTCCTTTTCTCTAACTTGACTATTTGATCTTTATAACCTTTCAAGGATGTGATGAGTTTGTCTGCAGGCAAGGATCAAAGGTGGAGCTGGAGAGGAAGCAGTCACAGTTGAGGAGGGCATAAAGATGAAGGCTGATTGCACTGAACAGATGACAACTAATTTTAAGGATGGGGGAGACTGTGGAAGTGTGTTGTTACAAGATAATGGTGTTTATGACCCGTTTACGATGCAGCTGAGAGCAACATTCATTGTAAATAGGGAACCCCTAAAGATAATAAAAAGCGAGGAGCGGACAGATGGTTTTCAGAGCGGTAGGAGATTTGTAACTGAAAACACATCTCTGTCTGTTGTCCTCGCTGCAAGTGAAATAACTAATTCTTTGTCTTTCTCTTCTTTTTGTGAAGTTATAAGTATTTTAGGTTGTTTAAACCTGACATTAATTTGGTCCTTCGAGCCAGATTCCAATTACGCCTGAGGATTCCAGCGGGTTGGTGGACTCCAGTAAAGACCGTGCGCACGGCAGGCTTCATCAGGGAGACTCACAGACCCTTTCCGGGACTGGATCTCGGCCCGCCCGCTGGGGTCTGACGGCTGACGGAACTCTGAGAGAGAGGGGAAGGCAAAGTGGTGAGTTGAGTTGGGATTAAAAAAGTGTGACGAATGACTGAGTCGGTCGTTGCGTGAAATAATACCCTGTGAATCCTAGGCCCTAACAGGTAAAAGTAGGATGGCGGAGTCCTGAAAAAGCATTAAGAAGTAATACAAAAAATTCCGTGTTTAGGGGACGGCGGAGTCCTCTTAAGTATTAAGAAGTAATACTGAAATTCCGTGTTTTCAGGACGGCGGAGTCCGTGTTTAAGTATTTAAACAAAAATATTAAGAACATTCCGCGTTTAAAAATGTGTGCATGTGAGAAATGAATGGAGGATTTAAACCACTAGGTTTTGCCTCATACCAAAGCAGTAGGATTGAAAGTGACTAACTTTTGTGGATGCAAAGGCAAGAATTCTCTACTCGAAAGAGTTGAAGTGAGAATTGCCACAAAAGGAGATTTTTCTGTCACCCTACTGAGCAGAATAATCCAGCATTTAGAATACCCTAGGTTTTTATATACTGGACCAAGTTTAAAAAAAAAAAAAAAAAATGGGAAAAGGGGTGAAAATGAATTACAATGCAAAGATTGGAAATTTATAGAAGCACAGGATCAAAATTAAAATATTAAAATTAAAATATTTAGATAAATGGATAACCACATATCATTATGATGATTGTTTAAACTCTAAAAAATTTGTTAATCTACAGGATGCAATAATTAAAAGTACATTAAAAGTACACGTGATTTCAGAAAAATAGACAAAGAAGGTTATGAGGATGTAGATTATTGGTTAAAAGTAACTAAAAAGAGAGAGATGTGATGCAGGAGATAAGAATGGATGTTTTTGTGGAAAGCAGAAAAGGTCAGAGGGCTAAGAAGTAATTTTTGATGGACTTGCAAAGTAGAACAGCAGGACAAAAGAAAGGGAGTAAAAAGAGTAGGTGGAAAGTTTTTGTTTTTGTACAAAAGATCTGATGAGGTTTGACAGGATTGGATGGGCTAAAATGAGTCCCTTTGGTAAATAAATCCATCCCCACCATGGCTGTACCTCATGTATGTTTTATTTGTGTTTATTTTTTTATTATTGTTTTGAGACACTGAAGGCTGTTGATACAGCTTGTCACGGAGGTTCATGGCATGACACGGTTGTTTCTGTGTAACCTTAGAAAATATTTTACTCTTTTTAACAGCAGAACAAACAGAGTGAGGGGATTAATCGATAGGCTTACAGTTAGATACAGATGCAGAGCTGACTACGCAGAAATAGCCAGAGTGAAACAAAAAGAGGAAGAACCTTTTGAATAATATAGGATTAGACTGATAAAAGTGTTTAAAATACATAGTGGTCTACAAGAAGGTGAAAACAAACAAGGAGCTTATCGACAGCAGTTAAAAAAAGAAAATGCACTACATGCTGGTTCCAGGGATGCAATTAATACCTGGGTAAGGAGACATTTTATAGGGTTCCCCACGGCAAATCTAGAAGACTATGTTAATCATGCCCTCCATGCAGAAAAAGTAATGAAGGATAAAAAATAAGAAAACTGAAAAAGATAGCCAGCACCTTTTTCAGCAAGAAGAAGAACATATTTATTATTAAAACAACAGAGGAAGAGGAGGATTTAGAGGCAGAGGACAAAATTGCAGGGTGTTGGTGTTGTGGGAAAGAAGGACATCTGATCAGAGACTGTCCTGAGAGGAGAAATAATGATTCAGCATGACTAGGACAGAAAACAAGTGAAATTGTTCCTAGTACCTCAGATGCTGATAAAAACAAAAACAAAACAAAAAACACAGGGGGAGGATGTCCTCCTAAATTTGTAGGACCTTCTCTCCATAGATAGCATTAAACCTGAAGTTACCTTACTGTTGAATGGAAAATCAATTACTTTTCTTTGTGATACCGAAGCATGCAGGACCACCTGTAGAGAAACAATCCCAAATTCCAGACTTAGTGATCAGCAAATAACAGTAAGGTCAGCTAGTGGGAAATTGACACGAGTCTGTGAGTCTGAACCAGTTTGGATAAGAGATCCCAATGGACAGTCATGTCAGCTATCTATAATTCTATCTGCCATGTTTATTCCTTCATGTGTGTATGTGATGTTTGGGGCCTCTAGCACCTTACTCAGCCTCTGTTGTCTCAATGGTGAGAGTGTGAAAGCCTGAGAGTTCACAAAGGCCACCACACCATGTGATGTCAATATGTTAAGAGGATGTCCCATCACTACATGAGCTGTTTTTTGAATTATTTTAGCCATCCCTGCTGCGTGTCGGGTGCACTCATGGTGTCTTTGTTCCAGCATTACACTTATGTACATGAGGACTGTCCTAACCCCCCCTTTTTTCGGGAACAGCACACCATTTGCTGTGTGTGCTGTTACAGAAACATCCAGCTGAAATGGCAAAGTGTAATCTGGGTGCAGCTTGCGAGAGGCTGGTTTTTAAGTTAATGAACGCTTCTTCGGCTTCTCTGGTATTCTGTACTGTAATAGGTGGTGCCTGCATAGCAGCGTCATAATAAGTTACCGCAGTCAGTGGTTCTTGTTTTACCCATTTCTCTGACACTGACATATTAACTGAGCCCTCAGTTACATCTGGTTTCAGAGGTGTGACCAATTCCATATCGCTAGGTGAATGGGAAATATACGGGGTGGAACACTTTATTGAGCCAGAAGCTGGCTGCAATTTGTCCCGTAATACCCAGTCAGCAAATGGGTCAGTTAGTGGAGCCTGTGAAATGAATGAACCTCCAAAGGACAGCGCAGACTCAGCAGTGGAATGTGAGCAGAGAGAGGCGGGGGCTGAGGGGGAGGGGGCAGGCAGTGATGGGGCAGGAGGAGACTGTCCATTTACTGGTGGCAGATCACACACGCTCACATGTCCCCCAGTAACTTGCAACGTGGGGTATAAGCCGGTGAGGGGAGAAGTGTGGGGAGTGGGAAGTGTACAAGGTGGCGGCATTTCAACTGTACTGCTATCCTTAATCTGACTGCTTTTCCTGTCTCTTTTCTCAGTCATAGCATGGTCACTACTTTGCCACAGCAAACCAATCTGTGACCAAAATTTTTCATCTTTTTCTGCTTTGTCTGTAAGTTCCTTCCACTTTCCTCTTCCCAACCACCTGCTGTCTCTACACTGTTTGTCAGCCAACTCTTTCTCCTGTTTTGACTTTTTCATCTTCAACCAGAACCACTTGCCAACATTCTCTCTATCTGTCTTGCTTTTTCCATCTTTTGACAATTCTTCATTTATTTTAGAATCCATCCGTTTAACCAACTTCTGCTCCTCTTTATGTTCATGTGATTTTTTAATAGCAGCTTTCATTACTAGCAGCTGGTTCTCTATGCTCTTCCATGGACTATTCTGTTCTTCTCCAGTATTATCTATGTCTCTATAAAATTCACCTTCCATCTTATGACAACTATTATCCTTTTTTCTAAAAGATATATTTAATGCGTTATCTCAGTCACTCACTCATTCAGTTCTGGCTGACCGGGACGTATGGCACGCTATGCCCCGAGTTCCTGGTCCAACTGAAGATTCTCTAATCGACCCTCCAGAAACCAGAACACATCCACCCCCCAGGAGCCTGTTTTCAGTGGCCAGTCCTTGTTATCACCGTCAGGTTACCAGACCGAACACTTATCCAGTCCCCCGGGCCTTTCACACCGTTTTTTTTTTTAACCCGCAATGGGAGCCGCTCGCTGCTTGGCGTTCTTCCCCACTCACCAGCTTTCATTCACTCGTGTTTTCCTAATTAGTCTGTTCTTGCCGGGTTGTGTGTCCAGCTCACAGCTCATTCATTTAACTTTTATTTCTGTCTGGTCTTGTTGGTTGTGTCCAACTCACAGCTCATGGCCGGTCTTACAGTTGTAATAACTTCTGTTCACGGCTCTTAAGAAAAACGTGTCGAACTCACAGGTCTTCCTAGTCTTACATTTATAATGTTTTATGTGCTTTAGTACTTATCAACGTCTGTAATCTGATTTTCACAGAGAAATATCTCCGTTACTCATCAGCATTCATACACAGTGTATTTGCCTGGTCTTGTTCTCAGTTATATGTAGAATTCGAGGTTTCTCACTCCCCCGGGCCTCCAACCCAACTTAATCATACTCCCCCATCGAGGACATATGCTGAACCGTCACGTTCGAGAAACTACTATATTTTTCCACACAACACCACCACTAGTCAACCTTTATGACACTCTTTTTCTTAAGTTCTAGCAGACTCAGACTTACTAAGACATCGGACACAATATTAATTTAGCCTATCAAAAATCCAAAAGCAGAGTTTGATAAAACAGGTTGTGCTTACCTTTTCTGTAGTTTTGGCTAGCCTGTGTCCAGTGTCTGTTGGTCCTTGTCAGTGATCCCAATTTTCACCTGTTTTCCCAAATCCCGGACGACGCCCCCAAGTTGTCGAAGCCGTCTCTGCTTCCCCAGGTCCGTTGATTTGGGCACAGGTTTCAAAAGAGTGAAATAAACACAAAATACAATCAGCATAAGTTTGACTCTGCGCAAAGTGAGAGAGATGCTCCAGCCAACGCCTGCGAGCCCAACTCTGCTCTCTCTCTGGTTCCAGCTCGTTTTATTAAGTTTTAAGGGTGTGTTCACATTTCCTTCTTTACATATATCATATCACTCAGTTGTATAACATAACAGTTCCTTATGTCCAAATAAGGAGTGCTTCTTGTTATTACTTCCAGCAGACTCATCTTATCTTGTCTCCGGCCCTCCCTGTCCTTCACCAATTTATGACCTTGCACTCTTTATCCTCTACTCCCTGTCCTCTATCTGCACATTCTAGTTACACACATAGATAGTTTATATTCTACAAAAGTCATGGTAACTTATGTTTATGCAGATGGGAAGAGTATGTCTGTTGCTGAAGTAGTGTTAGCGGAAGACACTAAGAAGCTCTGCAAAATGTGGACACCTCCACACATATCTTTATTCAAGGATAAAGAACTCAAGTGGCAGGACATGGGAAGAATAGTGCAGAGGGGAAAAGATGCCACAGACTGGTTTGCAACAACAATGAATACAGAAATCAGTGCATCCACAGGATTAACTAGGAAGCCCTTATTCTGGACAGTGACAGTGGAGGAAGGGATATATTTGCATACAAAGCAACAATGAGAAATATTCCTTACTGAACAGGAGGAACAGTTTTTGAATGAAGTCCCTGATAAGTTATGGTCAAAAGACCCTACTGACGTCAGTTTAGTAAAAGGAGCGATACCTGTCCAAATCAGGGCAAAAACAGAATACAGTCCCAGTGTAAAACAATACCCTTTGAAATATGATGCACGTGAAGGAATAAAACCAGTAATAAAGGATTAAGTAACTGCAGGGGTGATAATATAATGTGAGGACTCACCATGTAACACCCCTATTTTTCCAGTTAAAAAACAAGCTCCATCAACAGGATGGCGCATGGTACAAGACTTACAGGCAGTTAATAATGCAGTTGTTCAGAGAGCACCGTGTGTTCCTGATCCTTATACATTATTAAATTCCCTAAGACCAGATGCTAGAATATTTACTGTAGTTGATATAAGCAATGCATTTTTCTCTGTACCTATAGATAAAAATAGTCAGTTCTGGTTTGCATTCACTACCTCAAGGCTACTGTGAAAGTCCAACTATATACTCTCAGGTAATGAGTGCAAGTATGGCCAAGTTTGACCTTCCAGGAGGTAGTCAGGTTTTACTATATGTTGATGATGTGCTATTAGCCTCTCCTGATGAGGAGACCTGTAAAAATGACACAATAGCTTTATTAAAACATTTAACAGAAGAGGGACACAAAGTCAGTAAAAATAAACTTAATTTGTGTAAAAATGAGGTTAAATACCTAGGCCACAATCTTAGTGCAGGGGGACGCACAATTGTAGAAGAAAAAAAGACTGCAATATTATAAGTTCCAAAATCAGTAACAAAAAAGCAAATGATGTGCTTCCTTGGACTAATTAATTATTGTAGAAACTGGGTGCCAAATTATGCAGAAATAGTAGCTCCATTAAACAAACTAATGTATGAGGAAGACCTGAAAATGACGTCTGAACTGAAATGGAGTGTAGAAGCTGAAGAAGCATTTACCAACACAAAGCAAGTCAGATGGTAGATTGTAAGGGACATTTTATGACTTCAGTTCTGGTTCAACAACGTGGAGATAAAATGAAACCAATAGCCTATTTCTTTTCAAAACTAGACAGTGTTGCGTGTGCGCAACCATATTGTGTGAGAGCTGTAATTGCAGCCTCAATGGCGGTTGAAGTCAGTGCTACAATTGTGTTGTTTCTCCTTTTAACTTTAAGAGTTCCCCATGCAGTTTCAGCATTATTACTGCAAACAAATATGACCTTTCTATCACCTGCTAGACATTTGTCCTGCATGTCAACTTTACTGTCACAACCACACTTAACTATAGAAAGGTGCACCGCCTTAAACTCAGCAACATTATTACCCATGCCTGAAGATGGAATTCAACATGATTGTCAAGAATTAGCAGAAAAAGAAGCAAAAACTAGAAATGATTTGCAGGATCAACCTCTGGCACAGAGCAAAATAGTTTTATGTGAATGGTTTCTCCAGAAAAGATGAGAAAGGGAAGACACAAACAGGATATGCATTGGTGACAAAAGATACAGTGTTAAGAGAAATGCAACAACAAAGCCCACCACAGGAGATAGTAATGTGGAAAAAACATGGAGCTGCATTAAAAGATGAAATCTATATTTGACCAGATAATAAACCTGTCCTACCAAAGAACCTATATAAATGAGCGGCAATATTGAGCCATCGTGTTTCACAAAGTCTCAACAGGGAGGAATGGTAGGACAGATACATAAATATTATAGAACATATGGATTTAATTCTTATTCAATAAAACATTTTTTATAAAACATGTTTAACATGTGCAAACCATAATCCACAAGGGAATTTAAGACCACGAAGGGAACAATTTCCAAAACCAAGATACCCCTTTCAAACAATTCATCTGAATTTTATTGAGTTAAACCACAGTGAAGGGAAAATGTTCTGTTTAGTCATTATAGATGCATTTTCTAAATGAATAGAACTATTTCCAACTAAACATTACAAGCACCTCAGGGCTAACACCCTATGAAACGTTATTTGGAAGACCATACAGATTACCACAGTTCAAAAATAAGTGGGAGTTAGATGAAAAAGCTAACCTAGCTGATTATATGAGGAGTATGTTAGAAAAGCAACAGAACCAAAATCAAACTAATGAGGAATGTTCTATTTCCCAGCAGGAAAACCAACTAGTGGAACCAGAAGACTGGGTGTTAATAAGGAATGTAGAAAATAAACATTGGTATTTCACCTAAGTGGGAGGACCCATATTAGGTATTACTAACCACTCCTACAGCAGTAAAAATAGCTGAGAGATCAACCTGGATTCACCTTATACATTGTAAAAAGGTCATTTTGGCTGAAAGCTCCGCCAGGGGAAGTGATTTACAGAATGATAATAGGGTGGACCCAGACATTTAGAGGCTGGAGAGACCCGAAAGTCAGTGAAGAAAAATAAGACACTGGAACCCCTTAGAGGAGTCAAAATTTCAGCCAAAATGACTCTTAGATGGATTAGCAATGCATTCCGTCGCTGGGCATTTATATTTTTTCTCATATTGATTTTTTTTATTTTTCTGGTATTTCTGGGAACCAGTCAAGATAAATAAGAATGTAATAACACCTGCTATGAGTCATATGAAACAAGTAGCGCTAAATCAAGGAAGGCAAGATAACCTAACTATGTGCACTAAACAAACTTCTTATAGTTATGGCATTCAATTATGCATGAAATCTAAAACCATAGCTGTGGTGCTGATCCTACTCATTAGCTTGACCAAATGAGGAAGGAAAGGGCAGGATTATAGAAGTTATAAATGGTACTTAATTAATGACAGAAGAGACACCTCATGGTCCACGATGGTAGCTGATGAAGGAAACAATTGGACACCAGAGTGGGGCACCACTGCTTATGCTAGTCATCAAAATAAGTTGTTTAAGCTTCATAAAGCTGATAATGCAATCCAGGCATAACTCTCTATTTCCTTCCGACTACGTTACATCAGGAGGAAAATGTTGGGGTTTTCTCCTGTGGGTCTGGGTTTCAGGGTCAGACCAAAACTTTGACCTTTTTTTTTGTGAAGTAAAAAACTTACACGACTCTCTATTCTAAGGCTACAGCGAAGAGAGTAAAAACTATGTTAGGAAACTTAACCACAGATGACTAGTTCCAGGTTATTACTGGAGTATCAGGAACAAATAATAACTGGTTATTGATGGTAGAGCAAGCGGCTAACATGACTAAAAGAGATTGTGTTGTGTGTATGGGTCCCAGGCTTTTGTTACAAATAATTCCAGCTGTGATACCACAACCTTGTGTGATGGAAGTAATGAATCAAACTAATCCTAATGAAATGTGTCGGCACTGGGATTCTGTTTTTCCTGTAATTAGAGCAGATGAGGATAAATCAGTATTCCATAAACGGGTCACCACTGGAAACTACACATGTATAAATATGACAGAGAGAGGCAATAAATTGGGAAATCTCACTGCAGTATGGTGTACTACAATTGTACAAGTAAATAAGTATTTTAAACCAATCTCTAGAGGAGACATTTGGTGGTCGTGTGGTGACAACAGATTGTTTGATCGATTGCCTTCAAATGTAAAAGGACTCTGTGCTCTAGTTACTTTATTGTTACCAGCTTCAGTATATTCTATGTTAGTAGATGAAGTAACAGATGGACTATCTAGTGTAAACCCACATGACTGGCGTAATAGAAAGTGCAGAGCAGTAGCTTGGCAGACTGAGGGATGCTATAGATGAAGATAAATTAACTGATCAAGTAGCCGCAAGATTTGAATCAAGTATCTGTAAGTGGTGTACAATGAACAAAAACGTAGACGGGATCAACTATATTCACTACAATGTTCAAAAACTAAGAAATTGGACACAAAGCGGGTTTTAAGCTCTCCACGACTAATTGGCTTCAACTTCCCTGATGGCATTCCAGAACAGAATTGCTTTGGACATGTTGTTAGCTGAAAAAGGAGGAGTTTGTGTCATTTTTGGATAAAAATGCTACACATTCATACTTAACAACACTGCTGCTGATGGCAGCCTAACTAAAGCCATAGAAGGTTTGAGATCTCTAAATGGCAAAATGAAGGAGCATTCTGGAGTAGACACCTCGATGTGGGACTCCTGGCTGGATGTGTTTGGGAAGTATAAAATTATTTCCTTTGCAGTGTTTGCTGCAATTTTGACATTGTGTGGATGTTGTTGTATTCCCTGCCTTCGTTCTCTGCTTAACCGTCTCATCACCACAGCTTTTTCTCCTATGGAAGACAGAGTTACCCAACTCTATCCGTTACTTAAACAGCAGGATGATGAAGATGATGAGGATGCGACTGACCACTTTTCTGACCTGTACCCAGATCCATCTCTATATGAATCTTATTTAAATGTCAGTAAGTGCCTCTGAGTATAATTGTCTTTATACTCATGAAAATAATCTTATAGTTAAAAAATCCGAAAGAAGTTGCTGTTCAGTGATATGAGAATATGAGCAAATATAAGATAAACAGGGAGGAAATGTTGGAATAATTGAATATAGATTTATCTTATATATTTTCCTTTTCTCTAACTTGACTATTTGATCTTTATAACCTTTCAAGGATGTGATGAGTTTGTCTGCAGGCAAGGATCAAAGGTGGAGCTGGAGAGGAAGCAGTCACAGTTGAGGAGGGCATAAAGATGATGGCTGATTGTGCTGAACAGATGACAACTGATTTTAAGGATGGGGGAGACTGTGGAAGTGTGTTGTTACAAGATAATGGTGTTTATGACCTGTTTACGATGCAGCTGTTTTTCCCATCCTTAGAGAGCAACATTCATTGTAAATAGGGAACCCCTAAAGATAATAAAAAGCGAGGAGCGGACAGATGGTTTTCAGAGCGGTAGGAGATTTGTAACTGAAAGCACATCTCTGTCCGTTCTCCTCGCAGCGAGTGAAATAACTAATTCTTTGTCTTTCTCTTCTTTTTGTGATGTTATAAGTATTTTAGGTTGTTTAAACCTGATGACTAGCAGGTAGGAGAGAGAATAAAGCTATCAGGGGGGCAAAAGGAAATAAACAAACAAACATGACTACAAAACCCAAACTATAGATAGCCCATCCACCTCAAGGTTCGACGTGTTGTGCATTCAGAGATGCTCTTATGCATGCCTTGGTTGTAATGAGTAGTTATTTGAGTTACTGTTGCCTTTCTATCAGCTCAAACCAGTCTGGCCATTCTTCTCTGAGCTCTGGTATCAACAAGTCATTTGCGCCCACAGAACTGCCACTCACTGGATATTTTCTCTTTTTCTGACCATTCTCTGTAAACCCTAGAGATGGTAGTGCGTGAAAATCCCAGTAGATCAGCATATATATATATATATATATATATATATATATATATATATATATATATATATATATATATATATATATATATATATATATGTATGTATATATATGTATGTATGTATGTATGTATGCCCATACATATATGTATTGTTGGGGTTCGTTAGCTCCCCGAAGGAGCTAATGACCCCCAACAAAAAGGAGCCAACAGGAAGCGTGCACAGCAACGATCAAGAGTGCTGGCCCACTACAGAAAATAGAGCAGACCAGCCGGCCCACTGCAACCAGAATTTGCCACACAAAGGAGGACGGAGGACACATGAACAACATGCCCAACGACCCCTGTACCCATGGGGCACAGCATAGCCACCCAGAAGTAACAAACACTGATTGAGTTTGCTTGGGGTATAACTTTATTTTTTAACCATTCACGTATTGTTGGTGTACATACATATAAACCATAAACTATAAATAAAAAGCTAATATATAATAATCTGTTCCTCAAAGTGGACATAATGTGTAATTGAATATATTGTACCAGAGGTTTTCACCATTACTCTTGCAACTGTATATTGTTCTTGAAAATACTTGAAAACCAATAAATGTTTCTCCAGTTAAAACATAAAATATATGTTTTTGTTACTGAGACATTTTTAATTAGATAGTTTTAGTATCAATACAGTCTTTTTCCTACAATCTTCAGTTGTGAGATGCAGTTGGTGTCTTTTGAAGGCTGACATACCAGGAAGTCAGAAGGAAGAATCCAGCAATGAACAGAAAGAAGTTATGGGCTTAAATACTGAGGTAGGGACGGTAGATGACAAAGAAACCAAATAGACTAATCAGACAAAATAATGTTAGTTGGAAAAGCAAAGAAGCTAAGGAGAGGAGACTAATTAACATGAATGTAGCAAAACCCAAGACATAAATTTGAAAGCTAAGCACAAACTAATGAATGGAAAATAAACAACAACAAAAAAACAATTATATATATATATATATATACATATATACAGTACAGACCAAAAGTTTGGACACACCTTCTCATTCAAAGAGTTTTCTTTATTTTCATGACTATGAATATTATAGCTTCACACTGAAGGCATCAAAACTATGAATTAACACATGTGGAATTATATACTGGACAAAAAAGTGTGAAACAACTGAAAATATGTCTTATATTCTAGGTTCTTGAAAGTAGCCACCTTTTGCTTTGATTACTGCTCCGCACACTCTTGGCATTCTGTTGATGAGCTTCAAGAGGTAGTCACCTGAAATGGTTTTCCAACAGTCTTGAAGAAGTTTCCAGAGATGCTTAGCACTTGTTGGCCCTTTTGCCTTCACTCTGCAGTCCAGCTCACCCCAAACCATCTCGATTGGGTTCAGGTACGGAGACTGTGGAGGCCATGTCATCTGGCGCAGCACCCCATCACTTTCCTTCTTGGTCAAATAGCCCTTACACAGCCTGGAGGTGTGTTTGGGGTCATTGTCCTGTTGAAAAAGACATGATGGTCCAACTAAAGGCAAACTGGATTGTATAGCATTCCGCTGCAAGATGCTGTACTAGCCATGCTGGTTCAGTATGCCTTAAATTTTGAATAAATCCCCAACAGTGTCACCAGCAAAGCACACCTCATCATCATCACACCTCCTCCTCCATGCTTCAAGGTGGGAACCAGGCATGCAGAGTCCATCCGTTCACCTCTTCTGCACCGCACAAAGACACGGTGGTTGGAACCAAAGATCTCAAACTTGGACTCATCAGACCAAAGCATAGATTTCCACTGGTCTAATGTCCATTCCTTGTGTTCTTTAGCCCAAACAAGTCTCTTATGCTTGTTGCCTGTCCTTAGCAGTGGTTTCCTAGCAGCTATTTCACCATGAAGGCCTGATTCATACAGTCTCCTCTTAACAGTTGTTCTAGAGATGTGTCTGCTGCTGGAATTCTGTGTGGCATTGACCTGTTCTCTAATCTGAGCTGCTGTTAACCTGGGATTTCTGAGGCTGGTGACTCGGATGAACTTATTGTCCGCAGCAGAGGTGATTCTTGGTCTTCTTTTCCTGGGGCGGTCCTTATGTGAGCCAGTTTCTTTGTAGCGCTTGATGGTTTTTGCGACTGCGCTTGGAGACACTTTCAAAGTTTTCCTAATTGTTCGGACTGACTGACCTTCATTTCTTAAAGTAATGATGGCCACTTGTTTTTCTTTACTTAGCTGCTTTTTTCTTGCCATAATACAAATTCTAACAGTCTATTCAGTAGGACTATCAGCTGTGTACTGTATCCACCTCCTGCACAAAACAACTGATGGTCCCAACCCCATTTATAAGGCTTGAAATCCCACTTATTAAACCTGACAGGGCACACCTGTGACGTGAAAACCATTTCAGGTGACTACCTCTTGAAGCTCATCGACAGAATGCCAAGAGTGTGCGGAGCAGTAATCAAAGCAAAAAGTGGCTACTTTGAAGAACCTAGAATATAAGACATATTTTCAGTTGTTTCACACTTTTTTGTTCAGTATGTAATTCCACATGTGTTAATTCATAGTTTTGATGCATTCAGTGTGAGGCCACAATATTCATAGTCATGAAAATAAAGAAAACTCTTTGAATGAGAAGGTGTGTCCAAACTTTTGGTCTGTACTGTATATTAAATAATAATGAACATAATATGACAAGAACAGAAGATTTAAATAAGCAACAAGAAAATGGTGAGGATACAAACACAAATGAAAACCATAACCAAGGATCAAGACACTATTATATAAAATATAATTTAAAAAAGTCTTCCTTACTTATCAGTGCTACTTTTCCAGTCATTTGATAGCTCTTTATTACCATTCCAAGCTTTTCTAGACTCATTCCTAAGACTTGTTAAACAGTTTTCAAAGTTTAGCTTCCACCATTTCTTTCTTGACACTATCTTTACTTACTTCTTTTGATTATCAGTCATCCCAAGCTATCCCTGACACCATTGTCTTTCTCTTTCCTTTATTTCTTTCAGACTCCATCATCTGTATTTAATTGTACCATCTCTTAAATGTCAACTTATGTTTCTCCTACTTCCTAAAATAGGTATTCACCTCAGCTATTTGCATATTTTTCGCCAAATCCTCTAACCATCTATTACATTTTTCTCCTTGACACCTTAAATGGCCAAGACCTTTTTATTACATCTGTTCCCTTCACCCCCCATATGCCTATTCAAGTTAAGTCCAGTTGCTGTCTCTTCTCCAGAAACACCACCTACCACTTTGTCCAACTTTATCTGGAATATTTCTGTCTCTTCTAACCATCACCCAGCTCCATGTTCATTGACAACATTCAGTATCAGTAGCCTCAAACCCATGTTTCTGTCTCACTCTATCCTCTACAGAATGGTAGAATAGTTTACACAAACCTTCTGTGCCCTTAGTCTCCCCTTCCTCCTACATTGTCTTCTACAAATTTTTGGTTTTATTTTTAAAAAAATTCCATTTGATACATTTCATGGCATAAAGAATAATCATTTGAAGTTTTTCTTACTTTTTATTTTGTGAAAAAAACTGATTTTTAAAACAACAAAAAGTTATACATTTAGAACTTTCTTTTATAACCCCAGTCATTTAAAGAACACATGGGGCAACAGAGGCAGCCTCATGAGAAAAGGTCAGAAATAGCAATAACATGTTTTAGTAGTTATTCCTCAAGGATGCCAATAAAGAACTAAAATAGTATTGCACATGCAATACTCAGGTAAGATAATTAATAAATAAACCATTAAGTGAGCAAGTAGGTCATAAAGGTGTAAGTAAATGGTTAAGGTCCATGAGCTTTTTGGTAGGTTTTGAAGTACAGTCTCAAACTTCATGTACAGTCTCAAACATGTGTCACATTGTTATCATTTTTATTTGTTTAGAATTTCCTGAGGATAGGTTTTAATGAGTGTTTTCTGCTAAATATACTCTTATTCCTAAATAAAATTTAAATGAAAATATTCTTCAATACCAAAATTATTTAAGGCCTTAAGGGCACGAAAGGCAAGTTGATCATGCACTCATAATCGTACTCGTACTTGTTGTCTTCCACTTATCCAGGACTGAGTTGAGGAGGCAACTGTCTAAGCAGAGATGCCCAGACTTCCCTCTCCCAAGACACCTTCTCCAGGTCCTCTGGGGGAAGCCCAAGGTCTTCCCAGGCCAGCCAAGATACATAGTCCCTCCAGCGTTTCCTGGGCCATTCCCTAGGCTTCCTCCCGATGGGATGTGCTGGGTTCACCTCCCAAGAGAAGGTGTCCAGGGGGCAACCAAAACAGATGTCTAAGCTACCTCAGCTGACTCCTCTCAATGTGGAGTAGCAGTGGCTCTACTCCAACTCCTCCCAGATGGCGGAGCTCCCATTTTTAAGGGAGTGCCCATTCACCATGCGAAAGAAGCCTATTTCAGCCACTTGTATCCAGGATCTCATTCTTTCGGCCATGACCCAAAGTTCATGCCGTTACTGGTGAAGTAACGTAGACTGACCATTAAATCAGACCAGCCCGTCTGGCATCAACAACCATGCCATGTTCAACGTCACTTAAATCACCATTAAATTAGATCTTCGCCTATTGGCTCAGTTCTCTCTTCACCACAACGGACCGCCACATTACTGCTGCAGCCACACCAATGCGTTTGTCGTTCTCCCACTCCATTCTCACCTCACTCGTGAACTAGACCCTTAGATACTTGAACTGCTCCACTTGAGACAGGAATTCCCCTCCAACCTAAAGAGTTCAAGCCACCCTTCACCGGGCGAGAACCACGGCCTCATACTTGGAGGAGCTGATCCTAACAGTTTGAGGCAGGTTGATCTTTAATTTTTATTTATCTTCCATGTTTGCTTTTGTTGCTATTGCCAGGTTTGTCAGAGTGAATTATCTATGAATTGGTCCTTTCAATATGTTGATTTACTAAATTACAGATAATTTATAGTCATTGCCAATTGTCAGAGCAATTAATATGTTGTAGTTTAGTGTGTCAGAGGTTAAGTGGTACAATCAGCTCTTTGCAGCAGGAGATCTAAGCAAGCATCCTGTTGGCCATTTAGTACCATACCTCCATCTCATTCCACATTAGCATGTAGGTCCTCTATTTCAACCCTGTCTCATTCCCTTCACCCATGGATTTTTTTTATACTTTGGTGGTATGATAGTCACTTAATTATTCATATTTTGAGAGTATACTCATGCAATGAAAGATTCTGATTCATCCTCCTAAGTAGCCCACCCTCTTGCATTTTTTAAGCCTCCATCCGCATTGTGTTCGTATACACTCAGAATCAGTGGTGCTTTTTGAAAATACTAAACTTTTGAGAGCAATAGAGAAGTTTGGGAATTGTATTAGTGAAAATAAGTTTTTGTTTCTCACTAAATGAACAAGAATCCAGGACCCTTTTGAGGCAGCTTGCAATAATTTCTGGGCACTAGGTGTAGTGTTAGTGTGACTGTTTATTTACTGTTAACATTACTTTACCAATACTGCTACTCAGCCTTAGGGATGAACCAATCCAATACTGATTAAAGTCATTGAAGCATAGGCAGCAGCTACTACAGACTCCCACTCACCGGTGAAGTCCAGGATGCTGTAGTCTCTCTTGTTTTTCTCTCTTTTCTTCACAGTAGCAAATATTTTCTTCTAACCAGGGTTTAAGCAGGTTAGCCTTAATATTTTTCGCTAACATGAGTTATCCCTCTTAAGAAAGCTACTGTAATGTTTTGACATTGTATCACTGAAAATTTGCAAAGCTTTATTAATTGTTTCTAAACATATAGCTGACTAGACACAAACGGCTACAGTCTTCAGTAAACTAATAATGTTGTTGTGCTGACAATATTATCTCCCAGACCTTTCTGTTGCGCTGGAAAGGTAATGTCAGTATATATACTTTGTGTTGATATGATTTATTGATTATTTGGCATGTAACATAGTAGTTCTATGTAAATCATAAGAAAACTAAACTTACAGGAAAATTTGTTTTGAAGCTCTAAAAATTTGCTCTTGGTTTTGAGTGGTTTAAAACGTAAAGAGCTAATGACTGAGCTACTCACTTTGCTGCTCTATCTGAATGCACCAGGCACAGTTGCCAACTCCTTAGCAAGAAAAGTAGCTACTGACTCTTTTAAAAGTCATAGGGAGTCAGTATCTAACATTACTTAATTTGCATAAATGGACATGTGCATTGTAATTCTTGCTGTAGGAGAAAGGAATAACATTGTGGTAGAGATAAAAAGTGAGTAAAAAACCAAGACTTCACAAATCCATAATTTCTTCTATATTTGAGACTGGGACTGGAACCAAAATGAACCAAAAGTGTCACTGTAAAGGGGCAAGTATCTCCTGCTCTAACTGGGGGACTGCTGCACGTGGACCACCGGTGAGTGTTTTCGGAATCTGACTGCACTGTTCGATAGTTAGGATTAATTGGAATGTATGTACCTGACTTGAAATCTGTATGATTCGATTGAATTGACTTTGTGAAGTGCCTTGAGACAAAAGGTGTTGTGAATTGGCACTATAAAAATAAAACTGGATTGAATGAATTAAATCAGTAGCTTAGATATTAATGATTCTTTGTGGTTTAATCTGTTATATTTATTAGCTAGTTAGAGTTGACTCATTTCAAATGCCATTTAAGCTATGGAACATTTTTGCTTAACCAGTGCAGAGTGGGTATTATTTAACTAATCCTATGTCCTATGCTGCAAGTTTTGTCTCATTCTTTTAACAAACACATCTTACATTGCCTGATAATGCAATTTCCTATCTAGCTAGTAACTAAAGAGGATTCATAAATATGACAAGGGATTCACCTTAGCTTTTTAGGTTCCAAAGCAAACATTCTGATGGATTTTTCATTTCTGCAGTGTGTGCTGAAAGGTATGACACATCTGGACAGCTTACGAGTTCTTTACAGAGGCAACACTGACAAACTATCATGACCAGAAACAGAGAACCCAAATTCAGCCAAACACAAAGTGATAAGTTAAAAGGTTTATTCAGAAACTCAGGATCAGAGAGCAGGAGAACAGCAGTCAGATTCCAGGAACCACAGAGAACAGAGAGACTAGTTAGTGGCTGAATAAAATTCAGGATTTGCAAGGAGTTAGATAAAGCCACTAACCTTCTCAGTCTGGGGATGAGGCACAAAATCCAGAGGAGGAAGTGATCCAGACAGTTAATGAGGAAGCGTCCAACAGACTGAAGTCGGATTGCCGACTGATCCAAATCCTCCGAGGAATCAGCTGAAGCTGTGACAGGAACACAGAACTGTGATTGTCCTCTTGACGATAATTCTAGGCGGACTGGAGAGCCAGGCGGGCTCAGGCTGAATAAACCAGTGGTTAGGCTGAGGTGTAAATCCAGGGACTGAAACAGGGTTGAATTCCAGGGCTAGAGGCATCAGACAAGAAGCAGGAAGAGGCATAAAACCAGAGGCAGAAAACAGAGTCGAAATCCAGATATCCAATCCGCCAGACAAGGGGCAGGCAAGAAGGCAAAATCCGTGAGCCAAGGCAAGGTCAGAGAACAAGATCAGTCAGGAAGGAACACTGGATAACTACTCACAAATGTTTTTGAAAATCTGGTACCCTCTGCCTGTCAAATGGCTCTATATAACTGCAGCTCCACAGGTGGGTGGCATGACGGTGATTGCGCAGCAGCAGACAGGTGAAGCAGATGAGTTGATTGCATGAGTGAGAGCAGAGCAGGCAGACAGGCCAGAACCATAACACAAACAGAACACAAAGACATATTAATGCATACCCTCAAACTTAGGGTCAATTTAGAATGGTCTAAAATTCATATCTTTGACTGTGAAGAACCTAACATATGCTGAGAAAAACATGTACAAGTGGCAGAGAAAGTACTTGTGATTTGTTTCTATTGTATGCTACGTTTTTATGCACATGTACAGACTAGAACCTGCCTTAGAATAGTAACAGGCTAAATCTCACTTCTAAACCTTAGTTTTCAACTCACTGACATCACAAAATAATTGTTTTTAATCATGATTCCTTAATGCTCTACTGTTTGAATAACTAAAGTGTCTCCTTGCAGCCATGATTGCATCTGCACACTGAAGGTTTACGGCACGACTGAACTTCTCAGGCTTTTCTCTTATAGCATTAATTTCTTCTTAAGGCTTGCTTGTCAGAATGGAGGGGATAAATATAGCTCTAGACAAACCAAAATAACTGGGTTTGTTTAGAAATGCAGTGAACTACAAGCCACAGCAGAAGATTTAGTATACTCTGGTTACATTCCCACAACCTGTCTTTGCCTTGAAAATAAATGCTTGTATGGGAAAAGAAATTAAACTTGATGACACACACTGTTAAAATGCTGTCAAATCTCTGAATCCTCTCATATTACAAAACAACCTAAGATTGAATGTAGTTTAAACAGCCGTTAATCCTTTTTTTTTCATTTTAGTAGACCAACATTTGCAAGTGTTAATGAGCTAGAAATGATTGATGACATCAATGAAGGAACGAATGATTTGGGACACAGGTGCCCAATGGATATATTGCCTTGAAAAAAATGTGTCAAATAACATTGATGGAATTACAAATCTCAAAGGTTTTGTTGGGTGTTGCAGACTGATAATTGTTTTTCAGTATAGGAAATCCTGGAATGAAAAAAACAGAGTATTTTTTTTTATATACCTTTTGGGACAGGGTACCGCACCATGCAAAATGATTTAGCCCCCTTGAACATTTTTACTTTTTGTCATGTAGGAAAATTACACATGTTTATCATAGTTTTTCACTGCTAAAAATATGAAGAGTATGGTGTTCATATGTAATCCACGCCCCTTATACAATACTTTGTATATCTACCTTTTAGGTCACTCACGGGAGCTCAGCAGAATTTAGAATGAAACTCTAATGAGATGCCACGTGTACAATAAGAACTGTAGGGAAATTTCCTCACCACTAAATATTTCACAGTCAGCAATTAAGGGTATTATAACAAAGATATGCAATCACAGAGCAGGTTCAATGCATGCTAAGTTGTGCAGCATGCTGTGGTCACCATCATTTTACAGAGTCAATAGCTACAGACCTCCAAACTTCATGTGGCTCAGGAACAGTGCTACAGAGAGTCATAGAATGGATTTCCGTGGCCAAGCAGCTGCAGTAGCCTTACATTACCAAGTGTAACCCAAAGTGTTGGATGCAGTTATGTGAAGCACACTGACACTGGACTGTAGAGCAGTAGAGATGTGTTATCTGGAGTGATGAATCAGGTTTCTCTCTCTGGCATTTAAATTAATGACTGAGTTTGGCAGCTGCCAGCTGAACAGATCTTGCCTCACTTCATTGTTGGAAGTGTAAAGTTTGGTAACTATGGTGTGGGGTTGTGCTTCTGTATGCATGTTTGGCTCCTTAGTTCCAGTTAAACTCCAAATTCTGCAGCATGTTGAGACATTTTTGACAATTTCAGGCAACATTTTGAGGGTAGGCCCTTCCTAATACAACATGGCTGTACACTGGTGCACAAAGTAAGGTCCATGGGCCATCCAAGCTATGGATGAACGATTCTAGTGCAGAAGAACTTGAATAATATGCAGAGAGTCCTAAGCTCAACTCAACAGAATACCTTTGAGATTAATTACAGCAAATATTGGAATTCAGGACTCGTCATTTAACATCACTGTCTGACCTTTGTGTTTCTGGAAAGATGACCAAATGTTCCCATAAACACATTCCTAAACGTCGCAGAAAGCCTTCCCAGAAGAGTTCATGCTGTTATAGCTGGAAAGAGTGTCCTGACCTCATAATAAATCCTACAGCTTACGAAGGGGATCTCTTTCCAAGTTTATATATGTGTGAAGGTAGACAAGCAAATAGCTTTGTCCTTGTAGTGCTCAGGTTCAGTCAGACTGCGTGCAGAGCATCTGTGAATGGTGATTTTGCAGCCCTGCCCAAAATTCTACATTGGATTTAGGTCTGGACTTTGACTGGGCCTCTTTAACACAAGAATGTACTTAAAAACATTAAATTGTAGCTCTGGTTACATACATGTTTAGAGTTGTTGTCTTGGAGGAGTAGCTTTGTTCCTATTTTCCAAGTTTGCTGAGACCACCACATGGCCTATGGCAAACTGCTGATGGGAGTTCTTATGAGATTCTTTTTAAAATTAGTTTCTCACTGCCACTGTTCATAAAGGTCAGATTTGTAGAAGGCATGATTATTAGTTGTCCAGTCTCCCGCTCCTACCGCTCTTACAGCGGTGTACCACTATAGCTCCTCCACTGTCTGAATAATATTCTCCTTACCCAGGCTGTTGGTATAAGTCGGCAGCCATGTCTTTGTAAGTCTGCAGTTGGGTTGTACTTTTTCTATTTTTAGATGTTGGGTTAAGCAGTCCTTTGTGAGATGCCCAAAGCTTGGTACTCTCTAACAAGCATCTAAGTCCTTCTTCTTCTTGTTGGTTTTATTGGCGGTTGGCAACAAACATTTAGTAGCATTACCGCCACTTACTGGTATGGAGTGTGGTTCGTGTCGGTCTATATATTTATATATATATATTTAATTCTACAAATTAAATAAATAAATATATCTTACCTATATGTATATATACAAATAGACATACTTACACATTACATTGTACCACATCTAAGTCCTTCATAGAACAATTGGTTTTATATTGAGTCTAAATTGTAGACAGGTGGATCCTGTTTGGTAATTAGGAAAATTCTGAAGGCATGTGATTGCACTGCACTTTTTGGACAGTTTCAAATTAAAAGGAACTGAATACATATGGATGGCACACACTTCAGAAGTTTTTTTTCTATAAATCATTGAAAACCTTATCTTTGCTGTGACCTACCAAGGGAGGTTTTCAGGGCGGTGTACTAAGTGAAATAACATGGAATAGACTCAAAGATTGCTTTGAGTTCTTTAGAGTTAGAAACTGTTTTTCAACATAAACAACTTAAATTGACTATTTTTTATAAAAGTAGTGCCGTTTAATTAAAAATGTCTCAAACTTACAGGAAGAGTTGGCTATATTTTTTCCTGCATCTTTTTTATGATTATTGCAGTGTCAACTTTTGGATATTATAACTGCATATTTAAGGGTTGCAAAATACAATGAATTGATTTCAATATCCTCCTCAATGCTTCTGACATAAACCCTCATTCTACTTGATCTGCAAGGCATTATTTGCTAAAGGGAGTTCATGTATCATCAAACATATGTACTCAGATTCTGATTGTATTGTTGCCTTTAGATGTACTCATATTTTTACTTCTACTTTTTTGTAGTTTTTCTTTTGGTCTGACACTAAATATAAATCCTGTTAACAAAACTATGACAGTTTTACAAAATAACTGTAGTATATGCAGCTATGTAAGTGTACATGTATATATAGTACATGCTTCCAGTGTTAGAAATTAGTCTTCATATGTGCAGATATCTTCCACAATTGTGACTGCTCCATGTAACAGCAGACAGACTGTAGAAAGAGGGGGAGTAAGAAGAGGAGAGGTTGAGAGGTCTCCCAGGAGAGTACTGCCCGGAGGAAGCGCGATTAGGAGGTGAAGCAGTCAAACGCTTGCACCAAATGTGCTGGCACGTCTTGATAACCCCAGGCTGTTTCAGAGTAAGGGGACTGACAGGCAGAGACTCCTTATGGCTGACTTCAGCTGGATTATTTATCATCTCCTATAGCCAAGCTTCTGATGGACCCTCCTCCTGCTCATTTGAAGCTTGCACGCCTGCACAAGCTTGTGTTTTAAAAACAAAGTATGCTGTAAAATTGCCATTTGTAAGGAAGAAATGTAAAACAATAAATAGATAATATTATAAAAAGAAGTAAAACAACTTAACCGATTTACCACATTTGTTTTTAGTGCCTAGTTGAAGCTTTTATGTAAGAATTTGTCCTTGTATATCAGTTTTATGGAATGTTATAGCTTAAGCTGAGAAAATAAGTTAATAATGAGTTTTTCTCTAAGAATAAATAGAACTGACTTCTATGAAGGCATACATTCTATGTCAGTACACTCTGAAGTCTATAAACTTACATGGATATATTATATCTCTGGACTCTAAACAAAAATTCAAAGTTAAATCTGCGAAACATAGATCAAAAGGATTTGCTCCACTGTTTTAGATTGTGTGTCCTTCTCAGCACATGATCGTACATACAGTACACTTAAAATTATACATGCTCCTCTTAAAATGCAAGGTCATAGTAATGACCAATTTTTGTTTAAAATTATCTTAATTTTACAAACAAGTTTCTTTTAACTGGAAGTGATGTCAATTTTTGTAGTGGCCAAACCGGTATCCTGACTTAAATTTAATAAACAACATTTGGAGGGAGCGACAAATTAGGGGGATGGCAAGGAAGCCTTCAACTGCAATGATATATTGTCAAAATACCTGTGAAAACATGGTAAAAGCTGGTCAGCAGTTATAAAAAGTATTTGATTGCCAATTGCCATTAAGAGTTTTTCCACAGATTATTGAGATGGATGCAAATCCCTTTTTTTCCAAAATAATAATCATCTTCCATTGTTTTGCTTTTTTCAAAATAAAGATATACATCACTAGAGAAAATGTTAAAATGTTCAAAAATTTAAAAATCATATAATTGGCAGGTAAATGAATGAGGACCCTGAGCAAGAGGCTTTTTTTTTTTCAGTAGCCGCTGTCGGAGAGTATTTGATGGCTAGTAATTAAAAACACATTTATTATCCTAGGTCCAGCTGGAGAGTGACAGGCATGATGAGGCCTCAATTAGAACCATTAACAGGATGATTGTGCTTACCTTTCTGGCAAGTGTTAATAAAAAAAAAATAGCTTTTTCTTCCTTGTCATCCCGCTTCCAAAGCACAACAGTTCAGAAGCCATCTCAAAAAATAATTTTATGTTTTGACAAAAAGGATGACGACAGCTTGATTTGACAGTTGTCATGGACACACAAAACAATTATTTTAAGCGCTGAGGAAAAATGCCAGGTTGTGTGAAACAGCCAGGAGGAAAAGGAACCTATTCTTTGAGGTCATTGGTGAAGAACCAGTTACTTAACACAGAGTTATCTTCACTCTTGTCTTCGGGGCAAAATGTGAGCAGTCATGGGAGGCATGCTGAGGTATCAGAGGCAGTGGCGAACTTATAGCTTGTTTAAGGATTAAAGGAGGGTTTTGACCGTAGAGGCCTGTGTAGCAGCTGATAGGTTTGAGTGTGTCTAACCCTGTGATCTGTGTGCTAACATTGGCCTAGTGGGATAAGATCGGTTCTTCCATTCTTTGCCTTTGTCCCTTGTGTTGAGAGGCTTACCCGAGGACCCCTGTTTACTCTTCCCTGTACAATGACTAACTTTAAACTCTTTTTGTCGGGTGGATTTAGACCAGATTTACTTCAATTTGATCTAGGAGGACCCCTTTTCAACAGCCTGCAGGGCTAATGCCCTTAACTGGCTTAACCTGCATGGCTCCCCCAAGAGCCAAGCCCCCTCATGCCCACAATCTCTCATCTCTACACTTCTACTTATCTAGTTCCCCACCCTATCCATCTGTTTCACCTTCAAGTCCCATGAGAATATTTAGTTTTACTATGTTTTGACTGTTATAACACAGGCAAGGACATGATTTGGGACTTGTGAGACCAGATTTAACATGTTATAAACCTGTCAGCAATCAACATGAAACCTACATGTAACATACCATGCCTTGTAAAAGTATATATACAACTTTTAAATTTTTTTTCAGGTAACAAACACAAACTGCAAGGTATTTTATTAAGGTTTTATGTAGTAGTTCAACCCAAAGTAGTTCATAATTGAGTGTTGGGTGCATTTGTATTTAGCCCTCCAAAGTGAAAAAGTGTTTTGACGTTCTTATTCTCTAAAAACTTTAAACAAATATTTGCTTATTCTTCTTTGCAAAATAGCTCAAGGTCAGTCAGATTGGTTGGAGATCACTGTGACCACCAGTTTTAAGTCTTGTCACATATTTCCAACTGGATCAAGGTGTGGACTTTGACTGAGCCACTCTAACAAGTTAATGTTGTATGATCTAAACTATTCTCTTGCAGTTCAGGCTGCATGTTTAGGGTTATTGTTCTGTTCACAAGTGAACATCTGTCCCAGCCTCAAGCCTTCTCTAGCCTCTAATAGGCTAGATTAGCCTTTATTTAGCTCAATCCAACTTCACATCAGCTCTGCTGAAGAAAAGTATTCCCTCAGCATGCTACTATCACTGCCATGTTTCAAGGTGAGGATTATCTGTTCAGGGTGATGTGCAATTAACTTTCCACCCCACATGGCAGTTGACATTAATTCAAAAGATTCAACTTTGGTTTGATCTGACCAAAGCACAGTTTGTCCATATGTTTGCTGTGTCCGCTTCACAGAGGCAACCGTGAACCATGATATCTGATGACTTTCTCTTCATTTGCTTTCAGAATACAGTTAGTGGATGAAATGTGTACTTCAGTACAACGTATAACACAAATACAGAGGTTCACAATTAATTATTTAAAGGAAGAAAAACTATAGGTAGTTGATACTTTAGCACTTACATTTTTTTCTACAATCTATCATTTCAGATTTGTAATCAAAAGAGTGTCATTTAAAATACCTTCAAGTGACATATAATTCAACATGGGCTTCCTCATTAAAAAAAATACACACTGAATCTGTCAAAAAGTACATGATCATTTTATTGGCATATGCCAGACATGCTGCTAGCTCATGTTCTTATATTTTGTCTCAACCAGTAGTAGACTAAATACAAAATGGTCTCCTGTTGTTGCTATGTGCAGCTTAAACCCTGCCTACCAAATTTTGTATTCATGAGAGGAAAAAATATTCTTTTCAAAAAGTTGTTTTGAATTGCAAATGATCCCAAATCAGCACCTAGCAGAGCACAGTGGTGGAGGGCAAATGCAGGGACTATATGGTGCTTATCCCTACCCCAGTAAGCTTCCCGGCACTGATATGTTGGCTGCCAGGCTGTACTCTGACATATGTGCCCAAATTGTCATGGATAAATTATGTAACCCAGACCATCCAGATTATTCAAATAAAGTCTGAACATGTCATCTTTAGTGCCAGTGAGGCTCTTGAGACCTGTCACCTACTGAATTTGAAATGGTTACATTTTAGGATGGGTCTCTCTCTTGTTCCACATGCTCTTCTCTGTCTTTCCCCCCTCGAGCTTGGCCTAATCCAGCAGCACAGCGTCACTGCAGCATCAGTGTTACCTTTGATGGACCCGGATTAAAGCAAATCTCCATTCCTTTGGTGGATTTCAAACGCCGCCTCAACAATGATGCCAGCCAGGGTTGAGGTAATGAGGCCTGAAGTGGACTGGCAATGAGTGACTTTAAAATCAGCCTGATTAGAGACAGTGATTTTTATCTCAGCCCCTCCCTCCTCATTTTGCTCCCTCGCTCAGTGCTTTTTTCACTCCCTCTCTATTTTTCCAATTTTTGTTACATCTTTCCTTTTCAATTTCCAAGTATCCTACTTTTTTTTTTTTTACCCTTTTTCCAAAACTGTTTGATTTTCTCTACCCTCATTTTCTGTCTTCTCTCCACACCTACACCCTGGAGAGTGAGGCCTGACTTAATTAGTGGGCTGGAGTGTGAATGTGCCTTTCACAAGGTGTTAATGAAAAGCTTTGCACTCTCCTTTTCAGTGTATAAGTGGCTGACTTTGCCCCCCCCATGCCCCTTTTGCATGCCTCCTGTCCTCCTCCTTCTTCTCCTCCCCACACACATCTCCTCAGCCTTTCTGACCAGAGGGAGGTGTTATTACAGGGGCTGTTGACTCTGCGGCTTTAGGTTTTGGTCTCTGTTGTACTGAGCTGATAGCTTAATTAAACATGCAAATCAGATCTATCGAACATGACTTAACATCCATTCTCTATGTAGCGGCATTGTCGTCAGATGGTCTTTCTTTTTGTTTGATTTGTTTTTTTTTTTAACCAAATCTCATTTAAAAAGGGCAGTCTGTGTGAACACAATATTGGTTCTCAAGGTGAATTAATTTCACAACATACTTGAGTGATTTTGTTAAAGCCCAGTGCACAAAAGTGTTGATAAAAAATAAGAAAGCACAAAGCACAAATATTAAAATGATTTATTCATAGTTTTAATTAGATTATTGTTATCTGCAGGTGTTCTCCCCTCTGCTGTTGACTAACAACTAGTTACTTTATTAGGTACACCTTGACAATACTGCAAGGTGTTATTGCCTTCAGAAATGCCTTTTTATGTTGTAGATTCAACAAGGTGTTGGACACATTCCTGAGAAATTTTGGTCGATTTTAAAATAGAAAAATGTTGTTGCTGTACATTCATGATGTGAATCTCCCTTTGGGTGGAGGCCATTGGTGTACAGTGAATACAGTCATGTTCTAGAAACCAGTTTGAGAAGTTTTTTGATTGTTTTATACCAGTCAGCCCCATTTCTTGTTACATCTTACATTAACAAGGCATTTTGTCCACACAACTGCTGCTCTCTGAATATTTTCTGTTTTCAGGCCATTGTCTGTAAATCAGGGACACCACAGCCTGCCTGGCACCAATAATAATGGCACATTCAAAGCCACTTAGTTTCCCTGTCTTTTCCTGGTGAGTAGAATAGCATTAAATAGGTAACAAATATACCTATTTAATGAAATTGAGACATTTTGTGTAACGTAAATAAAAATGGAATTCAATGATTTGTAAATCAACTTATATGCGAAGGGATACATTACAAAGACAAGGTATTTAATGTTCAAACCAATAAACTATATTGTTTTCTTTGCAAATATTTACTCATTTTGAATTTGATGCTGGCAACACTTTCCAGTGCAATGCCACTGTTACATCACATTTCCTTTTAACAACACTCAATAAGTGTTTGGGAACTGAGGGCATTAATTGTTGAGGCTTTGTAGGTAGAATTCTTTCTCATTCTTGCTGGATGTACAACTTCAGTTGCTCATCAGTCCGGGGTCTCCATTATCGTATGTTGAGCTTTATAATGTGCCACAAATGTTTAAAGGAAGACTGGTGTGGACTGCTGATAGGCCAGTCTAACACCCACACTCATACTGTGAAGCCCAGAGAACAGGATGTCCATGAGTTCCGAATACAATTTGAAATGTGGACTTGTCAAACCAAAGCACACTTTTCCACTTTGTGTCAGTCCATCTCAAACAAGATTGTTGAATGGTGTTAAGAATTTCATTTTATTTTTGAAATTATGTGGTTCAAAAAGCAAAATGACATACTTTCGGACCCTGTGCTGGCCGCCGACCTGGAAGGGGTTAAACTTGCAGTATAAAGCAGTTGCTTTCATCTGTAACTTCTTTCTCCATCCATCCATCCATCCATCCATCGTTTGCAGCTTGTCAGCTCCTGGGATTTTCAAACATTCCTTGCACTGTAACAGTACCTTAATTATATTGATGATTTGAACATGCAGCCATTTTGGGTGGTTTACAGTAGGGCATTAGATTTTTGTCCATGTTGTCAGCTGCCAGTCAGTCATTGATGTTTGATGAAGCTGTCTCTCCCACTGACTGATGGCAGCTCCCGACCAGGGAGTAACTTAATCCTGTGTTGCAGGGATGTATAATGATATCCCAGGGCGATATAGGATGTTCTTCTCCGTATGGTGCCAACTTCCTGGACCGCCGGCACTACTCTTTATGGGCTCTGGCTTAGGCCCAGCAACCAAATGCCAGTCACAGCCTGGAGGCGAGGGGTAGGTTTTTGTAAGGCTTTGTCTTGTCACTTCTGACCAAGAAAAACACAAAGAAATGACACAAACCACAATTTCTTGGCCATTGCTTGTCATTGAGCTAATTGACGACTGAGCGTGTGTTTGGAGTCTAGGGGTGGCAAACACGTACATGTGGCAGAGGGCATATCTTTGATTGGCAGTGGCCATGTGGGAGAAAGCGCACTTCTGTGTGTTTGAGTGGGAGTCCATTTCCATGTGTGTGTGTGTGTCTGGGTCTGTGTTTGGGATAATCCTGGAGAATCTCTCTCTTTGAAGGAGAACAGATGTAGATTTACATATGTGGAGGGTCCCAAGCCTGTGATGAGATTAGCTGGTTTGGATCCTTCTTTACAACAACTGAAAGGTGCATATTTAATAAATGCCTGAAGCTAGGCTGGGGTGTTCAGGGCTTGGCCCTCAGAGAGCCACAGGACAAAGGCAAACGAGGCCCATGGCAGGCTGGCCCATATGGGAACAGGGCTGCTTACAGATTGCAGTGGCCTTTCATTGGGTGTGGGACAAGGCTTTAAGGGTTTATGTACAGAGAGGGGAGCACTTGGTGGGCCACTCCAACCTCCTCTCCACAACAAGAGCTAATAAAAGGATTTTAAGCTTGTAAGGCATCGTCTCTGTCCTTGTTTGCTTGTTTGCTGCTTGTGTGTGTGAGAAAGAGCCTTTTTTTGTGCAGCCATGTTTCTATAGAATGTGAATAAATGCTCGCATGTAAGTGTATTTGTATAAAATTATATTGGAGTCATGCAGATGTACAGCTTTCATATTTTCAAAGCTAGAATTTAAAACAGAGAAATGCAATGCACGATATAAGAACATTTAAGGGGCATATATCATTATTTTGTTTCATCTGAGGTCAGCCGTGTCAGATGTAAAGACGTAGAGCATGTTTAAAACAAAGAGGGAGAGAGAATAAGGTAGCCATTTATACTCCTAACAAACTAGGATATTATGCAATTCCTTTAACTAGAAAAGCCCAGATATATGCTGCAGAGTTCCACTGCCAGTTTTTTATTTGAATCTATTGAATCTTTTATTGAACATGTTAAAACATGAGTGGGCATTTCCACAACTGTTGTCTTTTTTGTTTGTAGTTACGTTTGTTTCACATGCTGTATCTGTTTGCATATAAAACTTTATGTAAGGGGTTTACAGTGGTTGAGAAATGAAGAGCTCACATTTGGAACACGACTATGCCCACAATGGAAACCTTTTTGTTGCCAGAAACCAAAAGCTGTTGAAAATTGTTGGAAAAGTTGCACATTGAAATTATGTTTAGATCATGAACACTTTAATTAACTTCTGATTTTAGCTAAGCAAAAGGACATCTGACAAAACTAATTGCACACAACAGGTAGGTCCTTTAGGGAAGTTTGGATGTTCACTACTGCCTTTGCTGTCTCTCTGCAAAAAGGGGCTACATATTTATCAGACACATTCTGAGCAAGAAAACAGTCAGTTTTTTGGTATCAAAAGGTGCTTTAAAAATTGTGTCATCTTGTTTCAAAAACATGGTAAAGGTCAATTAAGATTTATGTTTCATACTAAAAATTTTAGGTTTTGTGAAAAAATTAATTATATTTGCACTTTAGGTATCACTAGATAAAATGACTGATAATTTCCCATTTGACTACTAGAAGCTATTTGAGGAACAAAAAGAAAAACAAATCACAGCTGCTTTTACAGCATATATATACATTGGTGTGAATGCTGACCTTTTAGTGGAGAAACTGTTCTGTGATTTCAGTGTAATGTTTTTTAAACAATGGTTGTTCAAAAGTTTTCACAGACAGAAGCTGAAGTTTTAATCCTGAAACAAAGTCAAAAGTGTTGCACTTTTCCTAACAAATGATAAGACATCTGTGAAAACTTTACTTCATCTAACCTCATTGTTATCTGTCTTTTTATCCTCATGTAGCTCTATTGATTTTTTTCCCTTTCAATAAGAGCATAACAAAGATAAAACATATCCCAGAAATCCTCAACCATGTTTTCAGGCTATCCCAGTGTGTTATCCCCTATTCATGGGGGAAGCTGTGCTTCATTGTTTGAGATTGTGGAAGAAAGGAGGTTTTTTTTTTGTTTTTTTTTTGCAAAGTGTGTTATTTCCATCTTTCTCTGTTACTCTCTCTAGGATTATGCCTTACAGTTTGTGAAGGGACTGTGTCCAGTCATTGCAGTTTGATTGTTTTTTTTTTTCTTTCTCACAGGAATAATGGGGAAGTAAGCCTTAGTAAAGAGATGAGAGAGTATAAAAGACAGAAAAAACGAAGCTGGACTCTCCCTGTGGCACAGGCCTTTTTAAGCGCCCCAGCATAATTCAGATATTTCTATAAATACAATGTGTTCTTACCTTTAAAAAACAGCCACCAAGGGTAATGTGTAACATCACACCCCAGATCTTAGATCTCTGAATTGTTTATCCGAAAATCTTGTATTGAAAGGAATTAGGAGACAAGTTGTTTTTCTAAGGAGCCGCTCCTGTCCTTATTTTGCGTTAAAGACAATCAATATGCATACAATGATGGTTGGGTTAGGGGTAGGCAAATAGAACCTTTGACTATAGAGTAAACTAATGCAAGAATTATGAGAAAATACTTAGCAAAGATGGCAAAACTGAGGTTTTCAGATAATTTGAGTGAATCACAGAGAGAATAAAAACAATGGATGATAATGATAGAAAGAATGATGAAGGAGGAGGAGAAAGACAGAATACATGGGAGGCCTTGATTTGAAAGGGGCATAGTTGGGGGGTGGCCTACCCACCATTCTCAGTGGATATGGCAGCCCTCTGTGGACCTCCTTACACAGACACCTCAGCTAATGAATCAGACCTGGTTTCTATCAGTCAGAAGAACTCCATTTCAATGTCTCTGTGCTCTCCAGAACAAAGCACACCTCCATTAATATTTTAAAGTTCTTTTTTATCTCAATGCTAACACTGCTGAACATAATATTTGTTAGGGAGAGGGTGAAAGAGAAATATTGGGAAAGACCATAAGGGAGAATGTGAAAAGACAGACAGAAAGGAAAAAAGGTGGACAAAAAATTGAAAATCTTTTTTTTTTTTCAGATTTCTGCTTGTCTGGTGTAATTGTCCCTATTGGTAGAAGACCTTAAAAATGTAAAATAAAAATCGTCTTGTTTTAAACATCTCTAGTACATAAACAAAAATTCTGATATTTCCCAGGTTTTTCTTGCTGTTGTAATCCTCAACTGTGAACATGAGAGAGATTTCTGCTTCTATTGTTTGAAGGCATCCCAATGCTAAAAAGCAGTGAAATGCCCTAAATGTTTCATATTGCTCTAACTGCTTTTACAGAATCTCAGTTTAGTATCATTAACTTCTTCTGGTTGTGAACACAAAAAATACTTCCTTTGTAACTTCAAAATAAGAGTCCTGAACATTAAGGCACTGATCATTATACCTAGGGCTTATAAAAGACACACACCCTTTGTACTGTTTTAATATATCTCGATCCCTAGTTAAACCCCTACAATTTATACAGCAAATAATGTTGTTCACTTGCCTTTATAACTCTTTTTGTGTTTTTGTGTAGAGGCAGGAGAGATAAAATATCTGACATGAATTCCTCAACAGTCAGAATATAACAGTACTCTCATTTGGTTTTCATGTAACCCCAACAAAGTACTGAAAGGTGGTTATAAAAATTATTGGAAATGGCAAAACAGTTTCCAGGACCATTTTTTCTACCGTATAGGTATCACAAACATGTACACACAGACAACAGAAAAAGTCAGTCATTACAATTCCCAACATGAATTCCACACATGATTGTAATTACTGGGCAACAATGGAGCCTGGCTTTGTGAGTTAGCTTGACAGGGAAAGATCCACAAACAATGGGAAGGCCTTCCTAGACACCTTGTCTCAGACACATAGATTAATTGCTTCTTTGTACCCAGAAATGGAAGCAGTGCCTTCACTTGTCGATTCCTCAAGGGGCGGACGACCCAGGGGAAGTGTGCAAGAGAGGAGGACCCCTGGTGATTGTATGTTTCTTTTTTTTTGTGGAAAGGGGAAACATCAGTAGGATTTGGTGGCCTGTTTTGGTGTATTGCATGGACCCTCAGGTAGAATAGGTATACTAGGGATGATAGTGAGGGAGGGGTAAAAGGTGCTGCCAAGAGATCCCAGGGCAAGCTGCCGTGAGCATTCGGCTGTGAAAAGTCATTCAGAGGGAAAATGTCGGGCATCCTTTATTTATTTGTGCCTGAAATATTTATCTGTCACGTGGGCCGTTTTATAATGGCCTGTCAGTCTCCTCTGCCCACTCAAGGGTGCGGTGATGTTGCCCAGAGCATCCACTGTGGATCTCACGTGAATAATTGCTGGAATTTCACTTTTGGGAATGTTGCACTCTGACCCTGGAGGTTGTTGTTTTTTCTGCATCAAGAGGAAGGTAGAATGGTTTTAAGTATTTACTTTGGCTTGGCTTTTTCATCCATCACAAGCGCATGTATATGAAAACACACATGCAAGCACTCTTTTGCGTCCTCTCTCACACACACTTAGTCTAGTTGGAAAATAAATAATTCATCCCTTTACTCCAGGATGAAAATCTAATCAAGCTGAAAATACCCGTCTTGCAGCACCTCTGAGCCTCCTCTGCTCCAGGTTAATGCAATGCTTACTGTTCTAATGTGCCACTGCTTCGAGGCCTCTACTAAAGTGATGTGTGCTCGCTAACTTTCATGTGATCTTTAATATGGTGAGATCTTCTAAACAAAACTTTGCTTGCGTGTTTCCCACTGATCCATATTGCTAAGTGAACACTGAGCACCACTGTCTTTCAAATTGTTTCATCACTCTTGTCTCTTCAAGGAAAGACTTGAAGCGAAGAAAGAGACAAAACAAACAACATTATATGGAAGTAAAATAGTCTCATTTGAATCAGATATTTTTTAGACATTGAATTTATAAAACTGAATTTTTGTCCTGTGCATTTATGTGTGTGAATGTTTTTTTTTTTTTACTTAAAATTTGCCTGCAGAAATTCACCTGCAGAAATTCACCTGCAAAAATTAACCTGCAGAAATTCACCTGCAATAATTTGCCTGCAAATGTGTTGACCTTCTGGTGACTCAAGCCAAAGCAATCAGCACTCGATCATGTCGAACGTCTTTTAGGTTATACTTATATGATCACGTGACACACCATTGCCTTGGGCAGAGGCCAGTCTCTTCACAGTTTGCTGGTTAGTGGCTTAATGAAGATCACCGATGAGATTTTTCTGCCAAAAATATATTATTACAAAATGCCAGGTAATTAACACCCATTTGAATCTCATCACTGATCTTCATTAAGCCACTATCCAGCAAACTGTGAAGAGACTGGCCTCTGCCTAAGGCAATGGTGTGTCACGTGATCAGATAAGCGTAATCTGATTGGCTAAAAGACGCTTGACTCGATCGAGTGCTGATTGCTTTGGCTTGAGTCACCAGAAGATCAACATATTTGCAGGCAAATTTTTTCAGGCGAATCTGCAGGTGAATTTCTGCAGGTGAATTTTTGCAGGCAAATTTCTGCAGGTAAATTTCTGCAGGTAAATTTCTGCAGGTGAATTTTTGCAGACGAATTTTTTCAGGCAAATTCTTGCACGTGAATTTCTGCTGGCAAATTTTAAGTACAAAAAAAATTCACATACATAATTGCACAGGATAAAAATTCAGTGTTATAAATTCAATGTCTAAAATATGTCTGATTCTAATGAGACTATTTGACTTCCATAACATTACACATATGTTTTGTGGAGCTCTTGCAGCAGAGAGGGACCCTGAACAACAGGTTAGATATGACTGATTTATAGCAAAAAGCATCTGTTCACACAAATTCAGGTTAGGTAATGCAGACTATCTGGTTATTTTTTACATGAAGCATTCTATTGTGTTGCTTGTTGAATAGTATTTTTATCTTTCTGGATGTATCTGCACTTTCGGACCAACAAATTCATATTAGTAGTGCACAGTGAAGTTTTATGTCTTTGCACGCCGACTTATTACTCAACAATTTAAAGCTATAAAGAATTTCCTTAATCTATGGACTAACACATATGCATATGTTTTACATATAAATACTCACAATTTGGAAAATACACGCAAAGCATTTTCACAGATACACATGCACACAGGAGCACAACGAATTGCAATGCCTGTAGTCTCAGCATGCATAATTAAGATGTACCTTGTTTGGAGAAAGTGCATGTCGCCTCTCAGTGTGCACACCACATCCCAAGAAAGATGCTTTGAATAATGAAAAGTGTCACCTATGCAAAATGCAGGAGATGAGCATGCCTGCCTGTGAATGTGCTTTGTGTATGATTTCAGGGTCCATACTTGTGTGTATATACATGTTTGGTTGTGTAGTTGTATAAGGCCTACCTGAAGACGTGTGTTGGTTTGTGTGTGGATGTGTGTGCCAATCTGCTGACAGAAACTTTTGAAAAGATGTGTTACTTTGAAAATACAGAAGGAAGGCTCTTTGTCATTTAATGCGGCACTGCTAGGACACTGAACCATATGTGAATACACAGGCCTGACAGCTGAGGCCCAGAGTTCCCTTGCCCAACCTCTCATAACCTTGTCCCCAACCCCCTCATCATCCATCCTATCCTCTCCACTTCTTCCTTTTGACTGGTAGCTCTTGTCCTGTGAAACAAAGACAGGGTCCGGAATGTTTTTTGGTGGCCATTTTTTCCTCTTTCTAGTGATGACAAACTCTGGATGGCACAGGGCCAAGTGGGGAGAAAGCAATACCACTCATGTTTTGACATCGCCTTTTTGTCCCTACTTACTGCAATGTCAGATGAAATTTTTGAAGTAAAATTTCAGTGGTGTGCCAGCCATCAATTAAAAGTAAAAACATAATCTTTCTACAGTATAGGGGATGTTTGCAGTAGTTAACACTATTAAATGAGTAGAGAACTACATTCAGTACCTTCCTATGAAATGCATTAACTGTACTTTGAAGTATGTTACTCAGACAATATGTGCAATAACACATTCTGTATTCTAACATGTGATGCGGTTATTAGGATGTTCTTTTGTTTAAACTAAATTTAAAAGTATTGGGCTACTTTCCCCTGATTCATGTAGAAGTTGGATTCAAAATATTGTTATGGCTCGAAAAGACTGGGAATCAGAAACATAACTAAACACTAACTGCTGTCAAGGTTATACATATTTTATGAAGTTGTTTCAAAGTTCAGGAGTTTTGTTTTTGTCATATCTTTTCTACTACAACTATTTAGAACCTCAAAGACAAGATAAACAATCAACAAGGCATATCAAAACAGTCAATATGAGAGCAAACCTCGCCTAGCATCTCAACAAATGTGTGCAAACATCTCCCTGTGCAAATATTGATAGTATAGTAAAATACCCTTTAGCTAAAGTCTTTCTGTAGCAATATCTGTCGAGTCAGATAGTCGTTTTAATATAATTCATAATTGACTGTGTAATTTGATACTTCTTATGGTTATGGAATTTCTTCACTTTGTAAAATGTTGATTTCCAAAAATTAGAAAGGGAATTCTGGTAAATATAGAATGGAAATTAAATAGAAAAACAAAATTAGCCTCAATTAAGGCAGATAGTGGTATTTTTTACATTTGGTTACAATGTAATTCAACTGTCTCTGAATAACAAGTAACAAAGCATTGCTCCTCCTCAAGCTTTTGCTGTACACTGTTGGTCACCTGGCTAAAACTATACTTTCCTCTTGGGTTCAAAGAAGACAAAGTTGATTGTTAAGACATATTTTGACCCTAAAAAATACTTCAAGTCATGTTGAGGAGACTACATAAGGAGGGCAACCAATCACTGTTGTTAATACTATGCATTTTTAGAACTACGGTAACAAGCCTGTTGAGCCCCCAGCTGCATTCACTACCTGTATATTATGTGCAATAAGCATAAAACCATTAAAACATTTAGGTGTTTTTACAATTTTCTTGCTTAGGTATTTGTTCACAAAATCAGACTAACCCTAAATAACAATTAGAAATACATCCTTTTAACTTTAATATTCAGGGTGCTACAATAGTTTAGCAGTGGTATGAGTAATTGGTGTCTTTTAAACAAAAGCAATCATATCATGCTTTAAAAGTTTCTGTAATTATACTGCGAAACTGGATACTTTTTTTTGTTCAAGGTGATTATACTGTACAAATCTCATGCCACTTACTTGTATGAAATGGTCTTAATTGTTACAAAAGTAATAAATTACTGCTTGCAAGTCAATCCATTTGCCAGCTTAGTTTTGATTTTTTGGAATACCATATTTTCCTTCAGTAAAAGAGAGGAAGTCGCAGAAAAGGTGAAAGAAACACCACAATTTGAATGAAAACTGATTATAAATGTTTATCTTCCTTAAATTAATTACATGGTTGTTCATTTAAGTTGTCTCATATGTCTTTTGGCCAAATGAGATAGATAAAACCAGTCTTTTCATGGAAACAATAATCAGGGTACTTTCCTGGAAACTCCAACAGTTTTAAAATATTTGTTTGAAGACTAAGACTTGATTATAGCGATTGGGATTTTGCACAAATTGTGACAGTTATATCTTCATTGAACAAAAACTGTTTCCACATTATATTGTGCATCCCCTCTCTCAAGAACTACCGTAAAACCTCACCTCACAGGCATGGACAAGACATAATATCTAATTAAGTTTCCAAGCTGCATTTTCATTAGTTAATCACTTAAGTGCTTCGAGGATAACCTGATATCCAAAGGTCTGGTCCCAGTAGCCCAAAATGTCAAAATGCAATTATATGCATGATTAGCCTGACCTGTTTCTATAGCACCCTCCCTTTCTGCCTCTCGCTGCTGGAGAAGCTGACAACTGCTGGCATGTTTATTTTGATGAGATTAGGTGTGGAGGTGGCTCCAACTGTGTGCAGTAGGCATGGCACCCCCATCTGGTCACTGACAGAACTAACAACGATCACTGGTAGTAAGAGAAGGAGGGGTGAAGTGCTTTGAGGCAGAAAGAGAGTGAGTGAGTGGAGGGGCGAGGTGGTTAAGGTGGGTACGATAATCTTTCAATCTCCGCTTAGCCTTAGGAGGAGAAGAAAATAAAATGCAGTAACAAATGGAAAATAAATAAATAGAAATAAAACAATTTCTACCTCTTAACGGATAATATGATGGCAAATTATTAATCAAATCATCTTGATCCGAGAGGTGGAGTGCTCTACTTTGTGTTGCTTCACAGAACAGCAATCCCCCCTAATCTGATTGTGTAGAGATGAGGCAGCTTTAGCCTTGCCATTGTGCTACACTGATTAAAAGGGGCAGGAGACAGTAATTTGGTCACGGAGAAAAGCACATAAACTCAAAAAGTGCACACTAATACAGTTAAAATGTGCATGCATGTCACAATAAATGCACATAAAATATGGATGCAGTTAGATAAACATCCACACAGCTGAAACTTAAAGCAGTTATCTATGTTGCTGTTGGCCTCTTGGCAGTCTTCCCGACCAGTTTTCTTCTCATCTTTTCATTAATTTCAGAAAGACATTCCGGTTTTGGTAATTTCATCGTTGCTCCATATTTTCTTCACTTGATGATGACTATCTTTACTGTTTCAATGTATATCCAGTGCCTTGGGAATTCTTTTTACCCTTCCTGTGACTGATACATATACTAATACTAATACTAATACTTGCATCCCCAGAAGCAACTGTGGGTGAGCGTTCTCTTCAACCACATTATTTTATCTTTTAATTTTGATATTTCAACTGAGTTGTGCAGGTTTAGGTCACATTAATAGTAAAAAAAAAAGAAAAAAGCTTTGAAAGAATCTTTCTTGGTGTAATTTTTGTGCATTACGAGCACCTGCCATTTTAATAGAAGTGTGTAGACATTTTACATCATCTGTGTTTCATACAGTTCCCTGAAGCTGGTCTGCTCAGCCTAATTAGGTGTGAGTCTGAGTTTGGAGTTAATAGATTTGAAAAGGAATATCTGAGGAAGCCTCTATTTTGACAAAGGCTGTAGGCTTGGGATGTATAGTGCCCATGTGTCTCTGGAGGGAGGCGTGAGGTCCCAGGGTAGCCCATTAGAGTGCAAACCCACCCCAAACCCCCACTTCCAAAAACACAGCTCCCCATATTGAGGGAGACTGCAGAAGCCAAACCCAAAGCAGAATATTCATATTACACAACCACGTGCATGCCATGCTTCGGTCAGCTTAGGCAGACACAGAAATGTACAGGAGCCTGCACACACAAATAGATGCGACCCATCCCCTTAAATGACTGATGATGCATATGCACACACACAATCATGAAAATTGTTGCACATTCCTGATGAATGTTTGACATTAAGAAAAACGGAGAACAAGCTCAGAGATTTTAAACATCAAAAATAACAATCCAGTGAAGTTTGGGATTTTGTTGCATCACCTATTTGAAAAAGTTCTGTGAGTGGTGAAACACAGAGGAAATCATTTGGATTTGTCTTCAGAATAATTTCATGCTGGCAGGGTTGGGTAGTGGAGTACAAAACCAGTATGTAAACGAAAGAATCGTTCAAACAGAAAAGGCTTTCAAAATCAACTCAACATTATTTACAGTCCTACACCTCAGACAAGAAAACAAATATTCACATTTGACCTTAGTTATTTTCACCTTGGCGTAGACCACCTGGAATAGCAATTTAGTTAATGTAACCACCATTTATTCAGCTCTCCCACCTGTTAGCTTAAAAGCAATTCTGCTGCCACTCAAGTCTCAAAAAGGGGCCAGTGTTTGCATTGATTAGAAGATGACCTGCAAAAAGGTACATTGTTTAATTCTATGAGTAGATCATTCAAAAATACTTTGAATCACAGTTGTGGGTTGTTTGATTTACTAAAAATCACACCTCAGTCTAGCTTAAGAAAAATCCCAAAGAAAACAGATTAAATCAGTTGAATAATGTATGAAACAACTTTCTACTTTTAGTGTACATGACCAATTTTATTGATTCATCAAAGCTCCCTTTTTGTTCCAGGTACTGTTTTCTCTACATCGGGCATAGTGTAGCATATGTTGACTGATGATGTCAATTCAGTGACTGCTGCGAATGCCAGAAGATGGAGGTGCTCTGGGCTGTGATGCTTTGAGTGTGACCTCATGTTCCATTCTGTCTCTGTGCTGCTGTGCCTCAGCTTTTCGTCCTCCTGGGCTGACACTTCTCTGTAGCTCCAACAACTGTGGTGGGACACTGAACATCTGTAAGCCACAGCTCCACTGACTCTGGTGCCTCTGCATTGGGCACATTCCCTTTGTGCAACTGCCACTGCTGTCTATGTGTTTCTCTTGCCGGGAATAAGAGATTGCCTGCAGCACACTTTGATGCTGGTCATGCTCAGTACAACTTGTCTACAGCATGTGCATATGCGTGCCATGTCACCGCAACAGGGACTTCTTGTGTGTCCAATCACTGAGAGAGTAAACAAATTAACAATCTAGTATGCCAGCTACAAAGAAAGAGGGAAAAATAAGCCCAAAGGGTTGCTAAAACAAATTCATATCAATATGCCAGGATTTATGACGTGAGAAAATGAGTACTGTGCAAACATTTTAGGCAGGTGTGAAAAAATGCTGTAAACAAAGAATGCTTTCAAAAATGGAAGTGTTAATAATTTATTTTCATAAATTAACAAAAAGCAGTGAATGAACCAAAGAGAAATCTAAATCAAATCAATATTTGGTGTGATCACCCTTTGCCTTCAAAACAGCATAAATTCTTCTAGGTGCACTTGCACACAGTTTTTGAAGAAACTCGGTTGTTTCAAACATCTTGGAGAACTAACCACAGATCTTCCATGGATGTAGGCTTTTTCACATCCTTCTGTCTCTTCATGTAATCCCAGACACACTCCATGATGTTGAGATCAGGGCTCTCTGGGGGCCATACCATCACTTCCAGTAATTATTATTCTTCTTTACACTGAAGATACAGGGGTTGGACAATGAAACTGAAACACCTGTCATTTAATGTGGGAGGTTTCATGGCTAAATTGGACCAGCCTGGTAGCCAGTCTTCATTGATTGCACATTTCACCAGTAAGAGCAGATTGTGAAGGTTCAATTAGCAGGGTAAGAGCACAGTTTTGCTCAAAATATTGAAATGCACACGACATTATGGGTGACATACCAGAGGTCAAAAGAGGACAAATTGTTGGTGCACGTCTTGCTGGCGCATCTGTGACCGAGACAGCAAGTCTTTTTGATGTATCAAGAGCCAGGGTAATGTCAGCATACCACCAAGAAGGACGAACCACATCCAACAGGATTAAATGTGGACGCAAGAGGAAGCTGTCTGAAAGGGATGTTCGGGTGCTAACCCGGATTGTATCCAAAAAACATAAAACCACGGCTGCCCAAATCACGGCAGAATTAAATGTGCACCTCAACTCTCCTGTTTCCACCAGAACTGTCCATCGGGAGCTCCACAGGGTCAATATACACGGCCGGGCTGCTATAGCCAAACCTTTGGACACTCATGCCAATGCCAAACGTCAGTTTCAATGGTGCAAGGAGCGCAGATCTTGGGCTGTGGACAATGTGAAACATATATTGTTCTCTGATGAGTCCACCTTTCCTGTTTTCCCAACATCCCATCCGGGAGAGTTACGGTGTGGAGAAGCCCCAAAGAAGCGTACCACCCAGACTGTTGCATGCCCAGAGTGAAGCATGGGGGTGGATCAGTGATGGTTTGGGCTGCCATATCATGGCCCAATACTTGTGCTAGATGGGCGCGTCACTGCCAAGGACTACCGAACCATTCTTGAGGACCATGTGCATCCTATGGTTCAAACATTGTATCCTGAAGGCGGTGCCGTGTACCAGGATGACAATGCACCAATACACACAGCAAGACTGGTGAAAGATTGGTTTGATGAACATGAAAGTGAAGTTGAACATCTCCCATGGCCTGCACAGTCACCAGATCTAAATATTATTGAGCCACTTTGGGGTGTTTTGGAGGAGCGAGTCAGGAAACGTTTTCCTCCACCAGTATCACGTAGTGACCTGGCCACTATCCTGCAAGAAGAATGGCTTAAAATCCCTCTGACCACTGCGCAGGACTTGTATATGTCATTCCCAAGACGAATTGACGCTGTATTGGCCATAAAAGGAGGCCCTACACCGTACTAATAAATTATTGTGGTCTAAAACCAGGTGTTTCAGTTTCATTGTCCAACCCCTGTACATACACATACATATACATATACATATATACACACATATACATACATACACATGCATACACATACACATACATACATACAGACATATTCATCCACATATATACACATAATTGCACACATGCATACCTACACACACAAACACACCACACGTCAGGTCTAAATCCACATTCACACTCATGTATATCGGCACTCAGAGACCCCCCACCCACACCCCCAATCTTCAATCCAACACCACAGCTCCACCACCAGCTCCCCCCACCAATCCCAACCCCACAACACAAGGAGGCGGACAAGATCCCCGGGACCCAACTGAACTACCAAGCCGTCCACAAGTGTCCCCTGAACCCCGATCAGCCCCCCACCACCACGAGGCACAGAGCGAGGAGCAGCGAGAGAAGCCAGGCTTCAACAACTGCAGCGTCAGTCTGCAGCCACAGAGGACCAGAAACAGAGGGCCCAGCACCCCTCTCATCCCAGTACATGTTGAAAAACATCAGTTTTAGCCTTTTTTTAAACAGACTCATGCTTGGACATTGCTTCAGCTCTTTCTGGAGTTTATTCCAGACCTTCACACCACTGACTGAAATGCATATTCTTTTCATGGTGGTTCAAACCCTCAAGGTTCTGAAATTGAGATTTTCCCTGTAGTCATAACTCCCCACTCTATCAGTGAACAGCTTTTGAATATTTTCTGGTAGTTGTTTATTTCTAGCTTTATAAATCAGCTGAGCTGTTTGAAATTCTACCAGATCTGGGAGTTTGAGGAGGCAGGACTCTATAAATAGTATGTTACTATGGTCGTGGAATCCTGCCTTATGAATCATTCTGATGGCCCTTTTTTGTAATGTGCATAACGGTCAAAGTGAGGTTTTGTAGGTGTTGCCCCATATTTCCACACAATAACTCAAGTAAGGTAATATAAGTGAACAATAAAGAATATGAAGAGCAGCATGATTTAGAAAATATTTAGCTTTGCTGAGAACAGCAATACTTCTGGATAGTTTTGTTTGAATGTATTTTATATGAGGTCTCCAGGAAATCTTATTGTCTATCATTACTCCCAAAAACTTTATTTTCTTAACTCTCTCTACTGTCATATTATCTGTTAGGATCTGAAAATGTGTTCTTCTTCCACAGTTTCCAAACAACATAAACTTGGTTTTATCTAAATCTAATGATAATTTGTTAATATCAAACCATATCTTGAGTTGACATAACTCTAAGTTGATTTCAGCCATAAGCTGATCCAAATTATCACCTGTACAAAAGATATTAGTATCATCTGCAAACAAAACAAATTTAAGTATTTTAGAAACTTTACACATTAATGTAAAGAATAAACAATTTTGGCCCCAGTACTGACCCCTGGGGGACACCACAAACAATGTCCAAACATGGTGACTGGCAGTCACCCATTTGCACAAATTGTTGCCTGTTGCTTAGATAACTTTCCATCCAGTGCAGGACTACTCCCCGGATGCCATAGCACTCCAATTTCTTAATTAATATTTCATGATTTATTGTGTCAAAAGTTTTTTTGAGATCAATAAATACACCAACTGCAGATTTCTTATTATCTAAGGCGCCGGTGACTTCCTCTATCAATTCCATGACTGCCATTGCTGTAGATCTTTGTGATCTCAATCCATACTGACTTTCAGAAAGCAGATTATGTTTATTAATGAATGTATCTAATCTACTCACAAATAATTTCTCCAAAATTTTGGAAAACTGTGAAAGTAGAGAAACAGGCCTATAATTTGTGAAATGGTGTCTGTCCCCAGGTTTATAAAGTGGAATAACTTTGGCAATTTTCATCTTTTCTGGAAATTTACCCGATTGAAGTGACAGATTACAAGTCATAAACTGGATAATTTCCTCAATTACCTTCTTGATTATTGTCATATCAATACCATCACAATCAGTTGACCTTTTGCTTTTACATTTATTGACAATATCTATAATTTATTTTCCTCCCACTGCAGTGAGAAACATAGAATAGATTTCTACTGATTAATGTTTCATTCAGAGCCCCAGTTGTTGTAGGATCAGGGATTGTTTCTGCCAGTTTGGATCCCACACTCACAAAACAATTATTGAAATTATGAACAACATCATTGCTGTCCTCCAAATTGCCATCGTTATTTATAAAAAACTGCGGAAAATTGTTTTCCCGGGTTTTTCTTGGTAATATTATTTAATACATTCCAAATCCCTTTGATGCTTATCTTATTTCTATCTAATAATTTTCTGTAGTAATCCTGTTTAGATATTCGTAGAATAGCAGTTAATTTATTCTTATATTTCTTATATTTATTCTCCACCTCCAAGGATCTATACTTTATGAAATCTCTGTAAAGTTAATTTTTTTTGCAGGCATTTTGCAAACCCTTTGTGATCCATGGAGCTTCTGAGTATTTGTTTTTGTGAGAGTACATTATTAATGGACAGTTTTTATCATATAATACTTTAAAGGTACTTAGAAAATTTTCATATGCTATATCAACATTATATTCTCTCAAAACAGACTCCCAGTTGTGTTTCAGTAAATCATATTTGAAAGATATGAGTGATTCCTCTGTTCTTACTCTTTTAAAGTGTGGGTCACTTTTATCCTTATTTTTTAGACAGAAATTGTCACTAACAACAAAAACTGGAAGATGATCACTAATATGCTGAATAATTAATCCACTTATTGTATTATTATCTAAGATATTAGTAAATATATCTATCAATGTGGCACTGTTCAGTGTGATCCTGCTGGGTGTAGTGATTTTGGGAAAAAAGGCTCAAACTGTACATGGTGTTAATGAACTCTTCAGTAGGTTTATGATTATTTGAGTTAAGTAGATCAATATTAAAGTCCCCACACATGAAAAAGACCTTCTGAGATGTAGCAGTGTATGTTTGCTCAAACCAGTCTCTATATATTTCCATATTGGAACCGGGAGCTCAGTAAACACAACTGACAATGACATTTTTTGACTTTTCCATATATATTTCAACGGTTATACACTCAAATACATCTTTAGTCACTCTGGTCATGTTTTCTACTATTTTATACTTTAGGTTTTTATCAACATACACAGCTACTCCTCCTCCAGGTTTCCCTTCTCTGCTGATATAATTGAACTCATAACCTTCCAGCTCAAAGTCAGGCCCCTTCTCATGACTGATCCAGGTTTCAGAGATGGCTATGATGCTGAATGGCTGTTTAAACTGGCTCAGACAGTCTTTGATGCTGTTAAAGTTTGCATATAAACATCCGCTATTGAAATATATGATTGAAAGCTTATTATCTACTTGAACTTCCATGTTGTATTGATCCGTTGTGTAGTAGTAGCAGTTATAAACCATATCATTAAAGAAGTTGTTATCTGGATCCACATCCTCTTCTATGTCCTGACATTTATAATCCGTATAGCTGAATGTCTTCAGCTCCAGGTTATCGGCACTAACAGTTGTAGGTGTTAATGTTGTGTTCATAAGTGAAGAAGAAGGAGTTCATGTAACTTGTGACATGGTGAAGTGAGTCGTGCGTGATATCACCTGTGCTCAAACAATCCTCAGATAGTTCAGTCATATTTATCCAACTCCGTGATGTCCTGAAAGACCAGACCCTTCGCATCCTCCGGTGTTCCGATCAGCTTAATGAAGACATTACAGTTTGTGGTCCACGTGGACTGGATCTTCTTCTGCCTCCTCAGGAATCGGGCCTTCCTTGCGATGTCGACGTTTTTCTTGGTCAGGTGCTCATTAATGAAAACGTCTGACCCCTTCAGCAATCTGCCCTGTTTCAGCAGAGCAGATTTGTGTTTCCGGTTGCTGAACCTCGTGATGATTGCCGGTCTGTTGTTGTTACCTCGTCTTGGGAGAGGGTGGCACGCTTCCACTGAGTCACAGTCCAGCTTTATCCCCTTGGACAAGAGGAAAGAGGCCACCTGTTCCTCCGTGGACTCTGTAACTCCGGGTGACGGCTCACCAGCCAGACAGGGCCCTGCCACCGTGCCGGCGTAAGAGCAGGGCCTGACGCGCAGTCCGGTGATGATCACATCGTTCATCCTGGTGTACTGTTCCAAATCTGCCACGCGGTTCTCCAGAACGGTGATCCGCTTATCCTTTTCTTCATTAAGAAGTCGCAAAGCTTTCACCTCTTCAACCAAGTCCAGGAAGTTATTTTGCTGGAGTCGGATGGCCGAGGTTTCTCCAGAAAAAAAATCCAACGCTTTCCTTATCTCCTCAAAATCCTCCAAGGCTGGATTCTTCTTTGGGCCCATGGTTCATGAAGATACAGCACATTCAGGAACATGACGACTTACAACAGCAACTCGCTGATTTAGCATTTTGTAAATTGATAAAAATAAATTATATTTCTGAAAGCATTCTGAAAGCATTTTTTCTTTACAGCATTTTTCACACCTGCCTAAAACTTCTGCGCAGCACTGCATGTCATGTAAAAACTTTTTCTACCATGAACAAGACATATAAGTTGTACAGTTGAAAAGAAAAATAAACAAATCTCTTAGAGAGAAAAGTGTAGAAAATAAAAGAGTTTGGAATAATCTGGTTGCACGTGTTCGCTTTGTAGCATTCAGTGGCAGGGTTCTGTTATCAAGTAGCACTGGGTCTTTGTACATTACTACTTACATACATATTACACTTCACCTTGCAAAGGTTCTATAAATCTATCTGAATGTGAGCACATCCACTGTAAACGTTATGATGACCTCCACAGATTTCCTGTTGGAATCAGTTCCGGACTCTGTCTAGGCCATTGCAAAACTTTAATTTTCTTTTAATGACGCTGTTTCATACTCAGTTTGTTTTGCTGAAGCCCAAATGTTTGTAGTCATAACTGATTGTATCCACCTTGGCAAAAACCTTAGGGTAATCTGCTGCCACCACTGTTTTCACTGTGGGCGTAGTGTTCTTTTGGTAACTAAAGTCATAGTTTGCAGAAAGATTTCAAAGTTTGTATTAAGGCAAATTTTATAAAAATTCTACTTGGACAGTTAAACTTTATTTCAGGTTAATCAGATTTACTATAATGGTGTAAGGTGTGAACTAAAGATGGATGAATTGTAGTGACCTGACATTGCCTCAGTACCATCAGGGCAGACTTACTCTAATAGAAAGACTGGGTTGCACCATTGCTTCTCAGTTATGTCACTCAACAGTTATTTTTGTTTCGTCTTGAACTAAAAAGTGAAAAATCTTTGTAGGGAATACAACAGAAAAAAATGTTTTATTAAACGCCTTATGTTTATTGACTTCTCTTTCATGTTAGTTCTTTTGTTCTTCCTTTGTAGTGGCAAAAGATTTCTGTGCATCATCATTTGTGAACGATCTGAAATGTCAGCGGTGTCCTTTTGATGTGATGCAGACCTCATATGAGGCAGCAACATGTGCATCTGCCACTGCGTGCCTGTGTATGTTTTAGTGCTCTTACATTATTATTAACTATTATTTCACCTGGAAAATTAAATTGACATTAAGAATCTATTTTACAAGAGAATCCTGGAGATATTAAATGACGTTGCAAATGTGTGACTAACTATAAGTCGACATAGTTTAGGAACAACATCTATATATTACATAGGTGTATAATCAACTACTTTAGTAAGTTTGAAAAAATGGGCAATGCAACTTCTTTTTTGTTTATTTTTTAGTGGCTGTCATATAGTATTTAACAAAAGTGAGTTCATCCCTCACATTTTTATAAATACTTGTAAATTGTCTAAATTACTGGCAACAAACGTGGGTACAACTCTAAGTAAAAAATTTCCAAATTGTGCCCTAAGGGTGAACATTTTGTGCGGCCATCATTATTTTCCAACCTAAACTCTCTAATCTAACAAAATAATGCATAGAGAGTACTCTGACTGCGATAGTCTATGTAATTCTGCTCAGAAAAAAATTCTAACGAAGTCCGTTTTATGACATAAGAAAGACTTCTTGATAAACGATATACAGCATATTATGTACTATTGAAGTTCTGGTGAAGAAAGTGGAGAACCTATGTGTCATTAACCCAAGGCAAGTTTTGACATACACACACCAGTATTGTGAAGTGAGGTTATTCTCTGGGGATGAGGCACAAAATAAAACAAACTCATAGACCGAGCAGTCAGTGATATTAGAACATCTTTTAGTCCTTTTCCACATGGGAGCATCACCTCATGGGACAAGAGATAGGAATTTGTGTATCAACCAGGATACACAAGGTTTCTCCATATACTGTATGCAATGTGTGAAAAATAAGTTTTGCTCATCAAATGAGTTTTATTTTTGTATTGTAAACTCCTCCAAAGGAAGGTAAAGAAATGGAAAATCCTTATAGCTTTTTGAGGGCTGTAGGTTATGCATGTTGCAAACACTTTTCTTGCCACATTCCCTTTTACTTGTAAACACAAAGGGTAAAAGAAAGCAGTTACAAAGGAAAAATATTTTTTCTGACAATAAATGGCAGAAAAGTACAGAGCAGAACTTCTCACATTTCATGAAATTAAATTAATCAAAAATGTAACAGGTTTTTATAAACCAGCATGGTTGGTTGGTAATCTTTTGGTCGTGGTAATCTTTTCTAAAAACAATATTTGATCGATTCCCAGTTCCCTGGCCTGTCCTTTTGACCTCATACTAACCACAAAAGCATTCACTTAAAAACAAAAAAAACAAACAAACAAAAAACGCACCTGGATTGTATATGAACGTTTACTTATATTTATACATTCTAACTATGCCCTGGACTTTCAAATTCGAAGTTTTCATCCAGTTCTTGGTCGATTCACTGGTAGGTTTTGAGTCTTTGTCTTTTTGCAGGGTCCAGTTCTGATTCAACTTACATTTTTACCGATGATTTCTCATTCTTCTCAAGCATCCATGAATACATGATAGAATTTATGGTGGAATATATACTGGTCTCTTGGGCATGAAGTTCACTGGAGCTTCACAGGTTGCCAATGGAATCCTCTTCCACCCCTCTGTGATGAAATCAGAGATGGTGACTGTTACAGAGCTTCTGCTCCTCCACTTTCCGTTTGAGGATTCCCCCACAAATGTTCAATAGGGTTTAGGTCTGTAGACATGCTTGGCCAGTCCCGCACCTTTACCCTAAGTTTCTTTAGCAAGGCAGTGATATTCTTGGAGGAGTGTTTTTGGTCATTTGGAATACTGAGCTGTGGCCCAGTTTCCAAAGGAGGGGATCATACTCTGCTTCAGTATGTCACAGTACATGTTTGCATTCACGGTTCCCTAAATGAATTGTTGCTCCCTGCAGTCGGCAGCACTCATGCAGCCCTAAACCATGACACTCCGACCACCATGCAAGACATACTTGTTTTTGTACTCCTCACCTGGTTGATGCTTGACACCATCTGAGCTAGATAATTTTATCTGGGTTAGGACATGGTCCCAGTAATCCTTGCCCTTAGTCTGCTTGTCTTGAGCAATCTGTTTGCGGGTTTTCTTGTGCATCATTTTTAGAGGAGGCTTCCTTCTGGGATGACAGCCATGCAGACCAATTTGATGTAGTGTGCGCCATGTGGTCTGAGCACTGACAGACTGACCCCCCCACCCCTTCAACCCCTGCAGCATTGTTGACAGCATCCATACATCTTTTTAAAAAGACAACCTCTGGATATGACGTTGAGCAGTTGTACTCAACTTCATTGGTTGACCAGGGCGAGGCTTGTTCTAAGTGAAATCTGTCCTGTTAGACCACTGTATGGTCGTGGCCACCATCCTACAACTCAGTTTCAGGGTGTTGACAATTTCCTTATAGCCTAGACCAGAGGTTCCCAAACTTTTCTATACCATAGCCCCCAAAGCAAAATTAGCTTCTGGACAGCGACCCCCTTTTGCAAACCCACAGACGATGTCAAAAATTATGTAAAGAAACATCAACTTTTGAAAATGTCTTTTACTAACTATTCAATAATCAATACATTTCTTTAATGTAAGAATATTATTAAAATATGTTAACACAATTATAATCCCACTGATTTACATTCAACAAACTGTCAAGAATATGAGCATTTTCTTTTTTTTTTACCGTGTCCTGTCCGGCAGAGTATCGCTCAGAATTGTTGTCTGAGTGCCAAGAAATTGCCCAACAGATTTACTTTCACAAGCAGAGCATCACAGCTAATGCTTTGAAGCTCTGCTTGATATTTATAGAAGAAACTTTATTATAAACGTCTTTGGGAATATTTCAATTGTTACGGACACGGAGACTGAAATGAAAAGGAAAAATGAAGATCAAAAAAGAGAGAGATGGGGAAAAAGGGGAGAAAAGGAGGAAAGAGTGGAGGAGAAAAAGAAGGATAGAGAGAATACAAGATTACACCCTGCTGGCTTATACACCTACAGCTGTTTTTTTTTTTTTTTAACAAAATAGTACACGGTAATTCTAAATGTAAAATGTACTTAGTGAGAGGTGCAGCCCAATATAGAACATCTGTGTATCTGTCAACACCTGAAGCTTAACACCTGTGAGTATGAGTGTGGACGCACTTTTGTATACAAGGTTTCTCCACAAAAATATGCAATAGCGAGTGTGAGGACCCACAGGCCTGCCCCATGGTCCCTGGACGGACACTGAGGAGAAATGAGTCACAGACATCTAAAGGCCCCCCAAAGCACAAGAACCCCAGGAGAACCACCGCCGGGACTACCGCAACCCCCCCAGAGAAGAGCAGTGGAGAGTCCCAGGGGAACCACCCAGCAGCGACAATGCAGAAGCCCCAGGGAGCCGCAGCGACGAGTCCACAGGCCCCGCCGGCAGCCGTCCACGCCCGAGCAGATCCAGCCATGGACCCAAAGGCCCAAGGCCCTGGGACACACCTCCCCCCAAGCAGAGGCCCGACAGAGCCCAGGGGGCCAGTCCCCGGCAAGCAGCCACCGGGAGTGAGCCAGCCCACACCAAAGCACCCGGCCGCGGACACCAAGAACCACAAGTACACCAGTGGGCAGAGACTCCAACCACCAGCAGGCCATGTGGCGGGGAGGAAGCTGATCCAGGAGAGGGAGCAGTTCAAGACCCAACCTGTCGCAAAAAAAAAAAAAAAAACAGGCACACACAGTCACAATCACCCACTCCCACCCTCATGCATACACATAAAATCACTCACACCCAACATAAGGATAACAATGGACGTCATACACTCACTCACACTCCCCATGCATACTCTATACTCCCAGGTCCAGGCGCCTGTACCCCCTCTGGGCAACCAGCCCCCGGACCCAGGAGGTAGTCCCCTTCCCTCCTGGGGCAGAGGCAGGCAGACAGCGCCGGTACTGCCCAGACCCGGGTGACCCCGGCCCAGGTCCCGCCCCCCTGCCCTGAACCCAGTCCCCAACAACCCCCATCCACCTCCGGAGAGGGGGCTATGTACAAAAGAGGGGTCCACATGGCCCAAAGCAACCCGCCAACCGAAGCCGCCCCAGGACGGAGCAGTCCCGACCCCCCAACGAGCCCTGATTTCAACCCCATGAGTCTCCCACCCCCAGTGAACCCCAACAAGAACAAGAACCTCCCCACAGGGCCACCCCCAGCAAGGACACCGATATCAAACACATCCCCCCGAACCCAAACGGCACGAATCCCCACCCCCACAGGGGCACACCCCCACAGGTGAACTCCGTGGCCGAGAAGCCAATGAAGCCACACCCACACAGCGCAAGCTCCACACACAGCCCCGCTCTAAGAACCCCTGCCGCACCCCGCTCCCCCACCACACAGCGCGCCGCAACGGCAAGGCAAAGGCCCTGCGCAGCGCCACCCCCGCCCACCGGCGCAACAGGGCAGACCCCACCCAGCACCGCACCCACAACCGGAATATATATATATATATTTTTTTATTATCCACCCCAACCTTTCTGAGGTTCCCCTCAGCGCCCCCTGGCAGCCCCCACTTTAAAAACGACTGACTTATACCATCTTCATAGAGAACAACAATGCTTTTTTTCAAATCCTCAGAGTTCTCAACCACGAGGTGCCTTGTTCAACATCCAGTGACCAGTATGAGAGACTGTGGAAGCAATAACACCAAATTTAACACACCTGCTCCCCATTCATACCTGAGACCTTATAACACGAATAGTTCACATGACACCGATATTAACGACTGAGTGTTGAGTTATTTTGAGGAGACAGCAAATTTACACTGCTGAACTATGCTGTACACTAACTACCTTGCATTTTATCAACGTGTCATATCTTCAGTGTTGTCTCATGAAAAGATATAATAAAATTAATAACATAATTAATAAAAAAAAAATACAAAAATGCAAGGGTGTACTCAACTTTGTGAGATACTATAAGTACAACAGCTCCAGATCCCTTTTTATTTCCGCTTACAAGTACCAGTAACAGTTTCTGACACATTAACAGAGGAACATATGGTAAAATAGTTTCTTCAGTCTTTACTTAAGCTGACTGCTGTTGCCTTCTATGTCATCATAGTATGTCAATGAAGGAGAGATAACTGAATCAATGTACAAACAGATTTTAAGGATAATGTCAGCCGAGTTCAGGACGCACCTACAAGTCTCAGTCTAGTCTTCAATATTTAGAAACAAGGGAACACTTCAGTGTGTCTTAAATAAATACAAAAAAGCAACATCATATAATTTAGCTTCAAATCTTCAAAGAACTATAAGAAAAAGAGTAAACTATGTTTCTCTACTATGGGTTGTATCCTTTTTCAGTCATTCACAACCCTTACAGTATCTTAGAGCGTAGTCTCTTCATAAAATAACACTCTCCTCATTTGTATCCTGGCTAATAGACATGGAATTTTCTTATCATAAATTTGTATCTGATAATTGCATTGCTTTTGTTTCCAGATAATTATTGATATTGGCTTATTTAAATACAATGTCACACAAAAATGTTTTATAATTAAATAAAACATTTTGAACTTACAATGCATTCTTAAGAGTCTATTATTATTTATAGCGTTTGCACATATTCGGGCCAAGCTTTTATCCTTATAGAGAGTCATCTAAAAGAGGAAATATAACAGAATCTTTGCTTTTTTTTATTAATTTCTTTTATCTAATGACTTTTAATTACTTTAGAAAATCCCATATTAAAAAGAATGCTCATATATTTATATCACGCTTATGCCTCTCTGTTTTATCTTATCCAAACAAGACCCACAAATAAAGAGCCATGACATTTGAAAGCTGGTTTGTTTGCCCTCAACATCTACAAATGATCTTTTAACCATGCCATTAGTAAAATTTCTCTAAAGTCAATCCAAAAACCAACCCGAACTGGAACACTTTGATATAAGATGTATGCCAAGGCCCATTGTGGTTTGGTGTAGTACAGAGGGAAATTACCAAAGAAATGGCTTTCAGATGAAGCCTCTCTCAGAGTAACACTTCCTGTGTGGAGTGATGCTTTTGGGGATGAACAGGGACATGAATGGGCAGGGAGCAATAATCCATCTCTTTGACTACCAACAGAAAGCAATCAACATGCATATTTTGAAATACAAGATTATAATTTCCCCTTTGCTTTACGTTTTCAGGAATTTTCATCTTTATATTTACAGACCCAGAAGTCCCTCATTTTGATATAAGAAATTCATTAAAATAAATTTGTCTTTTATTGCTGTAGGATAATCTCACGTTACAAAAAGGTAGAAAATCTAACCTTTATTTGAATATATTTTGTCAATGGAAACATTCCCACATTGAGAAATCAATCACTTCAAAGTTAGTTCCCTCTAATTTAAGAATACAATTGCAGTTACAGTCCTTTTAAAGTTCAGCAAACTTTATATGTTACATTTGTGATGATAGAACACAAAAAGCCCCTTCCTGACAGGCCTCCAAAACCACTGGTTATCATATTTATGGCATCTAATTGTTATTGAGTTTTTGTGACCCCTAGAGCTCACTTTTGGCTGCAATTCTCTGAAAATGAGCTTTGGGGATTTTTATTACCTCCTTTACCTCATAACAGTAAATGGTGGGAAGATAAATATGGGTCCTCATGCAGTCAAGTAGCCAGTGGCCTCTGTGTCACATTATATTTATAGCCCAGATAAACAGACATTCATAGATTAATAAATAGAAGTAAAAAAGGCCAATTTTAAAAACTAAAGCAGAAATAAAAAAACTGATTCACTAACATCTATTTTAAAGCATTCCTTAGTGTTACCAATGATTTTGCCACTGGTGATTTCTTAACATGTTTTCGCCACTGAATAAATGTACTGAAATTGAAGGTTGGATTTTTAGTGTGTAAGATTATTTCTACTGCAACAAAATATAATTGTATTTTAAGGTTTACAGATCTTTACCAGCTGTGCCAAAATTGTATATCACCTATCAGCTATTTTTTTTCCTCTAGGTATGATGCTTGGCTGCAGCAGCTCTCATTGAAAGAATGTTCTGCAATAATTTGGAAATGCAAGGTACAGTTCCTTAAAGACGCCCAACGAAACAGTTTTCTACCGTTAATCAGCCTGACCCATCCTGTCTGATGCAACCTCCTCTACCCCAGAGAAAAGGTCCTGCTGATTAGTACAGGCCTCTCACTGAGTGCCATCCATCATCATCTAACCCCTTGCTCCTCCCTTCTGATTACTCTGTCTCCATATCACACACACTTCCACATTAGCACATCTACAAGTAGCACAAACAGGCATACGCACGCACACAGTATCCAAGCAGTCCTTATTGATTGAATCAGAATTAATTGACTATGAGGTAATCATTGGCTGCAAACAAGGCTGTATGTCAGAGGAGTTGACATTTAGTCGACACAGCAGAGGAAGATGGAAGTGTGTGTGTGTGTGTCTGTGTGTGTGTACCTGAGTGTATAAGTGTGTGTGTAAGAGCGTTGATACAGGACTGCCAGTGCTGCTGGTGTACGAAGCATTACACAGTCACTGTCAACTCCACTGTCAGGAAGAGGGTCTGACTGAGGCCCGTTTGGTTGTAAAAATCAAGCTGACAGCTTTGTTAACAAGTCCGAGCAGATGAGGGGGATTATTTTATTCCGTGGCACGAGGATGGTTCTGAGCACACAGCCTTCAGTTAGCAATGGATTTGTCGACTTCCACTGATTTTTCATAAAACTGCGTGTTACAAAATACGAGGCCGTCCTAACTGTCATCATTAGAATTGAATATTCTCTTTAAAGAGAGTCTGACACCAAGAAGGATTACAACTTTCTTGTTATAATAAAACAGCGTCTAGTTTAATTAAAATACAATTAACAGTAATTTAGTAAAATTAGTAGTCATGATGAGTAATAAATAAAATCCTAGAACATACCTTAGTTTTTTAATGCACATCCTGTCTATGAATCCATGTCAGGGTGGCAAACTAAATGTATTAGACATTTGTAAAGAAGAAAATCGTGTTAAAAGACATGCAATACACTGCAATAAAGTAAAAAAGCAGCATAAAACAATTGAAAAGGTTTAAAGCAACCCACAATTGTTTTCTGTTACAATATTTTTGCTTGCACAATAAGCGTAATGTGTTGCTTGGTGTATTTTGACATTACATTTGGTATTATCTTTAACAAACATAAAGAAAGATAGCATTTCTTGTTTCTCAGTTTAATAAATATAATCACAAATCAGAAAAAAAGAAACTGTTTTGCTACCATATAATCCCAATTAAATTTTGACCTGGCTTCCAGGTCAGAATTTTCAATTACCAAAATAGGATCTCGCTTTCAATAGCGATCATTTAATCACTTACACTCTTTGAAGGTACCCTCTGATTTTCTGATCTAGATTGAAAGTACATGGGGGGCTGTACTTTTGGTATACTGGGTCCCAGACTAAACAGTCCTCTGGTGGGACCTTTGAGTTCTTCAAGTCACAGATTTAAAACTAACTTCTTTTCAGTGCTTCTGATTTGGGACCCTCTTTTTAATTATTTTATTGTGTATATATTTTCCTTTGTCTTTGGAGCTTTTTAAATCAACTTCTCAATCCTTTTTATATAATTTCTGTTCTTTTTCGTTTTGTCATTTTTACCTGTTTACTTGTTGTACAGATACATCTCGATAGGTTAAAAAAAATTAAAATCATTTTTTTCTAAATAACTCAATTCAAAAAGTCTAACTTTTACACACAGAGTGATTAATCTCAAGCTTTTATTTTCCTGTTTACTACAATGAGTATGTCTTACAGCTAGATAAGACTCAAGGTTCAGTTTATGAGAAAATCTGAATGAGACAATACAAATGGTTTTAACACAAAATGTTAGCCTACTGAAAAGTATGCCCGTTCATTACACTTGACAGGGGCTTCCCCTTGACAACACAACATAGATTCTCAATGAGGTAAAGCTGGTCAACAGAGGAATGCATTCTAAAATGTCCTGCAAGATGGCCTTGCTGATTCTACACTTGATAAAACTTAGTCGACCAATACCAGCAGATGACATGGATCCCCAAACCATCACTCACTTAGTATTATTCTGTGCCTCTCCACTCCACCTCCAGGCTCAGAACCATGATTTCCCCAATGAGCTGCAAAATGTATTTTTCTCTGAAAAGAAGACAACAATCCACTCATTTTCCCAGGTAAGAGGCTTCAAAATTATCTGAGGTTGAGCAGTGGCTTAGAGCAATAAATGCAACAGGTGTAGTAAATACCCCATTTCAAAGTCAACCAAGTGCTAGGGGTTAGTGGAGGTAATGGGATTACTCTAAGAAATGGAATTTAAACTTGGTCTAATCAGTGTGAAAGGCACAACAATGTACTTGTTAAAACAGGTTCATCCTTTCTAGCCCTGTTTATTCCTACTTTAGTTAAGACATCCACAGCAGTAATAATGTTTGCCATTATTGTTTCATAATATTTGTTAACTAAACATGGAATCGAAGGTCTAAAAGCAAATTTTTATAAAAATAATTTCAGTTACGCATCTGCAGAGATCTCTTTGTGGCTGTGTTCAACATTTCTCTTCATTGCAGAACATGCTTGTATTATGTGTGAAGAATACGCTAACACAATGTGGTACCAAGCTAATTATGTTTCTGTCAATTATTCAGTGGTGACTTAGGTTTGCAAGCTCGCAGACACAAAAAATTTGCCTTTTTACTTGGTTTATCTTCAAGGCTTGCTTACAGGAACCACAGAAGATGTTATAGACATCAATATTTCATAGTTAATTATAGCAGCATTGCCACTGACTTTAATATAACTGTGAATGTATTTTTATTTATTTATTTAGAGCTGTGTTTTTTGATACATCATGATGATAAAGGATGTTATGATTAAGGATTTAATGAATATAGTAGAAATATAGATAGTTAAACTGTGCCTTATGTCTTGCTAAACATGTATGCTGATGTACATTTAGGGGAGTTAGTTTATTGTACTCCTTGCACTCTATAATTGTTCAAATGTACTCACCAGTAAATATCTTTGCTCATTTTTAAACAACTAATTTAGAGTCTGGATTTGTTGAGTTAAATTACCATCTTTTATGATCCCATTATTGTTTTATTAAATATTATTATTATTATTATTTATATTATTTTTATATTCAAACCAGAAAATCAAAAATGTATTACACTTAGATTTATGTTAAGTGTTGGTTTTTAAAGTAATGATATTATTCTGCTAGTTTAGAACTCACAAGCTTCTTAAAATAACATGTCTTGACCTTGAATTAGACTGCTGCTTCCAGCCAGAAAGAAAGATATTGTTTTGTAGTGTTTTGGAACGGCCTCTCCCTAATATATATATATATATATATATATATATATATATATATATATATATATATATATATATATATATATATATATATATATATATATATATATATATATATAGTACATCCCTTTTTAGTTTTATTTATATTGTGTGCCATGAACACACGTTTAGGCGATCAGCAACTGATGACATCATGATGGGGTGACTTCTCTGAGCTACTGACTCTGAGTAAGAGCAATCTACTGATCAGACTGAGGATCACAAAGAACTGAGAGAAAACACAATTAAATGTAGACAGCCCAATCAATCTGTCTAATATTTGGTCTTAACCTTCAAATATGTTGTAACTTTTTATTTTTTAAATCATCTAATCTTTTAGTTTAAGAAAGGTTAGTCTTAATTTGCCTCATAAACATGTGGTCAAGAAAACACCCAGCTTATCCAAAAGGATTATTCTTTGTACTTTTTACTATTCAAATCAGACGTCCAAATGAGGAACTGACTCAGATATTCTAAAGGTAGAGTGAGGTACTGCTGTCCAAGCTGAGGGGGACTTTCCTGACTGAACAGCAGGTCTTTGCTCAGATATTCTCCATCAGCATTGTCAGAATAGTATGGGAACTGCATCTCCTGAGATCCAAAGTCCCGAGAAAGCTACGACAATAGTCTGAATTTGGACCAAAGTAACTTTTTAATAAATTAGACATCAGCAAAAGATACTCTTATTTATCTTTAAGCAGTGTTGGTTTCATGATTGTTTTGTTAATATAATGTTTTTGTTTCTTTACTTAATTACTTATTAAAATACAAAAGTGTGATTACTAAGGAGTTAATTGCTGATTCTATTAGCAAATCGTTCCAATATAAATTATTTAGTTTGAATTGATTTTTCTTATTAAATAGGAATCTTAGTCTTTTCTGTAAAGTATACAGTTAGCTTTTACTTCTTAAAAATGACTTTACTCTTCACAATGACTGATAGATTTGTTGATTGATACATTTTCTATCATATAACTTATACTGATTTTAAATAAATAAAATCAATAATATAGACTTATCAGCTCCTACAAAAATAATACAATTAGACTAATTCCACAACTTTTAGAGTTAAAAAAAGTTTAAGAACAGAGTCATTGTCTGCTGTTTTAATATGGTACCTCCACAAATCCAAAATGGGCCCCAGAGGTAAATGTATATGTTTGGAACTGGCCAATGTTAGTTTAGTCCCGCTTTTGGGACTAATTACCTAATGAGGATATTAGAGTACTGTTAGGCTCACCCTGGCTTGTATTCGAGTGTGTCTTGCAAGTATATGGTGCAGGTGGTGTCCCCTGACAAAGAGGGACCCCAGGGGGACATTCACAGGAGCAGAGGAGGACGCTCAAAGCCCTTTGTTTTGCCTAGCTCGGACGGTGATGGATATCTTGCCCCAGGGAGAATGGCCACGAGAGCACTTAACCGTAAACAGACAAAGACAAACAGGCACACACAAATGCTCCTCAGACACAGGAAAGATCCAAGCCCCAGACACAGAACAGATATAGCGCACAGCGAGGTGGAAATGAGATGTTTAGTTTGATGATGCATGACATCTGTAATGCATTCTAATTCTCCCCATCGGAGCACTAGTCTTTAAGAATGATTGATGATGTTGTTTCATTGTCTCAGTAAACACAAGTTAATAAATGAAGGCTGTGTCTGATCACCCACAAAATGCAGTATTGCTAAAAAATGGAAAATCATTATATGAAACTTAACTCATTTTCCTCTCTATTTATCTGCTGAATCTCCCCAGTTTTGTTCAGACTGTGTGAACAGCATGGAGGTGTATATGTATTTCTCATCTTCCTTAATGTATGGGACCAGTGTGCCTTTGTTACCAGGTAGTTTGCCAGTAAAACTGTTCAGTAAATGCAGAGAGTTGTAATTTCACATTCATCACATCATGCTTTGCAGACAGCATTATTACACAAGAGGGGAGGGAAACTCTGCTTTAATAATTTCTCAACTTTAATGCAGTTGCGCTGAATATAAGCCTGATATTAACTTGTTAAGTTAGTAGCACCCATACAACCAACTAGGCACCTTATCTGGGTTGACTGCAGTAACATAATTCAACATATTTTCTACGTAATGGACATTTATTGATTAAATGTGTGCATGCATCTCAAATCAGGCACATTCAGGTGTTGCAAACATTTATACAAAATAATGCATAGAGAGTACTCTGACTGCGATAGTCTATGTAATTCTGCTCAGAAAAAAATTCTAACGAAGTCCGTTTTATGACATAAGAAAGACTTCTTGATAAACGATATACAACATAGTATGTACTATTGAAGTTCTGGTGAAGAAAGTGGAGAACCTATGTGTCATTAACCCAAGGCAAGTTTTAACATACACACACCAGTATTGTGAAGTGAGGTTATTCTCTGGGGATGAGGCACAAAATAAAACAAACTCATAGACCGAGCAGTCAGTGATATTAGAACATCTTTTAGTCCTTTTCCACATGGCAGCATCACCTCATGGGACAAGAGATAGGAATTTGTGTATCAACCAGGATACACAAGGTTTCTCCATATACTGTATGCAATGTGTGAAAAATAAGTTTTGCTCATCAAATGAGTTTTATTTTTGTATTGTAAACTCCTCCAAAGGAAGGTAAAGAAATGGAAAATCCTTATAGCTTTTTGAGGGCTGTAGGTTATGCATGTTGCAAACACTTTTCTTGCCACATTCCCTTTTACTTGTAAACACAAAGGGTAAAAGAAAGCAGTTACAAAGGAAAAAGATTTTTTCTGACAATAAATGGCAGAAAAGTACAGAGCAGAACTTCTCACATTTCATGAAATTAAATTAATCAAAAATGTAACAGGTTTTTATAAACCAGCATGGTTGGTTGGTAATCTTTTGGTCGTGGTAATCTTTTCTAAAAACAATATTTGATCAATTCCCAGTTCCCTGGCCTGTCCTTTTGACCTCATACTAACCACAAAAGCATTCACTTAAAAACAAAACAACAACAACAAAAAACGCACCTGGATTGTATATGAATGTTTACTTATATTTATAGATTCTAACTAAGCACTGGACTTTCAAATTCAAAGTTTTCATCCAGTTCTTCGTCGATTCACTGGTAGGTTTTGCGTCTTTGTCATTTTGCAGGGTCCAGTTCTGATTCAACTTACATTTTTACAGATGATTTCTCATTCTTCTCAAGCATCCATGAATACATGATAGAATTTATGGTGGAATATATACTGGTGACCTGGCCATTTCCTGCTCCACACATAAACTGTATTTTAAAATAGCCAACTTCCTAAAATAGTTGCTGTCTTTCAGATATTGTGCTGCTTCATCATAAAACATCAAACTGGCTCTAAACCTTTGACTGAAAAGTGCTCCATTAAGACTTTTGTAAGTTTTGCAGTCACGTTTAAACATTACATTGACCCACTTTTGTAAAGGTTTCAGATTCTTTTTTTACATATTAACTGACAAAATCTTTTAACTTGTATATTAAAAGTATTGTCTGTGCTGCAATTCATCCTAAAGGTGTTCCTTGAAGTCAGAACTCAAATTCCAAACCAAGCTGCACCATTAAGATTTGTTTTTTACCAGAACTTAGGGGCAGAGATTAACTCTTGAAAAGCCGCCCCACACCATAATTTCCAATTTTCCATCTGATGGGCTACCTGATTTCTTTTGCGTTTTAGATGATGTTAAGGAAAGAAACTGTGAGTTTAAGGTGTGGCTTAAAATAGTTTCCCATGTAAGTTAAAAGTAGACTAAATAATTAGCTCTCTCCATATTCCGGCATTAGGCAAATTATGTAAATAATTTTGGCAAGCTTTTCTGACTGAAACAGGAAGAATCTTGTCTGACCTAATGTCAGAGAGTGAGGCAGATCCCAATCAAATAAATAAAGAAATTTGGACCGGACTGATCGGACATAAAAATCCAGTAGCAGGCATATGACTGTGGACAGATTTCTGTTACAGTAGAGTTTTTTTGTCATATTGTAATGCCCGACCTCTAGTGTGCTCCCCTTCAGCATTTGTTTTTACCATCACTACTTACAACACAACGGAACAATTTCAAAAAACATATTTTGTGTTTTTTTGTGTTCATTGATTTAAATAATACTATTAATAGTACTACTTTATTCCTCACAGCATTTGAAATTGTCCTTGCTTTTGCAAAGACAAATATAAAATCCACTATAAATTTGAATTATGTTTAAATCATGTAAAAATAAATAAAATCATTTACAAGTTTATTTTATTAAAGCAAACATTAACAGTAAAATGTTTGAACATAAGTTAAAATTTAATTGCTCATTACCCTTTGAGCTAGTTAATGTGTGCTATCAGAACCATGCCATGAGTGCTTCTATGCATTAACTCACTAAACTATTACAGAAAGAATGAAAACAGTCATGCCAGATGATTGCAGAAAAATAGCAGCTAGTTGACGTAATGTAGAAAACTGTCATAGTTGGAAAAAAATAATTTCTTGCCAGTCACTGGGACATTCCATGCTACAAGGTTTACAAACTAACAAATTAAAGGAATCAAGAATGACAATGTGACTACATATGCTTGCCTTTAGTGTCAGTTTCTTGGCCCAAAGCCCAGAGTGAAGAAACCAAGGCAAATGCATGACATGAAAGTTCAGGTTTCATAGAACAGTAGGTAGCTTATTAAACTCTCTTTGATCCCGCTGTCTTTGATATCTGCACTCATAAAGAATTCACTTTCAGTAGTAAATATATGTAGTTCAGAGAGACATCACGACACACATGCACACACCCGTCATACTCTTACAGTCTCTTTAAATTATACAAAACAACCTAGCAAATTATGCAGGTCAAAAGATTTGGAGGAAAGAAGTGAGCAGATTTAGTACCCGACTTAGTTACATTTGAGATTTTTAGGATTTTTAAGGGCAGAAGGCTATTTAAATTTTGAGTAAAGGTCATATTTACATTAGCTTTAAGGATTTTTTTTCTTCACTTTGTAACTTTGCATGATTAAATTGTGTTATAATTCATGAGTGTAAATTCCTGCTTTTGAATCAATATGCTCACTATTTTACCAATGTGGTCACATAAGACTTTCAAAATGGATTGCAATTTGATAGAACCTTGGCTTGTGTATTTCATCAATCAGTTTTGTGCGTCTGTGAGAATGAGCTAACAAATGTGGTTGTGTTTAGCTGGCCTGAGAACCTTGTGCTTGTGACCCTGTACCCGAGTTGCTATAGCATCTCTCTGTTTGTAATTATCCCAGTTTTCTGGGGGAAATAATGAGCAACATCTATCAGAGTCCTGCCAACCCATTGTGTGCTGTCCTAGGCTGAAGCATGACCTGGCATTGCCATCCCTGCTGAGCCCTCTTTGCCCAGGGTCCAGACATGTTTGTTTGCCTTGCCCAAAGGATGACACAGTGCAGAGGACAGGGAAAGGTCATAGCCGCCCTGATCTGACCTCTCACCCCTCCTTCTGCTTAATGCCAGGGCACTGGGACTATGATGACAAAAAAACACACATTTGTTCCCAGGTAGGTAAATGAGCACATACACACAAACATACACACACACACACACACACACACACACACACAAACAGACGCACAAAGTTTCAGATATGCAAAGAGGAGGGGAAAAAAAAAAAAAAAACATTTACCCAATGCACCACGTCTGCATCTGTTTCTTGCTCTGCTGCATTTTTCAGCTGTTTGATTGATATAGGTGTTCTAGTTGACATTTGTTTTTTATGTCTTGAGAAGCAACAACAAAGAGATAAATCTCATTGATGTTTAAGTGAAAGTTTACTTAATTGGAGCTGTAATGTGTTATGTTAGTGGAGTTGGAAAGATTCAGCCCCTGCGTCCTCATTAAAAAAGTACAAGCCCACTTTTGAACAGTAAGTGAGAGAATTGATTAGAAAGTCCTCGCCTGTTGTGATATCCACTTCTCTCATTGTTCTTTGCTGGCTCAATACTGCAGGGGGGTTTTCACTGCGCCTTCCAATTACCTTGTGGAGATCAAGAAAGGTGCCAGATTAACTAGAGAAACATTGCTAACACAAAGAGAATTCCTAACTTAACAAGATGTCATTTCTCAGTGATAAACCCCATCAGATTTCCAGTGACTTCCCTTTTTGAATAATTAGGAGGTTCAGATTTGAATGCATACACAAAAACTTCATATATCGTTAGAAACAGTGTGCAATGCCATGTTTAATATTTGACAAATGTCTTCTTTTTCATTTCAGCACATACATATTTCTAATGACTTCCTTCAACATCTTGTTTGAGGTCTTGTTAAAATAGATAGGAAGTAGAGAAAAGTCATGTATGAGCAGATTTGAACTAATGCAATGAATGTACTGTGTAAAAACTTGTAGCACTAATTTAAAAACATGAAAATATAGAAACTCGGTTCATAACTGACCTATGATCTTGGTACTTTAGCTGTTTTTTGGGAAAATTCACGTATATAACGGAGCATGCCACTGAATTGTGGCCTCCTTTTTGGTATTCTTTAAGCACTTGTTATTTTTCCTACATGGAGCTTGTTTAGTTTTTTATTTCCTATTAGTGCCACTTTGTCTCTTGGTGTTCATTGAGAAGCTCTTTGCTTCAAACACTGGCCCTCAAATGGCTATCATTGATAAAAGGTGTGTATGCTTGCATGCAGTTGTTTTTACACAAAATTCAGGACTTGGACATTAGTGTAAAATGTGCTCAAATCCTATGCCAGCTCCCAGATCATGTATGCAAGTTTATGTCAGTGTGGTTCTTCAGAGAAAATCAATACCACAGGAAACAAGGGTTTTCTGGGTTGAATACGTTTTTTTGATGCAGGGTGATGAGTGGCTGTTAAGTTGATTTCTTCCTCCAAGGAATGTGATTATGGATTTGTGCCAAAATCTAGAACCACAATTAAGGAGGGAAACCTGGCTTTTGAAAGCCATAACAAGTGGAAATTGGTCTGACTTGGATAACTTTAGGGAACTCTTCTGTAAATGTGATGTCATTTTGGGCTGTGCAGTTCTGAACAATATTTCACTGGACATTTGGTTTTATTTTGGAGCTCTTAAGTGTGGTGAACTGGTTTTAGTCTCTAGACTGTCAGACAGAGGTAGCACCTCATCTAATACTTTAAAAGTCAAGAAGGTAACTAGTTTTGCGAGGACCAGTATCTCAGGTTGGGTATTGGTAAATTACAATTGTTTCAAGTCACCCAATTCTTCTGTGGATAAAATTTTAAATTTATTCCACCCTCACATTCCGTCTTTGACAGAAAGGCATTTTCTGGGATTTAATCTGTGACCCTTTTGGAGATTGTATGATATTTTATAAGCATATCATCACAGTTTTGTCAAATATCGTCTTGTGTCTGGCCTGTGACCTCCTGTTTGCAGCGTCAAGTCTGTGAAATGAGCACTGATCGGTTAAATGTGATGAGATTAGTAGGAGCAGCTTGGCTTGGGCTTCTAAAAATGTCCCAAGACAATTGTTTGTTATTGTTGCAACTCCCTCACACCATAAACCTCTGTGGAATCTTTAACCTGCTGTAGCATAAAGACACAAAGGCAAGTGTTTTGTTTTTCCTCTGTTTCAGACTTGCTGAAAGCTGTTCAATTTCTTTTCCTCGACAGTTGGGATGCTGGGATTGCCCATTACACACTCTGTTTCATAAATAACCATTGGAGCTTGTCCTAAGGTCATTTTTGCACCCTAATCTATGCCAGTTTTTTTAATCTATGCCCTTAGTGTCTTGATTTTTGTGAAGTGTAGAATAACCCTTGGGTTTGATGCAGTTTCCTTTTTTCTTATATATATTTATATATATATATATATTAGGAAAGAAACACTTAAGGGCTGAGATTACACATCCATACACCCCCACCCCTACACACACACAAAAAAAAAACACATTGATCGTGTTATTATGACACTCCAGGGAAAGTCTTATTAATCCTCCTTTTTTGCCCTTTTTCCTCATTTGGAGGCACCTCATGAACAATTTACCCTGAGCTTGCTAATGGTATTTCACAAGGCGCTGTGGGATATCTTTTATACATCAATAAGGGCAATTATCATCTTAAATGGGAAGGCAGTGTTGCCAGCTCAGCCATGCTCCTCTCCCCTGTGCTCTACACCAATGTACTCTCTTGACATGCTTTGGTGAAATGTAACAACCCTGCCTGAATTAAATGCTGAATTTGCTTTAAGACCAATCCATTAAATTTAGTGTTGTTACACCTTTACGTGCATTTTTCAAAAAACATAAATCTAAACATATTTTAAATTGTTTCAAGCTTAAGTTACGTATTAAGCTTGTAGCAACAGATAATTGATTTGAAAAAAGGGATTCTTCAAGTCTTTCACTGTGTATCATACTGTTAATCCGATTGATAGCCATTTTGTGGTTATATAAATGGGGGGTTTTCACATGACATCGGGACTGCACCTCGGGAGTGCCATCTTGGTTGACAGCTGCTGTCTGTTTTCTTTGTTTTAGTGTGATCAGTGAAGCAAAATCCTGGACCATCTTACAATAACTATGGTAAAAACTTGTTTAATTGGGGATTGTGCTGCACGTGGTGGTGAAGAGCAACGTTCACTCTACCGTCTGCCACCTGTGAAAGAAAGTCAGTGTGAGAAAACAAAAACACTTAGTACACAACGTCAACTACTGTGGCTGAATGGGATATCTAGGGTGGATGTGGGCGGCTTGAATCTCATTCACGCACCGAGTGTGCAGTGCACATTTTGTGACAGGTGTGATGCTTGCCTACATTTATTGTGATAATATTCTGGAAAGTAGTCTGTCAAGACCGTGAGCTGATCAGTTAATTCTTAGCAGGGTGGCAGCACTCAGCGCTGTGACCTACTTCAGTATGTTGCGCTCTCACGCCTTGATTTTTAAGGGGTTTTAAAACAAAATACAGGTCCTTCTCAAAATATTAGCATATTGTGATAAAGTTCATTATTTTCCATAATGTCATGAAGAAAATTTAACATTCATATATTTTAGATTCATTGCACACTAACTGAAATATTTCAGGTCTTTTATTGTCTTAATATGGATGATTTTGGCATACAGCTCATGAAAACCCAAAATTCCTATCTCACAAAATTAGCATATTTCATCCGACCAATAAAAGAAAAGTGTTTTTAATACAAAAAATGTCAACCTTCAAATAATCATGTACAGTTATGCACTCAATACTTGGTCGGGAATCCTTTTGCAGAAATGACTGCTTCAATGCGGCGTGGCATGGAGGCAATCAGCCTGTGGCACTGCTGAGGTCTTATGGAGGCCCAGGATGCTTCGATAGCGGCCTTTAGCTCATCCAGAGTGTTGGGTCTTGAGTCTCTCATCGTTCTCTTCACAATATCCCACAGATTCTCTATGGGGTTCAGGTCAGGAAAGTTGGCAGGCCAATTGAGCACAGTGATACTATGGTCAGTAAACCATTTACCAGTGGTTTTGACACTGTGAGCAGGTGCCAGGTCGTGCTGAAAAATGAAATCTTCATCTCCATAAAGCTTTTCAGCAGATGGAAGCATGAAGTGCTCCAAAATCTCCTGATAGCTAGCTGCATTGACCCTGCCCTTGATAAAACACAGTGGACCAACACCAGCAGCTGACACGGCACTCCAGACCATCACTTGGGTACTTGACACTGGACTTCTGGCATTTTGGCATTTCCTTCTCCCCAGTCTTCCTCCAGATTCTGGCACCTTGATTTCCGAATGACATGCAGAATTTGCTTTCATCCGAAAAAAGTACTTTGGACCACTGAGCAACAGTCCAGCGCTGCTTCTCTGTAGCCCAGGTCAGGCGCTTCTGCCGCTGTTTCTGGTTCAAAAGTGGCTTGACCTGGGGAATGCGGCACCTGTAGCCCATTTCCTGCACACGCCTGTGCACGGTGGCTCTGGATGTTTCTACTCCAGACTCAGTCCACTGCTCCCGCAGGTCCCCCAAGGTCTGGAATCGGCCCTTCTCCACAATCTTCCTCAGTGTCCGGTCACCTCTTCTCATTGTGCAGCGTTTTCTGCCACACTTTTTCCTTCCCACAGACTTCCCACTGAGGTGCCTCGGTACAGCACTCTGGGAACAGCCTATTCGTTCAGAAATTTCTTTCTGTGTCTTACCCTCTTGCCTGAGGGTGTCAATAGTGGCCTTCTGGACAGCAGTCAGGTCGGCAGTCTTACCCATGATTGGGGTTTTGAGTGATGAACCAGGCTGGTAGTTTTAAAGGCCTCAGGAATCTTTTGCAGGTGTTTAGAGTTAACTCGTTGATTCAGATGATTAGGTTCATAGCTCGTTTAGAGACCCTTTTAATGATATGCTAATTTTGTGAGATAGGAATTTTGGGTTTTCATGAGCTGTATGCCAAAATCATCCGTATTAAGACAATAAAAGACCTGACATATTTCAGTTAGTGTACAATGAATCTAAAATATATGAATGTTAAATTTTCATCATGACATTATGGAAAATAATGAACTTTATCACAATATGCTAATATTTTGAGAAGGACCTGTAGAGTGACCAATTAACCTAACAGGCATGTCTTTGGACTGTGGGAGGAAGCCAGAGTACCCACACAGAAAGACCCTGGGCTGGGAATCGAACCCGGGACCTTCTTGCTGCAAGGCAACAGTGCTAACAACTGTGCCACCGTGCAGCTGTTAGGTTAATTGGTCACTCTAAATTGCCCTTAGGTGTATGAATGAGTGTGTGCATGGTTGTTTGTGTGTTGCCCTGTGATGGACTGGCGACCTTTCCTACCCCGCCTCTCACCCATAGACTGCTGGAGATAGGCACCAGCTCCCCCTTGACCCACTATGGAATAAGCGGTAGAAAATGACTGACTGACTGACTATATATATATATATATATATATATATATATATATATATATATATATATATATATATATATATATAATCACAAATGTTTATATCTGTCCAGTGAAAGCGCAAATAAAATAAATAAAATATTTATTCACATCGGATTATATTTGGGTGTGTTGGTCGGGTTTGGGTCGGGCTTTTATGGCCGCCGGCTCGGTCTGGTCAGGCTGGATTTTATGAGCTCGATCTATACTCAACCCCCAGCTACAATAATACCAGTCTACACGTGCAACATTTTTTCTGATGCATAAAATGATCAAATCTGGGACATTTTAGGAGACAATTTAACCCGAGGACAGCTAGTCTAAGCTTAACTCTTGATATTAATAATAAAATAGAATCTGGGATGGCACAACCATTGTAAACTTGGTGAACAAAGACACATCGAGGTTATAATTATGGGTTGTTAGTGGTACTGTGCCAATCCAGACTTCTTTAGTAGGGAAATGGCTTAAATTAATTTTGCTTTAACTACACTTGCAAGACTTAACAACATTATCTTTTTGGGATTAAAACCCTATGACATCACTTAAATAGCAGTGTTGAATGATCCAGTTTGTTTTATTGTGTCTATAAAGCAGTTGAGCACCAATTTTCAGAATAATGGCTTTTCTTATAGAAACCTTCTCTCTTTAAGTAATACGTCTTCTCAAATTGAATAAAAAATAAGTACTGGAGCAGTATCCCTGACACCCTCCATCTCAGTGCCAACCATGGCTCTGCTCCTCCTTTTTTGTTCTTTATTCCCTTTATTCGCTGCCCAGCTGTCCTCCACTGTTGAAACAACACCAGTTAGCTGCACAACCCCATGATGGTATAGTAGCTGTAGAGCTAAGTTGCCCACAAAAGCACACACGCTTTTGTGCATGGTTCCCAATGCAGCTTCGAACCCATGGTTATGAACAAGAGGGTCAGACCAGAGCTTATATTTATAACCACACCACCATGACCGCTGCCGCTCCATTGCAGTAATCACCACAGTGCATTGAGACTGAGTGGAGCAGACACTTGGCTTACTTCAGATGGGCACCGGCCAGCTTGGACCCACAGCCCAGCAGCTCTGAAATGAAATCATAGATGAGCTTGGCCCCTGCCAGCTCCAAACTGGCAAACCAGTTGCTCAGTTCCCAGGGAGAGGGGAAAAAGGGAACATGATGATAATGTTTCAGTTTAATAATTTGAAAGGTCAGTTTTGTTTTGTTCCCTTTTGTGCTTTGTATGGTGATTTGTGAATGTGCGGTTTCAAATTGCTCAACTAATGTTCTCACAAAAAGTCACTGTTTCATACGTTTACTCAGATTGTATGGTTTTTTTGACAAATTTAAATGACGGCCAGAAAATGCTGGAAGAATGTTATTGAATTGTTCATTATGCCAATGATTCAGTTCACTAAGTGAAACCCATTAATGATTAATTACACACAGTGATGTTTCTAAGCCTTTATATCCATGAATTATGATGATTTTCTGCTTACAGCTAAGAGAAAATTAGAATATTACATCAGACCAATAAAAAAAAAAATGCATATTCTAATTCATTGAATATGACTGTATATGTACCAAGTGTGATCTCTTCCTTTGTATCATAATTGTGGTATTTTTTATGTGGCCAAAATGTATTTCTGCTAACAATTTTTAAACCATACTTGGTTGATACAAATGGATATTCAATATGTTCTTAGAATAGCTTTTTTCATTAATAGATTTATTTTCCTGCACTGACTAACCAAAAGATGCTTCTGTTATGGTGTCCTATTAGATAAGTTGATAAGGACCATAGTTCCCACATAATTTACCACCACAGCTTGACAATGCTACATTCCGCTATGGTTATCGATCAAGTAGACACATCTTTCTTGGGCACACTAGCGAACACACCCTTAAACTGTCTTTTTGCATGTTGAGGTCAGCTTCAGTGGTCTTGAGGTGGAGGAAAGTATATGCCACTGTGCCAGCCTAAACGTAGCCTACATTGACGTGACCATTTGAGGTTTTAGGTTACATTTTTAATGGCTTTCTGTGGAAGTCTTTCAAAAAAAGGCAGCTTTGACAGTATAAGAAAAACCACAGAAAGGCAAACTGAGCTCTTGGTTTGGCCATGTCAGTCATATGGCTGTAGAGCACTAGCCATAAGCTCATTAGCACACTCCAGGATCTGCAGAACATTGCATACCGGGTTTGGCTGGTGTGCATAAATAGTGAGATGAGATGATAGCTGGTTGCAGCCCAAACTATACAAACAAGAAATATTCAGACAGTGAAAAACGAGTTGATTTTTCTTAGTTCTTTGAAACAAATAATCTATTTTCATAGTTTTGTAGTTACCACTGTGTACAAGTCAACTTGAAATTACACATTCACAAATTGCAACATAAAGTAGTTCAGGATTAGTCATCAAATCAACTTCATGTATAAAGCACATTTAAAACAATCACGGCTGACAAAAATATATGAATGAAGTGAGTTTGGAAAAATATATATATATATATTTGTTGTCTTATTATCTTTTTCTTGGTTGTCTGCCTGTCATGCAATAGTCAGATCAATTACCCTATTTTGTTTTTAAGATGACTTTGTCTCATTTTGGCTTTTCGATAAAGCCATCCTAACAAAATTAATTAAATAAATATTTCTTGGATTGATATTACAATGCATGCAGTTCATATTTATTTAACAATTAAATGGCAAATTATCTTTCAAAGTGCATTTTCTGTTTGTCAAAGCATCTTCTATATTTGTAGTCTATTGTCCCAGTGTTGTCTGTCTGTAAATGACAAAAACACATACATGAAAGAAGCCAAAGGCTCAGTTTTCTCTTCAAATGCCTGGTTGAACGGGAACAGAACAAGATCAGGTTACTCTGGGGTTAATCCCACCAAAGCCAGTTTTTCAGACCTAAATCACTGAATAACTTGCCCAGACATGGTTTTAATTGGTTGTCTCATATAACACATCCTGCCTAACGCTAATGCCACACTGTAATAAGCTCAAGGCTGCTTCTTCCTGTTAAGTTCATGGGACAATAATGGTTTTGGTGGTGAAGTTACAGGATAGTGAACGAGATCAAACAATAAGACTGTTAACTTTATTTGTTGAAGATTGCTGCTGTTTTTGGGCTAAGACCACTGATGGGGTTTATTCTATACAGCGTGTGTTTCAACATGTGTGCAATAGTTGATTCAATCTTTGTGGTCACTCCAGCCTCATAGGTTAAACAGATAATAGCTAATGCTGAGCTTTTTCCTTCCATGTCGCATAACTGACAGCAACTTTAATGGGTGTAACGCTGCCAACTGCATATAATGTTGCCCATGGTTTGCCAGTTTGTCGATTGACGGCATGAACTTGGATTTGGCAGCTTATCCTCAGGCTTGTTGAATGAGACGAGATGACACATACTACGCCTTGCAAAAAAATAAATCTTTCACATTTTGTCACATTATAACCACAACCTTCAGCGAGTAAGGGAGAGGGTAAATTGGCATTGTAGAAATTGATGTGTTTGTTCAAAGCAATGTGAATGTGTGCATGAAGGAACATGGGTGTCTGTACTTTTTACAGCAGTTATCTGGTTTTTAGATTGAAAAAAAACCGTGATAATATTATTTTATAAAATTTTATTGAGCCTGTTTTAACTTTATTATTACTCCAATGGTTTGGAAACCTGCCTCTGAAGATGAGGAACTCCCTGAATTCACTGAAGCTTGTCAAATTGTAAGGATTGGCTGATTGGGGAGTCATATAGTTGCTGTGCACTAGAAAGGTTTTTAGCAACTGATATCTCCAACTGCAGTGATGACTCCCTTGCTTTGTTTGGGAAGTTCCTACTTTTTCAGTCTGGTCCCAAGTATCAAGACCAACCACCAGAGGAATAGCTTTGTTCCAGCTGCGATTCTGTTTTCAAAAAAGTCTTTCAGTACTCCAAGTCAGTGCATTTTATTAAGGTTTTTTTGTTTGTTTTTAATATGCATTTTATAAATATATTGTAGAAAGGTTTGTGTTTGAAAGTTTTTATGGGGTATGAATATGTTCACATGACAGTCAAAAGTAACAACCTAATCTTCTCAGGTTGTAATCATCTCATAGTTATACAAACCTGCTATGCTATCCTTTCCAACTACTGCCAACTGACATGTAGCATATGTGTATGGTGCAAGCCTTAGGACACTTTGAAAAAATCGTATCCAAACTGCAATGAGAAACAATACTAATGGAGTTTAAATGAAAATTCAACATGGAAGACTCACCACCCCGTCTCGTCCAATCACTCCTCACTGGCTGCTCCAATCAACGGCAGGTCCGCACTCCTCCTCGGCCAATCATCTCCCAGGACATCACTTTTAAACACCATCTGAATGGCAAGACACCGCTCTTCTGCTGAGCTTCGACCCTCCTCCACCCCTTCTCCACCATAGGCTCCCAACTCCTCCCATACCAAGGCCTACACCACCACCAGGATCGGATCCCAGGGGGGAAGACATACCTAATCATAATCATAAGATGTTTATTCAAACTCATTCATCCTCATCGTTCACATTTTCCTCAGGGGTCCGAGCACCAAAGAAATAATCTTTCATCAATAAACTCTTTAACCATCTTCTTGTTGTTTTTCCATTATGTGAGTCTTTCCAGGTTGAATTTACCTTATTACTGATAATAAAAAGACACTTTATTGTCCTACTTTGTAGGTACAGTAAAATAGAAGTAGCGTATTCTTTCTCACTTGTTCTACCTAGCCATCAACCAATATTTGTTGTGTCATTTATTAAAAAATATGTATATATAGATTTATTCCCCTGTGAGTGTGATGCATCATTTATTTCTGCAATGCCACGCTACCCAGACAGTGTGCGATGAGAGACTAGAATGTGTATTGTACTCTGAACCACTCTCACTTGCTCCCCCACCCAAACACAAACCCATTTCTTCCATCAGACAGGTGCACGTGTGCATGCCCTGACCTTGGGTGCAAGGCAGAGCTTGTCTTTATGAGGCCTTGAGACATGGCATTTGTGGCATTTAACCCCCTCATCACTCCGTGACCCCCCACTCGCCCCCTCCCTCTGCTTTGTACTGTCATTCTCTTCCCACCCTCCTTCCTCTCTGCCCCTCTTCTTCATATTGCTCTCTTGCTGCATATTCATCTTCTTCCACCTACCTTGCTTCCTTGTTAAATCTCTTTCTGTCACTGACTTCAGCCCTTTAACCTGGCAAGTAAACAACAATGTTCCAGGTGTGTGGGTGTGTGGGTGGGTGTGTGTGTGTGTAATGGAGGAAACCAGACAGCAGAATGTACACCCTCCTTTCATACAGTTAGGAACCTGGGGAAGGGTAGAAAGATCTTGACAAGGTCAGTGAGCTTTGTAGCTCATAATTACCCAGGCAGGGTCTACAGTAGATATGTCAAAGCTGCTGGATTCAATGCACAAAATGAGCCTGTAGACAAAAGTGGATAAAATATGTCTGTCCATAGTGGGAATCAGTTGTTGTTGTTAAATATTCATTTTTATTGGGTACAATCCATACTTAATTCAAATGCTGCTTTAGTCTTCATACAAATCACCAGCTCTTATAGCAGTGACATTCATTGATCAAACAAGGTAAAATAAAAATTTATTAATTTGTGAGAATAGCAAGAGAATAGAGACAAGAGAATAGCAAATAGCTTAATCCACAGCTCAAACATTTGTTTGATAAAGTTTTGATTGTAATTCATACAGAAAAAAACATGTAATTTACATTGCAGCATGAATCTGTCATGATTTTTACAGCCGACTTAACCCACATGCAGAGATTCTCAGAGAACTTTGGAAAAGGAATAAGTTTTTATTGAAAGATTGATCAGGAACAACAGGAGCGACGAGTTTAATCTTCCTTACTGTGAAAACACAAAGAGAAAAGAGACATAGCTGAGCCTCAGAAACATGAACCAACATAAACGTATCTTACTGGAAATTCCGGAATAACCCGCCAGGGAGAGAATAAATGTCATGAAAGGAGTTCAGCTTGCCATGCATAGACTAGATCACGAAGTAGCCTTAGCCACTACGGAGGACTGGAACAGATCAGGTAGGATTCACACCTGGAACAGGTAACAAAGCAAGTTAGAGTTCGCAACAACAGATCCTTCAAAAGATATCCATGGTAAAAATCATGCAAAGATTTCAGAGCTGGCCAGAAATTACCACGGAGGCAAAAACACTCAGGCGCCAAGGTGTTGGCAACCTTCCTCTATATGCTTCCCAGCTGATGAGTAGATGCACAACACCTGTCGCCTCAGGTACACTCCTACTGGCGGCACCTAGTGTCGAAAAGGTGTAAGCAGCAGGCAGCAGAACTCCAAATCCTGACACCACCTTCCCCCTCAGCGTGCTGGTCTGAACAGGTTTCAACTGAGAAACGTGAAAAACTGGGTGAACACGGAGACTAGGAGGCAGACGAAGGCGAACAGATGCAGGACCCACGAGAGATTCAATTACATAGGGTCCGATTAACCTGGGAGAGAGCTTTCTGGACAGGGACTTGAGTGGAATGTCCCGTGCGGCGAGCCAAACCTTCTGACCAGGGAGGTAACTAGGAGCAAGCAGTCTTCGACGGTCAGCATAGCGCTTGTTTCAGGCAGCTGTCTGGTGAAGCGCCCGGCTGGCGGCGTTCCAAACCCGTTTACATCTCCGTATGTAGTGTTGTACAGTAGGAACCGTGATGTCCTTCTCCTCCGACGGGAACAACGGAGGTTGGTATCCCAACGAAACCTCAAAAGGTGAATAACCAGTGGCTGAGGAGACATGAGAGTTGTGGGCGTATTCGATCCACCCCAAGTGGTCACTCCATTTAGCGGGGCAGGTGGACGTCATGCACCGCAGGGCCACCTCCAACTCCTGGTTAAGGCGCTCCACCTGGCCATTAGTTTGGGGATGATGACCGGAAGTTAGCGCCACCTTTGTCCCTAGGGCTTCACAGAAATGTCTCCAGACACGGGAAGTAAACTGAGGGCCCCTGTCGGACAACAGGCAACAGGGAATGCCATGCAGGCGAAAAACATGTTTGACCATCAATTTAGCAGTTTGGAGGGCCAATGGCAGCTTTCTGAGAGGAACCAGGTGGCAGGCCTTGGAGAATCGGTCAATAATGGTCATAATAACAGTCATTCCATGAGAACATGGTAGACCCGTGACGAAGTCCAAGGCCACATGGGACCAGGGTCGACCAGGGATGCTGAGAGGTTGAAGTAAGCCTGCAGAGGGTCGATTAGAAGACTTACTTCTAGCGCATGTGGCGCAGGCCGTCACGTACTCCTTGACGTCTTTGTGAAGGGACGGCCACCAATAGCGTCTGGTGATTGCGGCAATAGTCCTACTGACACCAGGGTGAGTGAAGAACTTGGACGAATGAAACCAGCCAATCACTCTGGATTGCACTGATGCTGGAACATAGGTCCTTCCAGGAGGTCCAGTTCCTGGCCCAGGATCATCAGGAAGAGCTCGCCGCACCAAGTCCTCTATCTCCCAGGTTAAAGAGCTCACGGTAGAGCTAGGCGGCAGGATAGACTCGGTATGTTTCTCTGTATCTTCAGGTTCAAATTGGCAGGATAGAGCGTCTGGTTTGATGTTCTTGGAACCTGGTCTAAAAGAAATAGACAGATTAAATCGAGAAAAGAAAAGAGACCAATGTGATTGACGTGCATTGAGAAGCTTAGCTGACTGAATGTATGACAGATTTTTATGGTGTGTCCAGACCGACACAGGATGTTCAGCGCCTTTCAGCCAATGCCTCCACTCCTCTAGGGCCAACTTAATGGCCAGCAACTCTCTGTCTCCAACCTGGTAGTTTCGTTCAGCAGGGGTCAATCGACTGGAGAAAAAGGCGCATGGATGAAGCCTTCCATCCTGATCAGAAAGCTGGGAGAGCACCGCTCCCACCCCAGGATCCGAGGCGTCTCCTTCCAGGCTAAACTGTTTCATAGAATCTGGATGGATCAGAACAGGGGCTTGGGAGAACAGTCTTTTCAGTTGGGTGAAGGCCTCCGAACCCCAGCTGAAGGTAGTCTTTGTGGAAGTTAGCGCATTCAATGGGGCCGCCACCTGGCTGTAATTCCTAATAAATCTTCGGTAGAAGTTGGCGAACCCCAAGAACTGCTGCAACTTCTTCCTTGAGTCAGGTACTGGCCAGTCTATTACTGTTCGGACCTTTCCTGGGTCGGCACTAACCTGTCCCTCCTCCACAACAAAACCCAGGAAACTGATGGAAGTCGCACTTTTCCATCTTAACAAACAGTCTGTTTTCAAGGAGATGCTGTCTCACATGGTGGCGGGGTTCCTCTAGACTCCTGGAAAAAATTTAAATATCATCCAGGTACACAAATACAAAAGTATTCAAAAAATCTCTCAACACGTCGTTGACGAGAGCTTGAAAAACTGCTGGGGCATTACTTAGGCCAAAAGGCATCACCAAGTACTCGAAATGCCCCAGAGGAATCTTAAATGCTGTCTTCCACTCATCTCCCTGGCGGATTCTGACTAAGTGGTAGGCATTTCTGAGGTCCAGAATTAATTACCACGGAGGCAAAAACACTCAGGCGCCGAGGTGTTGGCAACCTTCCTCTATATGCTTCCCAGCTGATGAGTAGATGCACAACACTTGTCGCCTCAGGTACACTCCTACTGGCGGCACCTAGTGTCGAAAAGGTGTAAGCAGCAGGCAGCAGAACTCCAAATCCTGACAGAATCCTGTTTCCCCACATAACATTACCAGAGTTCTAGAGTACAAAAAGTGGTCTGAATACACTGTTGACATAGTATTTTAGCATTGCAAATATGCTTGATAAAGTGCTTTTTTAATTTCTAGTCACCATGTCATTACTGGACAAAGAGGCTTCCTATATATCTTACATGCTGAATGACTAGTGACATTGCTTGTTCAAAAAGCACTTCCTTTCACATGTATTTCAAATTAGCATGAAACACAGATAGACTACATCAGTGGTGTCCAACAATTTTTTCCATGAGAATCAGGTTGAAAACCCTCGCTGGCAACAAAAATTATTTTCTTTTCAAAATTGAAAAAGGAAAAATATTTTTTCAGTGAGTTTTTTATTCTAATCTGCTTAGCAATACATTTAACAAGCAACATTAATTTGACATGAACAAAGTAGTCTAACGTTTCTAGAAAAGGGATCAGTTAATCATTGTAGTTCTATAACAATAAAAGGGTCTTTCATTTTTGTCCTTTTAAAAAGAAAGGGAAAACGTTACCTGTTTTTTAGTGGGGCGTTCTTTATTTTTTGTAAATAATATATTTTTTAATTTGTGCTCAGTAACAAGAATGGGAAATGGTTCATTGTTTCTCCTGAAGCACTTGCTCCATTTGGGTGATTTTAATGAATTGGTTAGCCCAAGTCTGCTTTTGAATAAAAGTTGTTGTATGTTTGTGGTCCTGTGTATTACTGTATGAAATGAAATCGGAAGAGAAACATGGCTACCAAAAGATTTTCCATTTAAGGAGATTTTAATTTGGCACTGAAAAAAGTGTCCATTCACCAGTACTAGTGGGTCATATTTCTGCCATTCCTGAATTGCAGTTGCAGACCTCACAACATGCTACAGATGGTCGCAAATGGCCCACAGGCCACACGTTGGATACCCCTACTCTAGATTCGTACAGCATTTACCTGTAGACATAATCACACCCTACAATGAGGGCAACAAGAAAATGCAGTGCCCTGAATTAAACATTATGTGAACATTTGTGCAAAGTCCTGTTTTACACAGATTAATCAATTTAACTTCTGTGTGGGGTTGGTGTCTAGAATCAAGATAAGCTTACCTGTTTGATGATGATGATATAAATTTATAGTCAAAGGGCAAGCTCATGTGCCTCTGCCTGGCCATACCTTTGAGGTTATTTTCCAATTTACTGTTTGCATGTGTGAGCATTCAGCTGTTTGACAGAAAACAAGCCTCCAACCAGTGGATTTAAACATACTGAAAGGCTTGGTCAGAGGTACTGTATCAAATTTTAAGTTAGTTCTAAATTTTTATTAAACGGACAGTCCCCCACAAAATGGCGTAATAGCACAGGTTTAGAAAATTGTATGCACAGAGTTCCAATTTTTCCCTCAGTTTATGAAACCTTTTGCATTATTTTACTAATGAGAACAGCAACAAATCATTGTTTAGATTCAGTAAAATTCTAAAATTGTGCAACTTCTTTTTACTTCCCATTAATAGCAGAAAAGCAGAATATGAGCTAAATGGTGCAATTTCTGCATTCTATATAGGATAATTTAAGGGTCTCCAAAATTAGGTGCATGATACTGGTGAAATAACACTAACAGGAGATGTAAAGGTGTGATTTATAAATTATGTGTATTATGTTACATACACCAAGATGGCATAGGTGTTATTGAGTAATATAATGTTTTAAATAGTATGTCTCTAAACAAGGATTCACCAAATCACGGATCCAAAATAAACATCTGTAATTTAAACTGAAAAACATTTTAAACACTATATAATTTCATGCATTTACTGTAATTTGTTTTCTGTCTCCAGTCGTACAAAGTTGTACATTCTGTCTGTTCACAGAAGGTGAAAAAATGTCTTTGTCTGGACCTCGTTAAATTTTATTGGAAGACTCTAGCTTAAAATCCTTATTTTAAGTATTTTGTTTACTTTTGTTTTCCTGCAAATTCTTCCAACACACTAAACTGGGAAACTTTATTAAAAATATTTACTGAAATGGAGTTCTCTACTATCAATGTATCCAACTATCATGTGACCAACACATGGAGTAGATATTGTATATTTTATTTAACTGGTTTTTAGTCAATCTTCATATTTTTGTCTCATAATAAAAGTTTTGCCCCCTTCTTTTACATGAGAGTCCTGTAGTAGGATAAAGTGAGCTGTAAAGTAACTGTAAAGCTCAGTGCACAGAGCTTGGTGTTCTTATTTTGCCACCCTTAGCGTATCATACTTGTGACTGTACAATTTACATTAAGAGTTAAATTTAGCTCAAATATGCAAAAAAAAAAAAAAAAAGTTTTTTTCATTTACATTGCCAGTCCTCACTGATGTATTAAATGTGTATTTAAGGAAAATGTTTATTTATTGAAAATGGTTAATGTCTTCTTAAATACTGTTGCAACTGGAAGGAGCCCTGCATCTGATTGTTGTGTGCACCATCACTGGCTGCTGTCCTGTGTAGATTCAAAGAGATCACCTGATAATTAGGTATATTTAAAATGCATGAAGTCACTTGGGGCCTCATTACCCTCATAGATGCGTATCCCATTGTTCTGCTTTTTTCCAGTTTCATATTTTCCTCTAATACAATGAGATGAAGACTCAGAAAAGGAAGGGTGAGAGAAGCTTTCAAGACAATGTTGGAGGAGGGCAATTCACTGTGCTATGGGAATGCCGGCCCATTCTTCTCCTCCTCTCTGCAGAGGATGAAACTAAAGTTATGGTCCTACTCTTCTCTGTTGGTACCTCTTGGGAACCTGAATTGCCCCCTTGGACCTTTACCTCCCAACTCTTGTGGTTGCTCTCAAATTATTTAAACAAACACAACTACGCATATTCCAAAAATGTAACCATTATTGAGAAAATATTCTCAGAGCAGAGAAAGCTCAAACAGCGAGGAATGGTTTAGGATGAGTGTGAGGGAGGGAGAAAGGCCCTAACCTAATCATAAAACCACTTTGAATCTCAGTGAAGTGCGTTTCAGCAGATTACATATCTGACTCTGTTTCATATAGCACTTTATTTAAACTTTGCAAAGCAACAGCAGTCTATAGCAGTGAGGTTTTTTTTTCCTTTTTTTACACTGAAACTTTTTAAAACTGTCAAAATGCAATAAAAACCAGTAATCTGGCTTGACCAGTTGCCTTTGTAGACTTCCGATTATATTTCACAGCCCTGTAACACTATAAGAAGGAATAGCTTGAAAAATTCCACCAGCAGATGGCTGAAACAATGTAAGTTTAATGACATGTGATATATGGTCTCCTGCCTTACTCTGTGATTTCACAAGATGTTGCTTCTGTTTTTCAAAAGGAATACTCAAAACCGTTATCAGGATGAATCAAGACAAAGCTTCGACATGACTCCTGCATCCACTGTGCCTCTGTTAAAGACACGCCACGCATTTTGATCTCCACTTGTGTCAAAGTCAGGAAAAAAATTGGAGATTGTTCTTTTTATTGTTACAGATAGATTCAACAGACAAGATTAATTAGGAATCCTTGGATTGCAGGTCACATTTAATTATGTCTAAATTGAAAGTTTTGTTTTTTGGGAGTTTTCTGCTCTTTGTTGTAGTTATTCAGTTTGTGGATTGAGCTGACAATTAGTTGAAGCATCTCATATTTTGTCATGCTGTTCTTATTACAAGGTCATAATCCTGTGTGAAAATTTATGCCATCCACCAACAAATTTGTCTTTAATTTGAAATAAAAAGGGCAGCCAATTTAGGTTTAGAAAATATTACATTAAAACATTCTGTCTTGCCACGGCTCTGGATCTGTCCGCTTATTCCCTAGATCATACCATTGTCTTTTTGTCCCTGCCTCCTATGTTGTGTAAGTTTGTGGCCTTTGAAAAGGTATTTTGTTCTTAAGCCCTTCTATTACAGATGCCATTGTATGGTTATCAGGCTGCTGTCATCATCAGTAAGATGGTTTATTGGGGGGACATAAAAGTCAGATTTATGCACAAATCCTGACTTTTCAGGCTATAGCCTTAAATTACTGATCAGCTGATGAAGTTAGTTTTTAACATTTCTCCGCTCTGTTAGTTGTCTTTTTCCCATTTCTTTGGTTTGCATTGTGCAGCTTTATAGTTAAACCAAAATGTTTTAGGCTTTTTTTAGCCTCAAAGGATTCAAAGGCAACAGGTTTTGCCAACATATTGACGTCTGCATATACAGGTCCTTCTCAAAATATTAGAAAATTGTGATAAAGTTCATTATTTTCCATAATGTAATGATGAAAATTTAACATTCATATATTTTAGATTCATTGCACACTAACTGAAATATTTCAGGTCTTTTATTGTCTTAATACGGATGATTGTGGCATACAACTCATGAAAACCCAAAATTCCTATCTCACAAAATTAGCATATTTAATCCGACCAATAAAAGAAAAGTGTTTTTAATACAAAAAAACGTCAACCTTCAAATAATCATGTACAGTTATGCACTCAATACTTGGTCGGAAATCCTTTGGCAGAAATGACTGCTTCAATGCGGCGTGGCATGGAAGCAATCAGCCTGTGGCACTGCTGAGGTCTTATGGAGGCCCAGGATGCTTCGATAGCGGCCTTTAGCTCATCCAGAGTGTTGGGTCTTGAGTCTCTCAACGTTCTCTTCACAATATCCCACAGATTCTCTATGGGGTTCAGGTCAGGATAGTTGGCAGGCCAATTGAGCACAGTGATACCATGGTCAGTAAACCATTTACCAGTGGTTTTGGCACTGTGAGCAGGTGCCAGGTCGTGCTGAAAAATAAAATCTTCATCTCCATAAAGCTTTTCAGCAGATGGAAGCATGAAGTGCTCCAAAATCTCCTGATAGCTAGCTGCATTGACCCTGCCCTTGATAAAACACAGTGGACCAACACCAGCAGCTGACAAGGCACCCCAGACCATCACTGACTGTGGGTACTTGACACTGGACTTCTGGCATTTTGGCATTTCCTTCTCCCCAGTCTTCCTCCAGACTCTGGCACCTTGATTTCCGAATGACATGCAGAATTTGCTTTCATCCGAAAAAAGTACTTTGGACCACTGAGCAACAGTCCAGTGCTGCTTCTCTGTAGCCCAGGTCAGGCGCTTCTGCCGCTGTTTCTGGTTCAAAAGTGGCTTGACCTGGGGAATGCAGCACCTGTAGCCCATTTCCTACACACGCCTGTGCACGGTGGCTCTGGATGTTTCTACTCCAGACTCAGTCCACTGCTTCCGCAGGTCCCCCAAGGTCTGGAATCGGCCCTTCTCCACAATCTTCCTCAGGGTCCGGTCACCTCTTCTCGTTGTGCAGCGTTTTCTGCCACACTTTTTCCTTCCCACAGACTTCCCACTGAGGTGCCTTGATACAGCACTCTGGGAACAGCCTATTCATTCAGAAATTTCTTTCTGTGTCTTACCCTCTTGCTTGAGGGTGTCAATAGTGGCCTTCTGGACAGCAGTCAGGTCGGCAGTCTTACCCATGATTGAGGTTTTGAGTGATGAACCAGGCTGGGAGTTTTAAAGGCCTCAGGAATCTTTTGCAGGTGTTTAGAGTTAACTCGTTGATTCAGATGATTAGGTTCATAGCTCGTTTAGAGACCCTTTTAACGATATGCTAATTTTGTGAGATAGGAATTTTGGGTTTTCATGAGCTGTATGCCAAAATAATCCGTATTAAGACAATAAAAGACCTGAAATATTTCAGTTAGTGTGCAATGAATCTAAAATATATGAATGTAAAATTTTCATCATTACATTATGGAAAATAATGAACATTATCACAATATGCTAATATTTTGAGAAGGACCTGTATATGCAGTACAGACCAAAGGTTTGGACACACCTTCCCATTCAAAGAGTTGCCTTTATTTTCATGACTATGAATATTATAGCTTCACACTGAAGGCATCAAAATTATGAATTAACACACGTGGAATTATATACTGAACAAAAAAGTGTGAAACAACTGAAAATATGTCTTCTAGGTTCTTCAAAATAGTCACCTTTTTCTTTGATTACTGCTCCGCACGCTCTTGGCATTCTGTTGATGAGCTTCAAGAGGTAGTCACCTGAAATGGTTTTCACTTCACAAGTGTGCCCTGCCAGGTTTAATAAGTGGGATTTCAAGCCTTATAAATGGGGTTGGGACCCTCAGTTGTGTTGTGCAGGAGGTGGATACAGTACACAGCTGATAGCCCTACTGAATAGACTGTTAGAATTTGTATTATGGCAAGAAAAAAGCAGCTAAGTAAAGACAAACGAGTGGCCATCATTACTGTAAGAAATGAAGGTCAGTTAGTCCGAACAATTGGGAAAACTTTGAAAGTGTCCCCAAGCGTAGTCGTAAAAACCATCAAGCGCTACAAAGAAACAGGCTCACATGAGGACTGCCCCAGGAAAGGAAGACCAAGAGTCCCTTCTGCTGCGGACAATATGTTCATCCGAGTCACCAGCATCAGAAATCGCAGGTTAACAGCAGCTCAGATTAGAGAGCAGGTCAATGCCACACAGAGTTCTAGCAGCAGACACATCTCTAGAACAACTGTTTAGAGGAGACTGTTTGAATCAGGCCTTCATGGTAAAATAGCTGCTAGGAAACCACTGCTGAGGACAGGCAACAAGCCGAAGAGACTTGTTTGGGCTAGAGAACACAAGAAATGGACATTAGACCAGTGGAAATCTGTGCTTTGGTCTGATGAGTCCAATTTTGAGATTTTGGTTCCAACCACCGTGTCTTTGTGTGGTGCAGAAGAGGTGAACGGATGGAGTGTACATGCCTGGTTCCCACTGTGAAGCATGGAGGAGGAGGTGTGATGGTGTGGGGGTGCTTTGCTGGCGACACTGTTGGGGATTTATTCAAAATTGAAGGCATACTGAACCAGCATGGCTACCACAGCATCTTGCAGCGGCATGCTATTCCATCCGGTTTGCGTTTAGTTGGACCATCATTTATTTTTCAACAGGACAATGACCCCAAACACACCTCCAGGCTGTGTAAGGGCTATTTGACCAAGAAGGAGAGTGATGGGGTGCTGCGCCAGATGACCTGGCCTTCACAGTCTCCGTACCTGAACCCAATCAAGATGGTTTGGGGTGAGCTGGACAGCAGAGTGAAGGCAAAAGGGCCAACAAGTGCTAAGCATCTCTGGGAACTCCTTCAAGAAAACCATTTCAGGTGACCAAACTTTTGGTCTGTACTGTATATATATATATATATATATATATATTTTTTTTTTTTTTCTTTTTTTTTTTTTTTTGCCTTGCGATGGACTGGCGACTTGTCCAGGGTGTACCCTGCCTCTCGCCCATAGACTGCTGGAGATAGGCACCAGCTCCCCCGCGACCCACTATGGAATAAGCGGAAGAAAATGACTGACTGACTGATGACTGACTATATATATATATATATATTTTTTTTTTTTTGCCCTGCGATGGACTGGCGACTTGTCCAGGGTGTACCCTGCCTCTCACCCATAGACTGCTGGAGATACGCACCAGCTCCCCCGCGACCCACTATGGAATAAGCGGTAGAAAATGACTGACTGACTGATGACTGACTATATATATATATATATATTTTTTTTTTTCTGACTCGAGGTAATATTAACGTTATGCATTTCTCATAGCAAAGCAAAAATCCTGACTGCAATAATCTGTGGAGGGAGAAATTAGGTGATGGCAAGGAAATCTTCAGACCTACAGGACCAGCAGCTCATTACCAAAATAATGCAAAATGCTGCACATATAAGAACAGTTTGAGTGCTGTAAAGACAATAAAGGTTATTTGATTGATTATCAAGAAGGTAGTAATTAGGTTTTGATGTGCCATTTTTTTTAATAAAATGTAAATGAGAGATTGTTTTTTTTCTAAATCGATGCACAATTTACATTGTTTTACTATTTTCTGAGACACGCTCATCTCATTTGGTTGGACTTGGTTGAACAAAGGTCATTTTAAATTCCAGGCATAGGAATAGTCTAGGGCTTACTACCTGGTGATGATCCATCTTCCCCAGTGTTCAGACTTTCTCCAAAGACTACACAGTACATATAATATATGTATATTTAAAATCAAGGTTATCATGATTCGAAAATCTCAAAATGTAGTGTAGATTAATAAAAATTACTTTAAATCCTCAACTTGCAAAACAGTTGAAAATTATTCCCCTGGCAAGAATGAATTGATGCATGGTCAATATGAAACATCCCATGTCCGACAGCTCCTTTCCATACCCAGAAATGTCTGGTGCAAAATGACCCAAACTAAATGGTGAATGGGTAAAATGACCAACAGTTTCTTGTCAACCTGTCTTTCATTGACAAATGTCAATTCATCATCATCCTCACCCTAGTGTACTGAAAGAAACTTGAAATGTTTATGGTGGTACAATGCCAACACTGCATCTCTTTGGGGGATGGAAAGCCTAAGGCGGCATCTTGTTTTGGCAGCTGTAAAGAAAGAAGTGCCTCCTCTCTTATGTGCTCTTCTGGCACTTTGCCTTCTGGGGGAAGAAGCTAGGGGACAGGTGGGGACAGAATGGCTTATGCCAGCTGACCTGTCAGCTCTTGACTCTGCTAGGGGAAAAAAAAAAGCAATGAAGTTTGGGGGGTTGCAGATTTTAGCAGGGGCTGTTGAGGCCTGGTACGGTATGCATCCAGCATCAATATTGTGTAGTGTTGGTGTGTGTGTAAGAGAAAGGAAAGGAAAAGGAAAAGAAGTGGAGGAACAGATGATGACAAGAGGGAGGTAGAACAGGATAGTACTGCTGATGGAGATGGGATGTGACAGTTCTCCCTGGGATTGTGTGATTAATTGGGTTCAGGTCACCTCTTCAATGTCTGGACAGTAATGCAATGCAGTCTCATATGGCTATTTACATACAGTGGGCTTCTTGGGCTCTCCACATGCACACACGCACACACGCACGCACGCAGGCACGCACGCACGCACGCACACATACACATGCTGGGGAAACAAAACACACACCGTCTATGTGGAATACTGTCATTATTTTTAGCAAAATACAAGTCCAAGTTGTTGTAGTAGCAGGAGTGGAGCTTGTTGGTTTCCATGTTGCATTCAGATACAACTTTCTTCTTGTTTTTCTTTTCATATTTTTTCTTGTGCTGGAACAAATATATGTACTTGACAAGAGCTCCTGCTAAGAAAGTGGTTGTCGATGCTGAAGTTCCTGTGTTACCTTTTGCAAACTCTGTCTCAAAGCACCAGCCCCTCTTTTAGAAGAAGGGATACGATAGCAGCCCAATGGAAGCACAGATACTAAGAAGACACATGCCACTGAATAATTTATAGCCCAGCAAAATAGAGACAGCCACTTGAAGTCCTGAGTAAGTAGGAGACATAGACAGTGGTGACATATCAAGCCACAATAAAGAGACAAGGAACAGTGAGGAAGGCTGAAGGAAAACGTTCTGAGAATCTCCTGAGTTAGGAGTTTGTTTTGGTTTCCCCCGCACTATCTGCCTTTCTGTTTGAAAGTTGCATTTCACTGCCTTTTTTTACCAAGTCCTCTTGCTGCTTGCTCTGTCACACCAGGGATAGTACCCAGGTGAGCACCACTACACACAAGGAAGAGAGAAGCCAGTGGCCCTTTGATTCTGGGCTGCTGGTTCCCTTAGATTAGCTATTCTCTCTATACCCTGATGAATGCACTGGCAGAACAGCCAGTGTAACGGAGGGAGACAGCTCCATCCCAAATGGGTTGCATAGGAATGACAGCTTGCGGGCTGGCTGGCGACTAGCAGTGTTACTGACTGCCTGACGGGCTGCCACATTGGGTGCTGGCGTCTTGCAGAGTAGGTGGGTATGACATGAAAGACCAGCTCCTTTTTGGCCACAACGGCAGACGTCCAAGATGGCCATCGAAGTCTCCAGACCCCATCCAGTCTTCCCCCATTACACCTCAGCTTCACTGATGATGACAGGTCGTGGCGGTAAAGCTATCCTCATGCTGCCCATCATATCTCGGCCACTTTCATCCCCTTGCTCACTTCAAAAGTGACATCTGTCACAACCAAGGAGCTTGGAAACCCTGTGTTCCTGCAATGCACTGCTTTGATGGTGATTTGGCCCCAGGCATTTGTCATACATAACTTAGGTGGAGAACAATGTGAAATAAGGCTTGGATTTTAAAGTAGAAAACGAGGTAAGAATAATACAGCTAGGTAAAATCAAAACCGCTCTAACCACTGGAGGGAGCATATCAAAGTGCAGTGTGAGCTAAAGGAAGTATCATTTGTTGCTCATATCACAGTCTTGTCAGTTTTCTTCTTGTTTGCCTGGTTAGTGTGTCCCCATCCACTAAGAGAAGTGATTGCTGATGGTAGCCTATCAGTCTGGCAGTACAGCTGCAACATTCAGAGAACTCCCTGAATATAAGCTTTTAGTCTGGACCCACAGCCTTCAATGTAGCACAAAACCTCAGTCAACAACGCTATTATCTACAGCAAGCTTGGCAACAACCTCTGTGAGGTACAGGCTGCAGTCAAACATATCAAAAGTTTAGCTGGAATTGTATTTGTCCAGGTTAAATGAGTTGAGAATTGGATGCCTATGGAATGGTTACTAGTTCTGTATGTTGTGGGGGTCAGTGTGTTTGACCATTATAGAGCAGTTAAGAAAACTTTGGGATGTCTATCTTTCGACGTCACTGTGACTGCGGAGGTGTTTAACATAAGGTAGTGGTTGTCAGACTGTGGTGACACTGCGGGTACTTGGTTTTCTTGAGCAGTTCTCAAAACAATTTTTGTTGAATACCAGTTATTTGTAACGTAAATAGAAATTAAAAATGATGTTTTACAAATAATGAGCACCAACAGCCTAAAATACGTATAAGTATATTAAGCACATAAATCATTGCTTCATCAAAAACCTCTCAAAAGAGAAGTGCAGTGGAATAATCTTGAGAGTACAAACTGAAGCAGTAGGCAGTAACACAGGAACAGGTCCCGGCGGCTGCTCATGCTGTTTTTTGTTTATTTATTTCTCTCTGATATCAGAACCTAGATCTGAAAATTAAATAAAACCCAGATTAACTGTACTTAGTAATCACTCTACTCAGTAACAACCTTTCCCACTGTTAGTATATTTAAAAATGCATTTCTCTGCTATAGCAACCTGATCACTAAAGCATAATAGCCCAAAATTATTATTAGGCCTGAGCAGGAAAACTGCAAGGGCCTATTGTAATCATAGGAATTCTTATTCTTTATTCTTTGTTTTTTCCGTTGCGTCTTTGCGGGGCAATATGGGGACTTTGCCATGCCCCAAAACTCACCAAATTTTACCCAAAATTGTCCCCCGCGTAAAATTCTTGTTCCATAATGTCGTTGTCAGTGGGCGTGGCCAAACCACTTAGCCACACCCCCAGACTTGAGATAGGCCGAACCGTAAGTCGTGGAGATCTGAAATTTGGCACACTGCTAGAGCTCCTCAAACCAAGAAAAAAAAGTATCTTGGGGGTATGCCCTAAAACGCACAGGAAGTCAGCCATTTTGGATCATAGGCCGATTTTTGTCCATTTTTCACTTTTACTCACCTCGAACTTCAACGAACTCCTCCTAGGGATTTTGAGCTATCGGCTTCATATTTGGTCAATATGCAGTTAAGGCATGGGGGATTAAAAGTTATCAAAATCGTGAGTTTTTGGCCATGTTTAGGGGCGTGGCCGGGGCAATAACTTTCCCAAAAAAATTCCAAATCACACCAAAGTTGGCATGAAGGAGGACATTCGGATTCCCGACAATCCTATGGGGTCATATTCTGACATCATCAAAGCCACGCCCCCTCAGAACAGGAAGTCACTTTATTCACTTGGAAAGGTGCCTCTCTGACCCTCTTGACCCAATCAACTTGAAAGTGTGTCAGAAGACAGATAACTAGTGGGTCTAACTTCGTTTGAAGCACAGTAACTTTTCATAAAAGGGCGTGGCCATGGTGGCATGGCGAAGTTGGACATCACGCCATGGTCATACGTTTGGCTTTAATTTCCACATACATCATCTGATCTACACCAAATTCAACGTGATTGATCCTAGTCCAGTCCCCAACAGAGATATGATGCCATATTTGGTGAGCGTGGCCTAATGCGTCCACAGCGCCCCCTAGAAAATTTTAAAAAATCAGCCCCAAGCCATGCTTTGACCGAGGATTCTGAAATTTGATACACATATGTAACTTCTCAGAACCTACAAAAAAGTATCTTGGAGCGTTGGTCCAAACTCCACAGAAAGTCGGCCTTTTTGGATTGAAGTTGCCATTTTGACCCTGTTTTGCCTGTTTCTAGCCCGCATATCTGAGCAAACTCCTCCTACAGCTTTTGACTTAGAGACTTGAAAATCACTCAGTATACTCTTAAGGCATTGGGGATCAAAATTTATCAAAACCTTTTTGATACATGAAAGCGTGTGGGCGTGGCCACGCCTCAAAATATGACTTTTCGCCATAAAACACTAAATTGACTTAGCTCCTACAAAGAAAGTCACAGACAAATGAAACCTTCTGGGATTGATCTGCCTCTATGCCTGAACAATATTCACTCATCACATTCTGACATCATCGAAGCCCCGCCCCCTGACAACAGGAAGTGTCACGTTTTCCTTTACAGAGTCAATGTTTGATGTTCTTCACCTAATCCATGTGAAACTGTCCCAAGTAATAGATAACATGATGGTCTTACACAGTCGCCAGTTCTGACTGCTTTAGCTGGAGGTTGTGGATATGATGCCGTGGTGAATTCTGATGTCACACCACGGCCATACGTTTGGCTCTAAATTACACATGGATAGTCCAATTCACTCCAAACTGAATATGCTTGATCTTTGTCAGCCCCCAAACAGCTCTATTGGATTACATTTAAATTTGGATCAACAGCGCCCCCTAGGACACTTCAAGGGCTATATCTCCCTCATACATCATCGGATCCACTTGAAATGTAGTATACATGATCATGACTTAATGATGGACATGTTGACACAGTCAATTGATGATGTCGTTTTTGCCCCGCCCACTAACAAACAAGCGAATGCAGAATCCTTATGGAAGATCCGATTTACTCCAAATTTTGAATGCTTTATGCCAGCCCAAAACTCTGCATGACCAAAGATCATAAGACATGTTGCTCACAGTGCCACCTACTGGCGACGTGTTGAAGTGAAGCGGTGTCATCATGCGTGGCGTGTAGGAGGCGATGCCAGGCTCCCGCGGTCGCTGCACAGGCCGAGTTGTGCTGAGGTGCAAGGGCCTTCAAGGCTGCTTGCAGCTTTAATTATTATTATTTTTTGTCACTACAGCTATCACTACGTTTTACGCAAGACAGCTTTTTCATATTTTAAGTCTGATTGATAGGAAGCCTCCAACCTTCTCTCTGGAATTTTATGACTTCACTGAACCTTTTAATATTTTCCAAATTGGGAATATCAGCTTCTGAGTAAGAATTGAATGAATAGCTTTTTAAACTTTATTCTTCAATCAATAATACAGTGCCACTGGACAATAAGACTTTATTGTCTTTAAAACTTGTACTAAAATAGTGTAGGCCCTGTTCTGCTGTTGTTTTTAAATGTCTGCCCAAATGTTGGTACATACTTGGCATTAACCAAAGTAGTAATTGTTCCAAAAAAACTGGAGAACTACAAATGAAATTGAGATTTGGTTGATAATTCACCCTAGCAAATTACTTTGCATCAATTTTATTGGCATATGAAGGCACAATACAATAGGAAAAAAAGTTTCTAGTATAATCTCCCTATAAATTTGACCCTGTATCAAACACAATTTGATCACCAGATAAGCCAGACTGCTACAGATGTTTTGGATACATTATATATTATTATATTACATTATTTAGTTGCATCCTAGACTATACTGTCACATCTCAGCACGCCAAATGATTGAAAATGAAAGTAATTTCTGAATAATTTAGCTAATAATTAATCTAAACTCTTGAGATGCTGATGTCTTCCTCATGGGGAAGAACACTGTGAATACCACACCAGTCATCACTATACACACATTATCCAGAATGGGATGACATGTCAAATGTGACACACATAATTCAAGGTTAGGTAAGTACTTCATGTTCCGCAAAATCAACATAATTTTCTCACATTTAGACCTGCATAACACCCATTTTTCAATGCACCAGCATACCTGGCAAAATAGGGAACAATGTGACAGGAGCCTGAGATATTATGTGTCCAAATCAACTCGTGTGTTCCTCTTGATCATTTATAAAACCTTCAAACCTAACTGCTCTTACTGTCATTCTTGAACTGTATTTCACAGTCTGTCTTGACATCTCTCTCATTTTGGACTCTATCTTTCACTCCTTTCTTCCTCTCTGTAGGGTTAACTCAGGGTTCAGCCATTCTTCTTTCGCACTTCTCTGTGACTGACAGGCATGTCTTCCAGATGGCTGCCAGATTGCCAAGCTTCTTGTCAGTTCAAATTAAGCTTTTTTTATTAATCCAAAATTTAAAGTGTCTTCAGATTCTCCTTCTCAAAAGTATATGAATCCAACTTTTCCTGTTTGGTCATGTGAGTGCACAGACTTACACTTTATGTAAGACTTGTATTTGATATATATGTATATATATATATATATATATGTATATATATATATATATATATATATATATATATATTATTTTGTTTTCTTTTTGTAACTCATTGAACACATTGCAGAAGTAGTTAATAAGCCTCTCAGATTTGCAGGACATACACAACATGTGTGGAGCAGACTAAACTTGTTTATTTTGTTTTTTGGCAGTCATATTGTATATGTCTGAATGTAGCTGTTTTTGCATGGGAGCATGTGCCAAACCACAAAAGTTTTGACAAAACCAAGGTCACACCTCAGGCTTACTCACAAGCATTTGTTTGACTTTGTCCAACTGATTGAGCTCTTTGGGCTTTACCTCTTTAAACAAATTTCAGCAAACCAGTACAAGTATGTAATTTTTCCTCCAGCCAAAGAGCTACTTGTAAGTGTATACTAGATATAAACTTTAAGGACACCATGTGCACAATCAGCCTTAATTTTAGAGAAAGCAAAGGATTTTTTTCATTCTCTTTATGTAAAAAATATGTTTAAAACATAAATATTTGTGTTTGTCTTTAGACAGCAGGCAATAAGCAAATCAAGCTCTGTCCCCAACAAAGACACTTTTGTTTTTAGTGAAACACATGACTGAACTGGATTTTTGGAACACAGTTGTAATTGGAGTTTGTCAAATTTTGTTGACTTCCTGTTTAATTACGTTACAAGTTAAAAAATTATAAATGCATGTTAACAGTAATAGTAATGCTAACACTACAGTGCCTTTCAAAATTATTCGTGTTCCTTGAACTTTGCCACTTTGCAATTTTAAATGTCACTGTACTGTATTGTGATAGGCCAACATAAGGAACAGCATAAATTTAAAGTTGAATTATAATTTTTTTTTTTAAACAAGTTTTATAAGTAAATAGAGACCACCTGTGTGTAGATTAATCTCACCACTCGTTCGATTTCAGGCAGTGCCGGCCCTAGTCTGGACTGGTGGCTTGGGCGGTCTGCCTGTCTCCACCCTGGAATGACGGGGACCACCATTTGGGTCTGGGGCCTGGTTGCCCCTCTGGGGTATCGGGACCTGGGAGTACAGAGTGTGCATGGGGAGTGCAAATGAGTGTACGGTGTCCATGTTTGTAAGTCTTTACATTGGATGTTTGGGTGTTAGTGTTTGATGTGCAAGCATGAGGGTGAGAATGTGTAATTGTGACTGTGTGCCTGTTTTTTCTGTCAAGTTGGGTCTTGGGCTGCCCCCCATCCTGGATCAACCATCAAATATGGGGCTTATTTTCTCCTGTAGCGCTCACAAAATAAGGTTAGTATCCCGACCATTCGGTAAAACGGTGGAAAACACAGTGACATTCAGCATGGTTTTGGTTAATAATTGTCAATAATTGTCAATAATAAATGATAATTAACTAATTGTAATTATTAAGTGCTGTAAGCCCAATAATCACACCACCAGAGTGTTTATGTGATCGCTATTTGTAAGAAATTATTTTTGGTTAGAATGTATTCCTTCTGAAATATGTTTTTTTAATTATAATTTTGATAAATATGTATAATCTATAATCATAAATCCTTACAATAGTTATATGCTGCTTGATGTTGGTCAATCACACATATAAATTAAATATATTATGTGGTTGTATTATGACGAGGAGAATAAATGCTTTTGCAATGTGTGCTTTTTAGAGAAACAATACTGACTCTTGTCTCTGTTTATGCCTGTACTCTCTTTATAATGAGTAAATGGCTTTGCATGTATATCGTACTTAAGGGCACATTACAATTGTCACATTAGATTCATTTATACACACATAGAATCCAACCGTCCTCTCTGCACAGTGGCGCCATCAACAGAGTACTGTGTTGTGGTTTAAGTTGACTGCAGCATGCATAAATCATCACTTGTCTTGGGAGCAACATATTAATCAATAATAGGAACACCAAAAACATTCTTTTGAACTAATCAAAATCACTGTTTGATCTACCCTGTGCTTTAATCTTGTCTTATGTGGACAGTGCTCTACCGACAGTTGAACAGGTGGAGCATTGTTGTAGGTGAATACCAGCCCTCTTAGCTGCAGACAACTTTACACTGATTGTTTTATGTATCTAGGCCTCGGCTCCTGACGCCTGCAATGCTTTTGAACTTGGCCTTTCGTGTCCTCCAACACAGCTTTTGTTCTAGATGAAACAGATTATGTATGGTCAGCTCTGAGCTTCTGTAAAACCAAGTGTCAGCTTCACTTCACACACACACACTCATGCATTTGTGAAGATAAAGGCATAAAGCAATGCACAAACATCTCAGACATATTGTGGACACTTTGGACTGGAAATCCAAACTTGTGTTCAACAATGTATAAACCCATGTGCACACTTATTTATAGTGTTCTTGTGTTTGTGCTTTTTCTCAGCAGTACAACATCCTACAATCTCAATTACAACGGGGACTTGAGGATTAAAGTTTCATCTTACTGTAACAGCATGGCCTCTCATGGGCACATCAGAGCACAGCTGATATCTTTTTAACTACAACACCATGTTTCCACTCTCAGAGGGAACATGTTTACTTTTATTTAAAAAAGAAATTTAAATTACAGAGGAACTGCTGGATATAAATTTAGCGGTCCACACAAACAACAGGGCTCATATGTAATGTCGATACCAAACCCACTGCTTGCAACAGTTGAAAAAAAAGGCTACATTCTGTTTTACATTTTGTTTATTTTACTAAGTTTCTTACCCACAAATTAAGAGTAATGCAACAGCAGACAGAGTTTTAATCCATAGACAGATGTATGACCCCCACAAAAGAAGAAAAAAGTATTAAAGGCAACATTTCAGCTTATAAATATGTTGAAAACTCACAACTTGTGTTTCTGCTTTCTTTGGTCTTCACTTACTTTAGGAATATATACACATTTTAAATTTAGTAGCCTATTTCAATTAAAACAAAAAAAAATAATAATTAATTGGTCTGATAGGCTGGTTGGTTGGTAGCACTGTTGCCTTGGAGCAAGAAGATCCTGGGTTCAACTCCTTGCTGGGGGTCTTTCTGCATGGAGTTTGCATGCTGTCCCCATGTGTGCATAGGTTCTCTCACGGTACTCCGGCTTCCTCCCACAGCTCAAAAACATTACTGTTAAGTTAATTGGGCTCCCTAAATTGCCCTTAGGTGTGCATGGTTGTTTGTCCTGTGTGTATCTGTGTTGCCCTGGGATGGACTGGCGACTTGTCCAGGGTGTACCCTGCCTCGCAACCGTAGACTGCTGGAGATATGCATCAGCTCCCCTGTGACCCAGTATGGAAGTAGTGGGTATAGACAATGGATGGATGGATAGATGGGTCTGATAGGCTGCCAAGAGACCCACAGCAACATTGAAGCAGCTGCAGGAAGTTTTGGTTGTCAATGTTTGTATTGTACCTGTCACAAAAATCTTAACCATTCATTGTAATGCCTGAATTAAGATGTAGGAATTAAACCTTTAACTTCCAGAAAAAGAAAACACACCCAGGCTCAAATATTCTAGGTTTGTGAAAGAAAAAGTCATGGTCTAATAAAAGGAAGCCTAAATTTCTGAGCCATAGTTCCAACAGGTACATTATGTATGACAGAAAAACAACACTAGGCATCCCCAAAAGAACACCATAACCGCAGTGCTACTTAGTGGTAGTAGCATCATGAACTGGTATTGCTTTGGTTAAGATGAAGCTGATTTTAGGTTAAAGTAATTTAAACTGTGAACAATTCCAAAGACAAGATGTCTGCTAGAGAACTGAAGATAAAGAGGAACTGTAGTGTTCAGCATCAAAGTGAGTCCAAATATACTTTCAAATCGACAAATGAACAACTTCACCGCAAAAAAAAAAAAAAGACAGTTTTAGCAGAGTCCATAACTAAATCTGAAACAAAATCTGTTGAGTCACCTGAAGGGAGCTGTGAACAAGAACAAGAGATGTTGCAAGGCAGAATGGGCAAATACCATCAAGTCAAGATGTATGATGATGGACTTGATGATGGATCATAGTAAATGCTTTTGTGAATCAAACATATATTTAACAAACCTATACATTAAGGGGTGTTTTTACAAGAGTTTTGCTGCTGTTTAACTTTTTTTTTTTTTCCCATAATAAAAAAGTGTTTTTCAGTTGTACAGGATGTTAAAGGTGGGAAAGAAAAGATGTCATGGTTTAATTTTTTTATAAGAGAAACCTTACACTTTATCAGAGGCATATAAACATTTGCAATCCATTGTGTACTGAAACATACAAGGTTATTACACTTGTGCCTGTGAATAGATCCAGTGAATCCATCTAGACATTCAGTCACTCAGACATTCAGTTTTAAGTATGCCAGGAATCTTCTGTTTAGAAAACTGTATATTCAGGGCGATCATTTACAGCTGTAATATTGCCTGGCTTTTTGTTTTCTTTAACACATATCATAGAATAATGGCAAAAAAGAAGGCATACCAAATGCTTGAATATATGTGAAACAGCTGCAATGTGGGCCTTTGGCTGTTTTCTTGTCAGCGCTGACAGAATCTTGGTACACTTGTTCTGTTTGGATGTGACAAAAGCCAATACCAGAAGTGCTTGTTTTCGTATGTGTGAGACAAAGAGGAAAAGAAGGAGCTTGCAAGAGTCTTTCTCAAATTCTGGTGGTGGTGCATGAAAAAGTAAATGAGCATCATAATATTGAGGTCTCTCAATTTTTAAGCTGGTGTGATGAAGTGTGTCTTGACTGATTTTTCCTGAAAGTGGCAACAGATGTCCCTCTTGCTCGGCTGGTGCACCCTTTGCGTCTACAGATGTGACGCTTGATGTACCCGTTGAATGGCACACTGCCACTTAATAAAATATCACTCCTGCTTTGACAGGGAGGCCTTAATTGAGTCCCTTGTCAGTTTTATCAAACTGTGTGTTATCATTTATTTGAAACTTTTTTCCTCCTTTCTCCTTCAGTCCTGGAATGCTCTTACAGAATATATTAGCAGCAAGAAGCTTTTGCAACCAAAAATTGAAGGAGGACAGAGTTCAGAAAAAGCAATATAGTGAAAGCTCTATGGTTAAAAGTAAAAAAAAAAGCATAAGTAAAAGTCAGATGGAGCCCAAAAGAAATACAGAAAGAGAGAAAGGCAAGAGAGAGGGTGTTGAGAAAGAGCCTTCTGAGACTTTCTTTTCATTGGATTCATAATTCAGGTTCATGATTTTAATTTCCCTCTGTTCTTATCAAAGGCTGGTGGAGCAGCAGAGGGAAGGTTGGTAGTTTGCCCGATCAGTGCTTATAAGATGAGCTGCAGCACTCCGTCACAATGCCTGAACAACATAATAGAGATGGAAATGTGCCGACTATCCAGTCACTAATGGTGTCTTTCACTTTGAAGACGCAAAACCCAAAAGCATGTTGTTTACAAAACCCTCTTTTTGACATTAACCCCCTTATTCTTCAGAAACATTTTGAAGTCTTTGGATTTAAATAGTTTTTCATTTCTTAGAAAGATATAATATGCATACAATTGCACCCAAATACTGCAGACAAATGCTAAATTAAACATTTTTGTCAAATCTGAATTGATATCATGTATTTTGATTAGGGATATCACTATTCCAAATGCAAGAATGTCATTGTGTTTTGGTTAACTGCAGTGTTTGGCCTGTTACTCAAAGGAATTGTTTGTGAGTCCATGTTTCAATTGATGGGTAGCTATTAGATTACATGGAACGATAATTGGGATTTTATGCAATATACCACAAATAGAAGATGCTAATTTTTAGTATAAAGTAGATGGACTGTTCTTCACTCATCCAGTGTTCAATTGTCAGTCTTATGTTAAGTGTAACATTTAATTGCTTGTGTACGCTGTATTTTAAATACATTTTGTGCTTCAGAAACGTACTTGGTGGTTCCAAAACTTCATTAATTATGTCTTCTGTCTTCTCTGCTGCACCTGACAGTGGTTGTAACTCCACTGATTGAAGGCATCCAGGACGCAGCCTGATCAGATGCCCAAACCACCTCAACTGACACCTTTTGATGGAGAGGAACAGCAGCTCCAGTGCAAGCTTCCCCTGGATGATGAAACCCCTTAGTCTATCTTGAAGGCTGAGTCTGCCCATGCTATGAAGGAAATTTATTTCAGCCAGCAGTAATATCCTTGCATCTGTACATTGCAATGTTAATTTCTCATGCACAATCTCTTTATTAGCTCGCTGCTCTGCTTTGAATAAGAACAATTCATAGCAATATTGCTGTTAACACTGCATTTCTGTGTGAATGTGCTGAATCCCCACTGTATTCACTAACATTCCCTATATGTTATATCAGCTTACAAAAATATAAGGTTTTAATGCAAATATTTGTTGAGACTGACTTGAGTCCCAAGCTTTTCGTGTGCATTAGTTGTGAACAATCATCCAAAAACTACATTTTCCTTTTATTCCCTGTTAAAACTGTTGTTCCCTTGTGTTTTCTCTTTTTTCCAGCCTTTTCTGTTTCCGCCCCTCAATCTTTTCCTGGTGTCTGCAGGGGCATTTTTAAGACAGAGGCTTCCTGGACTATTTTAGTATCAAAGCTTTGAGGCAGCAAGAGGCATGCTGTCTGAAGTTGACATGTAAGGAGAGGAGGGCCTACCTCTCATACTGGCTTATATGGACAAGGGGGTGGGGGGCACACTCAGTTGCCCTTCCAAGATTAATCTCTAATGGGGAGCCTCAAATGCTACTCTTCAAGCACAGACCATCCCTAGCCATTGGTTGAGGCCAGTAGGGGAACTGGTTTTGGGGCCCAGATGATAGTTTATATATAGATATTTATATATATATGCATCCTGTTAGAAACACTTTATTGCACACATTTGACTTCAGCAATGCCACACAAAAGCAACTTCTAATATTTACATCTTCAAAAGTTATAAAATTTATAGTTTAATTTTATTTTGAAATCCCAAATCCCTATTCACTGCACATTCTGATAACCCAGTCTTTTGCCATTCTTTTACTCCCTTCATCTGCTCTTAACACCTCATTCCCAAAGCAAATAACACAATACCAATAACATAACAGTCATGTTTTTGGACTTTTAGTTTAAGTGGTCCTCAGGCCTGGATTCAACCCAGGACCTTGTTGATGCAAGGCAACAGTGCTAATATCTGTGCTCACAGTGCATCCCACATAAATCAAAATAAAGATTTAAAGCTTTTATTGTAATATATGACATGTTTTAAGTCTTGAGTCCAATTAAAAGGGTTAGTAAAATATTTCTGGAAATGGGTCTTAAGGGTAAACATTATAAGGGTAATTTTATAAGATTTTGACTTTGGAGAGTTTGCAAATAATCTTTGAGTGACAGGAATGGAGTTTTGGTAAGAATGGCTATTTCCCTGCTGATTGATGGTGATGTTTATTAACTGATTAAAAACAGTTGGAAAAATTAAGCAAGAAATGGTGTGTAATCTTGCTCTCACTTTTTGGTTATCAGCTACTTTAGGTGAAATGTGAACAGCGGTTTGGAAATGAATGGCTGTATGTTGAGTTATTTTGAGAGGGCAGCAAATTTACATTGTTATACAAGCTGTACACCGACAACTTTACATTGTATCACAGTGTCATATATTCAATATTGTCCCATGCAAAGATATAATAAAATATTCACAAAAATGCGATAGGTGCACTTACATATATTGTAAACGATCATAGGTATAGGCCCCACGACTGGAGGAGTGCTAGAACATACAAAGGAAGGAGAGTGCAAAGAGAACAACTAATTCACATCCACCCCAAGATAATGACACTTTCTTGAATACCACTGCATTGTGTTTAACTTTTTCTTTCCCAGACACTAGACTGATCTCTATTCTCTTTCTCCCTGCAGTATGTGTGGGGTTTCCCCTCACCATCAGCAGCAGTAACTGAACGGTCCTCAATTTATCCCAGCATAATGGAAACAGGCCTTATTTAAAGAGCAAATTAATTAACTGTTTTTATAATCTTTGAATGTGAGACACAAATAAAAAACATATATTTTGAATTTAAAATGGCAACTACAGAAATGTAACTGCTTTTTTGACATTTGTATAGAAAACATTTGCAATAACATAATGTTTAAGAAGAAAGGATAAATTATATCTCCTATGATCTTCTTGCCCTCTTTTATTCAAACCAGCATTTCTGCTGATATGCTGCATTTTATCTGCTCTGCTGAGTTAAAATTACAAACAGCTTTTGGAGATGGTTAATGTCTCCCTCACCGCATGCCAGAAGCAGCACTGATCTTTGAAAATTGAACACTTCTTACTCAGACAGTAATTTACATAAATATGGATGGACCGTCATCCAAATGTATAGACCAGACTTCATTTAGATGTGGACGAACAGCATCACCACTGACAGACTCTACTGGCTTACTAGAACAATTTCAGAAACAATTTTTCTTCTGTGAGGCGTTATTAATTTAACAGACACAGAAACTGCTTATTGTGCAATGTTGTTTCTATATTAAATCAATCTGTATGGATTAGTCTTCTGAACATTGAGGTCATTTTATATAGTTTAAAACTAACTTTGCCTTAGTTGTGGTACACTCAGGATCTAGTTCAGGAAATCTCTGCTGCACTTGGTCTCCAGGGCTCCACATTTTTGCTTGTGAACTTCTTTGCAGTAAACAGTTTTGGATTTGAAGTCCTAGTCCTTCATTTGTTACCTAAAGTCATGAGCCTAAAATAGGTTTGAATCATTTGCCAAACAAAGGGTAAACATAAATCTGTCAAGTTGTTGAATTTGAACTTTTATTCTATTTTTGAGCTGACTGAATGTTGGAGCTTTGAAGTCATTTTAACCAGCTTCAGTCCTATATGTTTCAATGGGCTCTTGTACAGATGACCTCCTCCTTTTTTCTCTGTTTTTGGTGAGGAAGTCCATCTTACAGAGGATCTGACTGTGAATCTGTCTGACCTGGCTAGTTTGCCTTCCAACACTGTGTTTCCTGGTTCATCTTCTGCCAAGCCCTTCAAGTTATTCATCTGGAAAGAATATGCATTCATCATTGTATTTTTAATCACACCAAATAGATAGACAAAGAGAATGCCTTGGGGAGAGGGGGAGCAATCTACAATTCCCAGAGCTCAGATGGTATTCCTGCCTTGCATCACCAAACATTCCCCAAATTGACTTTGAATGAATTTATTTTTAATGTGCAGAGGAGACTCTACCACAGAGAATAGAGTTGATGTATAAAAAATTGTTGTGTCTTAATGTGTTCGTGTGTGCACTGTTGCCAAAAGACCTGTATACATCTTAGTGTGTATAAAGTATTGTATCTACATGAAAAAATACATCTTTGCCATATTTTACTTGGTACTGAAAAACAAATCTGTATATTTTTCTCTCTGTCATAAATTGACTACAGCATCTACAGGCTCTGTTGCATAATCCTAGTTTGACCCATGTCCATCCTTATGAAAGCCTGGTATTGTAGTGGAATTGTTTAGCCTAGCCAACCCTTAACAAATGAGCAGTCTCATGCCTACATTCACCATTCTTCTGTGTTCATTAATAAATTAATTTATTAGCTTGTCTTGGTTCCAACCTAATTGAGTCCCATTGCAGCTTTCAAAGTATGACACAAACCGACTCGACAAATTAAATGGTATCTGGCCTCTGTCCTTTGAGCTATGCCTGAGCCTGGTACTCTGAAACATGGTGCTTACTTAGCCACTCCGTGTGCAAGTTTGATAACTCGTTGACTATGATGTCGGCTATTTCAATGTGATATGCTCATATTTTGCATGAGCTGAGAGATGGATTCAATGTGGGAAGAAGAAGAGAGAAAAAGAGGAGTACTGGAAGGAAGGGGCTCCTGCTGTCATCTCATCACTGTATATACACAAGTTTGTGCATCTACACACACACTACAAACAGATGTGGGCTCAGAGAAGGGCTGGCGTTCTATATCTTAATGCCATTACATTAAATTTTAAATAACGTTATGCAAATCAGAAATGACAGGAGATTATCTCCTTGGGACCTTGAAAGGGATTCGTCAGTTCTTATTCCAATAGCCCTGGAAAATAGCCCAGACGTCCTGAGTGGAGAAATATGGCAGGGCGTGACGAAGCCTGCCGCTGCTGAAAGATGGGACCGTGAGAAAAGGCCCCAAGTGCTGGCTATTAAAATCAATTTACCCGAGAAGTCAAAGAAAAGAAATCCCTGAGTGAAGGCACCTCCTATAGGACAGCTCAGGGGTCCTGGAAGAGAAGCACAGGCAATGATAAAGGATGTGATCAATGTGTGCCAAGGTGAAAGTTAAACAGATGCATGAGGAAGGACAAAGGTGTCAGGATCTGTGTGCTGTTGTTGTTGTTGTTGCTCTGTGCTTAGCCTCTAGGTGGCTCTGGGGTCATCAGGAGTGGTGGCAGGTGTTCCATGTTCCATTAATCATCCCTGGAGGGTATTTAAGATGGTTGCCGCCAGCAGTTCAGCGCCAGAGTGTTGCCCTCAGTGGTTTTGACTCCAGCCATAGTTTGTCCACGCTTGTCTTTGTACCTTTTGGTAATTTTGTATTTGCAGACTGGATTACTATACCAGACCTAACCTTTGAAGAATCCTAATCTACCTGGATGTTTTGCTACTGGAGAAAGGGTTTCCTAGCCATGAGGATTGTATTCGGCTTACCAACACTTTGCTTCCTAAGGGACTGCTGGCGGCCAATCCGACGGAGCTTTTCCTGGATCAACTACGAACCACCACAAGCAAACCTTGTCCACCCTCCCACATTTTAACATCATCAGCCAACCTCTGGGTCACCTTAAGTGAGTCCAAGTACCTACCAGCTTCAATCATCTCAGTGTGCAGTTTCCATTGCTGTCTCGCCCCTCCTGGCGGATCAAACTCAACCCCTTAGTAAGACAGATTTTGTTATTTTGTTATATTCATCATTTCCCGACTTTATATATCCTTACCGTGTCTACTTACCTTTGCAGTTGTCTTACTGGTTCCACCTCCACTCCCAATACCTGTTCCCTGTAAAATAAACCTTTGTAAAAATCATTTGGTCTCCTGATTGCTTTCTGCATGTGGGTCAAATCTATCCATAAAACCATGGCAGAACACTCTGGCCAATCTGACCCAGCAGAGGCTTTCAGGAGATCTATTTCTGAACAATCTCACCAAATCCAGGCGCATGACTCCACTCTCCGGTCCTTAGCTGAACAGCAAAGACAGACTAACCTCCAGATCGAACAGCTAGCATCCTTGCTACAACACACCCTGAATAGTGTGTCCAGCCCAGCCACAGAGGGCGCTGCAGCCCCACCGGTCACACAGCAGCTCCCTCACTCTCGGGACGTCACTTCCCCCAACCCCGAAAAATATTCCGGTGAGTCTGGAAATTGCAGAGGGTTTTTGTAGCAGTGTACACTTGTGTACAACCGATCCCCACAATCCTTCCCTCATGATCATGCTAAGATTTTCCTTTATTTTAGGACTGTTGTCGGGCAAGGCGTTAAAATGGGCGGAGACCCGCTTTAATAATTGCCACGATTTTGGCTGTACTTTCTCTGATTTTGAGAGTGAGTTTAGAGAAGATTTTCCAACAAAGTGGATCAGACTGCAACAGCCCGAAGAATCTGGTCCTTGAAACAGAGAGGCCAATCAGTTTCTGATTTCTCAATTGACTTTAGAACTTTAGCCGCAGCTTCTGGGTGGAATGACAGTGCTCTCAAAACAGCGTTTTTTCAGGCTCTAAACGAACCCCTTAAGGACGAGCTTGCTGTGATTGATGAACCTAAGACTCTTAACGGGTTAATAAATCTAGCCACCAGACTTGATAACCGCATAAGAGAGAGGAAGAGGTCCTGACAAGAATTTAGTGCCAGTAAGATACAAGGCCCCAACCAGGTTCGTTTAGCTGTCCGCTCATCCTTTCCTACCCAAAACGTTGAGCCGGAGCCCATGCAAATTGGGCGTACTCACCTCTTGGCTGAGGAAAGACAGATGCCGTCAGGCTAATCTTTGTTTTTATTGTGGCTCTTCCGAGCATCTTCTTGCTAGCTGCCCTGTCTGTCCTACTGGGCCAAAAGGGTGGGTCCGCCAGTAAACGAGGGGAAACTGGCAGACCGTTTAAACCATCCTACTGGCCCCAGACTTAGCTTGCCTGCATCCTTAATATTTGAACGTCATATTCAGAATCTCTCAGCTTTAATTGATTCCAGGAGTGAACAGAATATTATTGATCAGAGTTTGGTTGTGGAAGCTCAGATTGAGACAGAACTTCTCCCTTCACCCCAGTTAGTATCAGCTTTGGATGGGCACAGACTCCAACAGGTTACCCATCGCACCAAGCCATTAACCTTGTTATTATCAGAAAACCATAGAGAAGAGATATCCTTCTTTGTTTTCCCCATCGCTCTGAACTCTATGGTTTTAGGTTTTCCATGGCTACAGAAACATAACCCACAAATAAGTTGGTCTGAGTTTTGTGTAGAGTCCTGGTCCACAAGCTGTCTTTCTTTGTGCCTTCAGTCAGCCGTACCCCCGCAACCTACCGACGTCATTTTAGATGAGGGTAAAAATATTGATCTGTCTCTTGTCCACATTGAATACCATGACTTAAAGCAGGTATTTAGTAAAGTTAAAGCATTAACTTTGCCTCCACACAGACCTTATGACTGTTCCATTGAGCTACTTCCCGGAGCCCCCTTACCGACTAGTAGGCTATACAATATCTCTGGACCAAAACGTCAGACTATGGAAAATTTTATTAACGAGTCCCTTATGGCTGGAATCATTCGCCCATCCTCTTCTCCCTTAGGCGCTGGGTTTTTCTTTGTGGGTAAGAAAGATGGTTCTCTTCGCCCATGTATTGATTATAGGGGACTAAACCAGATAACTATAAAGAATAAATACCCACTTCCACTCCTTTCTTCGGCTTTTGAGCCAGTTCATGGTCCCAGGGTTTTTACTAAACTCGACCTCAGGAATGCCTATCATTTAGTTAGGATCTGCCAGGGGGACGAATGGAAGACTGCATTTAAAACACCCTTGGGACACTTCGAGTACTTAGTGATGCCATTCGGACTTTGCAAAGCACCTGCAGTGTTCCAATCTCTCATCAATGATGTGCTCAGAGATTTTTTGAATGTTTTAGTTTTCGTCTATCTAGACGACATTTTGATCTATTCAAAGGATATTAAGGAACATTGTCAGCATGTGCGCCTTGTTCTACAGAGATTGCTGGAGAATCGCTTGTTTGTAAAGGCTGGGAAATGTGATTTTCATAAAGACTCAGTAACCTTTTTGGGGTATATTTTGGAGGGTGGACAGGTTTGCTCGGACTCGGAGAAGATAAAGGCTGTCCTTGAGTGGCCCATCCCGGACTCCTGCAAGCAGCTCCAGCGCTTCCTAGGATTTGCGAACTTTTATCGAAGGTTTATTAAGAACTTTAGCCTGCTGGCTGCCCCCCTCACTGCTCTTACTTCTACCAAGACTTTGTTCTCCTGGTCTCGGGAAGCTGATAAGGCCTTTGACACACTAAAAGAGAGATTCTCACAGACTCCCATATTGATTCACCCAGACTCCTCTCAACAATTTATTTTAGAGGTAGACGCTTATGACACGGCTGTAGGAGCTGTACTCTCACAACAATCCACCGTAGATGGTAAGCTCCATCCCTGTGCCTTCTTCTACAGACGATTTAGCAACACTGAGATAAATTATGATGTGGGGGACAGAGAGCTTCTAGCCATCAAACTGGCCCTGGAGGAATGGCGGCATTGGCTAGAGGGTGCTAAACACCCTGTGTTAGTGTGGACAGATCATAGAAATTTGGCTTATTTACAGTCTGCTAAAAGACTGAATCTGTGCCAGTCACGCTGGTCTCTTTTCTTTTCTCGTTTTGACCTTTCCATCTCCTATAGACCTGGTTCTAAGAACCTAAAGCCCGATGCCTTGTACTGTCAGTTTTCCCCGGATGACTCAGTTAAAGAGGCTGAACTCATTATTTCTTCCCACTGGACTGTTGGAACCTTGTTGTGGGAAATAGAGAGACTATTAGATCAGGCCAAGTGCCATGAACCTGACCCTGGCACTGGTCCTCCTAATAGGGTTTATGTTCCTTCTTCTGTCCGGTTCCGGCTTATCCGTTAGTTTCACACTGCCAGATTCTCAGCACATCCTGGGGTCAACCGGACCATTTCTCTCATTGCTAGAAGGTTTTGGTGGCCGTCTTTACATAGTGACGTAAAAGAATATGTTCAAGCTTGTTCCATCTGTGCTAGGCAGAAGACTGGAAATCAACCACCATCTGGCTTACTTCAACCACTCAGTGTCCCTAAACGTCCCTGGTCTCACATTGCCTTGGATTTTGTCACCAGTTTTCCTATCTCCAGAGGTATGACTATTATTCTCACCATTGTAGACCATTTTTCTAAGGCTTGCCATCTCATCCCGTTGAAGAAACTTCCGTCAACCTTCCAAACAGCTCAACTGTTGGTGCAGCATGTTTTTCGCCTTCATGGCATACCCTTAGAGATATTATCTGACAAAGGGCCTCAGTTCACCTCCCGAGTATGGAAACATGTCTGCTCTGCTCTAGGGGCCAAACCTACATTAACCTCGGGTTATCATCCACAATCCAACGGACAGACTGAACGCATGAATCAACAAATGGAATCTATTCTCAGATGTTTATCTGCTTCTGATCCCTTAGACTGGAGCACGTACCTGCCCTGGGCTGAGTACACCATTAACTCTCATGTTTCCTCTGCTACTAGACTGTCACCTTTCGATATCAACCACCTTTGTTTCAGGCAGATGAAAAGGACATCGCAGTTGCCTCTGTTCGCCTCCATGTCCGTCGGTGCAAGAAATTCTGGTCTACGGCATCCCAGGCTCTCCTCCGTACTGTGGACCAGAACAAGAGGTATGCCGACCATAAACGGAGGCCGGCTCCAGCATATCAGCCTGGCCAGAAGGTCTGGCTGTCCTCTAAGGACATACTGTTAAAAGCGGTTTCTAAGAAGCTGTCTCCCCGCTTTATTGGTCCTTATTCCATTGAATCCATCATCAGTCCTTCTGCCCTTCGCCTATGTCTACCTCCTAGCCTACGTGTGCACCCTGTTTTTCATGTCTCCCAGGTTAAACCTGTTTTTTCCAGCACTTCCTTTTCTTATATTCATCATTTCCTGACTTTATATATCCTTACCGTGTCTACTTACCTTTGCAGTTGTCTTACTGGTTCCACCTCCACTCCCAATACCTGTTCCCTGTAAAATAAACCTTCGTAAACATAATTTGGTCTCCTGATTGCTTTCTGCATGTGGGTCAAATCTATCCATAAAACCATGACAAAAGGAAAAAACAATTAAGGGGAATAAGACACCATTTCCCTTTTTTTTTTTTTTTTTTTTGACAACCCTGGCACGAGTCAAATGCAGTTTCCCATAGCTGTGCTGTGTATGGATACAGGTTCTTGCAAATTGTGTAATGGATCAGCAGAGAATAGCACATTATGTGTGAAAAGCAAACTTTTTTTACAAACAAAAATCTGCCAATTGTAGTGTGCATTTGTGTGATTTATTAGTTTGCAGAAAATGTTTTGTTGCATATACAGCTATAAATCTCTTGGAGTATGACTCTAACAGCTTTGCACATTTGGAGACTGAAATTTTTGAACATTGTCTTTTATAAAATAGAACACACAAATTATTAAGTCTTACCACAGATTCTCAGTTGGATTTAGGTTTGGATATGATTTGATCTAAAGCTGTGGTATCCAAACCATTTGTCATGTGGTCAACTCAACAGTATTTGCAGCCTCAAAAACAGTTTAAAACTAAAATAAAAAAAATATATATTTTGTAGATTTATTTGACTTCCACAATGAAATAAGCATGCAATATTTTAATTAATCTAATAAAATAAATTATCTTCATGTATCAACCACCCTTGCTGGTGGCCCAAATTTGTATTATTTTGGAATTGGAGTTGGGGCCAAACAAAGTCATTTCGGGGGTCGCCCTTTGGACACTGATCTAAATGATCCCATTCTTAACCCACCATGGCTGTACGTTTAGTGTTGTTCAACTGGAAGGGTCCTTTGCCCCAACTCAAGTCTTTTGCAGCCTCTAAATGTTTTGGTCAAGATTCTTCTGTTTTTAGCTCAATATATATTCCCCATCAAATATGACAAATTTACTTTCCCTGGAAAAAAAACATTCTAACAGCATGATACTGCCGTCGCAATGTTTCACTGTAGGGATGGTGTTTTTAGTGTGATGTGCAGCAATGGTTTTCTCCATATTTCACATAAAGACAAAAAAGTTCTGAGTTTTTTTCTCATCTCAACAGAGGCATTTCCTTTCCATGTTTGCTGAATCTCTCACACAATTTCTGACTGAAGTTCTTATTACTTTCTTCAATAATGGCTTTCTTATTGCCACTTTAGCATATAGGCCAGCTTTGTGGAGAGCATGGGTGATGGTTATGCCATTGACAGATTCACCCACCTGAGCTGTCGATCTCAGAAGCCCATCCAGAGTTACAATGAGCCTTGGCTGCTTCTCTAACTAATGCCTGGCCTGCATCTTTAAGTGGACAGCCATGTCCTGTAACATCTGTGATTGTGCCATAGTGTTTTCATTTTCAGGTGAGGGATTGAACAATGCTCTTTGAGGTTTTTAATGCTTGGAATGTTATTGTATAATCAAACTCTAGTTCTTTCTGATGCTGATTCTTCACAAATGAAAACTCACAGCACTTCCAACAGACAGTTAGCGTATAGTGCTCTGTTGCTTTTTTACCAGGTGAAAACATCTACTGATGTAGAAGGTGCTTTATACTTAGAGATGTAACAGGCTTTCAGTCTTTATTACATGCCTCCCATAAATCTCTCCCACCCTTTTCCATATCACTACAAGGTAGGAGTGTGGCAACTATGCGCAAAAAGCCATTCTCAATATTGTGTTAAGGACATAGCCATCCATTACCGAGCAAACAATGTTTTGTCTGTCTCCAGTGCTTTGGGCCAACAATTAAAGACATCACGCCACCACAGAGGCACAAGAGGGGGGGAGCAAGCAGACCTTATCAGAGCCATTCCATCAAATATTGATGAACCTAATTGAGGTTTTTAGGCTCTACAAAGCTTCCTGAGGAGAGTATCTGTTTTTATGGCTAAGCACAGCCCCGGTCTACTGGAGCAAACTCAGAGAGGAGTGCACTCTTGTGTGTAAATTGCATGTTATGTAGAGTAACTGCAGGCAATTACATGTTATTGAGATTGAGGACGAAGGAAAAAAAAAACCTTGCTGCAATCAAATTCTTCTACCATAGATGAAACGCATGTTAGCACCAGGGTCTGTAGATGCAGCATAATGCTACATCCCAAAGTGAAATATACGAGAAAATCTTCAAGTTATGATCATGTTATGTTTTGACTCCTTTTTTTTATCCTTTTTTTCCGATGGAGTCAGAAAACAGAAATACCATCAGCCATTTTTGATGGCTGGTGTGTGTGTGTGTGTATTCTCTTTCCTCTTACTATCAGTCACTTTGAGATAATTCAGGATTACATTTCAATCTTCTTTTGCCAGAAATATAAAACTTTACGACTGCAGTTCTTATCCCACTGTCTCCCACTGCTGCTCCCCCGTGACATCAGCCTGAGAATGACAGCTTTAATTTTCAACAAACAAGTGGAGAATATTGATTTCAAAAAGTGGTCTGTTTTCTCCCATGGAAAAAAGAGAGAAAAAAAGCTGTCTGCTATGTGTAAACCTGTAGCCTTCAATTAAGTGGGGCTTGTAGGTGTGTGTGTTTTCATTTGGGCACTGTGTTCACTTGAAATGATACATTAAAGGCTGTGTTTTACTTCAATCAGACTATAAAAATATACACACAGACCTAAGTATCTCTTACAAAGTTGCCACACATATACACACACACACACACACATACACACACATTGTCACCTTACAGCACCAGACGGATGGTATTTAACTTAGAGCAAGAACCCTGTTCTGCACCAAGATGGGAAAACACTTTTTTTCTTCACTTCTGAAGACGACACGCATTCTGGAATTTGTGTCAGTTTATGTTCGGAGGTCTTCAGTTTCTTGTCTCCTCCCTGGCACTGTTTTGTCTAAAGGAAGTCTTACACAACCAGTTTTTTCCCTGAGCACAAAATAGAATCCAAAGGTTTTCTCTTTGGCGCCAACGACATGCTGGACCATTGCATTGCTGTTTCTTTTGACTCACAATAAACCTGCTCTCATTAATTTGATCATATTTGTTGAAAAGTCAGTCCCTGTGGTAAGGCTTATCCCTTTAATGCAAGGCCTATTTGAGTTCTGATCTGATGCTCAGGGCAGAGTTTGAGTATGAATGTTGGGACTGACTGGAGCTGGTAGTTGTAACACCGCATCCCAGAGGCTTTGGAAGTCATCCTGCTAATACAGACATGAGCAAAGCTCCCTATCATCCTCCACAGAATGACACGGCACGGTTCCAAGACTTAACTCGTACAAAGAGCTTAAATATCTTAGATGTGTAATGCATAATAGAGGTGTGTTCTGTACTTTGGGGCACAGGGTATTCCCACCACAATACCAGGCTTTAGTACAATAGCATGCTGGTTTCTTCATTAAACCACACTGCACTGTAAGAAGTGCTTGTGAATGAATGGAAACTAAAGGGGTGCTTTATTGAAAACATAGTGTAGATTTAGTCCACTTACATGGCAAAAATCAAATTATTTATCTAATCTCTGTTATTTTTGTCTTTGTTTGCTATGTGTGGACGTGTGTATACATGTTCCTCTATCTTTGAAAGCAAGTTAGCTAAAAAGGAGGTTGAGGCTCCCCTAGTGGCTTCTCTGGAGAATTACCTCAGAGTTGCTCAGCAGCAAACACACTAATGACAAGAAAAATAGCAAACACTATATTTTTTTCTGTTTGTTTCTTCATCAGCAGATACAACTGTGCAACTTCTATTTTTGCTTGCTTTTATGTATATGATAAGAACAGCTTGTTTGTGAAACATAGTGTGAAGTGCAAAAAGTCTGTTGGTATTTAGTGTTTGCAATTCCAAAACAATGTTTTCATCAACTACTACTAAATAAAATAAAGCTTTTGAGGGAGGGCATTATTTATTGTCATATACATGACTTTGCTTTGAAGATATGCTGTTCCTCCTTCACTTTGACTGTAATTCTAGCTAGTGAACTTTGTAGAGAAAAATGTAGGGACAGAAAAGTGTGTTAAAATCCCCAAATACCTTTCATTTTTAATACATTTCTTATTTTACTGTAGAAATTTATAAAATAAAAACCAAATGCTATCAGACAGAAATCCAACAACTTTTCTTTAAGGACAGATGAGAGGGAGCAAAAAAAATAATGTTTAAGAAAAAGAAACTTCTGGGAAAACAAAGTCAGGCAATGATTGTCTGTCTGAAGTAGATACAGGTTGATCTATCCTCTAAACAGTATATATATATATTTATTTTAGGCAAAGAAATTATTTCATAGTCATTAAATCTGAATTATTCACTATTCTTTTGTGTTTTTGTGTGCTGAAGCAAGGGGATTGGCTCCCTAAGCAGGACCAAACAGGTGACAAGTATATTTGTATTGCCATGTAAAAGTGTTTGTACCTCATGATCTTTTTTTTTCTTTTTTTCTTTTTCTTTTTTCTGTTTTTTTACATTTTGTGACATTACAACCACAAATGTCAATGATGGATTTTTTGAGGTGTTGGGACCACAGCCATGGGTTTCAACACTAAAACTCAGGTATATACTTTCCTGGAACTTTTCAAAATAAAGTGCATTAACCTTCTTCCAGCACAGCCAGGAAAGGGGGTAACTGCGGACTTCCTGTGGTGCCATTACCCAAATAAAAGCCCCCACCTTTCCACAAATCTTTCTCTTCCACACGGCCTTCCAGAGGTACCGGATAGGAGGGAAACACAGCGCACTGATGTATTTTGCTGGCAAAAAGACATAAATTCAACTGGATCCGAAGCCATACGATCACCGATCATATGCAAAGTTAAGTAGAATGAAATACTGTCTGTGTATCCAGTATTTTCATTCATGAACGGGGAAATTAAGGTGTAAGAGTTGCTTACATTTTCTCTTCGAGGCCCCACAGAAGCAAACGGTGTTCGAGAGAAGCCCCGGTGGAGAAGCTGTTTCGACAAGCCGAGTCTGGAGGAAAGACTACGGCCCACAACCGTGTTTACGGTAACGAACAGCTGGTCACCTTCTGATCGGGAGAAACTGAAGAAGTTAGCGGGAAGCTAACTCTTTGTTCACGACGGATATCTTCTTCAAACTTCGCCCTTGGACAACATTCCCTCAACAGGTTCAGAGGTTGGGTTTGGGCAGATTAACAGATTAACAGTTAGGATGAAATAATCTGAACGTTTTCATTCTATGAAGTTTGTTTTGTGGAACCTGGCGATCTTTAGCGCTAGTAGGCTAGCTACGGCACGCTCCGGTTCCGTGTTCTTTGTATGTTTTAAAGCTAAGATAAACTTTATTTAAAGGGTGGTTTTAACCAGAACATTGCTCATAACGCGCCCTCCGCGCTTATGCATTTTAACCCTGGTATTTTAAAGGTATGTGTTGATTCTGGTGCTAAGCTATCTTCTAGCTTAGCACTTTAGCTAACTTCTTTGTTAGCCAAACGGCCAGCCGGTAAGAACACGTGTGCTAGCATTAAGGCTAGTCAACAGAAAGGTTGTTAGTTTTCAAGCTAGTGAATAATAGTCCCTGAACATCATTTGCTAGAGTTGATAACTAAGTAAACACCATTAAGCCCCATTTCTCCAGAAAGATTTGGCTCTTTTCCAAAATACTCAATAATATTTTTCCAAATATTATTTTAATAAATAAAGGCAGTTAATTAGACACCGTTGATAATTAGTCATCCAGGAGGTTGGTTTTATTCAGCAGATCATTATTTAAAACATTATTTTATTAAAATAATATTTAATCTGATCTTGCATTGTGAAGGGTTGTCTAAATGTTGCTGATTATTTTCTAAGTTAGTGCCAAAACTAACTTAACTTCATTTCCAGATTCTTCAAGATAATCCTTGGTTCTCAAACATAAACTTTGCATGGTAATGTTGCATCACTCTTTTTGGTCATGATTTCTAATCATCTTTAATCAACTTGTTTATATTGTACATAGCCCATTAGTCTTCATTATTCTTTAATTCTGCTTGGTAGTTTAGTTGGATTGTTTTAGCATAGTAAAGAGTTTGTTGATTGAAATATGTTTGACTTTGAGTTGACGTATTTTTGTTAATAAATTCTTGTATTTTAAGAAATTGTGTGAATTCATTCCATATGTGTGCAGAGTTTATGCTGTTCAATAATGCCAGAGCTCGTCTCACACCTTTCTATTCTGTCCTAATACCATCGCCTTAATGGGGCTGGTATTCACAGGACAATCCTTAACAGACCGGAATATTATTTGGTAAAATATTAAAATATTAATATTAAAATATTAAATATTAAATAATATTCTCAGATTCATATTTCCAATAGAGGAAATGTATGCAAAATACCAAAACAAAGTACGGTAGTATTCAAATGTGAATAATATTATGTAATATTATTCAAATTGCAATATTATTTTAAATTTGTTAACAGATTTCTGAAAGTTTTGGCATGAATATTTTTCAGATCTCCTAGTCATCATTTTGTAGAATCACTTTAACCTCCATTGGCAGCTGGAGATCTTTTAAGCAATGTCTCTACAGCCTTGCACATCTACTTAAAACTTATGAACATTATACTTTGCAAAATAATTTATTCTTATTAATAGATTTAGTTCGGTACTTTGTCAATGTCAGAAAGAGTAAGCATTTATACAAACCATTTCAATACAGCTCTGGCTGTATGTGGAGGGCTGTTTCGATCGACCTGGTATCAAGTCTTTCACAGCCTGCAACAGCTTTTTTCCAGGATTGCACTGTAGTTTTGTTCAATGCCTGTGTACAGGTAGAAATGCAAGCACTGTGATTGGCTGAGTATGATTGCATGAACAGGAAGATTGTCCTTTCTCAGAAATATCCTAGGAGAGCTTCTTGTTGTTGTTCCCACTTTTACAAATACCATACCTCTGTCTGAATCTGTAACCTTGCTATAACAAATACAACATGACAACAGTTTCCTTTATAAAGTTATTAAGTCTGACTGATTCCTTTTAGTTTTTTTCACATTTGTCTCAACACCAATCTTCCGTAAAAGCCAGATTTGTGAAGTGTACATTCTGATGTTACATACAGGTTCTTTGACATTAGCTGTGGATCTCTGCTGCCCCTCTAGTTAATTAATAAATTAATGATTTATTTTCACAGACAAAGTGAAGCACTGTGCAAGATAGAAAATAATAATCACAAGACTGCGGGCTGGGGTGGGTTTGCTTGTCGCCCCCCAGCTCAGTCGTCTCGTGTTGGGGTTTACCCCAGTGGATGAGAGGGTCGCATCCCTGCGTCTTCAGGTTGGGGAGAGGTCTCTGACTATCATTTCAGCCTACGGGCCAAGTGGTAGTGCAGAGTACCCGGCCTTCTTGGCATCCCTGTCGGGGGAGCTGGATAGTGCCCCTCCTGGGGACTCCATTATTCTGCTGGGGGACTTCAACGCCCACGTGGGAAACAACAGTGACACCTGGAGAGGCGTGATCGGGAGGAATGGCCTCCCTGATCTGAATCCGAGCAGTGTTTTGTTATTGGACTTCTGTGCTAGTCACGGATTGTCCATAATGAACACCATGTTCAAACATAAGGGTGTCCATCAGTGCACTTGGCACCAGGATACCCTAGGCAGGAGGTCAATGATCGACTTTGTTGTCATATCATCAGACCTTCATGTTTTGGACACTCGGGTGAAGAGAGGGGCTGAGCTGTCCACTGATCACCACCTGGTGGTGAGTTGGATCCGCTGGGGGAGGAGAAAGCCGGACAGACTTGGCAGGCCCAAGCGCATAGTGAGGGTCTGCTGGGAACGTCTGGCGGACCCCTTGGCCAGGGATGTATTCAACTCTCACCTCTGGGAGAGCTTTGACCAGATTCCGAGGGATGTTGGAGACATAGAGTCCGAGTGGACCATGTTCTCCGCATCTATTGTCGATGCTGCTGCCCGTAGCTGCGGCCATAAGGTCTGCGGTGCCTGTCGCGGCGGCAATCCCCGAACCCGGTGGTGGACACCAGCAGTAAGGGACGCTGTCAAGCTGAAGAAGGAGTCCTATCGGCTGTGGTTGGCTTGTGGGACTCCTGAGGTGGCTGACGGGTACCGTGGGGCCAAGCGTGCCGCGGCCCGGGCGGTGGCAGAGGCAAAAACTCGGACCTGGGAGTGGTTCAGTGAGGCCATGGAGAAGGACTACCAGTTGGCCCCGAAGCGATTCTGGCAAACCTCAGGAGGGGGAAGCAGTGTGTCGCCAACAATGTTTACAGTGGGGGTGGGGAGCTTCTGACCTCGACTGGGGACATTATCGGCCAGTAGAAGGAATACTTCGAGGATCTCCTCAATCCTGCCATCACGCATTCCCTGGTGGAAACAGAGGCTGGGGACTCGGGGTTGGACTCTTTCATCACCCAGGCTGAAGTCACCGAGGTGGTTAAAAAGCTCCGCGGTGGCAGGGTTTCGGGGTTGGATGAGATCCGACCTGAGTACCGCATGTCTTTGGAGGTTGTGGGGCTGTCATGGTTGACACGCCTCTTCAATATTGCGTGGCAGACAGGGACAGTGCCTTTGTATTTGCAGACTGGGGTGGTGGTCCCCCTACATAAGAAGGGTGACCGGAGGGTGTGTTACAACTACAGGGGGATCACACTCCTCAGCCTCCCTGGTAAGGCCTACGCCAGGGTATTGGAGAGGAGAGTCCGGCCGATAGTCGAACCCCGGCTTCAGGAGGAGCAGTGTGGTTTTCGTCCCGGCCGTGGAACACTGGACCAGCTCTATACCCTCTACAGGGTACTCGAGGGTTCATGGGAGTTTGCCCAACCAGTCCACATGTGTTTTGTGGACCTGGAGAAAGCATTCGACTGTGGGGGGTGCTCCAGGAGTATGGAATCGGGGGCCCTTTACTAGGGGCCATCCGATCTCTGTACAAGTGGAGCAGGAGTTTGGGTCGCATTGCCGGCACTAAGTCGGACCTGTTCCCAGTGCATGTTGGACTCCGGCAGGGCTGCCCTTTGTCACCGGTCCTGTTCATAACTTTTATGGACAGGATTTCTAGGTGCAGCCAAGGGCCAGAGGGGGTCTGATTTGGGGACCAGAGGATTTCGTCTCTTCTTTTTGCAGATGACGTGGTCCTGCTGGCCCCCTCTAGCCAAGACCTACAGCATACACTGGGGCGGTTCGTAGCCGAGTGTGAAGCGGCTGGGATGAAGATCAGCTCCTCCAAGTCCAAGGCCATGGTTCTCGACCGGAAAAGGGTCGGTCTACGTTCCTACCCTCACCTATGGCCATGAACTTTGGGTCATGACCAAAAGAACGAGATCCCGGATACAAGCGGCGGAAATGAGCTTCCTCCGTAGGGTGGTCAGGCACTCCCTTAGAGATAGGGTGAGGAGCTCGGCCATCCGGGAGGGGCTCGGAGTAGAGCCACTACTCCTCCACATCGAGAGGAGTAAGTTGAGGTGGCTCGGGCATCTATACCGGATGCCTCCTGGACGCCTTCCTCGGGAGGTGTTCCAGGCACGTCCCACTGGGAGGAGGCCCAGGGGACGACCCAGGACACGTTGGAGGGACTATGTCTCTCGGCTGACCTGGGAACGCCTTGTGCTCCCCCCGGAGGAGCTAGAGGAGGTGTCTGGGGAGAGGGACGTCTGGGTGTCTCTGCTGAGTCTGCTGCCCCCGCGACCCGGTCCCGGATAAAGCGGAAGACGACGAGTACGAGTAATCACAAGACAAAAAACTAAACAAACAAAATAAAAAAATAAAAAACATGACAACATGCATATGAAAGCTCACACAACAAAACAAGCAAAAAGAACGAGCGCAAGATAACAGATATACAGTACATAAATACTAAGGCATAGAGCACTATAAAAATTCTGGATTAAATATGTGTTCAGCTCTTTTTTTTTAAAGAATCCAATAAATAAACCAAATGCAGATGGGCTATTCCACAGCTTGGAGACAGGCTTGATCACCTTTAGTTATCAGACTAATAGCTAACAAATTTGATCCGTCTTGTTAACAGAGAGAACGGGAAACTGAATATTTAGTGAAAGATATTTAGTGAAAGAATCGGACAAATCGATTTTTGCCAGACCATTCACTGCTTTATACATGAACACTTGTATTTTATGACCAATGCCACAATGGGGCTCCTTGCTGTTTCTCTAATTAACGCTCACTTTTCCAGGGTTTTCAGTTTGAGTGGATGGTCATATCTTAGTAGATTTGCAGTTGTGTCCCACTCTTTCCTGTTTTGGATGATGGATTAAATCATCCTCTGCCAAATATTTAAAGCTTGGAATGTTGTTTAATAACTTAATCCTGTTTTAAAGTTTTCCAGAACTTCTGGTTTTGAGATGCTGTTTGCTCACTAAATGTTTTCCCACAAAAGTACAGTTTGCTCTGTCCCTTCTTGTAGATGGCTTCACAATTGCATCTCCACTCCAGTCTGTTGTCCAGGTGAACACCGAGGTATTTATACTCCTCCACCACCTCCACCTCTTCTCCCATGATGGAAATAGTTTTTGACTTATTCCTGTTTCTCTTAAAATCTACAATCATCTTCTTTGTTTTAGTCACATTCAAGATGGGATGATGGTTTTTACACCATGCCACAAAGCGGTCCGCCACCTTCCTGACTCAGCTTCTTGTCCATCTCTTATCCACCCCACAACTGCAGAATTATCCGAGTATTTCTGCAGATGACAGGAGTCTGTCTTGTACTGGAAGTCTGTGGTGTACAGAGTGAAAAGGAATGGTGAGAGTACAGTCCCCTGTGGTGCTCCTGTGCTGCTGACTACCTGGTTAGACACACAACCCTTCAGTCTCACAAACTGTGGTCTGTTGGTCAGGTAGTCTTTGATCCAGGAGACTGTTGAGGCCTCCACCTGAGTCTTCTGGAGTTTCTGACAAAGCAAATCAGGTTGGATTGTATTAAATGCACTGGAGAAATCAAAGAACATGATCCTCACAGTGCTGCTGGCTTTGTCCAGATGACAGTGGGTTTGTTGAAGCAGGTGTATGATGGCATCTTCAACTCCAACTCCACAGCGCTAAGCAAACTGAAGGGGGTCCTGATAGTTTAATGTTTGCTTACTCAGGTGGGCCAACAGGAGTCTCTCTAGGACCTTCATGATGTGGGATGTCAGGGCAACTGGTCTATAGTCATTGAGGACTGATGGGTAAGTTTTCTTTGGTACTGGTACAAGACATGAGGTCTTCCACAACACTGGAAACTTCTTCTGGGCCAGGCTAAGGTTGAAGAGGTGCTGCAGAATCCCACAGAGCTTCTCTGCACAGCCCTTCAAGACTCTAGGGCTGACACGATTTGGACCTGCAGGCTTATTCCGATTCAGTCTCTCCAGTTGCATCTTCACCTGACTTCTTGAGACACACAGGTGGAAGGGGGAGTCAAAGGGAGCATCAGCATCTTCTGATATGGTTGAAGGCAAACATGTAGAAGCAGAAGGGTCTACGGCTGAGGTGGAAGATAAAACATTTGAGATGTTACTGGACAGCTGTGGGTCCTGTGAGTCAAAAGAGGGTGGGATGTTTGGCTGTGAGCAGGAGAGGAGGTGGCTGAGCTTGTTTTTGAACTGAACCTATTGAAGAATGTGTTCAGTTCATTGGCTCTGTCCAGACCTCCTCGGGCTGATCCTCCTTATGCTTGAAGCCTGTGATCTACTTTATCCCTGACCACACATCTCCTTGCTGTCTCTTATCTTGACTTTAAGTTGCTTCTGTATACTCCGCAATCATTCTCTGTCTCCCTCTCTGAAGGCTCTTTTTTTCTTGCTAAGCAGGTCCTTCAGGTCACTGGTGATCCAGGGTTTGTTATTGGGGAAGCATCTTATGGTTCTGGTGGGGATGATGTTATCCACACAGAAGTTTATATAGTCGGTTACACACTCAGTCATGGCAATGATGTCCTCACCATGTGGCTGGCACAGTGCGTCCCAGTCTGTAGCCTCAAAGCAACCTTGCAGGGCTTCTTCAGCTTCCTGTGACCATTTTCTCACAGTCCTCTTTATTACAGGTTGTCTCTGAATAAGGGGCTTATATTTCGAGCAGAGAAAAACAAGATTGTGATCTGATTTCATTTAGATTGTTTTCTAACTGGCTGCAATGGATTTTATTTAAGAGCATCTCTGTACAGGGGTGAACATGAATCCCACACTTTTCAGAATTTCATTTTAAAAACTTCGAAAACTATGTTTATTTTCCTCCCACCTTATAATTATGCACTACTGTGTGTTGGTTTTTGGCTGTTATGTGAAAAAATTGAAAATATTTCAAGGGGTTTTACTACTTCTTCAAGGCACTCTACTTTGCTGTTTAAGTGGATTTGATGATAAAGGTTACTTTTGGACAGTGGTGAGAGATGCACTGTCCTTAGGTGTTGCTTTGAATTTGATAATCTGCTTGCTTTGTTGATGCAGTCTTGTTCTTCTTCTTTGCATTCTCTGTATTGCTGGCTGACTGACTGTATCAGGAAGCGGTCAGCGGCCCAGGGTATTTAATTTTCATTGGATTTAGGGAGGACTTGCAGGAGGTGTGCACATTAGTGGCTCAATACAATCGCATTTGTCAGCATGATCCTTTTTAAGTGCAATCCAATTAGGCCATGATTCTTTGATTTTATTATGCCCAGCCTTGCTGACAAAATGTTCTCTGTTGCTTCAACATGGCTCTGTTTAATGTACACAATTCAATTTTCCTAATGAATTAACATGCTTTTCATGTCCTGATTTTTAAAATTAGCTTTGATTCCACTATCTGCGGTGGCAGGATTTAAATGAAAGGGGGCAGGCTAAAAACACATGTTAGGCCCATTATTAAATAATCTGTAATTCATTTGTATTTATGAGGGTGTTAGAGTGCTTTTGCACCCTTTATCTGTTTTTGGACAATTATCCTATGCGATTGAGCTGATACAAGATATTAATGTGGATGTGTTTGTGTGGTTTCCTTCGTTCTGACAATTGTCATTTGCTTGTCGTTTCTTCCAGCTCTGGCTATTGATTTAATGCACCAGCCATCTCTTTTAGACACAGGTAGGGGAAGATTCTGTATTCTCTTGTTTGAGCTGTGTGCATAAGCAGTCTTTGTAAACTAATTTTCTGGAAGGAGGGAGGCATGTTGAAAAAAAGCATGTTTTATTTCTTTGGCAAGTGGTTAGGTAATTGATTACGTTGTTAAATACACATGCACAGGCACACACACTTGCAGGCACACCATGTTCTTATGCATCTCTGCACTAACACATGGAAGTGTCACACTGTTTCCATACCTGCTGGCTTCACACAGTGTCACTGGAGCACCAGCAGAGATCCTCCTAGCCTGCTGCAGATTGAACCTGAGTAGTTGCCTCTTCTGTTCCTCCTTCACAAGTTTACATCCAACCCATTTTTATAAAGAGACACATAAAACAAGGTATCAAATGAAAGCCATTACCGTGTCTATTTATTCCCTCATAACATCTCCTAGTTCGGTTCCTTTGCTTTTTCCCTCTCTTGAATCTTTTTCCAAATATGGTGTTCTGTCCATTAACAAGGAGTGAGTCAATCACCTGGCTTTGGCTGCCCTCATCATATGACACACGGTGGAGCAGCACGGCTGTCAGCACCTCCCCCAAGCCTGGATCAGGTGACCAGATTATCTTCCTGCCGGCTTTAATTTCCCACATTCCCGTGTGCCACAGTGACAGCAGATCACCCACAAACAGGCTGAAACCAACCAAATGACCAACCTGTCCGCTGTTTTCACGTCATGAGTCACAGAAATGGTCATGTCGGACCTTGATGACTCACAGATGTTGGCATTATCTTTTAAGTTTGATGGCTGTGCTTTAAAGTCTGACCTGTGAAACACCTTTTTGAGTTTTCGCATGTTCTAGTGCTTAGAGAGACTGTTGGGTGTAAGGGAGAACACAGGTTCTACCCAAGGCTACAGCGAACAATGTCACCACCTTGTCAAAGCATCGGTTATAAAATAACTACCTGCCACCACTTTCTCAGTGAATGAGTTGTATTTTTCCTACCCTGTAGTTTTAAACTGTATGACAAAGTAAGGTTTCAAAGCTCAACTATATAACCGTTCACTCCAAGTCTGGATGATTTCATAAGATCATTGAAATCATAGCATAATATTTATGCCATCACATCTCAGGTCAAAACATGTATTGTAAAAAAACTAAATTTTTCAATTATATTTTCAATTTAGAGTTTAGACAAGCTTTGATTAGATATATAAGATATATAGGCCACTATTTTCCCAGTAAAGGTCAGGTACACCAGTTTTTGTTTTTTTTGTTTTTTTCAGGGAACAGTTTTAAATTTTGAAAGATTTATATGCTTTGTTTAACTTCATTAACACCTTTCTTCAAACTAGAAGTTTGTTTTTGTCTAAACATAATGAAAATTATAAACAAACAATCAGTTTGGAAAAAAAACAAAAACTTTCTCTCTCTGTTTTTATTTACATTTGATTATAAATCAGTGGCTATATCCACTGGTATTGTGATGATTTATTTTAGGTGATGAGCTCTCAGTCTTTGAGTTTAGCCTCCTGCCTTAAAACCTCTCCACAGATTCTTTATCAGTTTTAAGTGAAATCTCTGGTTGGACCACTCCAAAACATTAGTATCACTTGTAGTCAGACGAAACATATTGGTCAAATTATACGATTACTTAAATCTAAATGGAATAATTGAATAAATTAATAACTTTGGCCATCCATTGGTCTTAACTATAAATAAATTTGTAATCTATTAATTTTTTCCCTTTTTTGGATGATCTTGATTCCAACTTAAATGAGATTTCTGTATATTTCTCAGGGTTCAGAAGTGCTACTAAGAACAGAAAAATGTCCCTGTTGCAGTCAGAATTTGGACTGCTGGCTTACTCATGGAACTTGAAGTAGATCACTCCAGGTGTCCAGCTTCCACAGAACTTTCTCAAAGCTCTTCTAGTGGGAATAATTCTTTACAAACACTTTTTCTTCTAGCTGGTAGGTCACCTTTTGAAATACCCCATGATACCCCGCCTTGAAGTTAGAACCGGGGTGGACACAAAGGAAAACAAAAACTGATCACATGTCCAAAGTGTTGAAAAAACACAGAACAAAAAATCTTGCGGGAACTTTGCACATAATTAGAAAAATATGGTATAGAGCATGAATCCCAGAAAGACGGTTATCATAACCAGGTCTTGAGATAGTAATAAGTCGTGGCTCTCACCTGGTAGGGCAAGGGTTTTTTTTTTCAGGTCCTCTGCTTCTGTCTTTGTGATTTATGAACACAGCTGATTCTTCTAGGCAGCCAGTGCTTCCAGGGAGGAGACATCATGAGGGACTGATTACCCTATCAATGGTTGATTTAGGATAATGTGTGGGTTATATTAAATTGCACAGAATAGTACAACTGGATTTGACAGTTTTCTTTATTGATAGTAAAATGACAGTATCACTTTCAGAATGTAATACACTGAAGTTAAATAACCATGGGTAATTTTAAACCTTTCTGAATTTCTGAAGCAAAGCCAGGTTGTAAAAATGAAATTCAGATACAACTTCTTTTGAGCACACCATTTCTAAATAAATAAAAAAAAACATCTAAATTTTGAAGATGTTAGGATGGCATCAGCATGAGACCAGGCATTGTTGTCACTAGATCTAAAAGTTCAGAAAGGACATGTGGAAGTAACTTATATGAAAGCTTACTGTTCCATGTTAGTATGCACTACAACTTTGTTTGAGCTTCCTTTATTCTCATTGTGAGAGATGTATGGATGAAGGTAACCTTTCACGCAATTGTGCAATCCAGAATGAATAAACTTGCATATGTTCTTCCACTTTAAAACATTCATAAGCTTAATAATCCCACAAAAAAAAAAAAAAAAAAATTGTAAGACCAACTATGGAATAGTTGTTGGATTCTTCTGTTCTGAAGCAACATCCCAAGGCTTCTATGACTCTATATGCTTTTAATCAGAATTTATTAAAATTAAAATTAAAACATTATGTCTGAAACTTCTGTCAGTATAAATGTCATGGTCTAAATAATACAGATAGAACACAAAAATATACATTTAATGTCATGAAAAAGTTCAAAATTTTGTGTCTCTCAGAAAGTGAAACTAATATAATACATGGGTTAACAATGTACATGTAGAGTGAAATATTTTAAGCTATTACTCCTTATAAATGGATGATTATGGCTTACAAATAATGACATTCCAAAACTCAGTTTCTAAGAAAATTAGAATATTGTGAAAAAGAAAAAGAAACACTGAAAACTTATGATTTAACACACTAATCTGCTAATTAATTTAAAACTCCTGCACAGCTTTCCTGAGCCTATAAATTAGCTCTCAGTCTGGATCAGTAAGCTACACAATCATGGGGGAAACTGCTGACTAGACAGATGCCCAGAAGACACTTATTGACTCCTTCGTCAAGAAGCCTAAACCACATAAAGAAGCTGGTTATTATCAGAGAACTGTCTGTAAGCATATTCATTGAAAATTGAATGGAAGAAAAAATGTGGTGGAAAGGGTCCATCAGCAACAGGGATACCTGCAGCCTTAAGAGAATTGTCAAGCAAAATCCATTCTAAAACGTTTTGTAGCATTGCAAGTAGTAGACTGAGGAAAAGGGACAGACTCCACCTTGCTTGAAGTCCAGTGGGAAGTTTCTACAGTCAGTGATGATTTGGGTTGCAATGTCATCTGCTGGTGTTGGTCCACTATGTTTTCTGGAGTCCATAGTCAATGCAGCCATCTAACAGGAACATTTTAGAAAATGCCATGCTTCCTTCCACTGACAATATCTAGAGATGCTGATTTTATTTTCCTGCAGGACTTGAGACCTGCCCACTTTGCCAAAGGTACCCATAGCTGGTTCAGTGACCACTGTACTTGACGGACCAGCAAACTGGCCCAACCTAAATCCCATACAAAATATATGGGGTACTGTCAAGAGGAAGATGAGAGACAACAGACTAAACAATGCAAATGACATATAAGCTGCTATCAAGGCAACCTGGGTTTCCATTACTCCTCATACTAATCACCTCCACACCACACCGTATTGATGGAGTAATTCATGCAAAAGGAGGCCCGACAAAGTATTGAGTGCATAGACATGAATATTAATTTCTGGTTAAGATATCCTTTTTTATTGATCTTATGTAATATTCAAATTTTCTGAGAGAATGTCAGGGTTTCATTATCTGTAAGCTATAATCACAGTCAAATAAGAATCATCTCCTCTGTTCAGCTGTGTTTGATGGAACACATTTCCCCTGGTCCAAGACTTTGCTTTGGGTACTCCTTACTTCAAATGTTTCTGGCAAGGGCCCTGGCGAAACTTCATCCCCATCAGCTCAACCTCTATGTCCTGCCCTCTCAATTGACAATTCTTAGAGACAGTTTGTACAGGCAGATCAAATCCTTGACCTGCCCCTTTCCTGTGACCTTTCCCTGTGGAGTGGAGTGCCGTAATCTGACCAGTGCACTCTTTTCAGACACGGTCGGGTTCCTTCTGTTGTGCCATTACCAGCTGAGTGTTATTACCCCTCTATGCACAGGAAAATATGCCTTGATTCCCATCGACCCACCACAGAATCAATGCTTTTAAAAATCTTAGACACCTTTTACTTAAGAGCAAAAGCATGCATTTTATGTTTTGACATGGTGATATTGATTTGGGTGGCGCATGGAGACAGTTCGAGTGTGGTTTAAAGGCGGTGCGTTAGTGGCGAGTGATGTGTGTTGACCTCTTACTAACGCTGGTTTCTCCCTCTCCTCCAATCTTTGCAGTTCTTTGCTTTACACTCTTTCTCGCTGCCCATGTCTGGTAACACTGCCATCCTTAATGGCTTTCCTTTGCTCCATATAGACCCCCTCCTCCTCTTTGAGCAACCCCTATACCGATCTCTTTTTTACATCCACTCCACCTTCCTGGCCTCTGTTCTATCTGGAGACCCCCCCCCACCACCACCACCACCACCACCACCACCACCCACCCACCCTCTGCCTTACTCCCGTCCCTGCACTATTCTGTACACCCGTCCACCAATCAATACTCAGTGCTTCCCCCTGTCCACACCCCACGTCCCTCACATTTGGCTTGTTAATAAATTATAAATGGGGACCCTCTCACATCGCATCTAAAATTTCTATTGTGTTTGTCAATGGATGATCGATACTTCACCACGCCAAAGCCTCAAAGCTCCTCATGCTTCTGCTCTCCTTCAACTTTCATTCCCTGACTCTCCTACCTCTTTTTGTTTATCATTTTGAGTTGCAAAAGGTGTAGCAGGTGCTGAGGTCTCCAGGGCATCTGAGATTACAAAAAGGTAATCATCAAATAAATGCATCCGCCCCTGCTCTTTTCTCACCTTCTCACTCTGCCACTTTTATCCCTTAGTGTGCCCTTTATGCTGCCTTTTCCTCTCCAGAATGTCATTAACATGTGTCAAGGTTGGGTTCAGTCAAAGCATCAGAGTTTGAAATCTGTGGCTTGATGCCAGTTTTTGGATAAGCGCCCTTATTTTAAGAAAACCACACATCCCTCTATTGACTGTTTTCATTGACATTCTTTAACCACCCCCAAACCTTGAGATTTTGTAAAGACAAATCAACAAACACAGCTGATGTTTGACGTGAAATAATATAAAAGGCTGGAGAGCTCTGCAAACATACAAAAACGCTCCTAGTGGTCATTCGTTTCTGGACTTTACCTTGTAAAGATGCATCTCTGTAAATCAGAATATCATCAAGTTATTATGTTTTGGTAATTAATTACTAAACATAAAACTTGTATTAAATTGATTAATTAGATAGAAATTTGAAGTTTTTTTTTTTTCAGAATTCTGATGTCTATAGGTAACAACTAATAACAATATATTTAAGACCAATAAAAAAAAAAAAAAAATTTTATAAAGAAACAGACATCCCCAAACCATCACTGGCTGTGGAAACTTTACACTGGACCTCAAGGAACTTGGATTCATTGCCTCTCCATTCTTCTTCCAAACGATGGGATCTTGATTTCTAGAATAAATGCTAAATTTACTTTTATCTAAATAGAGGGCTTTGGACCACTAAGCAAAACTTCTGTCCCTTTTCTCCTTAGTTAATTAATACACTTGTGAATTTGTTTCTGTTTAGGGAGTGGATTACAACAATGAGGGCCATATTTATAGCCCATGCCCTGAATGTATCTGTGTATGGTGGCTCTTAAACACCTCAACTTGCTACAGTCCAAGCATATTGAAGCTTCCATAAACTCCCGAATTGGCTTTCCTTCGCAATCTTCCCTGGAGTGCAATTGTCTTTGTTGTTTTTGCTTATTGTTTACCATATTTTGCCCCTAATATGCTTAGATACAACACTCTGTGAACAACCAGCTTCTTTAGAAATCACCTTTGTGCCTTATCGTCCTTAAGGAGAGTGTCAGTGAATGTCTGCTGTACAACTGTCAAGTTAGTAGTGATCTTTATAATTATGTCGGCCATAACATCTCGATAACATTTGTATGTTAATAATCTTTTTTTTATTAGTTTTATGTTTTATTTAACTTTTCTGGGAAACAGAAACTGTAGGCAATATAGTTGCACTTTCCTGTGTGTATCCACTAGTCTAAGATTTTATTTTATTTTTTTCTCACACTTTGACTCCCAACGTTCTCACTTTCTCTTTATAACACCATCCAAAGCATGCAGGGTCAAAGTGGTGGTGGTGGTGTAATTTAAGTGGCGTACAGGGCTTATCGCAGCCTTACGTTCAGCTGTGATCTCAGGCCCAGAGCAACACCTGCTCGTCACACCAGTTCTCACCTCCCACCTGCTGACGAGAGAAACTATGCTGCCCAATAACTTCGGCGGCGGCTCTCTGGCTCCTTTTCCATGACCACTTAACCCCTGACACAGCTTTTTAAGTGAAGGTCTGGTATGTGTCTACTAGCCTTATAGCTTGGCTGGTGCTTTTGTACCATTACCTGAAGAGACATGCAGTCATCTGTTAAGCATTGAGACATAAACTACCTACAGTAAGACAAATTGGATAAAACAAATAACAAACTGATTATTTGTTGTTTAATGGCACATTGTCTTTGTATTATGGGACACAGAACGTTTATCTCTGAAGTTTTTAAAGTTCAGGGGCATGTCCATGGTGTGCTTGCAGATATAATCCAAAAAGGCTAAGATTGTTTGGGCTTAACCTCTCAAACTCTCATCTGCTTCTTGTCTTTCTGCACTTCAGCAACCTCTACGTCAATCGCAGTGCTGCACTCCCCACCTAGTTGTCCTCCAGCCCACTCCAAAGTAAAAAAACTAAACCTCTCCAAACTGCCTAAGATGGATATTACAGGGTTACATGAAGAGCACAATGACCCTATCTTTTTAGATAGACATCAAAAATCCTACAAAGACCCATCCAGATGCATGCATGTAATCTCACTGAGTGAGTGTGTTCAGAGGAGTATAGTAAAAGGAACTTCTGTTTGGAGTCAGTTATTTTTACCTTTAGTCTGGAGCTCTATTGATCAAGACCATCTATATCTACCTATTTTCCAGTTGAAAGGGCAACAGAAGCAAAATGTGTTTGTAAGGGTGTTACAAACACAGCCCTGAGTTACAACAGGAAATGTGGTACGGACTTTTCTGAAACTTTCAAAATAAATTGCATTGACCTACTTCCAGCACAACTTAGGAATTGGGTGGTAACAGCGGACTTCCCATGATGCAACTGCCCACATAAAACCTGCAACTTTCCAATGGTCCTTTCTCCTCCACACGGCCTCCAGAGGGACCGGATAGGGAGGAACAGCGCGCTAATGTCTCTTTGCTAGTAAAAAGACATAAACTCTTGAAACTGGATCCAAGGGTGTCATAAGATCATGTGATCATATGCACAAGTTAAGTACTGATGAATTACTGTTGAAAGAATCCGGTATTCATTCATAAAGGGAGATTAAGGTATAAGCATTGCTTTACTTTCTCTCTGAGGCCTGCAGAAGCAAACTGTGTTCCAGAGTTCCCTGCAGAGACACTGTCTCTACAAAGCAGAGCGGTTTTTCCCCGGTCTGAAAGGACGACAACAGGAGCCGCATCACCATGGTTACGGTAGCGTGCAGTTGGTTGGCGGAGGTTAGCTGGAAGCTAACCGTTTGTTGACTGTGGACGTTTCTTCAAACTTCGTCGTCGCCCGGACAACTCCTCAACACGTTCATGAGGTTAGGTGTTGGGCAGAGAGATAGAAGTGATTTAGAATGAAATAATATAAACGTTTTTCCATTTTATGAAGTTTTGTTTGTGTGTTGAACTCAGCTATCTTGGTGCTAGCAGAATTTCTGCAGCACACGTGTTCAGGTTGTGTTGTGTGGGGGTTTTTAAAGTTAAGGCAAACTTTATTTAAAGGGTGATTTTAAACACAGAAGATCGGCCATAACGCGCCGTCCACGCTTATGCATTTTAACCCTTTTATTGATGGTATTTTAAAAGGTGTGTGTTTGATTCTGGTGCTAAGCTATCAGCCTCATTTGTTAGTTTCAACTGCTAAATAATATTTACCCAGAAAGGTTGTTCGTTTTCAATCCAGTAAATAATGTGTCGCTGACATCATTTTACTAAATTTGATAACTAAGTAAACACCATTAAGCCCCATTTCTCCAGAAAGATTTGGCTCTTTTTTCCAAAATATTCTCTTAAATATTTTACCATTTCCTTTAATAATATTTCTTTAAATATTATTTTAATAAATAAAGGCAGCTAATGGGACCCTGTTGAGAATTAGTCATCCAGAAGTTTGGTTTTATTCAGCAGATCATTCTTAAAACATTATTTTATTAAAATATTATTTTATCTGATCTTGCATTGTGAATGGTTGTCTAAGTTAGTTCCAAGACTAACTTCACGTCACTTCCAGATTCGTCAAGATAATCCTTGGTTCTCAAACATAAACATTACATGGTAATGTTGCATCACTCTTTTGGTCATGGTTTTAACCATCTTTAATCAACTTGTTTATATGGAACATAGCCCATTAGTCTTCCTTATTCTTTAATTCTGCTTGGTAGTTAGTTGGATTGTTTTAGCATAGTAAAGAGTTTGTTGATTGAAATATGTTTGACTTTGAGTTGACTTATTTTTGTTAATAAATTCTTGTATTTTAAGAAATTGTGTGAATTCATTCCATGTGTGTGCAGAGGTTTTGCTGTTCAACAATGTCGGAACTTGTCTCACACCTTTCTATTTTGTCCTAATACCATTGCCTTACTGGGCTGGTATTCACAGATAACCCTTAACAGACCAAAATATTATTTGATAAAATATTAAAATATTAATATTAAATATTAAATAATATTCTCAGATTCATAATCACAACAAGGGTAACAGAAGAAGACCAGACTTTGAATCTGAAAGTCAGAATGGCTTGAAAGGATAGTCAAGTACAGCTTACAAAAATTTTAATATCATGAAAAAGTTTAATATTTTTAGTCACTCATTTCAGAAAATGAAAGCAACTGCACTGTTGGGTCTGTTGTCTCTCATCTTCCTACCGACAATACTCCATAGATTCTCTATAGGATTTAGGTCAGGCCAGTTTGCTGGCCAATCAATCACAGTAACGCCATGGTCTATGAACCAGCTTTTGGCACTTTTGGCAATGTGGGCAGTTGCCAAGTCCGGCTGGAAAATGAAATCAGCATCTCTATGAAGTTTGTCAGCAGAAGGAAGCATGAAGTGTTCTAAAATATTCCTACCGTGCAGCCCCAACTGCCTTTCCTCTTCTGAAAAAATACTGAACTTTTTCTGAATTTTCACATTTTCTGAGCTGTTTTTGGACATGCTTTTGCATATCAACTGAGAGAAGCACCCACATTATTTCCTCCATCTGATACCTAAGTTGTTTTTGATCAGGCTGGCCCAAAATATCTCAGGTTCTCTAGCTTTAATCTCATGCTAATTCTGTTGTGTTATGATGGCATAGGAAAAAAAAAGACAGAATACAGCAACATTTTTATCCAATTAAAAATTGGTGAAGGTCTGTTAAATTTGCCCTTTAGCAGTTAGAAAAGAAAAATAATCTGTTGCAGTAATAATCTGCCATCTGCTCAAGACCTCGATGCCAAGGTACACCAGTTCACAAACTTTATTTAACATCTACTTTAAAGCAAAACTACATTTCACCTATAGGACAGCTAAAGTGGCTAGGAAAGACAGTCAAGTATGGAAGCATAGGGCAGATTCTGGGTGTGACATTAGCACAGATCTTTTATGAAGTTCCTGAGAGTGAAGCAGTGTGTACTTAGACTTACTTTTAGACAATGTTAAAAGAAAATCTCTTGCAAATTTACATAGAGTCAGCATACTAGCACAACATTTGTATTGCCCTAGCAGATTTAGATTTAAAATAATTTTCATTCAGATACAATGTTTGTTTCTGGTCGAAACTGAGAGCAGGGTCTCTCAAAACATATTAAAACACTGTAAAATTAGCATAAACTTTGAAAAAAACATTTTTTTTAATTTAGATTTTATTTTCAAAGGTGCATGTCGAAGGTGGTCATTCTTCCTTCCTTCTTCCATGTACTAACACCCCGCTGCAGCTGAGCACAGGCCTGTCTGCCTCGTAATGGTGAAAAACGAGAGCTGTCATGTCGTAATCGTGTAATAACAGTGGATGGTGTCACTTTCAGCAATTAATGGAGACGCTGTGACTGGGTTGCGTAAATCCTGACTAACTTGGCTCCAGCTGGGTGATGCAGTGGAGGAAGGTTGCTGAAGCATACGTTATGATGTATTCGTTTTTTGTGTCTGGTTTTAATAATGTTAACGGTATGGGTTATATGTTGTATGTCTACATCATTCTTTCACAATGCTGTGGAATATTCTTGGCTCACTCGTCATTGGAGCATTGCTTAATTTCAGCAAGATCTCTGTAAACATAAATACATACCTCATTTAGCAATCAAGTTTCATTCATGCAGATTTCTAATTTCTTCCTTATAGACATTCTGTTGTAGACTTGCTTTTTGTATAGGAACATTGTCTTTTTACAGGGTTAATTTAGAAACAGGTTTCAGTTCTTAGACAGATAGTGGAATTGTAGTTTGTTTGAAAGACAGTAAAGTCCTCAGATTTAAAAGCAATGAAAACAAAGCTTTGCTAAGATGTCGCTATCATGTTTTTGTTTTTTGGACTGATCATTTATATTTAGTTTTTGCAATACATTGTAAACTGCTTAAGACAAAACATATTACCACTGGTCTTGTGTGATCAAAAGGACATGGCTCCAGAAACTTGAGTTTTCTTAGTTATTTTTTTTTTTTCTAAATTAATTATTTTTACAAAAGATTTTGTATGAAGTGACCTTTATTGACAGCAATCAGATAGGATAAGGAGTCCCACCTCCACCTTTACTTCAAAGTAAAATAAACACTCACCATTGCATATAATGTAATTTTGAGCCGCCAGTACAGCTTTCAGTTTGACACACTCTGGCCATTGTGGTCCTTAGTATTTTTGTAGTCCCTCTTGAGTTTTTTGTAGCTTTTCCCGGCACTGCGGTGCTCTGTAAAATTAGTGGCTTGTCAGTCTCCTCGCCACCATGATGAACCCCTTCTCATGCCACTGACATATGGCTGACCATGCCCATGGCCAGTCAGTGTACAGCAGTCTGCTCACGTCACATTTCGGCCCTGCTCAGCCCCGATGGGACCTGCTGACGAGCAGGTACCAAGAGAGCCAGTAATGGAAATGGTCGCAAAAAGGGCGTGGAGTGGACCTGACTAAAGTAGAACCCATGGGACCCATGGCAATAGGGGCAAAAGAGCTTGTTGAGGGAACTAAAGATTAGAATAATGTAAATAAATCTGCCAGGGATATGAATAATTTTGAGCTTAACTGTGTGTAACTTCAGAAGTTGTGTTGCTAGATATTTTATGTTATGGCAGGGAAGACATATTTCTGTAAAAAAAATCTTTATATTTCCAAAATTCACTTACTAGTTAGCATTTCCAAGTCTGTGTGGATGTTAATGATTTCACATTTCAATATACCTTCTTCCACCATTTGAATGATCTCAGTTTAACCTTTTGTCAGTAGCTCTAGCTGCTGTTCTAAAATGCTATCCCAGTGGGCCTTCAGTTTTGAAGCTATAGCCGATTTCATATTCAGGATCTGTTGCCTCCTCCTGGTGTGATCCAAAGTTTTTATTAGCACATTCAGGAACATTCCCCTTCCCCTCCAGTTATGTCACTTCCGGTGACACACTGGGGGCACTATTTTCAGACTCAGTAGTGAGAAAAGCTACATAGAGGCGGTAGTAGAGTGTTTTATTTTGAAATATGAGCCATGTTTGCATCAAAAATTTGAATCTTAGGGCTGTTGCAATAATTAGGACTTCAATCTCACAAACAATCATTATCTCATGTATAAAACAATGAAACCAAGTAGGTGTATAAGTAAATATTAATGTTGTCCTCTCTGAGTTACTGTAGTTATGCACGTTACTGTTTGTCAGGGTAACATTATGTACAAGAACGTATGGGTTCTTTCTAATGTTCCTCGACAGTATGTGCCCTAAAAGAATTAACAGAATTAGTTTTTTTTTGTTAAATGCTCTCATTGAGCAAGTGTTTACAGGAAGTAAGCAAGAGACTGGCACTTTGACAGAATTGTGCACATTCTCCTCTTATAATGTGATTCATTTATTGACCAAGGGCATTCATGGACCGTGGGCTAGTATTGGCTTATAACAACCGGTTCATGTTTGCTGTTGCTTCACAATAATAACCACACATATATCTCCTAAACTGAACTCTGTATGACTTTGGGTTGTTTGAGAACAAAATAAATCTAAATCACCTCAGACATTTCCTGGTGTTAAGCTATTTTGATTATATTTATTTGAACATAACAGTACATTTCCAGTATATTTTTAGTGGGGTAACCCTTATTTATTTTCCAAATAATTCATAGCAATTCTAAGCAGTTTTAGTATATCTTAAATTGAATGTAGTAAGACAGTTAAAGATAAATATGTTAAATGTTCATGTGTTAAACTAGACCTAAGGATAATTATTTACCTTTATAACGTGCAACAATGCAATGCTAGTGGCAGATTAGATGGCATGAATCTGATGTGAGAACGTTGCTTAGGATTTTGGCCTGATGACTTGAGGCTTGACTTGGAATAGATTACTTTTGAAACGCTCTGGACTATAGACCCCATATTGTTTAGAAACATATTTGTAAACCTACTCAGATTAATGGGCAGCAACAGCTGAGAACTCCAGGGAAGCGTCTCCACAAAAGTTCTCATTGTACCTGTTTATCTACTATATTTTGCTAGCAGCCCCATGTTGCCTCATTCTTTCTTACTTCCTATGAAAGCTTCAATAAAGGACTTAAATACACTGCATGTGCACTTTGGCTGAGTTTTTGTTAAATAAATAATGACACTGTGAAATCTGTTGAAAGTGATGTAGGTAATCTGAGGTGGTGTTTATCTAATTTTATGACCTGATACAATTTTATGACCACTTGGTTTTTAGGTAGGTTTTCATATTTCAAATCAAATATTAGGTCTACATTGTGTTGCATGCATTAGAGGGTGGAAAGGTGACTGGCATCACTGCAGTTAGAATACATTTTGAAATAATTAAACTTAACTTAGATGAGATGGTGTAACATTTCCCATAGACTTCCTACCTCAAGAGCTCCATTTTAGATATAGTGTCAAATTTCTAGGTAAGCACAACTTTAACAAGCTGAGAAATATGCTAATCTGTGTGTGTAATCTTTTGTATGAAAAGATTTACTGAAGAAATATAGGCATATATTTGGTTGGAATATTGTAGATGACTTAAGCATTTTGTCTAAATCATCCTAAGAAGGTCCAGGAGCCATAGGTCTAAGAGGTCAGGGGGTGGGGCTCTGAGCTTCCCCACAAGGCTGCTCTTCATAGACAGAAGACAGATGAAGTGAGTAGGGCAAGCTGTCACCAAAACCTGAGAAATGCATACAGCAGTCTGCTCCTGCCAAACCCTCAGATTGCTGTAAATTCATTGGGTGTGGGCAGTCTCTGACTTTACGATGTGTTGGGATTGTATGAAGTTGGTCTGTGTGAAAACAGGCAAATATTGGTGTATTTCTTTCACCACCTCTTTTCTGAAGCACTTCAAGGTTTAGTTTGGAACCAGTGTCTAATCTTAAACCACTTATTTGTGTTTGAAGAACAAACTCTTAACTATCTCTTGGCTGGTGTATGTGTAAGAAGTATTGAAGTGAGGCAGTGGTACAAAAAGTATTTTCTGAATTTTGAAAAAAAGTTGAATTGTTAAGACAAAGTTAAATCATTGCATGATAATCAAAACTACTGGCATTATTTTCCTTTTTTAAATGTATGATTATAATTTATAGCTGTATAACATATTTTATTCAGCTTTACATTTAGTCCTTCAGAAAACCACACAGTTTGCCTTCTCTGATTGTAAGAACTGTATGAGACGTTCTTTGTGTCCAAAAATTTACTTTCAGGGGAATTAGTCTTTAGAAACACAATTATAGTAACTGCACTGACACCAGACTCTACTTTTTTAAAAACTTACTTTTCCAAATTGAATGAACAAAAGTAATGTACTGATTACACTCTGCATTATGATTAGATCCACATTAGCTTTGTTTCTACATGGTGTTGAGATAAACATTGCGGTAAAAAAAGCTTTCCCTCAGCACTGTTATAAACCTTAAAGGGCTCATACCATAATTTTCAAAGCCTTTTCTTTTTAATTCAGTTTGGAGTTGTAGCTCACAAAAGTTATATGGACTTCCATGTTTGAAATTGAGAAATATGTAGTAATAGTAAAAATGAGCACAAGGCAATCAAGCTGAGGAATGATGACAAATTTCTAAACATCAAACCCAGTCTCCCATCCAGAACAAAATGGCCACTCAAGACTAAAGTATTGATATCGAAGTCTGCAGCTCGAATTTGAATTCATCAGGTGAAGATTTATGTGACAATTTGTCCAATGAGGAGCATAAAATCAGATGAAATGCTGTCTGAAGGGAATAGCTTGGAGACTTATCAGTACAGCACCGTAATAAAGGGCATCAAAGCACTCTGGTCAGTCCAGTCTGCCTGTAATTCACCACAGTGATGAATGACCACTTGTTACAAAAACTGTAGAACTGTAAAACACTAAGTGGAGAAACTGTTTTTGGTGGGTGAAGAGAAATCCTTCCTCCATGCCTCTGTTTACTTCCACTGAAATTTTAAATATTTCCTCCACAAAGGGATTTTGTAGCAAAAGTCTTAACTATATCATTAATTCTGTCTTCTATAAGCAGCGGGCCATCCATTGACATTTCTGTCAAGAAGGCATTTTTGGACAAGAAACAAATAATTTTGCCACCACCATGACAGGGTTGTAGATGATGCAATTAGATCATAATTCATATAATGCATATATAATTTTGAAAACATTGGAAAAGCTGACTGTGATCTATTTGCGTTTCACACTTACAAGATTTTGGGGGTTTCTGGCTGTAAAATATGCAGATATTTTTCCATTAAACCTCATCGACATCTCACATTTTCAAATCCTCTTTGGCAGACTAAGGATTATCTGTGTGTTTCCACTATTTGTCTGCCTATGTCTTCTGTGCTGTTGCTTCTGTTGGGGAATCAAAGCCTTAACCAAAGTGTTTCAAACTAAAATAATCAATTTCAGTTTGACTAGAAATTAGCTTTTAAAATGTTAATAGCACATTTGGAACAGTCATTACTGTATTCATATCATTATTGTAACCATGATACAGTTGCATCCTTTAAACGCCTTACATTAGATGATAGAATGAGGTTATTGTGATGAGAAGAGCAACTGAAAATTTGTGACAACATTGTTGATCTAAACAACAAAATATAGAAGGGTCAAAAACACGAGCATGCTTCTGTCACCTCTAAAATTAAAGTGATGCAAAGCCAAATTGTATAATTTCTTATTTTTGTTCAATTTTTATTTTTCTAATATTCTATTTGTACAGACTGTCATGTCCCTGGTTCAGTTCACATACAAAAACTTAACCATCATGGAGAAGCTCTCAGTCCTTCAACTAGCCTCCTATCGGGAACCATAACCTTAATCGTATTAACTCTTCATTCTCAACCAACTGTGCAACAGAAATGTTTACTGTTTTGTTTTTGAAAAAGTATTAATCCAATCAAGGATTGAAAAGAGTACACTTGCATACACTGAAGGTCTTGTGGTTATAGTTTTGGAAGTGGAAAAAGTTCAGTAAAATTTTAATAGTAGAAGGTTATCTCCTTTTGTCCATAAAACACAAATCTGTCATATGTGTCTGTGGCCTATGCTGTACCCTTCTGAAGACTCATCACACTTTCTCTTTCTTCGGTTGGCTCGTCAGTTCTGTGACAAAATCAGTTTTGTCAGAAGTATTGATGTATAATGCATTGGCATCAGTGAGCTTCTTTCCACTTTAATAAAACTGAAAACTTTTTTAATATTAAGTGATTTTGCATAGATCTTTGTGACAGAATGAAAGTGGTACAGCAATGATCAAACAGTGTCTTGTTTCAGGTCACATCTCTTCTGTCTTTCTGTCAAAGCCGTTCCAGAGAGGGCTGGGGAATGACAGCACTATTACTGGAGGGAATTTCTCCTAAACAATGCCAGATCACATGGTTTTTCCTGCTCCTCTTAGCCACTGTGGAGACGTGTCAGAATTCAACGTCTGTCACAGTATCCCAAGGCGGACTCTATATCCAACAACGAGCTGGTGCCTCTTGTCTTGTCACCTGTTATCTCTACCATGTTTCAGAGTACTGTGTTAGATAACTCACAGCATTCTTAAAAAATTCACGGAATGAGTTTAACAACATGGCTCATTCCCTGGAACTTACAATGCTCTATTAAAGCTAAGAACTTGATTATGAATAGCTGGAAATAGGTTCAAAAGGAATAAGGAAGTCAGAATTGCTATCTTGCCAATTAATAGTTTAGCAACTATTTACTTAATATCCAGGAGTTCTTCAACCAAATTACAAAAAATACAAGATGCACAAGTATTTATTGGTGAAAGATTTTCACAAAATTATATTCATTTCTGCTTAGCTTTTTTACATTAAAAAAATTTAAATTTAAGTGGTGGCAGAAAGTGGTTTGGTTTTTTTTTTGTAGCACTTTAATTGAAAAATGTATAAATGTTTTCTTATTTACAATTTTGGAGCATTTGAATTTGGTATTATTTGGAAATTATTACCCATGGAATGCAACTGACTGTGTTTATTGAAGGTCAGTTTAATGAAAATTGTCCAAAAACATTTTTATAGTTGAACAGCCAACATTAGACACTTTATTACTTTATTAGAGACCTTTGTCTCTAACAAAGTGCACATAATGGCTTATACACAGTTTATACTCAGATGAAATCATATGCAGGTGGACACATAGAAAACTTGTTACTTCTGTAGGCATCCAGTAAAACTGTACTGGTTGGCAGCATAAAGGGGACTAAATACAAATCCAGGCTACACCTATCAGATTTTTTTGTTGTTGTTGTTAAATGTTTAGAAAACTACGTATCATTTTCCTACCATTTCAGAATTGTGTGCTTGAATGTTTAAGTCTATCACATAAATTCCTAACAGAATACTTTCACGTATGTTGTCGTAAAAACTTCAAATGTTACATACATACTTTTACAATGTAGAATGTGTACACTAAGCAAAATATGGCACTGGTACAATTTTGCTGGACTAAAACCTTGAATAGCTGTTTAGTTAGAAGTCATACACTGCTGCTTTTCATAACCCAGATGCTCCTTGGCCTTTCTGGACCCAGAGATTTGCACAATGAATGCTTGATTAGCTATCAGAACAAATTTGAAAAACAAATATATTAAGGCCACATTTTTGTTGTCTCTTAAAAGTAAATGTGTCTGATCAATCATACATTTTATTCGAGTCCCAAAAGTTGTTTTTGCTCATCAGTCATATATCCTGATCCCAGAACATTCTTAAAGAAAATGTTAAAAAGGAATTCCAGGCATTTAATATTGATTATTTCATATATTTAACTTCATCCATGGCTTTAAAGCTGTACTATCACACTAAGGAACCTTTACATTATTTGTTTAACTATTTACAGGGTGAGTAAGAAGCAAATTTGCTGAAATGGGGAGGTAATAAACCAAAAGAGCTAAACAAAGTTTTCCAAGCAGCTAGATTTTAGCTTCAAATATATATCACTCAAAACATAAGTCCTCTGGAGAATACTTCTAGAACCACTGGCGTTGGTTGCAACTAATGCTGCATTCCATTTACTTATGTAGTTATATCTTGGATGAAGGAAAAACATCAAACCCAACTTATTTATGTTCTATTTTCAAGGCACCAAACCAGTAGGATTTGTCAATTGCTGTACTCACTGACCAGATTAATTACTGTCAGAAATAATAATGAATTTCTGTAAACACTCGAACAATAGAGGTTCTACAAACTGAAAGAAGTCCAAATAAACTATTTATTTCTGTAGCTGTATTTGTGCACAGAACTCAAATGTTTAACCAGTTACCCAATATTATTTATTTTGTTTTCACGCTACAGGTGCTATATCTACACTGATGAAGACCCAACCCTCTGCATGCAGACTTGTGCATGCATGGCCTTTGCAAGTGATGGCATGGCCTACTTTTTGATTAATTTGGCTAATAATTATCTGAGTACTTGGAGTCATTTATAGAACATTAAACTTCAGTTCCAGATGTTTAGGGAATCCTTATATAGTGGGGAGAACAAGTATGTGACACACTGCCAATTTTGCAGGTTTTCCTGCTTGCAAAGCATGTAGAAGTCTTTAATTTTTATCATAGATACTCTTCAACTTTGACTAACGGAATCTAAAACAAAAATTCAGAACATCACATTGTTTGATTTTTATGTAATTAAATTGCATTTTATTGCATGACATTAGTATTTGATATATCAGAAAAGCAAAACCTAATATTTGGTACATCAACCTTTGTTTGCAATTACAGATAGACGTTTCCTGTAGTTTTTACGACGTTTGCACACACTGCAGCAGGGATTTTGGACCACTCCTCCATACAGATCTTCTCCAGATCCTTCAGATTTTGGGGGTGTTGCTGGGCAATACGCATTTTTAGCTCCCTCCAGAGATTTTCAATTGGGTACAGGTATGGACACTGGCTAGGCCACTGCAGGACCTTGAGATGCTTCTTACCGAGTCACTTCTTAGTTGCCCTCGCTGTGTGCTTTGGGTTGTTGTCATGCTGGAAGACCCAGCCATGACCCATTTTCAATGCCCTTACTGAGAGAAGGAGGTTGTTGGCTAAGATCTTCTGGTACATGGCCCCATCCATCCACCCCTCAATACGGTGCAATTGTCCTGTCCCCTTTGCAGAAAAGCATCCCCAAAGAATGATGTTTCCACCTCCATGCTTCATGATAGGGATGGTGTTCTTGGGGTTGTACTCATCCCTCTTCTTCCTCCAAACATGACAAAGTTTAGACCAAAAAGCTCTACTTTTGTCTCATCAGATCACATGACATTCTCCCATTCCTCCTGGATCATCCAGATGGTCACTGGCAAACTTCAGATGGGCCTGGACATGCGCTGGCTTGAGCAGGGGGACCTTGCGTGTGCTGCAGGATTTTAATCCTTGGCGGCGTAGTGTGTTACTGATGATCTTCTTTGAGACTGGGGTCCCAGCTCTCTTCAAGTCATTGAATAGGTCCTGCCGTGTAGTCCTGGGCTGACCATCACCTTCCTCATGATCATTGATGCCCCACGAGGTTAGATCTTGTAGGGAGCCCCAGACCGAGGGAGACAGACCGTCATCTTGAAATTCTTCCTTTTTTTTTTAATTGCTCCAACAGTTGTTGCCTTCTCACCAAGCTGCTTGGCTATTTTCCTGTAGCCCATCCTGGCCTTGTGCAGGTCTACTATTTTATCCCTGATATCCTTACACAGATCTCTGGTCTTGGCCATTGTGGAGCGGTTGGAGTTTGTTTGATTGAGTGTGTCAACAAGTGTCTTTTATACAAATAAGTTCAAACAGGTGCAGTTAATATAGGTAATGAGTGGAAAACAGGAGGGCTTCTTAAAGAAGAACTAACAGGCCTGTGAGACCCGGGATTCTTACTGGTTGTTAGTTAATTAAATACTTATTTCATGCAATAAAAGGCAAATTAATTAGTTAAAAATCACACAATGTGATTTTCTGGATTTTTGTTTTACATTCCATCACTCACAGTTGAAGAGTACCTATTAAAAAAATTAAAGACTTCTACATGCTTTGCAAGTGGGAAAACTGGCAAAATCTGCAGCGTATCAAAAACCTGTTCTCTCCACAGTATATGTAAAAAAACAAAACAAAACAAAAAACATTCAAGAGAGTGACATTACAACAAAAGGTAACATACCCCATCCTGATGCACTAGCATTCTCTGAACTCCTTAACCTTAATCCCAATACACACACACTATTCAGACCGGGAGCTCATGCTTTACAGATGTGTCGGGCTGGATGGTCCACAAAATCAGCTTCATTTTCTCCCATTTAAACCCATGCAACATGTATTTTTCTATACAATATACAGGTCCTTCTCAAAATATTAGCATATTGTGATAAAGTTCATTATTTTCCATAAAATCATGATGAAAATTTAACATTCATATATTTTAGATTCATTGCACACTAACTGAAATATTTCAGGTCTTTTATTGTCTTAATACGGATGATTGTGGCATACAGCTCATGAAAACCCAAAATTCCTATCTCACAAAATTAGCATATTTCATCCGACCAATAAAAGAAAAGTGTTTTTAATACAAAAAATGTCAACCTTCAAATAATCATGTACAGTTATGCACTCAATACTTGGTCGGGAATCCTTTGGCAGAAATGACTGCTTCAATGCGGCGTGGCATGGAGGCAATCAGCCTGTGGCACTGCTGAGGTCTTATGGAGGCCCAGGATGCTTCGATAGCGGCCTTTAGCTCATCCAGAGTGTTGGGTCTTGAGTCTCTCAACGTTCTCTTTACAATATCCCACAGATTCTCTATGGGGTTCAGGTCAGGAGAGTTGGCAGGCTAATTGAGCACAGTGATACCATGGTCAGTAAACCATTTACCTGTGGTTGTGGCACTGTGAGCCGGTGCCAGGTCGTGCTGAAAAATGAAATATTCATCTCCATAAAGCTTTTCAGCAGATGGAAGCATAAAGTGCTCCAAAATCTCCTGATAGCTAGCTGCATTGACCCTGCCCTTGATAAAACACAGTGGATCAACACCAGCAGCTGACACGGCACCCCAGACCATCACTGACTGTGGGTACTTGACACTGGACTTCTGGCATTTTGGCATTTCCTTCTCCCCAGTCTTCCTCCAGACTCTGGCACCTTGATTTCCGAATGACATGCAGAATTTGCTTTCATCCGAAAAAAGTACTTTGGACCACTGAGCAACAGTCCAGTGCTGCTTCTCTGTAGCCCAGGACTGGGGAATGCAGCACCTGTAGCCCATTTCCTGCACACGCCTGTGCACGGTGGCTCTGGATGTTTCTACTCCAGACTCAGTCCACTGCTTCCGCAGGTCCCCCAAGGTCTGGAATCGGCCCTTCTCCACAATCTTCCTCAGGGTCCGGTCACCTCTTCTCATTGTGCAGCGTTTTCTGCCACACTTTTTCCTTCCCACAGACTTCCCACTGAGGTGCCTTGATACAGCACTCTGGGAACAGCCTATTTGTTCAGAAATTTCTTTCTGTGTCTTACCCTCTTGCTTGAGGGTGTCAATAGTGGCCTTCTGGACAGCAGTCAGGTCAGCAGTCTTACCCATGATTGGGGTTTTGAGTGATGAACCAGGCTGGGAGTTTTAAAGGCCTCAGGAATCTTTTGCAGGTGTTTAGAGTTAACTTGTTGATTCAGATGATTAGGTTCATAGCTCGTTTAGAGACCCTTTTAATGATATGTTAATTTTGTGAGATAGGAATTTTGGGTTTTCATGAGCTGTACGCCAAAATCATCCGTATTAAGACAATAAAAGACCTGAAATATTTCAGTTAGTGTGCAATGAATCTAAAATATATGAATGTTACATTTTCATCATGACATTATGGAAAATAATGAACTTTATCACAATATGCTAATATTTTGAGAAGGACCTGTACATGGCAAGATAGGAAACTACAGTATTTGACAACAGCATTAATATTTCGTGAGGTGTGGTAGTTTTAACAAAACGTTTAAAAACAACAATCCAAATTTCTGTAAAAAATCTGTTTTTTGCAGGAATGCAGAAAGTTATACAGAAAGGCAAAAGCACTTGCATAAACTTTGAAACTTTGTCCCAAAAATCTCAGGAACGTGTCAATTTCCTGCAGGGAATGAGGCATCTTTGCCTAAGGAGTTTGTCCATGACTTCACCGTATGGTTTCCTCTTTTGACATCCCCTTTGACAGGCAGATTACTTTCAGTTCTGAAAAATCTTTGTAGGTACAAGCATACAGTATGTACTTTGGATTAACGGGGAGTGATAAATGTGTAAAGAGCAGTGTACTCCGTAAACCCTGAGAGGCCCTGTGGTGAAACGCTAAAGGTACGGATTAGCAGACAGCTTGTGGCAACATAACATCTCCTACAGGTGTTTTAACATCAATTTGCGTGTGTCGCTTTCTGACATTGAAATATTCTAAAACACTCTAAGTAGCAATATTCATAAAATAATGTGGTGTTTATATTATTACATCATTAAAATATGTTTAAAATGTTTGTCAGCATGTATGTGCTATGCCTAGATCTGTCGTTTTAAATCATATTATCAACATTTGCTTTCAGAGTTTTATAGAATGTCACATTCCTGAATTTGTCATATTGGGTCCACTGAGGTAAACAGTAAAACCCCACAGGCATACCAGTCAGCTTAGACACACCACAAATATCCACCCTGAGATATGACACAACCCTGAAGTCAGGAAATAAAATGTCTCCTGACTGATATGATTGTTTCTTTGTTTTCTTCTTTGTCTCCTTTGTTTCTCTTTCTTTCTTGCTCACTTACCTCTTCCCCCACCACCTCCCTCTGTCAGTGTTCCTGCAGATTCCCCTGCTGTCGGCTCTCGTCACATTCCCCAATCTGTTAGCCTTCTGATACCGGGGCCAGACTTGAAAGGAAGTCTTAGGGACGAGAGCTTATACACTGTGCCAGATTTTGTTAAATAACTACGAGATGTTGGTGCCAATTCATTGGTAATTGTCCCTTCTGGCACGGTCTGTTGAAAGTCCTGGAGAAGCCTAAGCTCAAGATCACTGCAAGTGTTAATCTTCTTATACTTAAGGTATCAGGTTTTCTTTTGATGTCGCTAAACATGTTGACTCCTATCTCAGCACAGAAGGCAATCCAGACATAGCTATGAGCGAGATGGGGGTTTGTCTGCATTCGTCTTCCAAGAATCTCATAGTTTGTGTGTTCTTTTCCCATAGCGTTCATCATGCTGCTAAAATAATTCAGCAGCAAAATAAGATGGAGAAGAAAAAAGAAAGAATGAAATTGATTCCATGCTAATTGTCTTTTTCTTGGTGTGACTGGACTTACTCTTGTTTGGTGTAAAATGGCTAAATTCATTTTTAATTAGGAAAAATCCTGTTGCTCAGACAAGTCGGTTTAATAGCCCAAGGTTGTTCTTTAAACATGTTTTGTCAGAGAGCTCCTTTCAAGATCAACAGAAACATCACTTGTCTCAAAGTATAAATGATTATATATATAATTTTTTCCTGACCTACATGCATGTTGAATTAGTTTTAGGTTCACACAATCCACTTGTGAGGCAGAGTGTATGCATTTATTCACATAGTTGCAGTGTTGACCACACAGATTCCTGTGCTAGGGAATTTGCCCAAGGGAGTCAGGTGAACAAGCACAAGGAAGGTGTGCTCTCTTGAGGCCCACACTCTTTGGCATGCCGGGCCTCCCTCAGGTGCTCAGGTGAGCCTTGGTGATCAATCACTGATACTCTTTGTCAGATTAGATTCTCCCATTAGTCAATCAGTCACACATTTGGGCAGGGCCTTAGGTGGTGGGTGATAGTGCAGAGGCTGTGGGATCAGGGCGAGCTCCCACATGTACAACTACACTGATCCCACACACAGGTGGAGATTTGTCATGAACTGCAAGCAGTTCAACTGTGATTGAATATTGAGTTTGACTATGACACACAGGTAGACTGTCAAGTTCTGTCACGTCTTACACACATCAGCTACATATAGGTTTTATTATATGTACCACAGAAAACCAACATATTTATATTATTTTAAAACTTACACACAGGTAGAAACGTCTTTATTCCTCATGCTGCAATCAAAATCAAGCATTTCTGCCTGGAGTGAATCTTTAAACCCTATGCATACTTCAAGGTTTAAGGCAATTTAATTATGCAAGTTTATCAAGGCTGTTGGGAACTGAGGTGAGATATGTCTTATCAGTTTACCTCTCTGTCTCTCTATCTTAAAATGCTTGCATAATCCAACCTGTACTTTACTGTAATTTAACTTTTGATTTAGAGCTGTTTGTCTCTGGCAGGCTGTGGTCATTTGCCACCTCTAACAAGTTTCCTTCCAGGAATGCCCTGTTTTAGCTCTATCCATCTTTCCATCAACTCTTCCTCCATGTCCCTGCTGAAGAATGCATTCTCAATTGATGCTGCCACTTGTTGTGACAGAGTACCTCCTTATAGTTTGTTGTGTCACCTACAAGGCTTATGGCAAACTATAACCATAATATGCCTCCTGCTTACCACTCACAATATTTTTTAAGCGCACAACTATCAGTTCTGCTGTCCACAGATATTCCCACCTGAGCTATCGATCTCTGCGGCTCCTCTAGAGTTGTCAGTGGACCCCAGTGAGCTGTTACACACTTGGGATTTTAGATGTTGTTGAATGATCCAAACCTGCTTTACAGTTCCCCACAATTTTAATCCCTGACCTGTTTGTTGTGTTATTTCTATTATAATGCTATTTGTTCACTAATTCATTTGGAGAACATCTGTAGCTGTACTGAGTTTGAAATCTACACATGTTGACTATTTTTACAAACTTTGTGACATTATAAGGCAACTGGTCACACTGGATTTTATTTGGAGATGTCAGATTAAAAGGGGATTAATACAAGAGCATGCCACACTTTTCCAGTTTTTATTTGTAAAAACATTTCTACCATGGATCATCCTCCTATCGCTTTAGTTATGTGCTTCTTGTTGTCCATCAACTAAAATTCCAATAAAATATATTGAAGTTTGTGGTTGCATGTGACAAAGGGGGCATAAATAAGTTTGCAAGGTACTTTACATGTTGAGGTCCTAATGCCCAAATCTATTGTTGGTCAGATTGTGATGAACTACACACACTACAGAGCTCAGGTGGTGCTTGGTGGGCAGTCTCGCATTAGTCAAACCTGCCTGGGGGTCAAAGCAAAGCTGGCACTTAAAGTTTTAACACACAGTCAGCACACAAATTATCCAGCTAATGATGGAATTACAGCACTGACTCACCATGTAGCAACATGTAAGCGATGGGAGGAAGGCAATAGATTATCGTCTGAGAAAAGAGGCATTTCCAAGCAAAAGCTGCTGCTGCCAGGGAGGAAGAGAGGAAGAGTGAGAAGGAAAGGTGGAGATGGACATAAACTCCCAAGAATGGAGGTTTAGATGATTGTAATTATGACTCTCTATAAAACACTCAGTACTGTCATTATCATTGAGTCATATGTCCATGCGAGTGAAAGGGGTGTTTAAATGGATGTGTCATCGGTGTCTGAGGTTGAGATGGGGAAGAGAGGTTTACAGTGGAAAGGGATAAGATACACAGACTGTCTTTTAAAATTGGCACTGTCGATAAACAAGTATAACACATCCAAAAGGATGTAATGGATTATGGTGACTCAGTGTGTGGACGTCTGCAGGTTTGTGTGGGGGTCTGATGACTCGAGTGTCCAGAATATCCATTGTTTTAATTGCTTTCTAAATGTTTTTCACAATGTTACATGTGGATTTGTTTAAATGTTTATATATTTGTATGGAGCTGTGAGTAGATGTATGTGTGTGTGTGTTGAGAGCCTGAAATCTCTGTGGTCCAATATAAGAAAATGTACATGGAGGGACGATACATTTCAGTGTTGTGGCCCCTCTGTGTAAATGTTGCAGCCACCTTGTTTTCTTACTTTGGTTTCAAAGTAAAATCTTTGAAAAAGTATCCATATTTTCAATGGCAACTCTGACAGGACCAACAAAATTCACAGGGTGCTGTATTTTTATCCTCTTCAAGTAATGGAAGTTCCAGAAGACAAAACCGTAACAGAAAGCGGTGCGGAGACTAAAGGGCGGAGGTAGATTGTGGTTAAGAAAGGGTGCAACCATATTGAAAAAGCAACTAGCCATTTGGGAAAAGCAACTATGAGAAGGGCTCCTCCGCCTGCGCTCTCTCCTCAAAACATCAGCCATAGAGCAAACAGTGTGCAGGATGCATGTTGACCTTCTAAAGTGAAATCCATTCATTCTAGGTTTGAATATTCTCAAGCAAAGTGGCTCCAAGTGTAATTACACATTATATGCTGCATGACAGTTTCAGTTGTGCAATGCTCAACCTAACAAGGTTGCGCTAAATCGTCCAGGCATCCTTGTTCACACAGGAGTCAGTGTGCCAAGACAGGAGGGAACAGCCCTCAACAAGAGGCCCTCTTAACTACTCTATTATAGTAACACATGCCTGTAGTGAACGAGTTACCTGAGACCCAAAAAGCAAGTAGCTAAAGGCAAGTTAGATGGTCAGTTTTTTTCCAGCTTTACCATCTTGTACCTGACTGTGTCAAACTGTTATGGTTCTAATGCTACTATTTTTATTTTTGGACTCATGCATCTAGAGGAGATTATCTGCTGGCCCTGTAGCCTTGGTCATGAATATTAAAGAGTATTTCCTTTAATCTGAGTTTAGAGAGACAACATTTCACTGTAATCCCAGCAAACAATACCATGTTTATATTGATAAATACAATTTAAATATCTGTGACATTTGCCATGTCCTAGGCATTTAACTTGCTTTGCATTGGCAGTTTCTGGATTTAATTCACGGCTCATACGTGTAACCTTCTTTCCCTTTAGTGGCAAAACAAAAGAAAGAGGAGCCCCTCTGTGCAGCTTGATCACTACAGTGGTGGGAGAGCTAGAACCAACCCTTCAAAATATTCCCTCTTAAAACCACCATGAACGAGTAGATTAGACCCCCATTTGTTGGCAGTCTTATTTCTTCAAGATATTTGGGGCATTAAATTCAGAAACAATGCAATTGACGTCTAATCCTTTTTTTTTACTGTAGTCTGTTATTATTACCATTTCAAACATTAATTAAAATGTAAATAAAAAAGAAGAAACAAATGAGTGGCACAGATACGCAAGTTCAGATGCTACCAAATATGCTTGTGTCAGGCATAATTATTCTCCCAATTGACTCTTTTTCTTTGGTACACACTGAAGTCAGGGGAATAGAATCTGAGTAACATTTGTGTGTACCTGTGCGGCCTTTGTAGCAGCCATGTCATCAATGACACATGGCTGTATGCATATTTCATTGGGACATGCATATTTTACAGTATAATCTTTGGCACGTCACTGCTTTGTTCAAAGTATGTGGAGAGTCCTGAGGATGACATTTTCTTTGACTTCGTTGTGTTATATTGGTTATGTTAAACTCAGTCACCCCTTTTTATTACTCCTTTGAGGCCTGTGAAAATCACAAAGCCATCTCCCTGTGGAAGTACAGATGTAGTGATGTTTGATTGTGCTGCAGGTGATGGAACACAGTGGAGAAACAACACATTTTTAAGTTGCTGCCACACTGTATTCTACCTCATAATGTATGCTAGTTTTTTTTAAAGTGTGTGTTAGACATGTCTGAAAATGAAGGGGATTTTGTGGATCCATGTCCTGTCATGTATTTGAAATATGTGTTGTCACAGTTTGATTTTATTTTTAACTGTTGTAGGATTTGTTTTTAATTTAAGGACCAGCTGATGCTGATGCTGATATATATATATATATATATATACATATATATATATATATATATATATATATATTTATATATGGAACTTTGAGCCTATTTAACTATATAATTTGGCCATTGTGATACTTGAGTTGCAGATGTACTGATTCTGTTATGGTTGCAAAAAAGTATTTTCCCCATGACAAATTTCGTCTTTTTTTCCCTTTTTTGTCACCCTTAAATGTTTCAGATAATCCAGCTAATTGTAATATCTGACAAAGATAATCTGTATCAACACAATAAAACTGTTTTATATGATGATTTTATTTGTTAAACCAAACCAACGTGACAAAGTATGAGAAAGTAATTGCCCCTTAAACCTGATAACTGCCATCAAACATTTACAACAATGGCTTTTGCCTCTTTTAGATCGCAATAGAAAAACTTCTGATTAAATTTTGTTAGTAATGTTGTTTTAATTCAGCCACACTGAATACTATTTTGAGCATTAGGAGCTTGTTTAAGGTCATGCCACAGAATTTCAATTCAAGTTCAGACTTTGACTATGCTGCTTTGAAACTTTCACCTTAAGTTCACAAATTGATGTAACCTTTATTCTAAATATTATTTTCCCAAAGGTCTTGGCACTCATGAAGATGTTTAATTATTATTATTATTATTATTACTATTATTATTATGGGACAGGCCTTTATGTTCTTTTTTGTGAGCACTGTTTTTTGCCTTGGAATTCTTCCATAGAAGCCTTCTGCCAAGTCTCATTGATACTGTTCAATCAGGAACACTGACCTTAACTGAGTGTGTGCTTGTATATTGGTTTGTCCTGTTTTATGTGTTGTTTGGTGATGGACTGGCGAACTGTCCAGGGCGTACCCCATTACCAGGTGTGGCCACCTGGATGAGTCAGCAATTCATCAATCACTGAAGTAATTATGGTGGGCGGGCCACTCCTGGGGAGATTCACTACGATTCCATGTTTTCTGCATTTCTGCATAATCTCTCATTGTGGTGTGTTGGACTCTTGAAGCCTTAGAAATGGCTTCGTAACCCTGTCCATACAGATAGATGTCAGTTACATGGCTTGCCACTTTTTGAACTTTTTCACATTGGACTTTTATGTGTTGCTTTTTGAGAACTTTTAGCCTACTTCATGTTGTCAGACAGGTTCTAGTTATGTAATTTCGTGATTCTACAGGTTTGGCAGTAATAAAGCCTGGGCGTAGCTATAGAAATTAAACAAAACAACATGGTTATTACCAGTAAATTTAATATGTTTAGGAAGGATTGTTTTCCTATGGCATCTTCTTACACCATTAAAACAAACGGGAGATACATGACAGTGTAATGGAGTATTAAGAACAGTTACAGTATTATATACAGTTTAGTATTGTGTAAATATAACTGTTATTGCTATGATATGTTGCTTTTAAAATTACAATAAATCCTATGCAATATCATTTAAAAGTTGTTGCAGGGGAGACCTTCAGCCTAAATGAAATGGCTTCCCAGAATGCCGCAAAAGCCAAGAACTTTGAGACTGTTTCAGACTATACAGAAGCTGAGTGAAGCCAAATGTGCTTTTGCAGCAAACATGATTGCTTGTGTTAATTCCCTGCACTCACTTTGCAAGGTGTTGTGGTTGAAAAAGTGATTATACCGTGCAAGAGAAATGCTAATGTGTGTTTTCACAAGAGGCATAACATCCAGACATAACTAAAAGCACAAATAAGTGTCCGCCAGTGTTTGTGTTAATAAGCAGGTTCATTGGAGAAGGGAATGAGGATGGAGAGTAGACAGAGGGGAGAGAAAGGGAGCACAGTCACAAGCACGTGTTGCCTGCACTCGGTGGAGGAAAGAATGGCAGCACTTATAAGTGGAGTCCAAATGGAAACAAGGAGGGGAGTTGTGTGGACACTGGGATAAATACCAACTGTTAGGCTACACACCCTTCCCCCATGCTACCAAACGCCACCACCCCCAACAGTGCCAAGCATCAAGTCTCGGCAAAGTTCATTGGAGCAACTTCAAGCATATCACTCACAACTAATAGCCCTCCGTATTCTGGCTACTCATGCTCCCAGCACTTAATCATTGTGTTGTATTGTGGTACTCTGGGGTGCTGCTTGCTTTATAGCCATCTGAACAGACAGTTAGGAATTCAGTAATAGTTATCTACAGCAATTGGTCAAAAAACGCCTGAATTAATACATTCATCTAGAGGAAACAGAACAGACGATTAGCTCATTAATGGTTAATCCAAATACTCAAATTTTCCCGCGCCCATTTTTCTGCCCATTTGGGAGAGTACAAGCTCACTCATATTGGATGGGGAGCATTTGTGATCAGAAATTTTAAAATCTTGTCACAGATTCCAAATTGGATTAAATCTGAACTTCAAGTTGTTGCTGAAAGGTAAACTTCCGGTTGCCTCTTTTGCAACCTCTGATAGATTTGCTTCTAAGATTAGCCTAAATGTAGCAATGTCCATTTTCCTGTCAACACTGAAGACTACTAAATGAAAACGTCCCCACTGCATCATGCTTCAACCACCATGTTTCTCTATGTGGATGACGTGTACAGTGATATTTAATAAATTAGAATTTGTGCACCAGTGAGGATTGTTTTTTTTTGTTTTTAAATAATAATCTCTAAGCATTTATAAAACATATCTTTCAAAAAGCCCACATTGTGTTGTTTACTATTGGTCTAAAGTAATTTTCTAATCTTAAATGTCATCAGATGTAAGCAGAAAATCCTCATAATTAACAAAGCATAAATGCTTAAAAACATCAGTTTGTGTGCAGTTAATCTATATAATGTGTTTCACTGAGTGAGCTAAGTTACTGAAATAAATGAACTTCAGTCAGTCAGTCAGTCATCTACCGCTTATTCCATAGTGGGTCGCGGGGGAGCTGGTGCCTATCTCCAGCAGTCTATGGGCGAGAGGCAGGGTACACCCTGGACAGATCGCCAGTCCATCGCAGGGCAAAAATGAACTTTTCAACAATATTCTAATGTACTGAATGGGTTTGTACAGTATTAGTATTCATTCCACCTCACATAGAATTTGGATGTAGGCCAAAAAGTTTCATTTGGGTCTCATCTGACCAGAGTACCATCTTTTACTTGTTTGCTGTGTCCACTACATGGCTTGTGGGTAGCAACAAATGGAACTTCTTATGACCTTTTTTTTCTTCTTTCATTAAGGATAAAACTAATAGTCAATCTTAAGATCTTGGGATATAATTTTATAACCCTGCTTTAAAGTTCCCTGCAATTTCATTCCTGGACTTGTCTGGTGTGCTTGTTGGTCTTCATAGTGCTTTTATTCAATAATGTTCTCTAACAAACCTCTGAGACTTTCGCAAAACAGCTGTATTTTACTGAGATTAAATTACAAAAAGAGTGACTTTATTAGCTAAAAATGTGACTTCCAAAGACATTGCTTACACTGAATTTTAAATTAGTTACAACAGAGTAAAAGAGGCTAAATAAATACAGACTCCACACCTTTAAGATTTTTATGCCCAAAACAAAGTTAAAACCATATCTCCTTCCACTTTATTGTAATGCACTACATTGTGTTGGTCTATCACATACAATTGTAATACAAGTTGTGGTGGTAAATGCAAAAAAAAAAAAGAGAAATGAAATATTAATAAGGTGTTGATGGTTTTGCAAGGCACTGTACATATTCACGCATGCATGCATGAACATAGACAAGTGGATCTTAAGTAAAGATTAGGCAATTTGCTGATACTCATTTATTTGGGAAAGAGTTTTTAGTTTTGATTTGTTCTGATTATATAAAAATACATCGTAATTGTTGTGTCCAGAACCATGTTTTAGTAATCAGTACTCGGCTTGAAATGTCCATGATGTTCTCTCTATTCTTGCCCAATCATTGGTTTTGATAGGCACCATCCCTTCTGGGACCCTGCAAGAATAAGCGAGCGTAGACAATAAATGGATGAATAGTTCTCAGCATTTTCACACCAGTCTTTTTAGCATTGTTTATTATTTGAAACTCTGATGATGCACCACAGCCACAAAACATAGAGGGTGTAATAATAAGAGATCTAAAATATGTACAAGATATCCAACTCTTTACCTTTGGGCCATCCAATTATTAGAAATTTACTGGTATTATATTACAGCAAAATTTTTGGTTAGAACAGAGATGATCACACTGTTTTGTAATGCTTTATTGCCCACGGTTGAAACATGACTCACCCCAAATCAAAAACAGGTCCCACTCACTTTAAACACTATTGCTCATTCATTGAGAGGGTGGCGGGGGAGGATCACATGTCGTGTTCATATGTTGCCAAAACACAAAGTGTCTCAAACTATTCCAAGATTACAGTCTGAGATAGCTCTGGCTGATCTATCTGTCACTCTACAAAAAGTTAACTTTTATTGTTCAACTTACTCAGTATACAATATCTTGCAACAGTGGGACTACTTAACATTCTTTCGGAATTTTTCATGTTACAACACTGAACTTCAGTATGTATTATTGGGATTATATGTTTTATTGTGACCAGTACAAAATATGGTTTAACTATAAAGTTGAAAAAAACGTTTTTGATTTTTTTGATTTATTTTTTATCATAAAACTGTGGTGTCCTTTTAGATTTATCTTAACCTCAGTCAGATTTGATGGAGAATGCCTTTGAACATTAGCTGTAAAGTCTTGCCATGGCTTTTGCACTGGATTTAGGCATCAACAAACCGGCCTGTTCTTCCCTGTTGACAAAAGTCATTGTTGCCGCATGATACTGCCAAAACCATGTTTCCCTGTAGGGATGATGTGTTCAGGGTGATGTGCTGTAATGTCTAGGTGAAACGACTAAAGGAGCTACATCCATTAACATTTACTTTTCCTTCCCATACAAAGTACTCCTGGATCAGTGCTTCTTTGTTCTTTTTGTGTCTCTGCTCTGTTCTCTCTAATCCCCAGTTGGTTGTGGCAGATGGCCGCTCACACTGAGCCTGGTTCTGCTGGAGGTTTCTTCCTGTTAAAAGGGAGTTTTTCTTCTCCACTGTCGCTACATGCATGATCAGTATGAGGGATTGCTGCAAAGTCAACAGCAGTGACTGTCCACTGTCTCTACATGCTCATTTGGGAGGAGCAAATGTTGCAAGTCACTGACTGGATGCAATCTGCTGGTTTTCCTTAGATAGAAAAACTTTTATCCAATTTGAATAAATAACTGAATCTGACTGCATTGTTCAATGGTTAAGATTAACTGGAATGTATGTACCTGACTTTTGTGAAGTGACACAAAAGAGAACATGTGTTGTGAATTGGTGCCATATAAATAAACTGAACTGAATTGAATCAATACCGTCCTGCCACACATTGTTTTGACTGTAGACAAAAATATTCAATTTTGGTCTTTGGCAGTCGTTAAATAGTACTTCCTATAGCTTACTTTCAACAATGGTTTTATTCTAAAAACACTTTCATACAGGCCAGACATTTTGGGTGTATGATTAATACTTGGCTTTTCAGCAGATTCTCAGATCTGAGCTGTGGAGCTTTGCAGCTCCCCTAAAGTTTCCATTGACACCTGCTTATCTTATTAATGTTGTCCTATGTGGCCTGTCCGTTTATGTGGACAGTTATGAACATTAAGAGGTTCTAAGTATGCGGTTCTATTTTATATATATGACTGTGCATATATCTGTTGGATGGTGTTGCTTCTATGTATGGCAAAAACATTTTAATTAGACATTTTGTAGATGACAACAGTGTAGATAGGATACAGAGGCAGAGCTCTAACCTCCTCTGTACTGCACACATGCACAGATCCATTGCTCTTTGCATGCTTTGTATTTGATCTAACAAAATATCAATTGTTCCACTGTTAGTCATTCTTTATGATGCCGTATTATACCTGCCCCCATATAGCTGATTTTAACGATGCAATAGATTTATTTCATGATTTGTCTTTGAAGATTTAAAAGTCTGAAAAAAAGTTTGTCTTTGTCTTTGGTGTTAACCTGTACTCATTCAATGAGAGAGGAAGAAGCTCTTCGTCACAAGGTCAAATCCTTAACTCATCTTGTGCTATTGATTGCTGCTGACTTACAAATCATATGTATTGATCAAAGCAGCGATAATGCTGAATGTAGGGCGGACAGTAAAATCCTATCCATTTACTCCTAATAGCCCACATTAAAGCAATTATGCACACAAATTAGGACTTTGTGACTGTACACTTATTATAATCAATATATCTTTTTCCTTTTTTTTACCTTACATTTTTATCCATTCAGTTCTGATAATGAATCATGCCAGCGCTTCCTATTGACTGCCAGAGGTAGTACAGTTGTAATTGGTTGGACAACCTTTTATCAGCTCCTTTAGTTTTGTAGGTAACTGCTGCAATCGATGACATAATGTGGTTGAGATTTTTATATGCATGTCAATACTCATGTATTTACTAATGACAGAACAATCATAGATGACCCACTAATGTAGTCACTTTGAGTCAATCAACAGGTCAAGGACTGAAGAGCTGTCTGTTTAAGTGCCCTGTGCAAAAGAGAGAGGGAGAAAACCAGTTTATTTTTCTCTGTTTGTTTTTTTCAGGAAATCTCTAGACAATGCCTACCTTAGTCAGGGGCATGCTGGTTACTACTTATGCTTCTTTTCCTTTATATTATTCAAGTGCAATTTATCAGAATGTAGGTTATTTTAGCAATTTTGTATTCTGAACTTCTTTGCTCTCATGTTGTCTTTAATTTCTTCGTTTTTTTCAGTTGACCCAAGAGTCATCACCAAACCCACAAAGACCTTATTTGGGAAAAATAATTACTTGGAGTACCTAGCAAAAGGGCAGCTTTTTTATATTTTGTCATATTACAGCCCAAACCTTTAATGTATTTTGCTGGAATTTTATATGATAGAGCCACTGAAATTAAAATATTGCATAATTGTGAATTGGAAGACAAATGATGCTTAATTTCCAGTGTTTCTGCAACAACAGTGTGGCAAGCTGTGATATCCCTGCAAGAAACCTATTAGAGATTGCAAAAAACTTTACCATGGGGAAGTGAAAAAAAAAACCTAGTTATCTTAAACCATGTGTCTTGTTTATGTAGTTTTTGGTTTTAAAATACTCTTCAAACATATTATTCCATCCAGAAAGACATGGACCCTGAAGCATCATTCATTAAAATTCCAGCATTCCCACACAATCCAAAGAGTATGATTACAATCTAGCGATGATATACGCAACTGCACTTGCTGACTCTTTGTTCAGCTGTGTGATTATAACTTGTTGGTGATATATGCAAGTGAACTTCTGACCAATGGTTCAATAAGTTTCCAATAGAAGAAGAAGATTAAGTTATCTTTCTTTCCATTTTTTTTGTGTGGAAACTATCATTTGAAAATGACTTGACTAAAATTATATTGCATAGATACTAACAAGCTCCATAATATGAGGTTTAACTGTTCCTATTCAGCATAGAGTATGCAGTACAATAAGTCATATTAAATGCATAGTTGTCAGTGAACTGAAATGGTTTGTGAAGCAAAACACCCACTTAGAATCTTGATTTTTAACGTTTTTATTCATTCGGTTGATTCCTCTTTTTCCATGACCACTTTTGTCTCTTGTAGGATGAAACATTCTCATAAAAAAATTATAATCTGCAGATGCCGATCCCTCTGATTGGGTTGTTGCTGTCTCTTGTTTTGAGGAAAAGAATTGAAAGTAATATCAGGAAGCGATGAGCAGATCTCAATTTCTCCTTTTTGACAAATGCATTTCATCTCCACCGTACTGAATAAAAGAGGTTATTGGATCTAGAATAGCTAGAATAGCCTGTGCTTGAACCCCTCCATCCACTCTATCAAACAGAAGCAGAGATCCTGAGAATGCAACGAATATTTAAAGAACTTTAACTGGTAATATGTGATGTGAAACGTGAAAGGCAAAGCACCACAAAATTTGCATGGGCCATTTACTATGCTGCATCAAACTATATTCTTCTAATTGCAAGTACAGTCCAAATTCTTAGGTTATGATTTTTACAACTGTTATGTGCAGCATGCAAAGCGATACACAGAGCATTGAAGAACCGACATCAGATAAAATGTATGTACACTAGAAAGAGACAGAAAAAGAGCTTTCTCAGAAAACGTATGTCATGAGACTCTCATAATCTAACTTTGGCACCCGAGAGATCAACACTGCCAAGAAGATACAGAGTTATAATTGCTTTTATTGGTTTATTGTGTGAGCGAAGGAGCTCTTTGATGTATTTAAGGGACTGAGCTAATGAATAAGTAAATGCAGAATCCAGTCTATCCAGGGAACTGATCTCGAAGGGGGTGATGGTGGTGAGGGGTTAGTACTAGTTGGGTTGTTTGTGGGGGACGACTGGAGTTACAACAATGCGTTCTTCAGTTGCCAAAGATTGTGAACATGCTTGAACTTAATCAAGCAGAGTGGAGCAAAGAGCGGTGGATAGGTACACACCAGGTGCAATCATGTGTAAACTTCCTATACAATGCTGAGCAGAGAAATATATGACCCTGGATTTATGGGAGCTGGATGGGTGGTGGGGTGAGGAGGTGGGCTTATTTAGCAAATATGTAGACGTGCTTTTGACCCTAAAGTGACCGAATCACAAACCCACTATCACAAACAGACACACACACACACACACTCCCTCTCTGCCCTGGTTGTCGTTAATCATCATCTGTGATGAGAGCAGGCCTTGTTGCTGCTGAATAATAGAACATGTGAGCACTTCTTTTTCATTTTTCAACATGTTGGATGTTTCCTGTGTAAACTGTGTACATGATGATTTTTGGCGACTCATTAATTAGACTCTCTTGCATTTGTTTTCGTCATTCTTTTGGACTTTGTAGGCTGTCGCCCCCAACCCCTCCCTTCCTCGTTTTCCCATAAAAGTGATCAGAGTCTGAAAGTTGACAGCATGTCTCCCTGTCTACAGGTTTTCTTGCATTTCCAGTTTAACCTTTTATTAAACTGTTTATTGTGCGTTGACTCGGCCCACAGACCGCCCGCCACATTCTCATGCCCATCAGGTCACTCAGGTTAACAGCCGAAGGGAGGCTGGGGGCAGGAGGGCATTTCTATCTTATCCTAACCCCTCTGTCTGAAGTCTGGGGAACACATTTGCAGATAGAGAGAGAGAACTATATACTACAACCGTTTGATGAGCAGCAGGGCAATAAATTCATTAATCATCATTATATGCCTCATCAAACTCTTTGCCAGACTCTCCATGGGAGTTACACAAATTAGCCAGTGAAAAAAGCAGTCATTTTAGAGGAGCTAGGTAAGTGCTTTTTGATTGCTTTTTTGAACAATGCTTCCCATGACAAGCTAATAAATCAGATTGTTCTATACTTAAAGTGCAGCTACTGTGAACCCAGTCTGAGCTCCCCAAACAAAAAGGGAAGCTGTGTAGGACGAGGGGTTTTACCACAGACAGAGCTCTTTCACTGATTTGTTTTGGATTCCTCTTCTTTATTCGGTAACAAAGAAGTCTGGGTACAAAGCTTTTGATATCTGAATGAACTGCTGTTAGGTCTCCAGATGCAACAAGGGATTTTCTCACTTCGGATCAAAATAACCTCGTGTTTGCATTGAGATGAGAAAAACCAAACCATAGTGACCATATGGTGAAAAATTTCAATGAAGCTTTTCTTCTTTCATTCTTTTCTTCATTCTAAGCTGCTCTGGTTTTATACATAGGCTAAAGTGGGATGATGATAGCTGCAAACTGCCGGCTTCTGTGTGTACAGAGAATCTCAGCTGGCAAGTGATGCATACCTACTACAGCGAGCACATCCTTCCATCCAGATGGCCATTCCATGCAAGACCAGCAAATCATCCATCAGACTGGAAGTAGCTCTTTTTATTGAAAATGAGGTCAAGAGATGATTTGAGCCTTGGTTTAGACTGGCTATGTTAGCCTGCTTCAGGTGTTAGCAGTTCTCACTTAACGGGTTTGATGGGACATCTCGGGTGGGGAGGGATGCAGCTGGCAGAGGGTGGTAGTTAGGGGTGGTCTTTTATCTGTTTAAAGCCCCTCTCTGATGAGATTACCTATTGGAGTTGGCTGTAAACTGTACTGTTAATCAGTGTGCAGCAGCTCACTTCCACTGGCAGCCAGCCACTGCAGTTTTTATCCCTTAATTTTTTTAGTTTGGACTTAGACAGGGGTGCCTCCAGAAAGTTTTTAGAGTGGCCCAGATTGGGGAAATTAATAATCTTAAGATCAGATGCTATAATAATTAGGATTTTTTTTTTTTTTTCATAGCATTTTGCAATGGGGAAATTGATTGTAAAACAACCTAATAGTCCATAAATGCATGTTTTCTCATACCAATATCCAAAAGAAATCTGAAATATTGATGTTAGAACAAGCTTTTTTAATCCCCAGCTAAAGTTAGTGATGAAGTTCTTGTTTATCCCTAATGTTTGACGTAAATATGTTATCCTGGTGTTATTTGAGGATGGGGCAGGGATTGAATGTCTGGAACCCAAAAGGGGGCACTGTGAAAGTCAAAAAGAGAAAGGATATTTAAATAAACAAATAAATGTTGCAACTTATAAATGATTTCCTTTCAACTTTCATATCTTTGTATTCTTTCCCAATAATAAGATTGCTAGATAGTCAATGACTCAATGCAGTAAGGTGAGCTTCCATAGATAGACAACTTAATTACAAATTTGCTGAATGTTTTTCTATGTATATGGCAAAATTGTATTGTGATGACTTGAAAAGGTTATGCTCCCCCCCACCTGTAGGCACTTTTCCTAAATCAGCAGTAAGATGCTGCCCCACCCCGAATCAGTGCAGCTTCTGTCCTTGTGGGAGTGAAGTCTGGTCTTGCCCATAATTCCCTTTACCACTGAGCTGAGGCAAAGCTTGGAATAACTTGGGGAAACTGGGTAGAAAGAAAGGTACCCCCTTTTATCTCCATCTTGGGAACTGATCCAATTAAATAAGGGCCCATTTGCATCCATCAGACTACACCAAACTGGAAGCACAGAAAATTAGAAACTTGGCACAAAAAGGCTGAGCAGTGAGGGAAGGTCCATTTGTTGTGCAAGGTGGTTTGAGTAGGGTAAAGTGTCCCAGATGCACGGTGGATAATGGTAATGTTACAGGCAAGGCTTGTGTGTGTGAGCGCAGGCATTACAGCGGTCATTAGGACAGATATCTGTGTGGATAATGTAGAGCAGATGTTGAGAAGAAAGGGATCATTTAAAAAGGGCAAATGTAAATAAACATTGAGGCTGCGCAGTACCCCACCTCCCTTGTGGACCCTGTGAAGTCACCAAAAGAAAACAGTACATTAATCTTCTTCACGGTTGTACGTTATATGAGATCAGATCTCTGAATCGAGATTTATAGAGACCTTCATTTTTATTTTATTTTTTTATTTTACTGAATTTAACGACAAGGACAACTTCTCAGAGGGTTATAACATTATGAGATGTGAAATGATTGCAAACTATACATGTTTCAAGATTGTGTATATGTGTTTATTGTATAGAACCTGGTCACCTTCAAAGCAGACTTCAATGCAAGGATACGTGTGCATGGTTAAAGGAAGAAAAACCTGCTGGTGTCTCCACCTTTGGACTGGATGCACACACTTACTGCTCTGTGGCCATGCATACCTGAAGGGTTTTGGCGTGGAGTTTAGGCCACAGGTCTCTCCCTGGATATATGTGTGTGAGTTTGTGCATGTCACCTCCCCCAGGGCAGGGCAGCACCCCTCGGTGTGAGCTCCGCCGAGCCCTTACATGGCCACTGAACACAGGCCCTTTGCAGTCAGAGGGTCAGAGGCTCATGCCTCACTGCTGTCAGAGCAGATTGGTCCCCTTTCAAGGAGTCAAGGTGCTTTCAGAGGAGAGCTTTGTGGATATGCATGTGTGTGCTTGTGCAGATTGTGTCTCCAATTAAGTAAAATTAGGCGTCTTGTTTGCACTGTAGAAGCAGTTCAGGAATTTGAGCTAATTGTGTTATTATCCTTACCTAAATCCAGATAACCCTCTTTTTTTATATAAACAGGTGGCAGTCTTTCAAGGATTTCATAGTCCATAGTCTGTTCTATGATTTTTCTTTTTCGTACTTCACAAAATGTTTTATTTATGTTGGGGAGGTAGGTCACTTAAAACATCTCACGGATGAAAATTACACATGTAATCTCTCCCAGAGGGGCTCTATAAGCAGAAATAGAAAAACAGTCCCCGAAGTAGAAGAAAACAGTGGTAAATCACTCTCTGACATTTTGTCTGGGCCACTTAAGCAGGTTCAAGACTGCTTTATAACTCAATTTAACATGAACAGCTTGGTTTTCCTTGAGTGTAATGTTACACTGATTTCACAGTTTTATTTTTTATTTTCCCTAAAACTTGGTTATAGGCTAGGCAGCCAGTATAGATGTAAAGGTGAACTGGATTTGTCCCAAATCAGTTATGTGTATCAGACTAAAACCTGAAATATTGCATAGTTAATTAACACCTTATTTCTAAACTTAAAACGGTGCACGTATATTTATATTATATTGTAGATATGTTTATACTGTTTAATTTGTATTGTATTGCACCGACTACGCCAAAACAAATTCCTTGTATGTCCAAAAACTTACTTGGCAATAAAGCTTTTCTGATTCTGATTCTGATTCTGATTCTGATTGAACCTTACTAACTTGTGGGCAAAGCAAACTTTGCAACAATATGTGTTTTAAATACACATGTGACCATCTAAATATATATTTTAGGATATAAAAAATTCAAATTCATCACAATTCTTAGCAGTAGTGACAAATATAAATGACTTCCCTTTCTAAGGACCCCTTTTTCTTCTTTTTTGACCGCACTTGGCATCGTTCGCATTTCAGCTCATGGGCTTGACCCCTGCGAATAATCCGAGTCGCTCAACTGTACTGCCGGTGTCTATTTACGCAGTCGAGCTGAATTCGACTCCCAACTACAAAGTCGTGTTGCATCAATAGTCTTGCTTATATAAGATGCTCCGTGCGCTGTGCGAATCAACAGATTCTGGTTTCACTTTACGCACAGGCGCAGAGAAACAGTCGAGAGGCGTTCAAAGACCCAGTCGATATTGGATTAAGTCCTCTCCTCGCAATTATTTCACCCTGAAAAGAAACCTCAGAGGTTTTTTTTTTTTTTTTGTTAATTTTAAACTTATAAAATATAATCGAATTTATTAAAATTATCGCCTAAATAAATAATGTAACGGTTTATTTATTAAATTTAGCTTTGACTTGGATTAAAATGAGAGTTTTTAGAAAAACATGGAACGAAATGGTTGTAAACTGCTGCTACAGGTGCCCTACTTAATTTGTGTTGTTATGAAAGAAGCGCTCTTTTTGTAATTAATTTGATATATATATATATCAGTCTAGATTTTTTAAACATCTATTATCTGGAACAGGAAAAGACCATCCAAGTGCTGAAGAGAGGAAGTGTACAAACAAATCAGCCGCAGAGTCTTCTGCAAATAATTAGTCGCAACGATTTCGATTTGACTGTGTGGTTTTTATGAGGCATATTTGATTTAATTAAATTTAATAAGGCGTCTTTTGGGGACCGCAGGATTTGACCCATACCCCGTGTTTTACTTAAAGCACAAAAAGAAAAAAACACCCCCTCCAAAAAAAAAAAAAACATTTTTAACCCGATTCTGTACGCTTAAGGTTCAGTAACAAAGTTGGAGTGAAGGTTACAGAGCTTCTCTTTTTCCTCTCCAGTTTCTCCCCCTGTCGGATTATTTCCCCCCTTCATTTTCACACGTGGGAACGGCTTCAAGCCTACTTAGTATTCTCAAATTGTAACGATCCCAACAATGAACCGACACGCCATTCAAGCGGCTGGGAAGCCAGTGACAGAATTGAGGAAAAAAGTTGCTGGGGGGATCTCCCCTGCAGGCTGTCATGCCTTCTCTGATGAAGGCTCGCAAATTCTCCCGCTCCGCTTCCTCAAGTAATCTGGGGTTAATTGACTGGCTTTTATCACGCAGGGAAAGAGAACAAGAATAATCAACGATTATATACAGTCTATATTAATTTGGTGGGTGATTTTCCCTTTTTCATCTTCATTTTCTTCCCCGGAAACTTGAAGATAATTACAGTTAGGCCTATAATTCCTGCACAACCCCTTCAGCAGTACAGCATTATAGGCTTATATAGATATTGCATATGTTAAATCCCTATATTTTATATTATTATTATTAATAATAATAATAATAATAATTATAATTATAATTATTATTATTATTATTATTATTATAAAATAAATGAATGAATACATACCCGAGTAGTACATTTCTAATGAAGATAAAATAATGTAATGAATGACGACAGATAACTAAAAATAACGAAAGTATTTTTTTTTCTGAAGAATTTGTATTTTGCGTTCTTAATTGCCAGCCTCCTAACACTCCCTTTAGATCAAACGTGAAATTTAAACAAACTAAAATAAAAATTAAAAACAAATAGCCGTCATTAATGCACTGCCATCATAACAAAACTCGCATCCTAAAGACATTCAACAAAGCACAAAAAAAATATTTTAATGTCTCCACACACATGATTTGGTAGTGTTTTCTCATAAAACTCCTAAACACTCTCTGAGGAGACATCTCATCGAGCAGTTTCTCCCTCCGGGGATCAACAGCAGGCAAAAGAAGAAGAAGGGGGTAGAAAAACATAATTATGCTATTTAGCCGGCTGATGTGTCGCAATCACTGCTCCTGCACACTCTGTCAGATTAAAATAGAGGAGCTGAACAGAGAACATTAAGGCTAAGGGAATTATAGAAACCTCAGGGGAGATTTCACGCACGAGAAGTGGGGGAAAAAGCAAACTATAGAGATTAATGGCGGCCATAAACAAGAGCATGCCGTCCCACTGCAGTGGAGGTCAACAATAACGACATCAATAATAATAATTATGCCTTTTCAATGTCCTTTAAAAGGGGGTAATAAACAAATAACAAACGAATAAAAATGGCTGAAGAAAAAATAAACTAATTAAATTGGGCCTTTTCGCTTTGAGGCCTAGAACATATCTAAAGCTGATGGTTAATAATATTTTTAATGTTAATATTTATCATTAACTTTAGTAGGCTTAAGTTTTTCCTTAAAAAAAATAAATTTAATTTTACCATAAATTTAGCCTAATTTCCTCTTTCTTTGCTATGTACTTTTTAATCTCTTGAAATAACAATGATTCTTCTTGTTGTCCCGGTGGCTCCCCATCTCTTTTCCACTTCCTTTTTTTTTTATGTGTAAATGTAATAATTATCATTACTATAATCATTTTTACCGCAGTTCGATCATAGATGGGTTTCCGTTAAGATTACCAGGGTCCCCCATTCAACCCCTCCCTGAAATTATAGGAGCAAGTGTGACACCTACCTGCGGAAGTTGGAAGAGTTATGGGGAGGGCGCTGGCTTGCACACTCTCATATGTTTCTGTGTCTGCTGCCTACATGGCAACATTCTGCACTTTCAAAACCAACGTGCAATTAAAACAAGAAAAAATTGAGGCTCTCCATTAATGATATATAATGGGCCAGTATGTTTTAAATGCATGGTCGCGTCCCTTTTTAACAGATTTGCCACGCCTTAGAAAATAGTAATGAGGTCTAAATTTGGCATAAAATCCTGCTCATTACCGGAGTTCAGCACCTGATTGCTCTGGGTAGAACACGAAAAGGTAATTGGGTTAAATGGCTGCGCTTTGCTGCTGTTATTAAGTCAACATCCACTTTTAGAAATGTGCGCAAGTAAAAAATAAATAAATAAATAAACGCAGGATAGAGAATTTGAGAAATCAAATTAATAAAAAAAAAAAAAAAAACTCCAAAGAATTTGTAAACCCAAAACCTGCATGTGTTTTGTGAGATCAATTGCCTTTAAACCATCTGTCATCGTGTAAAATGCAGGTGAAACCTCGCACATAATATCTGGCCTCAAAGCACTTTGAACACATCAAGCAAAATCAGCTGCTCACCCAAATAACCTCTGCACAAGCGTGTAGTTTTTTTCTCCATAATTTACTTCAAAGATAGCGTGTTGTCCATTTTAAATACAAAAAGCTACATTAAATATACATGTTAGTCTTTCGTACAAATAGGCGGCTGCAGCGATTAAGACCATTTTTGTTACATTTTTTTAGGATTAACCATTCAGAAACTAAAATTTTTTGAAGATAAGCATTTACTCAGAAAATAACGATATTCTCAGAATTTGCTTCATCATTCTTGCTCTCTTTTTTTTTAATGCAACCACAAAAAATAAATAAAAGTCCGCGGTGAAGTGGAAAATATTCAGGTATTAAATATTTGACATACCTTTCTTTAGTTCATAAGGGGATTCTTTACAAAGATCTACCTGTGTTTGGCCTCTGACTTTCTGGCTTTCCCTTACCAAGGCCTCTGCTCTATTTAACACAGTCTGGTTTAATCCATTGAAATGTGCCGTGGAGCCCGTTGTCATCGAGCCGTGGTTACTGTGGAGGTGTCCAAAACTGCCGCCATAGTTCGTGTAGCCGGGGTAGAAAGGGGAGGTGTAGTACAGGGGCCTGGACAGGACCGTGCTGTTGGGGAGCGGACACTGAGGGGAGGAACGGGAAGGAGATGCGTTGGTGCCCAGCACGTTGCTCTGACCCAAACCGGGGCACGCCTCACCGCTGCCCTTACACCTGTCTGAGGACGTAGCGATTTCCGCCAAAGACCAGAGTTTGGGTTTGGGGGCTGAGGGAGGCGAATGGATAACAGAGGTCACGTTGCTGGTCACCGTGTTCTGTGGGATGCTCAAATCTGACGGCTTGTCTTGCGGCGCGCAGGCCTGGCTCCCCCGGGGCATCGACGGTGGAGATGAGGTGGTTGGCTTTGCGGAATCCGGCAGCAGCTCTGTAGTCCGCTCCTCCTGCTCTTTTAATTCCGAATCGCTCAGGAGGGGGTCTGTTTCTTTGCCATGGCTCTCTTCTTTAAACCTGTCACAGCCCAGGTCCCCCGGGTTCAGTAGTTTGTGATCTAGAGAGCAAATGAAGAATGGTATTACTGCCAAATAAGTGTAACCCACATGTGCTGATAGACCTTAAAAGTGTGTTTTAGGTGATCATAAGGCAAGAACCTGCTAATCTGTACTAAAATCTCAAACTTAATCATAGTTACATTCGTTTAAATGCGCTTATAAATTCCCTAATAAATAAGGGTACTAGTCTAAGGACTGCCTCATAATTACAAATTTAAAGATTATCAACATTACAATGCGTTTTTTTCTAATATACACATTTATATTATCCATTAGAATCATAATAGGGTTCATTAGAAATAATCAGGGTAAAACCATTTTCACTTGAATTCCCAGCCCATTTCAGCATTTGCATCGTTATTATGCCGTTAAAGATAAATTGACTGCTAAACACTGTGCGTCACCAGCAATTTCAGCGCATGAAAAGTCAAACGAGAGTAGTTCAAGGTGATTATTATTTAAAGCAATTGTCTCATTATAAATTATATACCACCATTAACCAGCAATCAATTGTGCGCCCTGAGTGGAAACGACTGCGATGAAAAATTTATGATTTTTTTTTTTGCCCTTTTTTTCCTGCAACACTGACCTGCCTCCGTGTCTGTTGAGTCTCCCTTGTCGAGGGGCTTGTTTGGTTCGTCGTCGTCGTTTTTCTCCAAGTCGATGTTCTCGTCCTCCTCCTCGTCCTCGCTCCGGTTCCGCGGGGTCCAGGTCATCTTGTTCTCCTTCTTTAGCCTCCTCCTGGCGTTAGCAAACCAGGTGGACACCTGCGTTAGTGTCATTTTAGTGATGATGGCCAGCATGATCTTCTCCCCTTTAGTCGGATACGGGTTTTTTCTGTGCTCGTTGAGCCAGGCCTTGAGGGTGGCAGTGGCGTCCCGCGTGGCGTTCTTGCGGTATGCGGGGTCACCGTAAGGGTAGGTGCCCAGGGGCGCCGCGTAAGGGTGGTATCCTATAGAACCGGCCATTCCCGTTGTGTGATCATAGGGGGAACTCTGGAACAAAATTGATAATAATAGGTAAATACATAAATATTTTAAAACTTGATTTTTTTTTTTTCTAAACAGTTGCAAAAACATCTCGAAAGTAAGAATACACTCACATGGGCGTGCACTGTAAAATAAACACGCATGCGGACGCATACAAAAGTACAAATTCAGCAAAATTAACGTTTGTAGAGTTGTGCGGAACTGTCATGTTTTAAATAAAGTCTGACAATTTATTTTCTTGCTATTTTGTCACAACATGTAACTGTGTAATATGTGTTACACCTATTAAAATGTTTTATTCGCAACCATAATACAGTGATTTTATTTGTGATATTTTTATAATACTGTTTTGTGTGGCCTTTTTTCCTCTGTCTTTCCTCATTTGTATACCCTTGAAGCCAGTCTGAGAATTTATCTTACAGAATAAATGGGAAATCAAACTAAAAGTAAAATGCCAAATATAATTTTCATTGTTGCTGGGGCTAAGTTGTGCAGCTGACACAGTTAATAAGCTTACGGGAAACAGAGTGACCCATAAGCTTCCATCACACGGCGCTTCTGCAGTCTGCTATGGACAAGGAATTTAATGAAGTGTTTCTCCTTAAAAAAAAAAAAAAGAAAGAAAAAAAAAATATATATATACTTGAGGGCATGCAAACTGCTCAATATGTTTTATTTTCTTTACTTTTCTTCTACTTTTCTTTAACAGCACAGCCGCTTCTTCCCCATTCGATTAAGCATAACCATAATACTTTTATAATCCCTTCGCTTTCTGCGTCCTCTCTGAATCAATAATCACCATTTACTCACCACGTATGAGGTGAAAGTGGCAGCCGCCGCCGCGTCCGCACTGTACGGTAAGTGGGAGTTGTAGCCCGGCGAGGCGCTGGTGAACGCGGTAGATCCGGCATAGGGCGCAAACGCCGATCCCGAGGAGGATCTCCCAAGTTCCTCGGTTCTGGGTCCTGATATGACGCTGGTGCTGTATGCAGGGCAGGAATACAGGGCTAAAGAGGCGGACGGCTGGTACAAGTAGCCCTGAGGATACGCCATGCTGGAGCCCAGAGAGTGTGAAGTCACTTAAACTTGCGCACTTTCTCCCGCTTTTTTGTTTCTTCTCATGCGCTGCTGTCGGAGCGCATATGAGCTATGTGTGTGCAGAACCCGCTGTCTGTCCCCTTCTTGAAGATGACAACGCAGAAAGCAAAAAAGTGAACAACCGAAATAAAAAAAGAGGCGGATTATGTTTGGTCGCTGCCAGCCAGCCAGGCTCTGTCCGTCGGAGGGGTTCTCACTCTGCTGCTGCTTTATCTGAATTGCACCATGGCTCTCATGTCTGTGCAGAAGTTTTATTTATTTTTTTGCCCGTCGGACGGGGGGCTTTGCATGGGAAAACGTCCTGCCAAGATGCTAAGTTGGAAATTGAGGATCCTGACGCCTACTACGCTGCGCAGCACGCTCCTCCTCTTGGGGTGTAGTCACCGAAGGGAAAGGCAAGCTTATGCTGGGTAACCACAACCCCTATCCAAACCCATACTCTCTCTCTCTCTTTCTTTCCCTTTCTCTATCTTCCTCACCCCCTCCCTTCTCACGCGTTAACTAACAAGCCTTCTCATTTTCAATTTCTCTATTTTTCCCCTTTTTTAACAAGGCTCGTTGCAGTGAGCCTCAAGTACGCCTGGCAGCCCCCCTTTGGACGGCGACGCCATGCGAGTCTATCAGCTCCCAACTTTTCTCCCCTTTTCTCACAAATTTGAAGTCCTTACTTTCACACTTGATCAATAACTAATCGACTGTTGCATGCAGGAGATGTGGGCTTCCACGACTCCGCCAGGAACGAAAACGGCGCATCGCTGCAATATCTTTTTTTGTGCGATAAGAAAAGGAAAACGCGTCTTTTCCCTTCATATTTCGTGCGCTAAACGAGCAGACAGATGCTGTTCGATCTCTGCGCGCATTGTGTTAACATCCGCGTCTATGGAGGGAGTTGTTGGTGGTGGGATCGGGTGGGGGGGGTGGTCGGGGGGGTTCAAATGGATTATTGCAATTGTGCACGTCGGCTCTCTTAAACGCCAGCTGAGGGGTTGCGTTTCAAAAAAGAAAAAAGAAAAAGAAAAGGAAGAGTAAGATGGCGCAAGCTGAGACCGAACAAAACAACTTCTGTCCTCCTGAACAGCTTTTCTGTAAATTTAGGAATACAAATCCCCATCATTGTTTTGTCTACTTTGCTGTTTTTTTTTTAGAAGAGTGACTTTCATAGCCAGTACTAAAAAAAATGAACTTCAACAGATTTAACTGAGACGGAGACTTAATAGTTTTTTTAATGGATCTTTGAATAAACCAGCCGCATACGCGCTCTCGGAAAGTCGTAAACCCTGAAGCCGGGGCAGATTAGTCCCAACTACACCAAATCCACCTGGACTAGTGGGTGTAATCTCATTTGATCTCACCAGATACATTTCTATTCTGAAATGCAGGTTAGCAAAAAATAGAATACAACAGATTTATTTTATTTGTATTTATTTGTATTATATACTATTTATTCCCAGTTAAATATAATATTAAGCTATAATAATAATAATAATAATATAAAATAAAATAATAATAATAATACAATTTTTATATTAAAGGTGGTTTGGTTTTTAAGCATAATTAAAAATGGTTAAATTGTTTGTTGACGGACTGGAGTTCAAGTCTCAGATAAGCCGAAAGGGATCGCTGTAGGCGCTGCTAAAGAGTGTGTGCACACACTCCGTCACGTGTTTCTTACGCTCTGAAACCCCTCCAGAGAGCAAAGAGTGATGACGGCGTTACACAGAGCGAGCACACTCAGACTTTAGACAGGAGAGTCACAGAGAGGAGAGGAGAGGAGAGGAGAAAAAGGAGAGAGAAGAAGGATGGATGCACAAAGCGGCCTCTACGACACAGCCTGATCAGATGAAACTGATATTATGAGACCTGTCTAGAGAGTCAACTAAATATTGGAACTTTCTGTTAGGAGACTTTGAAAGAGTGTCTTCTTTTTAAATATTTGATGTTATATGAAATACAACCTAATTAGTAAAAAAACAGCAAATTTCTTTATTAGTAGAAGCTGTATTTGTCATTAGCATTTAATATTTTTTACAATATTGTGCTTATTATATGTTTGTTATAAGAGCTGGAGAGAGTGTGTCATGTTTCCTCATTGTTGCGTTTTGTTTCAGAGTCTCCTCTTTGAAGTAGAAGCCATAATTTGAAGATCACGCAGCCTTAATAGGAGCGGTTGCTACCGCCTCTCAATATCGCGCAGATAAAGAAGGAGGTAAGTAGCGTATTCCTTTTTTCTAATGCGGGAAAGGGATGTCATCTCAGGTTTTTATATTTAGTTTTATTTATTTCATTTTTTTTTTTTTACTTTTTCGCCATCTCTACTTTCCCTTCAAATAATTCCATCGCGTTTTTTTTTTTTTCCTGTGACGCATGAAAACTGACTTGGGAGAAACGAATGAAAGATGTGCATGCCACTTAAAATGCCAGAGGGAGCAAATGTAATCTTAATTGGATATAGAGACTATTATTACACAACATTATGCATTGTGGTGGACTAATTGCGCGGCTGGATGAAGTTAAACAGTCAGTCAATGTCGAGTGGCGGACAGGTTTCTGGAGCGCGCAAGGTCAGTTGCGCTCCGCCCCAAAGTCTTTAGTGGTGTACAGGAAAAAGAAAAAAAAATGCTTGAAGTATTCATGGGATTTTTAACCATTCTAAATCTGTGTCCTAAACCGATTAGTTGACACCAATTTTTCTTTGATGTATTAGCTGAGGGCTTTTGCCACTTGGAAACCAATTGAAATTCAAAACAGTTTTCGCTCCAAATGCTTTGGGGAGATCTGCGGCAAATAATGGATGTAATTTATTTTTGACCTTGCATTTTTTTTTCAAGGGTTATTAAATGATTAAACAAATATACATTATGCAGCACCTTTGACTGTTTAGATGCATTTTTTTTTTTGTTTAAAAATGTATTTTTTTTCTTTTTGTTTCCTAACAAAAATGTAACTTGTAATTTTTCAAACAATGTTGACTGATTGTTTCTTGTTTGAATTTCATTCAGATCCCTGATGTGGACATTTTCTCAAGTCACCCAGCAATGAAACATACTCCTTCAAGCTCCAAACACTGTATACAAACAGTTTGTGTCCACCTCCATTTATTTGACTTGTTAATTGTTAATAATTATCTGCTCCTTCATTTTGTGAATGTCTTTAAAAAATTTATAGTTGTTTTGAACAGACAAAAAAAACAAACAAACAAATGAACACGAACCCTGTGCTGATATGATTTTTAAGGGTGGCATGTCTGTTTTCTCTTTAATTCTGACTTAAATGAAGATGTATTGTGTGAGAACGAGTGTGTGTTTTCTTCTGATGGGGTGTCTCTACTTGTGCACATCCCACCCTCACTGCCCACAATCTCCCAGTCAGGGAGAATGGCAGACCTTTGGATTGGCTAAGTGATGAAATGATGACCCCATTATGAGAAGTGATTCCAAAATGAGAGGTATCAGACAAAGATTGCACACCTCTCGCTGTCTCTCTCTCTTCCTGTCTTTAGCTGCAGCACCATCCTCCAGCAGTACACTGCCAGCGGAGCAGATGATGATTGATTCACCTGAGAAGGATCACAGGAAGCACACATTGATTTCTTTTTTTGGTGTTTTATTAAAAATATTTATTTAGCCCTGTATCTGTGGGGCATATCAAGACTTACCTCATAGTGGTAAAGCTATAAATGGGATAATTCACACTTTTCCATCACAAGATGGATGACCTGAAGTATTACTTTAGAAATCAGTCAATAGACTCAGTGAGTAAATGAATATTGATTGAAAATAATGATGTCTGAGTGTGAATATGGGCTCAGGCAGTGACCCCTCCTTCAGACTTTAGGTATTTTAACAGCAATGTCAAATGCTTGAAAGAAAGTCTCTAATAAAGGGGCATGTCAAAAGATTTGTATATCTTTAATAGTACATTTATTTCAGTCATTTCAAAAAGTGAAAATCACATAGATTCATAACCTACAGAGGGATACATTTCAAGTCATTATTTCTGTTTGTTTTGCTGATTATAGCTTCCAGCTCATACAAACCTAAAATTCAGTTTCTCAGAAAATTAGACCTCCAAAGTCCAATAAAATGTCTGGGCTTTGCTTCACAATTCTTTCAAGGCTGAGGTTATAGCTGTTGCATGTCCACCTTTTTCTGTCACACTTTTGTCTTCCACTCAACTTTCCATTATTATGCATGGATACAGCTATTTGTGAACAACTGTCCTACTTAACAATGGCCTGTTGTAGATTAAGTTCCTCATTGAAGATGTCAGGGAATGTCCGGAAGACTTATTTAGGAAAGCTTTTACCTGCTAAATTTTTAATTTACTCTAGTGTTTTTTTTTTTTGTTTTCTTGTGTTTTCATCGTAGCACTCTGAGTTTCCTCTTAATGAAAAGTGCATTATGAATAAAATTCTGCTAAGTTAGCAATTATCCCCATGATTATTTTGTGCCATAATATAGCTATAACAGAACATTTATGACATTTTCTTTATTGTGTAATAATAGTTTTCTGATCATTTCAATAACCAGAATTGTTTAAAATGTGTCAATTTCTATTTAATTAATCTATATAATCTATAAAATTTCCCTTCAGAATGTAATTACTAAGATAAATACACATTTTTTATATTCTAATTTATTAAAAAATATATATAATTATCTCCCTCTCACTGGTAGTACTTGTTTGTTTCAGTTTAATTTCTTACGTTAGTCTAACGAGAACTAGAGTATGTTCTGGAGGTGCCGTAAGGTAATCCCAGACTACCTGTCTGTGGAAGTCTGTGCCTTCACAAAATGTAAGGTGATACAATGTGCAAATCCAATGACTGCCAAAATGCTGAAACCACAGTGTGGGAGCAGTGTCCCAGATATTTGCTCTGACTTAATCCAATTGAAATAGTATGAGTGAGTTGCAGGGGCTCTAAGGTCTGTTCCTTGCTTATGTATGTGATGCATAATAGAAGTTGACGAGGTTGGTGATAGATCACAGCCCAGGTAATGTAAACACATTAATCCCTCAGGGTTCATGTGCATGTTGTTTCTCTCATTTGGTCTCTTCCCCAACACAGTGCCAATCCAACCCACCCACCTTGGCCCTACCTACACCCCCTTCCACCCTAACTCCCCAGTGTTCATCATCTTTCCTAAATGCGTTACTGGAGCACAAACCAGAAGCAGCCCTAATCTGTCAACATGCCCTTTAATTGGAAGAAGAAAACAACACGTGCTCCTGGTTGTGCCATTCCTAAGTGCACATGCCAAAGAAATCCAGCGGTCACGGAAGAAGTGATCCCGGGAGAGTGGGGCATAATTAAAAGTATCTTTTAATAGGCTTGAAATGCTGAGCCTGACTCTTGTTGCCTTAAGTAGAGTGCAAAATCTGTGGCTGGAGACGGACATGCAAAGACGGCTTTTGCTAAAGGAGCCTGTAAACGATACACTGCCTCCACCATCATCAGACATGCTGTCTCCGCCTGAGTCACCACACTGAGGACAACAGCGACTTTCAGCTCCTGCCGTGAAAACTTCACCTCACCAGCTAACCGTGTTTCTTTGTTCTCTGAATGAGAGCTTCTCCTCCACAACACAACTTTAGCTCTACAACTCTCCGTCCCCCATGTTGCTTTGCCAACTTTTGCTCTACCTCCAAGTCACAACACCAGTGGGCAGTGAGAACTGGGATTAAGGAGTTGATTTTAGGCCTGCTACACTGTAATCAAATGAGACTGCTTAGGAGAGAGGAGGAGAAGGAGGAGGTGGAGTATTATGTTCTGTAGTGCATTCCACTGCAGCATTTTTTTTTTTTTTTTGTCAGGGCAGGCTTTGATGCTGTATCACCTTACCTTTGTAGTCCCGGTAGCCATGTTTCATAAACACGGAATAGGAAACATCCCTGGCATTAGAAATGGAGATTGCTGCTTTCCTCACCGCCACTCTGCATTCTGCACGTGCCCGGTCGCATTCTCCATATCCCAGCACTGGGGTATTAAGTTTCTTCCCCAATGCCTCTGATACATTTAAACATCTCACAATCAATCCCAGTGATTTAGAGTGTCATGTATAATCTGCGGCAACAACAATGCCAACATTGCTTTGTGTCCTTGTGGCTGTCATATTTTCTTTTTTTTTTTAAGACAACTGCACTTGGAAAATGCTTAATTCCTTGAAGCTGAGAAGCTAGCATTAGTGCAATTTAGACTTTGTCTTCATGATTGAGTATATAATATTAATACCAAGCTCCTCATTCCGTAGGGTACCCTCTTGCTTTGTATTATTACACAGGGAATTGTCTGGTCTCACTTCTCTTTGTAGTTAACTGAAACCCTCCATGGGATTGAGTTTAATTGTATTTCTAAATCTAACTCATTAAAAGCCAAACTCTTCAGTTCTGCTGCCAATATTTAATATTTTTTTCTCTCTGCAGTCTTTACGTTATTCTGTATTCTCATGAGAGTACTTTCACACATGATTTATTATATAAATGTCAGTCCTGCGAATCAGTTAAAATAATTCAATTATCCCCCACATTCTTTTATCAGACAAGGTACAGGATCCTCTGTTTTACCTGTCAGAAATCTTCTCTGTTGTCTTCTTACATTTTGTCCAACATCTGACACACTGCCCTGGGTGATTGAGCCAGACGTGGAAATCCAAAGCGGAGATGCTCCCCTTAATGCCTGACACCTGGTGCAGATTTGGAAGGGATTGTACTGCAGGTACTGACTTACCATTTTGCGAATCCCAGAAAGTCCCCGAGGAATTTCCTTTGCTGTCCATGGCTGTGTTTGTTTCTGCTCTGCTTTGCCACCCACCAATCAGCCTGCATCAGTTAGTCCAACTGTGTTGGGATTAGGGTGAGAGGGTGTTGAAATATGATGCCTATCATCCGTTAGATACATGCAGTTCTGATTTGTTCAGATATTTGTTAGGCCTAAAGGATTTCAGCAGGATTAATGTCTTTCTCAGGTGTATCCCGGGATTTCATAGGTTAGATAATATTTTGTTGGCGGGGCAGAACCCTATAGATTTGAAAAGGTAATAACAAGATGTAGTTAGATTAGTCCAAATTAAACAAAAAAAATTACATTATGACTGCAATTAACTGCTTACCAATACTTCCCTAATACTGCAACATTCTGTGTGTCAAATTACACCAACACTCTGTTTCAGGGGATGATTTACAACTGAATGTCTTGCTCAGTTTATTTAATTGGGATTCTATGTGATAGATCAATACAAATTAGCACATTGTTGCAAAGTATAAGACAAATGATATATAATTTTCAAACTGCTTTACAAATAATGAAAAAAAAAAACATTGTTGCATGCCTTTGTGTTTAATTGCTGAGTCAGCCCTTTGTTGAACGGTCTGACCGTAAACTGAATGTTGCCCCCGTCTCAAGTCTTTTGGAACATCTAAGAGATTTTCTTGAAGAATTATTATGTATTTAGCCCCATCCATCTTCCTGCCAACTCTAAATAACTTCACTGTCCTAGGTAAAGGATAGCACCCCACAGGATGATCCCTCCACCACTAGGTTTTGTAGTGGGGAGCATGTTTAGGGTAATGTGCATTGTTAGTTTTGTTAAACACATGGAGTTGTGTGTAGGCCAAAAAATAATAACATTAGATCAAAGCACCTTCTATCAAAAGGATCCTGTGTCCTCTACCTTACTTCATATGGCTTTCTTTCCACAATGGTTTTCTTCTTCCCATTCTTTGTTAGTGCCTGTATTTTGGATCATACAACCAATAGCTTTCTTGCCAATGAATTATCCCACCTGAGCTATTTATCTACGTTGCTCATCCAATGAAACCAATTACTTTTGTTGCTTTCCTTGCCAGACATTTCAATTTAGATGGATGGCCATGTCTTGGTATGCATGACGTTATGCCGTACTATTTCCATTTTTGAATGATGGATTGAGTAGTTCTCTCTGAGATTTGCAGAGTTTGGGATATTGTTTTATAGCTTAATCCTGTTTTAAACTTTCCCACAATTCTGGAACTGTAGTGTAATGTCATCAGTTAAAACACAGATAACAAGGATGAAGTGTTGAAGACACACCATAATAATGTACGGATTCCTGCTTGATAAATAGATATATTTTGCACCAGTGAAAAATGTTAAAGTGTGCACTTGGTGAGCTTTTCAGGCATACTGTTTATGTTGACACATGCAACTCTCTTCCTGATGCAAATCCAATCTAAACATTAAGCAGAGGTAAGGCAAGCGTAGCCCATAAAGGCTGTGAGCTCCAAACACTTTGAACAGACAACTATCACTAATCACTCCCAGAGCAGTGCGGCGTGTAATTACTCTGCCAAACGTTTGCCTTTCACAGCTTAGCACCGGGAGCCCTGACCCTGTCTTTCCTCACCGCCATGCATGTGGAAGGCTTGTGCCCCCTCCGCACATTCACCCCCCCAACCCCATTTTCCCTTCACTAAAGGAAAAGGCAAGCTAAGTCTCCCTCTCAGTATTTCAAGGAACTGTAGCGGAGGAAGGAGAAAGGGAGAAAGACGGAGAGGGCCCGAGGTTGCTGCTTCCGGCTGTGTAGGAGCCCGTTTAAATGGGCTTTGAAACCCTAGCCATCCGGAGATCAGAAATAGCCTTATTGACTGCGAGGGCCCAGAAGTGACTGAGCACGCAGTGTTCTAAGAGTTCACCCTTCTTGGCTGCTCCGAATGGTAGGAGGGGGCATGGAAGCTAGGGCCAACCAACGTCCCAGGACATAAATTTTATATCGGGAGAAAAGTATTATTTTTCTTGCTATGTTTAAATGGCACAAGGCTGTGCTTTTTTGTGGCATTGCATAATTTCTTTGTGCTTCTTGACAGACACATTTCTCCCTGCCTCTGCCTTATTTATTGATATTATTGATGCGGCTGTCATTCTGCAGTGTGATCTGTCCTCTCTCTGGGTGAATGCTGATAAGATGACACAATGCAAATATGAAGCCGGAGCAGGGACGCCTTGGCAAGCAAGTAGTGCATGTGCAGAGGCTGGCATCCCCATAATGACTATTAGGTGGATTTCACAGCCTGCTTCTGATGTCTTGCAATGACAGGGGGCCTTTATAAGAGGATGGGCAAACCGCTGCCCCGCCTTATAACCCCGCTAACACACACAGGCACATGAATACACCACCCAAATGAATAAAATAGTCAGAACAATATGTATGGGTTTTAATTTATAAAGAAAAAGGATGCTCTTTATCACCTGAATACAGTTTTCTGTAATTTGTTGCATCTTTAAATATGTTTTCACTTATTGAGTAACAAATAAATGAAACATACTGCATTTTTAAATGAGAAATTATGCTTATATATGTATGCTGTTTCTTTATTTTTATTTCTCTACATGTTATCATTCCTGTGTTGTGGTATAAGCCAGCACTGCTGTACAAGTTGATTTTGACTTGCAGCCTCTTAAAGAGCTATCTTGGTCGCGGGTTGATCTTATAAAGGCTTTTCAGAGAGCCCCCATTTTATCTCTGATGTAGTAATTTCACTTCATCAGTCAGTTGTGACTAAAAATACATCAGGGATTAGCTTCATGGCCAGTCTATCTCACACTTCTTTGATAACATAATGGGGTCTGCCTGCTCGTGGTTACAATCATCTGATACGTAGGTTCATAACATTTAAAACTGCACTTACAATATATGGCCTTTTTGAAAAAGAATAATAGAGAGTGATTTTTTTAATGCTAGTGAAAATGGTGTGTCTTCCTCTTTTTAATTCCTTTGTAGGAGCATTTTGCAAAGATGAAAACAGCACCCACCCCCCTAACTCCTTTCCCCTCTCCAGTCTCTATTCTACACAAATTAGCTATGGTCCTGGAGGGCAAAATGACAAGAGGTTACTGGAAGACTATGTGTTTAATTAATTGAAAAATGCTTAAATTGCTTTTACAGTTGTTATGTGGAGTGAAAAAAAGGGAATCCGTGTTGCCAGTACTCACCCATAATTAGCACCCGCGGGAATTAAATATTTAGCATTAGCTGTGTTGCAGCATTTAGGACACAAATTTCTATTTTAACTATGAAAGCAAGGCTGTCTTAAGTGCATGAGTCTGTGTGGACAGCTGTGCAAATGGGAACAGCACAGGATATTTCAGTGAAACACCCCAGTGGCACTCTGGGTCCTTCCACATCACATGTGTAAGAGATATGGCAGTTGCATTCCCAGGGGTTAGGCATTACTCAGAGTATTTAGTTTTCTAATTAGGCTGAGGGCCTTCGTCCATGCCCACCACCATCACACTAACCAATGAGAGTTTCTTCTCAGAAGTGTGTGTCAAATGCTCAGTCTAAGAGGAGGAAAAAGAGCAAAAATAAATCGAGAGAGAAAGAGAAAGCGTGTGCGAATATGCGTGAAAGAGCAATGCACACGTGGTTTGAGGGAGAAATAAAAAGACCAGGAGGAGAGCCTTTGTTTATTCCAACTTTAATTACATATTGCCTTTAATGACTCTACTTGTGTGTTTGAGGCTACCAAGGGAGAAGCTGTGGAGCCTTAATGATCTGTAGAAGTGGATGTCAGCCAACACATTGGGGATATAAAGACAATTTTTTTGGAAGTCCCTTTTGGTTTGGGCCTAGAGGTGACATCAAAAATGGAGTTCATGTTAAGCCTCACCAGACTAGACTCTGGGACTGTTTCAGTGTCTGGTTAGCTGATTTCATGCAAGGACTGGGCTGTTTGGCGGTATCAGCTGACCTCAGCAATTGTTAGACATGTCATAGCAAGTCTGGTTTTTCACTAATTAGAAGTATTAAGGCCTATTCCATTCTGTGCAGAGGAATTTGGAAGTTAGAAGTGTGCTTTAAGTTGAGAACTAGAAATTGACCTGAATGTAATATGTGTACAAAGCGGGTAGTTGGGAACATATAACTAGTTAATAACTCTCACGCAAGAGCTTGGATCAACATTTTTAGGATTGAATAACTGAAGCATTGATAAATAAATAAAAAACTATATTCTATTAAAATCAATGTGATCAGTCACAATCTTTCAAAAAATAAAAATAAAATAGAAACATTTGTGAAAAATAGCTTTTTTCTACATTGAAAAATTATCGTAGTAAGGAAATTTTGTATATTTCTCAGGTTAAAACATACTTGGCATCACCAAAAGGATTACACTTCAGTGAGTTAAACCAATTAAATTCATTTCAATACGAAAAACCACCGGAAACGAGTAATCAATATTTATTAGACGTCTATTTTATTGTTCCTACTACACTTTTACAGGGGAAAGATGGAAACTTTTCAGAGTAAAAAATTAATGTTAAAAATTATTGTTAGAGACATTAGCAGCTTAAAGTCTTTTATCAATACTTTTATCAAATGTTAATCAGTCTCTGAGGAGTTTAACAAAAGGGGTCTCGAAAGGGTTTCTAACACCTGATGTCAATTTCAGAGGGGAGAGGAATTCAGGGTTTTAGATCCAGCTTTAATCTATCAGCTTTTCACACCAAAACCTGATAGTACAGGAAACAGAACTGGCTCACAGAATTGACTGGATTGCTCCAGGTGCGCAGGTCCCACAATCCCTTCTCTCAGCTCTACTGAAAGGTGAAGTCTTGGCATAACAGCTGTTTATTCCTAGGGAGTTCCTTACTTAGGTTTCAGAACCAGGTGACCTGGGGAAAAATATGCTCTTAAAATGAGTCCCTGAGTGACAATCAGTACATTGGTGATGTGGAAGAAACAAAACTTTGCAAGAACCTCATTAAAGATCTAAGGAACATAGCAAAACATGACGCAAACTAAAAGATGTATTGCAATCAAATTAGAAACAGGAATAAGGTTTGGTTGTGACAAAATTCAGCTGCTTTGGGAGCCAGCAGCTTCCAGGAAAGAAGTTGTCAGAAGAAGCTGTTCAACCATCATTTTCCCTCATCCATCTTTAGACAAGTGAGAGACCAGGAATGTAAACAATCTCTCCTTGTAGATAAAATGCAATTTGTAGGTTAAACGTATTTCCACATTCAAGGTTTCAAGTATGTAATCATTGAACAAGTCAGAGTTACAGTTAAAGTAAACCAATCTTGGGTTATTTTATAAGCTTACTGAATTTTTAAATTAGCAAATTTAGATAATTAAGAAAGAAATTGAGAAATTTTGACAGACATTCAGAAAAGACTCTTCTCTAGTTATTTTAAAGATTTATAAAGCCATCTCCATGTAAGATAAGAGGTTGTAGCTATCTAAAAGGTCTATCAAGGAACCATTGGAGAAAGTAGATCTTGTGTTAAACACAAAGGTCAGATCTGTGTTTTCAAAAACCCTATATAATCAGTACCTGGCAGACAAAAATCAGAATGATCGCACACGCTGTAGCGTCTGTTGTTCCCAGATAAATGGATTAGCACGTTAAAGAAAATGGCAGACAATTGCAGCAGACTGAATCACAAAATCATGTTCAATTAACACAACAGTACTTGTAACCCTCTGAGAAACTGTGTCATTTGTTTTGACAAACAGCGTTGTAAAAATTCTACCACCCCAGCTTCGGCACACAACGTTAAAATCCCTTGTTCTGTAAAACCAATTCTGTGGATTATTCAAAGCTTTGAGAATTAGGATGGAAAAATCCATGCGTAAAATTACCGTCCATTCAACTTCAGGCAATATTTTCCTCTAGAGGCAAATATGTTAATTGGTCTCTCTAAAGTAGCTCAATCCTTGGGTTATTTAATTTCCCCAAAAGCCTTAGCTGTGATGAATTTACAAGCAATATGGTTGTACAACTCCTTGCACCAGTGCGATGGTCAACAAGGGTGAAATGCCAGTAAAGGAGAGAATTGAAAAAGAAAGATTTAAGGCCATCAAGTGCATAAATATCAGCTTTTACTGCAGAAAAAGCTGAAGGGAAAAAAAAAGATTGCAAAGATGTAAATTATTCAAGAAGTCATGAAAGTCACTGTCATTTGCCAAAATGTCCACAGTTGTCGACAAAACCAAAATATGCTTGATCTGCCAAAGTCATCCTCGTCATGACTGTTGTGTTGTCTAATTGCTTCTGTTTGCTTTTCCCAGAGGCTGCATGCAGCGCTGTCACGGGTCCTTAGTGCTCCGGCCGCCTGGTCAGAAAGATATCCTGGCAGAGTCCCAGGGTGGATGCTTCACCCACGCACACTGCCCTCGCCAGCTCCCACAGGTCTTTGTGGCGAACCACAGACCGTGCTGTCCCCTATTTTCATCCAGCCCAGCAAATAATGTGTCAGAAAAAGATTATTGATAGCCCATAAAAGAAGAACCCAAATGTTGTTGCCTTTCTGCTCCAACTTTAAATAACCCTACAAGGGCTAAACCATCAGTTTCAATGCTGCACTGCCCCTGAAAGAGCAGTTTCTTTTTTTCTTATTGTTGTTCAGTTTGGATGAGAATAGCTTCAACTGGAACACAAAAAGTCAACAAAACCTTCTACATGCGTAAAATGGTTCTTCATTTTTCTTTACATTTGAAAACCTTGTAGTGAGGTTAACATTCTTGTTTTCTCATATCAAATGCAGAATAAAATTAACCAAAAAGACCATTCAGATTTGTTTGCTCTGCCAAAGCACTTTCATTTAGCCCAGTTTACCAAACACAGGTACAGCTGCTGTACATCTGCTTTAAATGGGTTAATTCTCAGACACATAAGAAAAGCCACTCTGTTTGCTGTGTTAATGCCACCCCTCCATCCACCACATAACAGCTGCCCATTGCACTTAGTTGATTGAGGCTATAGCTTCTTTCCCAGCATCAGACTCCACATCCAAACAGCTCTAGTTCTGTTTTTGCTTGTGAGAAGTATACTTTTATGTTCAGTGTCGGACTTTTAGTAGCCAATGTGTTACTAAAAATCCAAATGTTTGTACAACCTACAACTTTAATCATAAAAAACAAACAAACAAAACAAGAATCAGGTGCACAAGTTTGAACTTGCAGTAGATTTTCTTATATCCTTACATGTTCAAAATTATAGAAACAGGCTCAAATATTTAGATACACCCTTGCTATTACTTGCTGAAATATCACATAGCAACCTGCAAAGAAACCACACAGTTTATGTAGCTATCAACAAGGTCCTGGTACAATGTTGGCTGGATATTTGTCCATTCTTCTTGGCAAAATTATTAGAGCTCATTTAGACTGTTAGGTTTCTTAGCACAGACCTGCAATTTGAGCAAATTCCATGCGAAGCTTAATGTCAGTTTTAATTTGCCTTTGGCCTCATTACCCTGTTGGAGCACCCAATTGTGTCCAAGTTTTATCCCTCTAGCTGTTAGACTGCACCAATGCCACTGGTAGCAAAGCAGGCCCTCAGCTTGATGCTACCACCACACTGCTTGACAGTTTGAAACCAAACCCTAAAAATCCAGTACACACTCTGCAATTTTAAAACTCTCACTGAGCTTGAATATGTCACACTGTGCTAGAACTATATTATAAAATCCTGATAGTAAGCCATGTCACACTGTACCATGGAAAATGCCACAATTTGTTCCTACTGCAAAAGCACGTGAGGTCTGACAGAGATATTAATCCAGTAGTGACTGGACAGCCAATAACAGGTGGTAACACTTATTTGTAGCACTACACATTGCAAAAAGGAAAATGTGGACAAGGAAAAGAATGCGCCAGAGGAAGCAATCACTGAATAATAACAAATAGCCAATTCAAGCCTATGAAGAAAGACATTTCTATGTTTTCTTCAAAACAAAAGATGGCCTAAATTTGCATGCTGTAACATTAGCTACACCTTAACTCTTCCAAACAAACTTCTTGTTACTGAAACCAAATAGGTCAATCTGTTTCTCATCAGAATATAAAACCTTTTTCCAGAAGGTATTTTGCTTGTGAATGTGGACAGCTGTAAATTTAAGTCAAACGTTGGTGTAAGGGCGTTTTTTGTGTCCTGTCCTGGCAGCCTAGGCAAACAGTATGATGGGTCTGGCTGCCTTGCTGTGTCTGTCATTGGCAAAATGAGGAAAGTGAGGCATCATGTTTTATATTGCATTTATTGACCTAATAATAGACCACATATGATTGAACCAAAAAGATGACAGCACACAATAATCATATAAGACCAAAGTTATGGGTGAAGCTTGCAAAATAACAAAGACAATTATAGCATAATAAACTAACAAAGAATGGAAAAAAGAAGGTAATTAAAAATAAAAGTGGAAGAAAATAAAATAAAACACAATGAACTAAATGTATCTTCTGCAGGTGAATGTGAGACTGCACTTACAGGTCCTTCTCAAAATATTAGCATATTGTGATAAAGTTCATTATTTTCCATAATGTCATGATGAAAATTTAACATTCATATATTTTAGATTCATTGCACACTAACTGAAATATTTCAGGTCTTTTATTGTCTTAATACGGATGATTTTGACAGAAAACCCAAAATTCCTATCTCACAAAATTAGCATATTTCATCCGACCAATAAAAGAAAAGTGTTTTTAATACAAAAAACGTCAACCTTCAAATAATCATGTACAGTTATGCACTCAATACTTGGTCGGGAATCCTTTTGCAGAAATGACTGCTTCAATGCGGCGTGGCATGGAGGCAATCAGCCTGTGGCACTGCTGAGGTCTTATGGAGGCCCAGGATGCTTCGATAGCGGCCTTTAGCTCATCCAGAGTGTTGGGTCTTGAGTCTCTCAACGTTCTCTTCACAATATCCCACAGATTCTCTATGGGGTTCAGGTCAGGAGAGTTGGCAGGCCAATTGAGCACAGTGATACCATGGTCAGTAAACCATTTACCAGTGGTTTTGGCACTGTGAGCAGGGGCCAGGTCGTGCTGAAAAATGAAATCTTCATCTCCATAAAGCTTTTCAGCAGATGGAAGCATTAAGTGCTCCAAAATCTCCTGATAGCTAGCTGGATTGACCCTGCCCTTGATAAAACACAGTGGACCAACACCAGCAGCTAACACGGCACCCCAGACCATCACTGACTGTGGGTACTTGACACTGGACTTCTGGCATTTTGGCATTTCCTTCTCCCCAGTCTTCCTCCAGACTCTGGCACCTTGATTTCCGAATGACATGCAGAATTTGCTTTCATCCGAAAAAAGTACTTTGGACCACTGAGCAACAGTCCAGTGCTGCTTCTCTGTACCCCAGGTCAGGCGCTTCTGCCGCTGTTTCTGGTTCAAAAGTGGCTTGACCTGGGGAATGCGGCACCTGTAGCCCATTTCCTGCACACGCCTGTGCATGGTGGCTCTGGATGTTTCTACTCCAGACTCAGTCCACTGCTTTCGCAGGTCCCCCAAGGTCTGGAATCGGCCCTTCTCCACAATCTTCCTCAGGGTCCGGTCACCTCTTCTCCTTGTGCAGCGTTTTCTGCCACACGTTTTCCTTCCCACAGACTTCCCACTGAGGTGCCTTGATACAGCACTCTGGGAACAGCCTATTCGTTCAGAAATTTCTTTCTGTGTCTTACCCTCTTGCTTGAGGGTGTCAATAGTGGCCTTCTGGACAGCAGTCAGGTCGGCAGTCTTACCCATGATTGGGGTTTTGAGTGATGAACCAGGTTTTAAAGGCCTCAGGAATCTTTTGCAGGTGTTTAGAGTTAACTCGTTGATTCAGATGATTAGGTTCATAGCTCGTATAGAGACCCTTTTAATGATATGCTAATTTTGTGAGATAGGAATTTTGGGTTTTCATGAGCTGTATGCCAAAATCATCCATATTAAGACAATAAAAGACCTGAAATATTTCAGTTAGTGTGCAATGAATCTAAAATATATGAATGTTAAATTTTCATCATGACATTATGGAAAATAATGAACTTTATCACAATATGCTAATATTTTGAGAAGGACCTGTATATCTGTCTTTGCTGACAATATGCCCCAGCAGTTGAGGTGAGAAAATCAATCACCAGGAGACCAATAGTGAAGAAGTCATGAGAACACCCATTACCACTCATATTAGTAGTTTGGTACAAGCCATGTGGGGGCTCCTTTTCCAATGATTTTACTAAATTTGTTTAGTTTGTTTTGCCAATTTTTTAACTATATACAACCTGTTTCATTGTTTAAATAGTTTTTTGGTGACACAACATAATTTTTACTGCATAAACAAAACCCTCTCCTGGCATATGTTTACATTTAAAGAACATAATAAAATTGATCAAGCTCCGATTGCCCTGCAATGAGATAACGTTAGTGTCAATAATGCTGCCTAAAAATGGTGATTTTTCACCTGCTAAGAAGTGATTTTAGCATCCAGTTTGCAAATGAAGGATTTAATCTGTCTTATAAGTTATTTCCTATTATTTATACTATCAACATCAGAACACAGTGGGTCTTTTGCATGATGTGCGATTACAGGCTATGTGCTTGATCAGTTATTTGCGCATTTTGCCATGATCAGGTTTGTGTGCGTTCAGCAGATGATCGCTGACAGCGATGTTACGCTGGGATGATGGCGAATGAAGTGTCGCAAGGAGTTTTACCATAGGAGAAATATCATGGCTTTTGTTTGTGATTGGCTCCAAATCATAGCTTAGATAATCCTACATAGAATCCTCTATTCTCATCTATTTTTTTAAATTTTTATTTTTGACAACCCAAATCTGTGGGCACATGTGCAGAGGATTCTCTCTCCCTGTCATCTGTCATTCTATCTATGCCTTCTTCTGGCCAAAATGACAACAGGCATTTTTGCATCCCAGTTAGCACCTGCATTTCAAACGTGCTAAATCCACACGCAAAAATTGCGCCCACAAACTGTTTCAGGCTTTGAAAATTGCATTGTGGGTGGTAAGGGATGACATTTGCATATCCTCCTCCCATGAATTTGCATGTTTGGATCATTATGACATGTTTTGCATATTTCTGAAGGCAGACACGCTAAACAGTTTGCGCCCGCAGTTCCGCTAATTTTGCACACGCAGTCCGATTACCACCTTGTTTGTAGATCAGCTTTGCTGACGCAAAACAGGTTTGCGTGCAGTTTTGTACACACAAATCTTTTGAAGCCCTTATGTGTAGTGAAAAACTAACACTGCACATCTTTCTGAACACACCATCCCTGCAGTAAAACATGGTGGTGGCAGCATCATGCTGTGGGCACAGTTTTCTTCAGAAGGGATGGGTAAGCTGTCCATAGTGGAAACTAAACATAGGACAATTCTGGAAGAAAACCTGGTAGAGAATGCAAAAAGATTGGGACAGGGCTGGAGCTTCACCTTTCAGCAGTCAACCCTAAATGTACACCTGGAGCTGCATATATTCATAAGTCAGAATGGCCTAGTCCAGCTTTAAATTGAATTTAAAATCTTTAGCAAGACCTAAAAACAGATGTTTACATATGCTCTCAATTTAGCAATTTTGAAAAGAGGAATGGGCAAAAAAGTAAATCTGTTTATACGCAAAGCTAGTGAAGACATACCCAAAAAGACTTGAAACAACTGTAATTATAGAGAAAGATGAGTGTACAAAGTATTGACTCAGGGGTGGCTAAATAAAAAATAAAAAACATACCACACTATAGATTTTTGTTTTATTTTTTGTAAGACTGCAAAAGCTGTTTTTTGGGCTAAAAGCTGAAAAGTGTACAAAGCTCACATTTAAATGCCGTGCAGAAACTACCGAACAGGACAAAACAAACAACTTTCACTTATGAACTTCATTTTTTGTGTTACTTAGACAAACATGAATTTGTCTCATGTGTTATACTGTGACTTAAATGTGTTAGGTTCCTGGTCAAGTCCATGCGTCTATAACTACTGGAGTCAGTCATAAGCAGAGTGTCATAATAGGAATAATGGCCCTTTGATTTTTGGTTTTCTTATTAGAACACCTGTCACTTTTTTGGCAAGGGCACATCACAGCATCAGGCCTTCGTTGGTAGCACCGGGGGGAGGAGTGTTTATGTGGGTGTACGAAAGAGTGGAAGATGAAACGGCAACTGAGCAGGCAGTGATCACACAGTCGAAGGGGGTGAGTGACAGACAATACCTGCTGTAAAATTCCCTCACATCTCCCTTATCTGTATTCATAGATCTCAGCTTCTACACGGCAAACTGTAGCCCACACCAGCGGGCTCCTTTGGCGCAACGCCCCTCAAAGTTTGACTCTTGCAACTTACTAAGCAGCCTGTCCTTTTTTTTTTTCTATTATTTCCTGAAATATTTGCCAACTTTTCTTCTTTGACTGTCTAGATCAGGTGTGTGATCAAAACTGAAAGCCCAGAGGATCTATTTCTGAAATCTACATTCGTTAAATCACACCTCAATATGTTTCTTCAAACATAAGTCTCCCTTGTTAAAAAAAACCCTCAGCATAAAACCATCATATTATATTTTAGAAATTTTTTTCTGTCTACATGCCACGCCCACAGGACACCTTCTAGTCATTCCCTTTGACCTTTTTTGCATGTTCTTTATCCTCTGTGAATGCCCCTCTGATATATTTTCCTCTGAGTCAACCTATCAGAGCCCATGTTTCTGTCTATTACACCCACCTCTTGCAACACCACCCCCCCCCCCCCCCCCCCCCCCCCCAACAATAGGCCGACTCCATGGCCTAAAAACTTCCCTGAAACCTAAGCTGTGTCTCAAGAAGAAACACACACTCCAAGGACACCACAGCGCAGCGGCTGCTCAACCTGGATTAGGTTTGTTTTGTCAGATCTTGGTTTCAGGTTTGACTTGAGTAATGTGTCGTTTAATTTCTTCGGGAATTGTTTTGACAAAACAGGTTAGCGTAAAGTCGGAAATGTCGTCTAAGACAAAAAGGGTGTGTGTAGTGTGTATGTTTTGTTTTGTGTGTATTTGTTTGTTTTCTTTTTTTCTTCACGCTCATGTGAAGCATGTGTCAGTCATCAGCGAAGTGTTACAGTGGAAGTGACATCAGAACCCTGGAGGGCCTGCACTGTGAGAGAGGCTTTTTGATATGATTTTTGAGAACAGAGACTTTAGCAAAAAGAAAGGAGCTCCTTGTGTCTTTGTTGTTAGGAGGGGAAAAAGTATTTCTATACAAAGAGTGCAGATGAACTGGAAGGTGCTCTGCCACATTTTGAACTGTTGACTGAGGTAAACACCGTAATTGTGTCGCTAAATCGCACATTTACAGTGACAAGGGTAATTAATATGACGTTAGTACACAGACTTGGAGATATGTTTGTCAGTCAAGATTATAATTACAGTCATTCTATGATAGTGAAGCAGAAAAGTACTGTTTTTTGTTGACCTGCATGTTGAAACCGATTTCCTGACTTGGTTTGTTTTTCCCAGCTTTTTACCCAGAAGTGTCAGCCCAGTGGAAAAGGTATTTGGCACCATAATATTTTCTTTGGCATTTTGTCTCACTTTGATGTTTCAGATTATCAAATCAATGTTTATAACAGATAATGATAACCAGGGTTGATGCAAAAGCAGTCCTCAAATATTGATTTCATTTATTAAAGGAAGAAAAAGCTATCTAAACCAACCTGGTCCTATCAAGCATTTGTAATTCCTGGAAGTGAGTCTCTATGATCACAGCAGATTATTTTTTGACCACTCTCCTTTGTAGAATTGAGTTTTCAGGCATGTACAGCATTATTAAAATCATGCCACACCCTCTTATATTGATTTAAGTCCAGACTTTGATTAGGTCACTCCAAAACCTTCATTTTGTATGTTTTTTCATAGGAATTCACAGGTGGTTGTCATAATGTGCTTTGAATTATTATCCTGCTGCATAACACAAATGTGCTTGATATTAAGATCACAAACTGACGACCTCACATTCACTTTCAGGATTCTGTGGTAGAGAGTAGAACTCATTGCTCCATCAATTAGTTAGGTCATCCAGGACCTGAAACAGCAAAGCAGCCCCAGCGTTTTTGTCAGTGGCCTTGGAAATCTCCAATGGATTCCATTTTTGCAATGTTTCTTTCTTATTATTGATTCATGAACCCTGACGTCAACTAAGGCAAGTGAGGCATTGTTCAATGTTTTCTCCATTTGTGGATAGTTGCTTTCATTGTGGTTCGCTGGAGTTTGTTCCACACAGTTAGATCCCAATTACTTTGTTTCTTGTCTGTTCTTGAATTTCTTTAGATTTGAGCATGATGGTTATTTTTATTTTTTTATTTTTTAGCCTACTGCATATGGTTAGACAGGTTCTATTCAAGTATTTTGGTTTTACAATTCTGGCATTGATCAGGCCTGGGTCTGGCTATTAACATTAAAGAAGAAAAGTAGTTAATCATAATTAATTTATGAGTTAGTAAAGGGGGAAATTCTACTTTCACATAGTGGTGATTTGGTTTGGACAGCCTTTTTTTACATGACAAATGAAATTCTCATTGAAAAATGCTTTAGTATGTTTTGTAAGGTTATCTCTGTCTAATATAAAACATTGCTTTGACAATATGAAACATTTAAGAGTGATAACAGCATTATATGATCACTGAGAGAGTAGAGTAACTAGTACTTGTAGCACTATCTCATCTCTGACCAACAGTGAAAAGTCAGGAAGAAGCTGATCTTTATCCTGGATTGTCTCAGGCTGGAGGTGATGATGCCCACAGCAGCAAGAGATTGATGAGGGGCCTGCACAAACGACAAGAATGAGCTCTGGCCTTTGAAGTCGTCGACACGGAGGGAAATTGATATATCAGTTTAAGCCCTGGACCCTATTAAAGGAGCCCCCATCAGGTTAATGTGATAGCCTCGATGTTACCCCAAGACCCATTCGAGTCAGCCCTAATTCCTGCCCTTGCTCTCGGCAATCTCATTTTAGTTTCTCATCAGTAATGTTCTTCCCATCAGAGGAGCACTGCTGGGGAGTACATCACAGAGTCAAACACTGTGCCATCTCTCTCCCGGAGTGATTTAAGCCTCCAGCCAGCGTGTTAATCACCAGCCAGAAATTCCCATGGTTATTTGTACAGGCTGGACAGTCTTTAAAGTGGCCTCTGTGGTGGTGCATTCATCCCTTGACAGCACTCTTGCATTCCCTACTCTTCTTTTTCTGTTCCCCCTTCTCCAACTCTGCTTTTTGAGATCTCAGCCAATGAGTCCCTTTGGTCACCCGGCGAAGCAGGGCTCCCCGATCTGCAGAGGTGAGCCGTGTGATCATTAATTTTTAATTACATGCAGAAATACATTTACATTAAAAATGTAGAACAGTGTCTTTTTAATTCAGACACACTGTATTTATTATTAAATCTTGGTCTTGGAGGTCAGATCACAAGGAGTTATCTGTCCATCATTTTGGATTGCTGGTTGCACTTTGGTTGGTCAGACATTCCCCAGATTTTAAAGATGTTTTCTATTCACTTTGATTTTCTTCTTCTGTCATAAGTCATGTGGTGAGCCTGATTAAACTACTTCAAAATGAATTTTCATACCACAAAAATTATACATTTAATAAAATATAAAGTCCCTGTTTTTACATGATAAACTAATGGTCGAAAGTATGCAAGAAATGAGTAATTCGATGCGTGATCACATTTCCTGCATACAAGTGCATCTAAAAGAAAAAAATATGTATAGTAACTAAAAGTTTTTATTTAATTCATACATAGATTCAATGCATAGAAATGTGAATATTACATAAGACCAATTAAAAATATATATTTCACATAATGAATGTTAAGGTATAGTCATATAATGGTCGACATGATCACGACTATTGACCTGACAGTCATCCAGCAGGCAGACAGTGAAAACCTATACATAAAGTGCAAGCCAGAAAAGATTATTGCTAAAAAAGCTGGATGTTCACAGCTACTGTATCCAAGCATATTAATTAAAAGCTGAGTTGATGAAAGAAATGTGGTAAAAAAAAAAAAAAGAAAGAAAAGCTGTTCAAGCTGCAAGCTTTAGCCTTGACAAGATTGTGAAGCAAAGTCCATTCAACAGTTTGGGGGAAATTCATAAGGTATGGACTCTGGCTGGAATCAGTGTTCCAAACGCCACCACACACAGACTTATCCAGGACATGTCATACAGCTTTCACAGTCACTGTGTTAAGCTACTTCTCAACCAGAGGCGTAAGAGGTGTCTTACTTGGGCAAAGGAGAAAAAGGACTGAACTGTTGCTCAGAGATTTAAAGTCATCTTTTCAGATGAAAGTACATTTTGCACTTCCTTTAGAAAATTGAGGTTCCATAGTTTGTAGGAAGAGTGGAGATGTAAAGAATCCAATTTGCTTGATGTTCGATGTGAAGCTTCCACAACCAGCGATGAGCTGGGGGAAAATATAATCTGCTGGTGTTGATCCACTGTGTTTTATCAATCCTGGCAGCACAGTCATCTCCCAGAAAAGTTTAGGGCACTTTGTCCTTCCCTCTGTTTACAAGCTTTATGGAGATGCTGATTTAATTTTCCAGCACAACTTTTCACAAAGCCCATACTGGAAAAAGTACCAATGCCTGGTTTGATGCCCATGTTATCACTTTGCTTAATTAGCCAGAAAACTCATCTAATTTAAGTCGCCTTTAAGAGACACAAGAGCCAACAATACAAAGGGGCTGAAGGCTTTCTATCAAAGCATCCTGGGTTTCAGCAACATCGTAGCATTAGCCAGGGGCCTCCATGCCATACCACATTGATGCAGTAATTCATGCAAAAGGAGCCCCAACCATGTATTGAATGCATATATACTGCACAGTCTTTGATATGCTTTTCAGTGTCATGACATTACTGTATTTAAAAAATAAAAAAAAAACATTTTAAATTTTTTAAATTTGTCTTATATGATAACCTCATGTAATAGGCTGTATTTTAGTTTTGTCCTATAAAATGTAAATGGTGATCGTAGCTCAAATTATAACAATCTGAAAGGGTTCAATGATTTTTGTGAAAAGGCGTACACTTTGGTCTCAAAAATAGTGTTTACTTTGCATCATTCCCTATTCTGGGTCCTTACTGCCTTTGCTGAATATGTAGAATACCACATGGAAAGAAGGAAGGAAGATACTCTTTCCCATCAATTTGTTTATAATGTCATCTTTTTAGATATATGCACCCATGCATATTTTGTCTTCTCTGAGTCAAGAGTGTTGAGATTAATCCCATGTTGTTCCTATTATTGGCCTCTCCTGAGACATTATGATGTGAATGACTGTCTAAGCGCCATCGGATCCATCAATTGGATTCAAAGAAATGTTATCCAATACTCTCTCCAACCCAGCAGATGTTGAGGTTTTTGTAAGTCGAATTCCTTTATTATGTTAATAGCACTGTTTTGTCACACACACCATTTCCATTTGACTGGGGTGGAAAAAACATCAGATGGATTTGGCACCCTCAATAAGAGATGTTTGACATTCAATGAGATAGGAAACATGAAAAACCAATTTCAATGGCGAGTGGCATCTGACAATCACAACAAGACGGCCCTTTGAAAGAACAGGTGATCACAATATAATTGCGGCAGCATGTTGTGATTTTAAGACATTTCCTTGTATAGATTTTGCATTGATTAAGTTGTTTTGAAATATTCAGAATTCAAACGATTCACATATTTTTAGAGACAGTGCCAGCATTTCATACTTCCAGCCTTACTTTTATAAAAGCAGAGAACAAACATAGAACCATATGGACGCACGGCTTTGAAGATACTCGTTCCAACACACATGCTCCCATATTTCCACACCAGTGTCTGTTTGGCTCTTTCCCAGCCAGCAAAAATTAAATTGTGATAGACATAAAGTTTGCAGCAAATGATTTGAGGTGATCATAACCTAAATGACTTTTACATTTTATAGTTTAGGTTGCATTCTGTCTGTGTTTGTCTGTCTAAGGGAGACTCAGTGAAATTGTGTGCACTTGTGTATTCACATGTACTGGTTCTCCACATGTCCGCATATCTGTAAGTCTGCGCGTGTTAGTCATGAGCTCAGAGACGCGGCGTGGGTCTGCATGAGGGAGTGCGCTGGCAGAGCGCTCCTCTGATAGGCCAGATCCAGGGTGCACTGAAGCCTTTCGCATATATATGGAATTTTTGAATATCTAAACCATTATTTAGCATCCAAATCAGTTCTGCTTGTCTGACTGATGGACAATTTCAGTGTGACCCCAGTCTTTTTGCATGTGACCTGCACTGTCGAGATTCTTGCATATTGTTTGGATGTTCACGTCGACTTTTTTTCCCCTGTCTTTGATTCTTTTAGCGTGCTCTTTGTGTAGGAATTCATGAAATATTCATAGCTGGACTGTGGCTTTTCCATATCTTTATGTACAATTATTGGCAGCCGTCCTGTTATGTCAAGCCATCTTAATAGTAGCTATTGGGCTCGGTTAAGTGTGACTTCAGATTTTTGTGACAGTTAAGAGGGTCTATGTTATAAATTGATAAGTTGGGGCATTATATTTGCAGATTGTGCATTGTGCTTGTCTACCATTAATATTGATAACCTCAAGAAATTCTTCTTTTATAAAAAATAAACATCAGCAGTTGAATTTCACATTTTTATTATTATTAGTTCTAAACTCATGCTTTAGTCTATATCATCCTCACCTTTATTATTACTATAATAAAGTCCTGATTTGGCACATGCGGTTGTGTCGATAATGCTAACAGGGTTAATAGTATGTTTCTCTCCATCAGGAGTAGTGTTATTGGCAGCAGGAGTAATTGGACAGAGGATGTCATTATCATGCCCCCATGTGCAGCCAAGGATTTGCAGGAGCACAGGGGCCTGCCGTGTGGCCCTTGCCAAACTCGCTGATGTCCTTGGGAGTTTCACATGTAAATACCGTCTATTCTCCAAGCTTTTAATAAATGTTTCGGGAGATTTATTAATGTGCAAATGGGTACGAGTGCAGTCCCCCCACCACCCCGCTCCGGCACAGCGTGTGCGCAGAGGCACAGAGCTGTTTAAGGAGAAGAGATTCGCAAATCAGCCGCCGTGGAGCTAAGCCTGTGGCTCTCTCCACTAGGGAGCCACTAAGAGTATTTAATTCTGGCTCTTCCCTTCTTTTCTCTGCATCCATGGAGAAGACCTGTGTGTGTGTGAGTTTGTGTGTATGTGCCTGCATGTGTGTACATGGGAGTCCATTACCTGCCAGCAGTCCCTATGTTTACTTATTTGTACTATTCTCAAATAAGCTCTCCTGGTGCCTCTTTAGCCAATGAATGGCAGAGGCTGCACAAGTGAAATGGGGAGAAAGATGTGAGAGACCTACTGGTATCATGCATGGTGTTTCTGCACTCACAGGGGCATACAAATGGGTAAATCTAAGGATAAAGGCTTCCAGGATCCAACGATAGTCATATGAATGCAAATAGGATTAAAGTGCCATATTTAGAGGCTCATATACAATTCACAGTTTTTATAGAAGTTGGACTGCAGTCAGTCAGAGCCCATACAATATTCTGGATGTGAGGATGTGTTTATGACCCACTCCAACCGAATACTCAGTGCAATAGGTTACGTTACTACAATAATCAGTTGGCATCCATATCTTTTGTAAACTTATACATTTTATAAATTTATCTTTTTATTTATTTATTTTTTGTTAAAAAGGTACAACTCTTCTGCGAAATATCTGAATGCATGGAGACGCCTTTGGCAGCAATCTGCAAGAATACTTTGTATGTAATTGTATATCATCCGTGTTCAGCTTTGTTGGGTTCATCTGCCCTACTAAATATCTTGTTTATGTCAGTTTTAAATTAATCTACAAATTAAAAGGCAAAGAAAAAAAGCCTTACTGGTAGCCCAAATACTGCACAGTTAAGCCCATATTAATTCATAAACTAGAAAACTTAAATTTAAAGTAATCTTTTAATATTACCAATATGTCTCTTCTGACTGGAAGTAATATTAACGTTTTGGAGTGGCAGAGTCATAGCTCTGACTAGAATCTGACAAAGAATCTTTGAAAGGCGCTAAAGATTAGTGTGATGATTAGTATGACCCAACTCACCTTCATCTCAAATCCCTAAAAAATAAACTGCCAAAACAAGTAAAAACATGCAAAAAGCTTCTCAGTAGTTTATTGGCTTAATTATATATTTTTTCACTCATTTTACATTGTTTTATTATATTTTAGGAGATGCCTGTTGCATTTTCCATCTAAAAAATTGAGTTTTGACGAAAATTCAGAATGAAAGACTCACCTTCACTGCCTCCACCTTCCAATGACTCTTCTGTGCATCTTCCGGCCGTCCAATCAGCATCCTGTCCGTCTGATTCTCCATCCAATCACCTTCCGACGCCTTGCTTTTAAAGGAGCTTCTACCATGTTCATCTTCGCTTGTCAGCTGAGCTCATCCCTCCTCCACCCCACCTCCACCATCTTCCTTCACATCTACTCCTGGCTTCCTCGCTCCCTGGCCACCAATACACCACCAGTGTCCGATCAGGGGGAAGACATATTTAAATCTAAGCCTTACAAGTGATCATCTTAGCTCATGTCATTCTCAGCATTCATGTCTTCCTCCCAGGTCCGAGCGCCAAAGAAATAACCATGTAATTTCTCATCATTAAAACTTTTCTAATTGCCATCCCTCTCTTTGTGAGTCTTTGCAGATTGAAATAACAAAACTTCTCGACTTAATACAAATGATTTAATATCTACATCTGCTGAGTGTATGAAAAATTTGGGGCTTAAATGTGTATACACTGACCTTCACTTCCTTTCATTTTTTGGTACCCTCTTAAAATTACTCAATTTTTACCAGCTACGTAGGTCTCTGTCTCGCATTAGTATTCACTGTCTCATCTTTCCGGTCTTTTTCAGTCAATATCAGCTTGATCTTTGTCTGGGGCATAAATGATTGGCTTGATGTAGTGTGCATTTGTTTTTACAAACCCAACAGAGTGAACTACAAAGAGCTTTTTGTTCAGGTTTAGACAGCATTCGAAAGCTTTTTTCCCTCTCTCTCTTTCTCTCTCTCTCTCTCTATTTTATACGTGGTGAATTTAACAAGCATTTAAACCAACTGATCTTAAAAAATGAGAAGAATGTGTTTCAAGCTGCAGCTTGCTCTCTCTGTTTTATATAACAGTTAGTAAGCGCAGTCAGGTCCACTGTGTCTATAACCTTTCAGTAAGTGTTGATTGCAGTAAATATTATTTGACGGTTAGCTGCCATTTTTCATGTTGCGGGAACAAATAACAAGGGGCACTCTGCACCATAACCTTTTATTCTTTTTGGGTTCTCTTTGGAGACTAAGCCTCGTCTTCCTTGCTCCCTCCTCCCCCTCCCCAAACCTCTTAGTGAGTTTCTGGCAAAACTGAGATCTACTTTTATTTCCCCCCGTGAAGCTAAGGAAGCTGGCGAAGCTGTCAATTTGGATGCCCTTCGTTAAGAGGTGTTCCCCTGGCTGTAATTCATCTCAATCCTCAGTGGTCTTTAGCTCCATTTCAGAGGTTGTAAAGTACTGCCTAACGCTGCTGGGGTCGGTGGCTGGAGCACAGAGAGCCTGGGGGTTACCAGAGAGGGGCTTGTGTCTGAGGGGACAGTCTGAGGCCTGTGACACATTGGGGTCAGGTGACAGACATGGAGATGATATATGGACACTCGTGTGACACAGTGCTAACAAGCGCAGGCTTTTACAACAAATCTCGTTTACTCTTTACTTGTTTATCCCTCCTTTCTGTCCCCCATTCCTAATCCAATTTTTTTCTACAATCTCTAAATATGTAGGATGTTTTTTCATTAAGAAACTTTAGCTATGACAGTTGTCAAATAAATAGGAAGAAAATAAAAAGGGTTATGGAAAATTAAATAGAGCAACAAATCAGAAATCATAGCAAAAATAATATGCCTTGGAGATTAAAAGCGCTAATCTAACAGGTTGTATTTGTTATATGAAAACAAATCGTCTCAGGAATTTTGTGAATTAAAACAAATTCCAGCAGGAATGTAATTTGGTGTAATAATGCATTAGATCGTATTTAGTCATAATTTTATAAGAAGAGGCATTTTTCTTTAATTTGAAAACAAAGTAGATACAATTCCTGAATGCATTTTAATTTCCTGAATGATCTGACAGCATTTGATATATTAACAAATGAGATATATTAATATTATATGCAGTTCTGCATCAGCTCATGTGAAAAGCAATATTAATCTTTGATAACATCAAATCAAAGTCGTATTTTATCATGTCTTACATGTTAAATTAAGACTGAGCTCCCCTTTTTAGTTTTTTTTTAGGTTGCTTATAAAGATCTGTTGGCCACACAGGGGGGCTTGATGTATGTTTTGAAACAGTAGCTATAAGCTCATTTACTTCAAGAGGAGATGGAAAGTCTTGTATGTATGCAAGATCAGAGTGTGAACTTTGTGTAACTATGATCTCTGTTTTTATAGGCTGCAGACGAACATCTAGTAAAACCCATCATGGCTTAATGGCAGCCAGGCTTTATTTAGGGACGTTCCCTTGGAGCAGGACTTGAGTGAGCTGCGTTCATGAGGGAATTTGTTTAAGGACTCATTTGATGGGAATCAGGGAAACAGATGGGGGGAGGAAGTGTGTGTGTGAGCAAAGGGGGTTTAGAAATAGCACTTCAAGCTTGGTCCTTACGTTCCATCTAGCCACCCAACACCACCCACTCTCCTACCAGCCAACGAAGCAGGAAAGGAGGTCTTCCTCCAACCCACATTCCAGCTCAGATCTGATTGCAAGGCAAACATGGCATCTCTCCCCAAATCCCTTGGTAAACAGTTTCTGAAGCGGAGGAAAATAGAAAGGCTGCGAAAGTCTAGTGAGTCAAATTTGGCAATATATTCAGCTGATTAGAGCTCAGACAAATTAAACAGGTTTTACATTACAGAGTGTTCTCCAACTTTTCTTCTTAAGTTAAAATCTTGAATTCTTTAAACGCGTCCTCTGTGTCATTTTTTATTTTATTAAGGAGCTAGTAAACGGTCCTTTTTGGTAACTTCATTGCTGTCACCTGGCTCTGTGACTCAGAGAGCCTATCTTTAAAGTGTCCACATTGGCTTAATGGATTGATGTTTTTTATTGTATATGGAACATCTAAGTCAACACTTATGAGGTTAAAATAGGATGTTGCTGCTTTAGGTCAGAAACTAAAAATAGGTCAGTCCTTAGAAGCTGTGCCACAGGCAGCCAGGAAGTGCTTTGATTTCTTTTTCAGCTTTTTTTATTTTATAAGATTATTCAAAAGAGCCTTTGGATCTGGTCAACAGGTGGCAGAGCTTAGCCCGCCCCCCCTCCACACACACTGCTAAAGCAAACTTCCTCAACATACTTTTCCATCACAAAAGTGCTGTACCACAAACAAAATATTGCTTCTTTGCTACTTCCTCTAAATTGCAAAATAAATACAAATGCGTTTCACCATGTGAGGGAAGAAAAGGTGGAAAAGAAAATGTGTTAGTAATAATTATGAAAAACAGATGAAAGACTATATTTGTTTAAAAGTACACTCAATGTTAAAATAGGTCTTTAATAACTGACTGAGGAAATGTGCAAACAAGTGCATGCTTAAACGTGTGTTTCTGAGATTGTGACGCACATTACGGTCTCATCTCAGAAACCTGAAGCCAGGCTTAAGGGCCGGCCTGTCTGTGGCTGTGGACAGATGAGGCCTGGCTGCCAGGGACTTTATTCATCTCTGCTGCTAATGCTAATAGTAATGCTAACATTATTGGCAACATTAGCTGCTGTTCCTGTTTCACTCTATCAGCCACATGCTGTCACCCTGGCCAGAGCCAAAAGCAAGACTAGTATCCTACTTATGCAGATGCTGTTGCTGTACATTTATTAGGGATTTTCTCTGAAATAAATTAAGCAAAAGCTATATATTTATATATTAGGTGATGAATTTTTAATTGCTGTTAAGTCAGTAAAGTTATACTCCAGCCACTTCCACGGGATTCTCCCCCTGCCTTTCACCCAGTGCCAAGGCAGAAGATATAAAGCCCCCAGTTCTTTTTTTTTTAAAGATATTTTTTCAGCACTAGTGGCCTTTATTTTTCCATTTTTGACAGTAGGTAGACAGGAAAGAGGGGTAGAGAGAGGGGGAGATATTCGGTAAATGTCACCAGGTCTGGGACTCGAACCCAGGACAGCTGCCATTCGAGGACCGTAGCCTCTGTATATGGTCGTGTGCTTTCGCTCCTACACCATCAGCGCCGTGCCCCAGTTCTTTGCAGTAAAAACTCCAAGTCTGTCTGGTGGGCTTAATGACGATGATGTAATTAATCCCTTGCTGTCGCTTTTTTTTTTAAAGTATTTTTTTCTATATATTTTTCAAGGAAATATTGTAGAATTTTAAAAACCAAATAAAAAATGTTTGTTATACAGGTAATTTGCTTTTGGTATGCAATTTTCATCCGTACACCCTGGGACAGGTACAAAAAAGTCAAGAGGAAATGCTATTATAAAAATAAAACAATTAAGTGAAGATTCCAAACACAGAAAATATATAATTTAAAAACAACCACATAGTACATAATAAAATCACAAAGTTATAGATAAAGCATTCATAGAATTAAAATATTATTTGTTCCATGCTGACAGGTTTGATGACTTACAATCAAATTTCTTGGTTTCTTTGAATGTCTTACATACTCTGTGTATGTTTTCAGTTCTGCAGGGAGCTTAGTCCATGCCTTCATGGGTTTATAAAAGAAAGATGGTTGTCCAAAAGCAGTTTTTCTTTTTGGGTTACTGCATCGTCTCTTTGAGGGAGACCTTGTTACTTTATTTACTGTAACTGTTTAAAGGTCATGTATGGAACAACCCAAAGAGATGGACGAAGTCTTGTGGCAAGCAGCTCTTTTTTAACAGTTTTTTGAATCAGGTGCTGGTCATTTCGCCTTTTCACCATTCTCTTGAAATTTAGTCATCTGCCACAGAAGATTTTGTAGTGACCACGCCTTAATTCATACACACTTTGGGTGTGTTTTGTACAGTTTATGCATCAGTATGTACTCACCTTTTGCAGAGTGGATACATTCAGTTCATTTTATTCAGATCCAGATTGATCTGAGTCATTCAATAAAGCAGTCAATTTCACTTCAGTCGTTTTCCCTTCAACCCCTACGGAAAACCAAAGCAGCAGATTTAGGGGGCATTATTGTTCTGGTTTGTCAACTGTCTAAACAAAAGAAGTATAAATAAACCAGAAAAAGAACATTTATTTCTTACTAGCGATTCAATGTGATTTGTTTCTTGTGGTCCCTGAGAGATAGAGACGGATTCAACAGTGATTTCCTAACTTGAGTAGGAAACCAAATTAAGCAAATCTGCTAAGTCCTCCTTGTTTCCAGCAACTTTTGAAGCTGTCTTTCCATTAGTCCACAAACTCGTCATGTGTATTTAGCAGCAGCCAGCATTAACAGTAATAGGATCTGGGTTAGTGGAGAAATCGGGCTCATCATTCCTAATTCACTAAGAACATTAGAATAACTAGGCCGGGTGATTCAGGCACCAGTGCTAACCTTGTTGACGTTTTGTGCTGTCGGTTCTTACCTGCCCTGGTGGTGCTTTATGTCGGCAAAACTACATAATTACAAACTGAAATGAACTAATATGCAATTATTAGGTACATGTCTAAGAAATTGCTAGTTTACATGAAGGGATAAAATGGTGATAAATGGGTACGATACGTTAATTTCTGTCAGTTCTGACAGAAATTGACAGAGCTGAAAAAAATTATGGTTTTACTGACATATAGTACAAATATTACTGCAACAAAATACCTGTCTTGAACATGTACATTTGGATACATGTAAATAAACATGTGTTTTAAGTTTGAATTTGTTTTCTAGTTTGTAACTGCCATTGTGCTTTGGTAAGAATTTGTTGCTATGTAATCAAAAGTGCAGGCTTATTTGGTTTTGAAGTGATTAAAAAAGAAATCTGTGTTTATGAACTAAACTTGGGTTAAAACTTCTGGTCTTATCGGCTTATTTGGAAATGTAACAAATTAAGTGTTTGGTGCAACAACGTATGCTTTAATTTGCTGTTAAAATTGGCTGTATAGTCGGATCCATGGTTATGTCTGAGGGTGTTTCTTCAGCTTGTTCTGTTTTTTCCCCTTGTAATTACAGCATGTTTTCTTTTGGCAACATGCATCTTTGAATTAGCAAATGAATGTTTTAACCCTGGTGAACTTCTACAGTGTTTATGTCCTCCCCTCCCCATTGCATACTTTGGGAATGAACACAACCGCTAATGATCTTTAGCATCACTGGCAGGTTTTAAGTGTGATTAGACTGCATATGCTTAAACGTGTTGTCCTGTACCTCAGAATATTACAGCTGCGATACCAATTAGCCCGATCTCATTAGCCTGCAAAACTTCATTGACTCCCACAAATTAGAGATCTTCTGAAGTCTGACAGTCCAAAATGTGGGGCCTTGTCCTCTGTGTGTGTATGGGATAGAATATAAAAGTGAAAAAGACTGTGGTCTTTTATCTTTTGAACTGTGAGCTTATGCATTTATGTGTTTGTGCTTCTGTGCATGTGGGTGTGCATGCAACTGTGCAAAACTATATGTTTAATTACAAGTCTAGGATCAGAAACAGCTCCTGTATGTACACCCTCACTGCACACACATGCTCCAGAGCAGCATTGAACTTTCATCTGTTTGTTTGGACATATTTCCTGCCTGTTGATTAATTTATGAGTTCTTGAAAGATGGAGGCTGTGCTCAATCTCAGGTTTAAAAGCTTCATGTTTTTCTTGCTGTCTCAGAAACACACAAACACAGAGACACTCCCTCTCTTGATGTGAATGTCTCGTTTTTTTTTTTTCAGTTTAAAGCATGTCAGGGTTTTGAATTGACTGAATTTTTTTATGAAGCATTTTATGATGTATAAAATCATATTAGCTGTTCTTTTTTAATAGTTAAAGATCCAGCATACACCCCTAAAGGTCTTAAAATGTAGCGGTGATATTTATGAGTGCCTTTTTAATTATCAGGCTCCTCTCCTGTGGAACCAGCTTCCAGATTTAGCCCGTGAGGCAGACACCCTGTCTACTTTTAAGGCTAGGCTTAAAACGTTCCTTTTTGATAAAGCTTATAGTTAGAGTGGCATGGGTTATCCTGAGCTATCTTCCTTATGTTTTTACCTCCGTCTTCTTCCCTCCCTGTTGGTTGGAGTAAGGGGGAGTCAGGTTTAGCCTAAACAGGCTCAGTTATGGTTGAGGTGCAAACACACCCTCCATTTCTGCTACCTGTATGACCCCCTCTCTTTTCCAGGGGTTATGGTCAATCTGACAGAGAGAGGTATCCCAATCCTTGTGGTTTTTAGTATAACAATGGCCATCAGTGGGCTCTAGATGGACAAACGGTCTACTTTTATGGCTAGGCTTAAAACTTTCCTTTTTGATAAAGCTTATAGTTAGAGTGGCTTAAGTTATCCTGAGCTATCTCTGTAGTTATGCTGCTATAGGCTTAGGCTGCTGGAGGACATAATGACCACTTTCACCCTCTTTGCTACATTCTCACACTACTCTCCAATTTAGCATTATTTGCTGTTATTTCAGTTTTTAACTTTATGTTCTCCTTCTTTTCTCTTCCTAGAAGCTACACCTGGCCTGACTCTGTGTCTACCTGTGACACCTTTCTGGAGAGGGGCATCGTCCAAGCTTCTGCTGGCAACAACTTAATGCTCACCCTCTACCGATGATCCACATAGCCCTGTCTTTTAGTGTTTAACCCTTTCTCTCTCCTAGAGATAGCAAATGACTGAGCTTTTACTGTGACTAACTCTATGTGCTCTCTTTCAGACTCTAACCTGGAAAACTGGCTCAGAGTTTATCTGTTCTTTCTTTCTTGGTTGAAACGACTAAAGTAGCTACATCCATTAACATTTACTTTTCCTTCCCATAGAAAGGACTCCTGGATCAGTGCTTCTTTGTTCTTCTTGTGTCTCTGCTCTGTTCTCTCAAACCCCCAGTCGGTCGTGGCAGATGGCCGCTCACACTGAGCCTGGTTCTGCTGGAGGTTTCTTCCCGTTAAAAGGGAGTTTTCCTCTCTACTGTCGCTGCATGCATGCTCAGTATGAGGGATTGCTGCAAAGTCAACGCCAGCGACTGTCCACTGTCTCTACATGCTCATCCGGGAGGAGGGAATTCTGCAAGTCACTGACTGGATGCAATCAGCTGGGTTTCCTTAGACAGAAAAACTTTTTATCCAATTTGAATAAATAACTGAATCTGACTGCACTGTTCAATGGTTAGGATTAATTGGAATGTATGTACCTGACTTTTGTGAAGTCCCTTGAGACGACATGTGTTGTGAATTGGCGCCATTTAAATAAACTGAATTTAATTGAATGTAAATTAAGTAGTTTTCAGAAATGATCAACAATCCTACCTCCAGCAGGAGCCATGAAAAAGCAAGTAATTCTTAAAATGTTAAATTATCTTCCTGTCTCTCCAAGCCCACATCTGATTAGTCTCTTTTAGAGATCAGAGCGGTAAGGAGGAAGTGTCCTGCTGATCCATGAGCCAAGTGCTGTGTTGCCTTTGGATAGGTCTGGCCACCCTGCTGCCTCACCACTGTATTTTATAGCAGTTTTACTGAGTTAATTTCAGCCTATGTTGGTTTTTAACTCCGACAACTAAAATCTATTGTAAAGCACAAGGAACATTTACTTTTTATCAATGGTTACTTTTTGAATGAATGAATAAATGAATGAATGAATAAATGAATGTATGTCTTTTGCCGTTTTTTTTTATGGAGTAAATCTAAATTTATGACCCTAAAGCAAATGTAGACAATCATAATTTCTTATTTGTCACAACTTACAATTATTTCTATAGGTGCCTCTTAATAAATTGTATCATTTAAAATGTTAATTTATTTCAGCAATTCAAGTAAAAACGTAAAACTCATATATTATATAGAGAACAGATAGACTCATATTTTTCAAAATCTATTGTTTTTAACCTTATTGATTATGGCTTAAGGCAGATGAAACCCCAACATTAAGTTTCTACGGTCAAAAATATTGCATAGGATCAACAAAAAATATTTTAATATTTAAACTTTTATGTTATGGCCATGTAATGTCCTACACAATTATGGGAAACTCTACTGACCAGCTGCCCAGCAGGCATCCTCCACAAACACGGTAAACCACAAAACAAGTCAGAAGTCATTTCTGATTAAAACTAGCTGCATACACAGTGCTGTATCAAGGCATAAATAAAAAAAAAACGTTTGGGAAAAAAAGGTGCAAATTCAACAAAGATTAATCCAGCTTTCAGAGTAGATTTGACACCAAAGCCAACTTCAGAGTTTTGGGAAGATTCACAAGATGTGGACCGCAGTTGGAGTCAATCCTGCAAGAGCCACCTCACACAACCATTTCTAGAGTGCCAGCTACTATTGTTGTGTTCTTTATGTCATGCCACAGATTTGCCAGTGACAACAATAGTTATGTATTATCAGAGTAACAGAGAAAGACATTAAACAGTTAGGGGTCAGAGGTCCGAAGTCCTTGTTTCATACAAAAGTAAATTCAGCATTTTTTTTGGAAATCATGGTTCCAGAATCAGGGGAAATAGTGGAGAGACACAGACACCAATTTATGATGATTTAGGGGGGCCCACTATGTTTTATAACCAATACATTTTAGGGCACATTATGCTTCCCTATGCTGAAAAGCTTTATGGAGATGCTGATTACAGCTTCTAGAAGGACTTACCCACAATGTTAAAATGCCAATACCTGGTTTGATCATCATAGCATAACTGTGCGTGTTTGCATGGTAAACTCACCTCATATAACGTAATATAAAAATATGGAGTATTGTCAACAGATGATGAGCCAACAATGCAACTTGGACTTTGTTAAACACCTCAGTAGAGCCATAGACTGATCACCTCCATTAAACGGTGCACTGATGCAGTAATTCAGGCAAAAGTAGTCATGACCAATTATTTAGTGTATACATATTGTTCAGTACATGGACCAACCTTTCAGTATGCTGTAATTGTTTATTAAAATCTAAAGATGTATTGGTCTTTTGTAATAGTCTAATTTGGGGTATCATTAGCTGTCATTCATAATGTTCATAGAAGTAAACCATTGAACTATATGACTTTGTATCTAATGAATCCATAAAATATATGTGTTCTACCTTTTGAATTGACTTACTTAAATAAAATAAATTTTCCATGATAATGTAATGTGTTAAAATGCACTAGCTATATCTGCCCGGTCATGTTGATCTAAGGCAAAGAATTCAGAAAGAACTAATTATTCATGACGTTGTGTTATCATTAAAGGCATAACTTTTTTTTTTTTAAACATGATAGCTCATGCTAAGAAAAAGGTGTCTACCTTCTCTTTAGCTAGGACTCATTGGGTCAGGCGTATCTGTTGATTACTACACCATTGGGCCACTTGCTCTTTGACTCTTACATCAAAAAGTGCCTAAAATATCTTGATTCAGGAAGGGTATTTCGGCCTTGGCAACTAATCAAAGAGAGTAACTACAGGATGGCTTTGAAAGCAGAGGACTTTCCAGTTGCATTTTAATAGACGTCTTGTTTATTCAATATTCTCAGAGGCAGGAATTCATTCACACAATTTACTTTTACATCCTGCTTTCCCTTGGTTGATGTGGAAGATGAACAAACTTTGCTTTTCAATGTATCGGTGTGCTCTCTACATACAAGAGAGACATGAAACTGAATTCCATGTGTCTGAAGAACACAGAGGACACTCATTTAAGGGTCTGTGCAGAACAAGACATCAAATCTGCACAGTCGCTCTCTCCCAAAGTCAGTCACACAAGCTCGTCAACTTGTTCTCAAGCAGCATTTGTTGTTAAAGTTGTTGGTGTAGCAGCTGTTGTTTTTTGGGCTGATCTGTGTCTGAAAACAACTGAGCAACTTCCACAAAATGTTTGAGATTGATCTCTGCATTCTGCCATCATATCCTGTCACCTTGTGTGCTTGGTGGAATTCAAAACACTTTGCTTTCAAAATTCTCCAATATGGAGAAGTGCAAGGAAGTAAATTGGCATCTTTCCAGTTTGTTTGTGCACCTTGTGAGTCTACCTAACAGCCAGCAAGCCAAAAGACAACAGACGAGTGATTTCGGTTACATATCTGAAGTCAAGCAGTGATATAACGGTGCCTGCCAAAATGACGCTCAAGTGTGCTGTAATGACTACATTGTTTTTTCTCCCTCTTTCTCGCCAGCCTGATTCTGAGCGGCAGGCAGAAATACCATCGTAAGCTAGCGGCACACTGAGGTCTGTGTGCTCTGAGAACTTAAGGAGTTTTGAAAGTTAAAAGAGGGCTTTTCTTCTCCCTGATCCTGTTGTGATGTAGGTTCACCAGACGATGCTATTATGTTAGAGGTAAAGTAATATTGCTGTGACAGGCTTCAGTATCCATTTGAAAAGCACGTTTGGAAGACAGCCTCATGTAGTGCAACTACCTCCTTTAAGAAATGCATTTTCCCTCATGCACACTTTCAAGAATCTTGTTAAACACAAAAGGAGCAGCATCTGCTTCTGTGGGACGGAGTGGAGGGTGATGGGGGGAGAAATAAAAAGAGAAAGGGGGAGAAATAACTTTCAAAAAATATACTATGAATGTGCTTGCCAGGTATATGAATGTCGAGTTGAATTTAGTGCAGTTAAAGAGCTTAAAGGCTGACCTTGAAAAGTCTGCCGTCAGAATCATGTTAGTAGACCTGCTCCTCGCCTGTCTAGGTACGGCAGAATCACGACATTGTTTATTCACTTTGATTTGTCAAGGATGCATGAGAGAGTATTGACAAAAGATCTCTCCTCACCACTTCGCCTTCCTGTATATCCCTTCTGTGGTTGCATCTTGCCATCCCTGTACCATGTGGACCTGAGACGTGTCCAAGTGTGGGCCTTTTTTCAGTGCCCCACCCTAATTATATACTTCTGCTATTGGTCCTTAGAGGAACATTGATGATTTTCTTTTTCTTTAAGGGTCAGCGACGCCAATTAGAATTGCCACCAGGATAGGCTAAGGCGTTTGTCATGCGTGTCACATGGTCCTCTCTCTTCCAGCCTTGCCTTCCCCCATGAGCTCTCCATATGGGGGGTGGTGAAGGGCTTGATAGGGGGTGCCGTCCGTACGGGGGGCTGTGGTCCTCACAGTGTGGCACATCAAACTCTATAAAGGGAATCATTTATGTGCCACTCCCCATTACTGAACAGCATGGAGACAGCTAATGAGGACCAAGGCAAAAGGAATGTATCCACCACTTTGCTGTTAGACAGACACTGGCAGGGAAAGAAAACCGAGAGTCTTCGGGGAATCATCGTTTTCAGGGGAGAGAAAAAAAGAAAGAACAAAAGGAATATGTGTGTGTGTGTGTCTGTGTGTGTGTGTGTGGGGATGTGTGTGTTATTCTCCGATGTGCTTCATCTATGAGTTTATTTATTTCTTTATCCACCCACTAGCGGTGTACTTGAGCTACAATAACAGCTTGAGGTGAAGAGTCTGTAAAAACACACACCGTTTTGCGTGTGCTGTGTGTGCATTTTCTTTTTTCTTTACCACCCTCCGCCAGTGAATTCATGATTAGTAATGACGAGGATAAATATGAGTGTGTTAATGTGTAAATAAATGTATGCCCTGGATGTGTTTTGTGCAAACGGACACTTCGGTATAATCATTTAGCTTTGCGGTGCATGTGCAGATGTGCGCATATACGTGTACGTGAATCCACATGTGCACATAGGGGTCTAGTGGTGCTGATAAAAAGGTAGCTGTGACATTTCCAATTTGCCATGCACCAGCCCACTCCATTTTCTTCCCTGCTGCCTCTTACATGGTAGAGTAAGCCTCTAGGATTGACAATAATTACAGCCTGCATAAAATGAAGAGGGTAATATGAACACAGCTTTGCCATAATTGCCTTTTCATTATTTGCTAACAGTGAGCTATTCAGTCATAAGAAAGAGATTGCATAGTAATTGGCTGACAATGGGAGGCTGAGGCTCTGTTCAGAGGCTGTGGTAATTTTTGTGTTGCTGTGAAGGTTTTTTGAGGGGCTTTTTTTATTAAAAATCTGAAGCATTAAACTGTAATTTAAAACTACAATTTCCAGCATGAATGAAAATCTGGGTATTAACATGAGCTCCTATTTACAGTGGAACATCCTATTAGCAGTATTAGCACTATTTGGTAACTTTCCATATGGGGCGCCTCTCAGCCCAAATGGGATTTAAGACAGCTTTGTTTCTCTTCTCAGTCAGTCTCACGCATCAACAACACAAGGTTGTTTACACCGGTAGGAAAAGATCCTATGTAAGTTTGGTGTAAGGATTGTGTCTGTGGCAACTGAGGGTCAGAAATTAAAAACAACGTTTATAGCATGTACATAAATGTAAGTGCATATAATCACTTATTTTACATTCATGCAGAATCAGAATCAGAAAAGCTTTATTGGCAAGTACGTTTTTGGACATACAAGGAATTTGTTTTGGCGTAGTCGGTGCAATACAATACAAATTAAACAGTATAATGCACATGGTTAATATCGATTTAATGGTGTGGAATAAGTGGACAGCAAGAGTTTCACTTTGATGCACTTTTGCCCGGAGCCAACATGAAACAAAGCAGTGAACATGTATGACTTCCAAACATGTCCCAATGATATTTATTATACTACACTGGCAGGCTAGCAATGATGCTAGTTTAGCTAAACAAGATTTTGAAGTCCCCCTGAGATGCTTTTACCATATGATGCCACTAGCGGAAAATCAGCTCACATCCCATAGTTAAATTGCTTAATGTTGACATCTAAATAAATAAATAAATAGATACACTGAAATTAACGATAAATAAAGTAAGTTTTTTTTTTTTTTTTAAGTAGCAGAGCTGCAATGCTTAAACAAAGTTTTGCAAAATTGTATTACTAGGCATTATTTAAACATTAGTGTTGTGCAACAATAAGTTTGGTTTGGCTATGAATAACTTCAAAAGTGCCCAAGGCAATTATTAACAAAGTTAGTAAGTTAAATTTCCAAGTTGAGGCACCCCCTGATTATCAGGAATTAATAGCCAAACAACTCTCAGTCTCTGTCAATTATTGCTTTATGAATACCTGCCTGGTTAGGTATGGTATTATAGAACAATAGATGAAGAAGTGAATTAGCGGTTCAGCCCTAAGACCTACATGTACCTTTAAGTTCCACTAATTAATAATACAAGTAATAATGGGTGTATGAGCACTGACGGTGTGCTATGGCTGATCGCAGCCTGAACAGAATGAGCTGTGTAGTAAACAAAGCAGAACTAATGATGGCAACCATCTAAGCAATAGCAGAGCTTTAACACTAGCAGATAACATTGACAAAATTTATCATGTTTATGCAGACTATGCTGACAATTTTTTTTTCAGATTAGTGAGAGGATATGAAAGGAAAACATTGATAAAACAGAATAAGCTCATGTTGCAGGTACATCCCACCCAGGTCTCAGGTCAAGTCCCAATTAAAGTGACTATTTTTCAGTTATCACTTTTACAAAACTATTTTTTAACATCAGGCTCAGTGGCCTGATAGCACTCAAGCAGTTAAGAACCATAAAAACTCCTTCTGGATGAGCATGTGGCGAAAGTGGACAGTTACTTGCATTGTGTCATTGACTTTGCTGCAATCCCTCCTGTTGAGCATCCGTGTAGCAACAGCGGAAAGGAAAACTTCCCTTTACCTCCAGCAGAACCTGGCTCAGTGTGAGCAGCCATCTGCCATGACCGACTGGGTATTTGAGAAGACAAAACATTCACACAGAAAAAAAAAACAGAAGCACTGATCCAGAAGTACTATATGTCGAAGAAAAGTAAAAACTTAATAGCAGTGGTAGCTCCTACAGTGGCTTCATCAAGGAGAGAAATCCAGCTAAGCAGATAAGCTCTGATCAAGTTTTCAAAACTCCAAGATGAAAGAGAGCACATACAGTTAGTTGCAGAAAAAGCTCAGCCAATAGCTATGTCAAATGCCTGGTTCACAAGGCAGGATTTTTATGCCGTTTTTTGCCCCGATCTTCCCCTGACATGCCCCGATTATCGTGATGGCTCTTAAAATAATCTTATGAAATAATCTTGCCGTGTGTGGTGTGTTAAGAGTGATCTAGTCTGCTCGGAAGGATGTAGTGATCGCTCCGACTTAAAATCATAGATGTTCAACATGTTTCAGTGTCTTGCCCCAATATCCTACCATGACAAACGAGCATGCAGCCTGTTGAATGTGACGTATAGCCAGTCAGAAAGCGACGTGAAGGAAACAAGGAAGTACTGATCCGTTTGATCTCGAGAGGTTTTGGAACTGAATGTTTGTGAGTGAAATCTGTTTGTGTGTGGTGTGTTGTGCTCGCTGTTTGGATGGACACCACACTATAGGACCAAACCTGTTATGCCTACAATTTTGTATCGTCACGTGTGGGATCTCTAAGGATTTGAAAATCAGCTGACAATATGAAAATCCTGCAATGTGAACCAGGCATTAGACAGGGTTAAACACTGAAAGGCATTGCCAAGTGTACCTTTTATAAAACTAAAACAGTAAGTTGTTGGCAGCAGTAGTGCAGCCAATGGCCCCCTCCAGGAAGGTGTCACATTTATATAGAAAACCAGGCCAGATGAAGCTTCCATGAAGAAAAAAAACAGAGAAAGAACATAAAGTTAAAATTAAAACAAATTTGCAAATAATGCAAAATTGGAGAGTAGTAGAAGAATGTAGCAGAGTGAGAGAAAGTGGTCATTATGTCTTCCAGCAGCCTAAGCTGCATAACTACAGAGATAGTTCAAGATAATTTAAGCCACTCTAAATATAAGTTTCATCTAAAAGGAAAGTTTTCAGCCTAGTCACAAAAGTAGACATTGTGTCTGCCTCATGGACTAAAACTGGGAGCTTGTTTCACAGGAGAGGAGCCTGATAACTACTATTTAACTGGGAGCCAATGAGAAAACAGAGCCAATGAACCTAATGATATCTCTCTTCATTTTTTGTCAGAACTCCTGCTGCAGCATTTTTAGTTATGCTGAAGGCTTTCAACTGCATTTTGTGGACTTCCTGATAGTAAAGAATTAAAATAGTCCATACTTGAAGTAAAAAAAAAAGGTGGACTAGTTTGTCGGCATCACTCCTGGACAGGATATTTCTAAATTTGGTAATATTCCAGATGTGACTGAAGAAAATCCTAATCACCTGTTTAATGTGGGATTTAAATGACGTGTCCTTGTCAAAAGTAACACAAGTTTCTTCACTTTATTATCAGAGGCCAATTTACTGCCATCCAGATTAAGTGATTAACTGAGCAATTTTGTTTTCAAAAACTCTGGTCCAAAAACAACAAAGCTGAAATATTTAAGTCATCCAAGTTTTTATGTATTCAAGATATGCCTGTAATATACATACCTGATTGAATTCATCATGAAGAAATGATATACAGTACAGACCAAAGGTTTGGACACACCTTCTCATTCAAAGAGTTTTCTTTATTTTCATGACTATGAATATTGTAGCTTCACACTGAAGGCATCACAACTATGAATTAACACATGTGGAATTATATACTGAACAAAACAGTGTGAAACAAGTGAAAATATGTCTTATATTCTAGGTTCTTCAAAGTAGCCACCTTTTGCTTTGATTACTGCTCCGCACACTCTTGGCATTCTGTTGATGAGCTTCAAGAGGTAGTCACCTGAAATGGTTTTCCAACTGTCTTGAAGGAGTTCCCAGAGATGCTTAGCACTTGTTGGCCCTTTTGCCTTCACTCTGCGGTCCAGCTCACCCCAAACCATCTCGATTGGGTTCAGGTCCGGTGACTGTGGAGGCCAGGTCATCTGGCGCAGCAACCCATCACTCTCCTTCTTGATCAAATAGCCCTTACACAGCCTGGAGGTGTGTTTGGGGTCATTGTCCTGTTGAAAAATGAATGATGGTCCAACTAAACGCAAACCGGATGGAATAGCATTCCGCTGCAAGATGCTGTGGTAGCCGTGCTGGTTCAGTATCCCTTCAATTTTGAATAAAGCCCCAACAGTGTCACCAGCAAAGCACCCCCACACCATCACACCTCCTCCTCCATGCTTCACGGTGGGAACCAGGCATGTAGAGTCCATCTGTTCACCTCTTCTGCGCCGCACAAAGACACGGTGGTTGGAACCAGAGATCTCAAACTTGGACTCATCAGACCAAAGCACAGATTACCACTGGTCTAATGTCCATTCCTTGTGTTCTTTAGCCCAAACAAGTCTCTTCTGCTTGTTGCCTGTCCTCAGCAGTGGTTTCCTAGCAGCTATTTTACCATGAAGGCCTGATTCACACAGTCTCCTCTAAACAGTTGTTCTAGAGATGTGTCTGCTGCTAGAACTCTGTGTGGCATTGACCTGTTCTCTAATCTGAGCTGCTGTTAACCTGCGATTTCTGAGGCTGGTGACTCGGATGAACTTATCGTTCGCAGCAGAGGTGACTCTTGGTCTTCCTTTCCTGGGGCGGTCCTCATGTGAGCCAGTTTCTTTGTAGCGCTTGATGGTTTTTGCGACTGCATTTGGGGACACTTTCAAAGTTTTCCCCATTGTTTGGATTGACTGACCTTAAATTCTTAAAGTAATGATGGCCACTTGTTTTTCTTTACTTAGCTGCTTTTTTCTTGCCATAATACAAATTCTAACAGTCTATTCAGAAGGACTATCAGCTGTGTACTGTATCCACCTCCTGCACAACACAACTGATGGTCCCAACCCCATTTATAAGGGTTGAAATCCCACTTATTAAACCTGGCAGGGCACACCTGTGAAGTGAAAACCATTTCAGGTGACTACCTCTTGAAGCTCATCAACAGAATGCCAAGAGTGTGCATAGCAGTAATCAAAGCAAAAGGTGGCTACTTTGAAGAACCTAGAATATAAGACATATTTTCAGTTGTTTCACACTTTTTCATTCTGTATATAATTCCACATGTGTTAATTCATAGTTTTGATGCCTTCAGTGTGAAGCTACAATATTCATAGTCATGAAAATAAAGACAACTCTTTGAATGAGAAGGTGTGTCCAAACCTTTGGTCTGTACTGTATATTGAAGAAATTAGAGAAGGAACAGCTGTTACAGCATTTACTGACAAAGATCAACTATGATGAAATTTTCTTTCAGGGGCACTCACTTAAATCAAACTTACAGGTTATTATTATTTATTTAGAAGTTATCAAAGTACCAAAATTTACCAAATATAAACTGTATTTGTTACTGTATTTGTTTTGCTGCTGATTACAATTAGCAACACGAGTTGATAATAATGCTTTTATCTTGTAAGGTGCTGCATGTGCTTCTGGTTAAATGAAGAGGCAGCCATATAGGATGCCACTAATTTAAGGGGATGTTGTTGTTGTTTTTCCCACTTGGATCTCCGAAAATTGGAACCTTACCAAGACCACCTTCTCCACACTTCCTCAACTCCGGTTGTGTTGATTCACATCCCAGCACGATTGCTGTGTTTACTTCTAAAAAACTGACTGCAGTAAGAGGGGAATTGAACCAAAATTTGTCAGTCAGTCATTTTCTACCGCTTCTTCCATAGTGGTTGGTGGGGAAGCTGGTGCCTATCTCCAGCAGTATATGGGCAGGAGGCGGGGTACACCCTGGACAGGTTGCCAGTCCATCACAGGGCAACACACAAACAACCATGCACACACATTCATTCACACACTAAGGGCAATTTAGAGAGACCAATTAACCTCCATGCAGAAAGAACCCTGGCCAGGAGTCAAACACAGGCCTTCTTGCTGCAAGGCAACAGTCCTACCAATTGCGCCACCGTTCAGCCCCCCAGAGTTTGTTTTAGTATGAAAACACTGTATGAAGATAAAATATATCACATTGTTTTTGTATTTTTTTCCAAATTGCTGTTAAATGAGCAATGACATAGAAACATATTTTGTTTAACATTTGGCATTGATTTAAAACAAGTCTGGCAGGTACCAAACAGCTCAACTGTGCTGCCACTACCCCATCTTTACAGGCATCTCTTTTCCCTCAGACCTTATTCCTCACTGTAGCTAACAAACCATTCAGCCAATCAATATTTATCTTATCTAGAGTGCAGATCCTCAGTAGCCATAATCGTTTAGCTCGAGTGCTTGCATGAGTGAGAAATAAATTACATTTACAGTGCTATCACTGAGGGCTTGGTATTTCCCAGGCATTAGCAGATATTTAGAGATGGCCAAACGTGGTAGGACATTAAAGAACACGGGTAAAAGAGATTGATTAGATGAGCAAACAAGAGGCCAAGCAGATGTAGAGAGTAAGTGGAGGTTAATATGATTGCTGAACTGAGGAATTACCCAGCTGAGTCACTTAAACTAATATTGACTCTTAAGTTTTTATTTCAGTTAAAAATTAGGGCTGTACTACTCAAGGTGGTATACAACCCACTTTGACATACTGTATACTTTGTTGTATTTAATGTCTATATTTCATGATTTTGTGTTATTTTCTTCTTTTGAAATTAATGAGCTTTTTGAGATCATTATAATCAAAAAACAAATAATCAAAAACTTCAAAATCGAGCTTGCTACAGTAGAACGTTTTTAATCAGAAAAAAGTTTATTATAAAACAAGGTTTTCTAGTTAACCCAACATTTTTTCCCCTACTTAATAATACCCTTAGGATGTAAAGATACTGATGTGTCAGCATGAATAATCCCTATATATGGTCAGTTAGTATTGCCAATAACAATTTTTATCCACGTGGATTTCAGGCTCTCTAGTCTGGGATCATAGGAACACCAGCCAGCCAGGCTCTCTTTATGTTTGAGGTGCATGTTGGTGTCATAATTATCTTACACAACGGGGTTGCCGCTCTTATTAGTAATTAGCTCCTACCAAAACTGATTGGTATGGGTTCCTCCGCTCATCCCTTTTAATGTTTAAACATTTACTTTGTGCTTGAAGGATTTGTTTGTATATATCTTGTGTGTGATGAGCGCTTTTCAAGTAATTGGCTCCTAGGGGACAGCACTTTCTAACAGTTAAAGAATAATTACAACCCTATGAAATGTTAAACTGCCCCGACTGTCTTTTTGCACCTGCTTAATTGCATGCAACAAGTAAGGCAGGCTTTTCATTTTGTTCCATCACAGGACTGGACTGAGCTCACATGGAAACACAGAAATTTAGTTGAGTTGTAAATAGCTTCCCATATTGTTATGTTGTAGGACACCAAAGCAGTTTGTGAGGCACAGAAAGGGATGCTAGTAGGTTGTATTTTTATGTCGGAGATAGGGGAGGCAGGAGCTCAGTGCCGGTGTATTTATGCTCTAGTAGACTTTTGAATTTAATCACTGTAAGAGAATTCTGAAAGGAGGAAACAACATATAATACCATGACTTATGCTGTTCATAGTGGCACGTGTTTGTAAATGCCTGTTATTTTTGCTAAAAGTAAGACATCAATATGGCTTGAAAAGAGTGAATTAACTGAATTTTTACCTGACTATTTCAAGTAGGCAAAATCTTTGAGTGGAATTTAGTTACAATATTTGTAGTTAAAATAAATACATCCCACCCAGGTCTCAGGTCAAGTCCCAAGTAAAGGTATGAAATTCCCAAGTCAAGTCCAAAGTCAATCCATGCAAGTCTCGAGTCCAATCAAAGTCTTAAACGTTTTCATTTCAAGTCTTCAATAAGTCATTTGACCAATTATATAAATTAATTAGAATTAAAAAAAGTAAGATTTTCAAATTATTTTACCAACTAGCAAGAGGAAATGAACTTCAAAGTCATCTGAAAATCAATGAAAATTTTGCTTTTTTGGTTACTCTTTATTTATGCTTTTAGAGCATTTGAGAAGAACATACAACAGAACACATTCTGCAGGGTTCTACAAAAAACATAAAAAAATATGAAAGACAAAAATGATACATTGGACAGAGCTTTATACACAAACTATTTTGACCATTCTTTCTGAAATTTACCTGCTTTCAACCTCAGGCAGTAAGTAAATTTCCCATCAAATAAATTTCCTTAATTATCTCAATCCACTGTTGCAATTCCAAAGCGTCAGTTTTAACAAATTCCGTGTTATAACTTTCTTGCTGGCCATCAGCATTATTTTAAACAAATATAAGTCTTCTGTTCAAATAACTCCCATGTGCACCAGGCCCAAGTACAGAGCTCGTGGATCACCAGGTATTTTGTAGTATTCCAGTATTTCTCCCATCACTGATGCAATATTTTCCCAAAAGGATACAATTTTTGTACACTTCCAAAATGCATGAGAATGACCTGCACTCCAATTGCCACAAAATTTTCAGCATTGTTGGGGGGGGTTTCAATTGTTTAATTTTGATGTTTGAAGTAATAATGTACCTCACTGTGTTTTTCCAACCAAATTCTCTCCACTGCCTTGAGCTTGTTGAAGTGTGTTGTAAGACATATAGACTGCCAATCATTCTCTGACAACTGAATCTGTAGTTCTGCTTCCCATTTTTGTTTTATATATAAATTATTGTTCTTGTTAGCATTTTGCAATGATTTATACAATTTAGATACAATTTTGGGGGGTAGTGCAGTATGTGTCGGATGTTGTCTTGCATTTGGCATCCCTTTATAAACCCCGTCTGGTCATCATCAATCAGATGTGGAAGAAAGACTTCCAGTCGTTTAGAAATGATTGAGGTAAAAAGTTTATAATCCACGTTTAAATGGAATGTGGACGATAAGACTCGCAATACTCCTTATTTTTGCATTGCTTTGGTATGACAGAGAATATAGCATCCTGCCAGGAAGGTGGAATTTGTGCATGTTTAAGTGTCCAGTTGAAATAGTCCAATAACAGTCCAATAAGGGGCAAGGTCCTCTTGACCTTTTACCACTCGTTTGGGTAGCCGTCGCTCCCAGGACCCTGGTCCTTTTGTGATTTTTTTAATCTCCTAATGGCTTGATTCAGCTCTTCTTTAGTAATCATTTTTGTTAAAGATTCATTTTGAATGGTTCCTATGGAGGGAAGATCTAAATGTAACAGATAATCCTCAATTTAATATTATCTTATAGTTTCTGATTAGCCATACAGAGTTTTATAATATGTTAGGAAAATATCTTTAATTTCTTTTTTTTTTTTTTGGGTCTCTGATCTTATTAATTGCAGTCCTTAACTAGAATGCTCTTAGGCGCTTTGATGATATCTTGGTAGCTTTGGTCCCTGATTCGTAAAATATTTGTTTCGTAAATCTCAGTTTCTTTTCAATCTTCTCATTTGTGAGGTCAGTGAGTTTTTCTCTTACTTTTTAAAATGTTCTGCCATAGTACTGCTTGTATCCATATGCTGTTGTTTTTCTAAATTCCTCAGTTACTGTTCCAATTTTGTTTGTGTTAACCTATTTATCCTTTTAATACAAGCAGTTCTTGATATCAAGTTTCCTGGCATGACAGCTTTAATAGTATCCCAGATAATGGTTGGTTCTATCTGGTTATCTTTATTGTTACTAATACAATCTTGAATTTATTTTTTTTTATTTCTTGTACAACTGCATAATTTTTAAGAATACCAATATTCAGTTTCCATAATGTTTTCTTAGTTTGATTATGTAGATGAACAGTTAGGTATATAGCATTATGGTCAGATACATCTGCTATTCCTATTCCAGTCTATTACTCGATGCATGTCATTAATATAAAAAAAAAAAATTCAATCCTGGAATGAACCTTATAAGCTGCTGAGTAATGTGCATACTTTTCCCAGAGGATGCCGTTCTCGCCAGACATTGCAAAGGCCTGTATCCTTTCATAAGTGAATTAAGAGCTTTTGATTTTATACAATTGCTTTTCTTAACACTTGTGTCTTAACAATAATTTAAAATTGTGTTCCAGTCGCATCCACAAATCAAAATTCCCTCACTTAAGCTAGAGATTTTATCAAATAGTAGTTGAAACAATTTTTTATCTTCCTCTGGAGGTGCATACACATTAATCAAGGAGACCGTAGTATTGTCAATCCTCCCTTTTACAATCACAAATCTGCCCTCTTTATCACAGCACTCCCCCAGCATATCAAAATGCAATGTGTTTGATATTAGGGTTATCACTCCTCTTCTCCTACAATTTTTATATGAACTGTAAAAGGAATTTGCATAACTTTTTTTTTTTTTTTTTCCATGTTCCTCTTCTGCCATATGAGTTTCTTGAATAAATATAACCTGTGCTCTTAGTCTTTTTAATTTTGTCAGCAACCTGCTCCTTTTAATTGGGTTACCCAGACCATTAACATTCATTAACACAACATTCAGTTTAGCTATGCCACTCCTATCCTGTAATGTTAATAAAAGTAGTAGACCCCACAGAAGAACAAAAAATAAGAACAGCTCTAATGAACCAACAAAAATACTTGGAATACCTGTAATTCCCAGGAAGTAAAGTCTTTCCCATCTTGACCCCGCTGGTAGGTCTAGGGCAATTATCTCCCCGTAGGAGTGGCCCTGTATTAGGTTTGATAGCTGGTGAAATCGCTTCCATCCTAATAGTCCAACGTCTTGACGTCTGTTGTCTTCAGGTACCGCTCCTCCTGTCAATTAAATTAAAGAAACCTTATAAAATGCAAAAGTCCTGATGCCAGGGTCATTGATCCTTACTTCTTTTGAAACTCCTTCTGCCTTTCTTTAGCTCTTTGCGCAGCAGTTGGTGCCTGCTCAACCCGAGATCGTGCATTCCTCTGCCACTCCAGAAACTAGAGGAGTCGTGATGCCGTGTCCTCTCCGCTCGCAGCTGGCACCTCCACCTCGTCTCCCCGTATGAAACTTTTTAACCAGTCGGATGTATCATTTACACTTTCGCACATTTTTCTGGCACACTGAACTCTAATGTCAAAGCGACCTGGCAGGATTCAAGATATCATAATTCTTTCCAGCTGGACTGTTTCTATCTGGCCTACAAGTTCACTTCTACAACAACAAGTCCATTAGTCTTTCCTCATGTGTCCTTATGCCCAGAACAATCTACACAGTATTCATTTTCACATATGGTAAAAACAATAGTAACACTTTTAATCTACAAAATGGTGCTTTAAGCTTCCACACGTCCTGCCAGTGGATGTGCATGTTAGTGTAGGGCACTTGAAAGCGCACGCCTTTTTCCTTCAGTGCTTGTTTAATTGCTTGGTATTCTTTGCGTCTTTGGTCGATCTCTGTAGCGTAGTCATGATCAAAATAAATGACTCTTCTGTTGAGCTGGATTCATTCCTTTTTCCAAGCTTCTCTGAGGATCAGTTCTTTTGTAGTGAATTCTTGGAAATTGAGTACGATTGGTCTCGGGGGAGCCCCGGTGCGAGGCCCGTGTATGGGGATGCGGTGCGCCCGTTGGATCTTTAAGTCCCGGTCGTCTGGTAGTGGCAGCTCGCGCTGCAGACAATCAGCAACAAACTGTGTCACGGATTTGTTTTCTTCTGCCTCCCCGACCCCAAAGAGACGAATGTTGTTTCGTCTGGATCACGAGTCAATGTCCGTCATTTTGTTTAGAATGAATCTCTGTTGTTTAATGCACTCAGCCAGCGCTTTGGTCAACTCCAGTGTCACGTCCTCAACATGTCCCACACGGTCCTCCACACTCTCCACTCTCCGTCAACTCTTTCATGTCGTGTTTTATATTGTCAAATTTTTTGCCCAGATCTTGCTCCAGTGTGTCTATGTCCTTCCTCAAAGTCTCATTGTCTTTTTTCATTTTCGGATTTTAATGACTCTATAGCTTGGAGTAGATAATTCGCCGTAATGCTAGGTTCAGCTAGCTCTGGTACATTGCTAGCTTTTGCCAGTGTAATGCCTTTCTCCTGTCCTTTAGGCATTTTGTATCTTCCAGGCTTCTTGCCATCCTTGCCACCGACTTCAAACTTGTTGCTCAGAATTATTTATTTATGACAAGTTTTGGTGGGTTATTTTGTTGAATACTGAGGAGCAGTTACCATCCACGTCTTGCTCACTGCGCCATGACACCGGAAGTCCCGCTAATGTTGTTTTAAATATTAAATATTAGACAAAACAAACAAAATACCCAGGAAATTTGGAAAATAACAACCAAACCGATTCATAAAAACTTTTTACTTTAGCTCCATACAGAAAGTCTGCTCAACGTGGTTCCACCACAGATGCATATTTTCATCTCTATTGGCTGCTGACTCTGCATGCTGATGACTTATTTCAATGTTAGGTATGTGTTTGTCTTCCCTGCTGTATTCTGAATTAGTGTGTTTTACTGATTTTGATCCAGTGGGTTTCTTGCTAAATCCACCACTGATTTAAGAGTGAATAGAAAATGTGGTCTGCATGCTTTACATTCCTACCTAAAATACATTTCTGTCTTGTCCCTTTCTAGAGAGATGATGCTTACATTGCAGGAAAATTAAATGATTGAAGGTATGTGGGACGCTCCCTTATAGTCTTCATTATGGCTCATCTTCCTGCTTTTATATCTGTACAGCTGTTCTTTGTGGAGTCTTGTAAATGCTGGATTAGACTTGCTTTACAGGTGCCCATCAGCTCCCAGCTGCTAAACCCCACTGTGACTGAAAACCCTTTCCTTTTTCCTTTCCCTGCTTGTATTTCTAGGAGAAAATATTGCATTCAAGTGAATTATATCAGGCTCAGTTTGGCAGTGCTGGCATGCATTTTGCCCAGTGGGCCCTTTGTAAATAAAATGTTATTACACGCCTGGATATTTCATGCCCTGTGTGAACACAGAGCTCACTGGTGCCATACTTCCACAAGATCACATGCAGATGTTAATCAGAGATTAACACACTGTCAACACAGGCCTCAATCAGCTTCTCAAACTGCCGTGTTTCCTAACATACTGATTAACAGATGAGCCTGTCATGCAGAACTCTCCCATAGCTTTCTATTCAAGGATAATATGTCTTAATAATTATATTCTTAATTAATAGATGGAGTATAAAGTTGTGAGGTCTGTGTTGCAGTGAAGTAGAAGTGATGCACAGCCGGAATATTCAGTGCATATCAAATGTATTCATACCCCTTGAACCTTTTGACATTCTGGCACATTAAAATCACACAGATTTCAGTGTATTATATTGGGATTTCATGTGGTAGACCAACACAAAGTATGGCATATTTGTGAAGCGTTTTCACATATAACAATCTGAAAAGTGTGGTGTTTATTTGGATTTAGCCCTCTACTCTGATACCCCTAAATACAATTCAAAGAAAGCGACTGCCTTTAGAAATAATCTAATTAGGAAATAAAGTCTATCTGTGCAAAATGTAATCTCATTATAAATACAGGAGCTTTGCAATGGCTTTAGAGGTTTACATTAGGGAACAAATAGCTAAACAGATCAGGAAAAACGTTATAAAGTAGTTTAAAGCATGGTTACGTAAAAAAAAAAAATAATATCCACATGTGAGAACATCTCATGGAGGATCTCACTGTTTAAGCCATCAACCAAAATTGAATGTGCATGACACAACTGTGAACGGACCAAAACCCAAACCAACAGGCCTTGGCAATAGAACATTAGGAGAAACAGCCAACTTGTAACTTTGGAGGAGCTACTATGATCCTCATGGCTCAGAAAATGTTCACCTTCCAGCTGGACGATGAACATGAATGTACAACCAGAGAAACAATAAAATAGCAGTTCTAGCTTCTATACAGCCTAAAGTACATTGAAGTTTAAGTTTGAAATGTGACACAATGTTAAGGGGTAATAGGTAAGGGGTATGACAACAGTTATATGCATTCTGATGAGGCTCGTTTGTCAGATTAAAAGTACATTTTGAAAATAACAAGCAGATATTAAACATAATTTTCATTAATCCCCCAAATATCTGTATTAAAAATATTTTTTATTGGTCTGATGTAATATTCTAAGCTTAAATATTGTGTTTTAATTAGTAAGCAGTCACTTCGTTAGATTATTTAAGTAGTAAATAATTACTCTGAACAGAAATAAAGGCTTGAAAACATCAGCCTGTGTGTAATTAGTCGATATAATGTGTTACACGTAGTGAACTGAGTTACTAAAATAAATTAACTTTTCAATAATATAATATATTGAATGAGTCTGTACATTTGTAAACGTTTGTTAAAGACAATCACATCAGGACTGCTATTTCTAAAGACAAATTTCCTCTCATCCATGGTAAGTGAAATACATGTAGTGTTGGGTTTTAAACCAGTGTATATATATTAAAGAATTTCATGGTTGTTGTGATGAATTTGGAGATAGCACTTAGTGCCTGCAAGGCTGAGCCCTATGATCCAAAGGGGAAGAAACACAGCCCATGGCTAAACAAATCCTTCTTTGTTTTGGGGTGTGCTGAGTGATCTCCATTGAGAGGAGGGGATAGGTAAACACTGCTAGCTCTATAGAGCTACACATTGTAAACACACAGCGCTCATTAACCATAATGAGATGTTATGAGGAACCCTTGAGCTCATTGTGCAGCTTCTACTGAACAGCTTCCCTGCTATTGTTGTTGTTGTTCACACCAAACAAATCATGGTTTTAGATAGGGAAAAAAGTTCTGCATTCCTGATTCTGTTTTTATGCACTAATCACCAGCAACAAGGGAAGTTGTTCAGAAACACCTTTATTGATGCTAACCTTTCATGAAGTGGTTTTGCCAAAGCTTTGGGTATGTGACTTGTCTGAATGTCTGAATGTTAAACACATACTCCTATATGTTTATAGACCCACCATACCCTTTCTTAGTGTGGTTATTAAAGCTCAGTTCTAGGACTGGGTACATCTTATTATCTTAATAAGGAAGAATTTATAAAGATAATCAAATGTGAAACACCTTGTTAAAAGCAAAATAAGAACTAAATTCAGATATGACCACCTATCTACTCTCTTAATAACTAAAAAACCTACATTACTCTGTGGCTCTGTGTTTCAAGTGCTACTCTCTTGCCTTTTTGTGTCATTTATAGCAGCACTAGGCCACCGCCATGCAGCGCTGCTCGGGATTTCCAGCCTAATTACAAATGTGCCAGCAGATGCTGGCAAAGACACAGGGAGGGTATGAGTCTAACATGCATGGGCTAGCATAGCTTCTTTGACAACAATGAGTGGCTTCACCTTGACAGTTAATTGCCCCCGCTCAGGTCCCTGGTTCTCACTTGCTGCATCCTCTCCTTCCTTCCTTTCCCTTTTTTGTCTCCCTGCTGATTGGGAGCAATCTGATTTGGCTGACAGTTGGTTGAGATTTCTCAGCCACATGCAGCCTGACATTCCTAATTAGATGCTCCTATATGGCGGTTTACATTAGAGAAACATTTGTGCAGGCCATGGGAGATGCCAGCTTTTGTTTGGAGAGCTCTTTAAACATGCACACACACTCACAGAATACACACACACACAGCATTCTTTCAAGAGAAAAATACGAGTTAGCTCATTTGTGCCTGCTTCCAGACTTTGTGTATTGTGTGTCTGTCTGAACCATAGCATGGATTTGGATAACTGTGCAGATAATGAATTTTAAATCCTATCTTAGAGATGGCACTGTGGTAAGAAACCCTTAAAGATAATTTGCTTCCTGAAAATCATTAACATATTCCTGGTTATTGGCAGAAGAAGCTGCACTTGTTGTTTTTGTTTTATGCCTATGGCTTGCCAGCAGCAAAGTATAGATTTATGGCTACTGTCTGCCTCTTTTTTTCATGCTGCAGAGATGTTCACTTGATAATCGTCGTGGAATGATATGCTCGGAGCCAGTGTCAACATATTTCCATCAGGGCTGCATTTTAATTTTCTGAATAAAACCCACCCCCTTCACACACCCTACAGTTATCAGCTTCTCAATCGCTGGCCCTTTCAAAGCCAACAAATCAGGTTTCAAATGGCCTGTTCAGTCTGTGACAAGATGTAGCTCATTTCCCTTACAGACCCACAGCAAGGTCAACAGTCTTTTAGATCCATTCTGTTGGAGGAAGAAAGAGAGGAGGGGAAGCGAAAGCAGACACAGAGCAAGGCCTCGTCCTTTGCCTGGAGGTCAGTCCAAAAGCCAGTCATCATATTCAGCTGGATAAGGAAATTGGAAAGATAAGTGAATGAATGTGTGGGTGTATGTGTGTTCATGTCTCCCTATTCTCATATAAGTCTACATACATTTCACATATTGGGGATATATTGCATTTTTTTTTTATATTTATTTTTAGAATATTTACATTTTGTTGCAAATATGAACTTAGATCCATAAATACGTGTGTCTCCCTAGGAGTTCTACAGTAAGTGTGATTGGTAGACATGACAGAGAGGTAATACATCATTACCATATCCCTACCGTTGGCTATTTCTATAATAGGAGGGCCTTTGTGCATTTGCCTGTCCTCTTCTGTGGCTTTTGGGTTTGTCAGCCTGATAGTTTAATCAGCCAATCTGTCATAACCAGTGCTGGAGAAGGACTTTGCCCTGTAAATGCAGATTTATATCTAAGTTACATCATTGAATTACATTTCCTGTCTAAATAGCAGAGAAGCTGGTTAAGGGATGTAATAAAGCTAATCTACATACAGCCCTGGGTGGATAATCACATCTAATAAGTGGGACTCACGCCCCTATTAGCTGGGAAACGATGGGGGGAGGATGGAGGACAAGTCAAGGAGTCAGCTGTGCTTACTAATTATCTCTTTGCAGTCCTGATGTCCGTCTATGTTTGCATGAGCGCTGTTGTGACATGTGAATGCGAGGATTTAGATTCCACTGCTTATGCAGCAGGTTTTTTGACCCCGCAGACACCATCTAGCTGTGTGAAGGTGTTTTGATGAATGCATTCCCCATTTAATATAAGTTAAGAGATGTAGCACACATAACAAGAAGGTTGTTCCTATTAAAATTGGTTTGATTTAATACAAACCAATTTTGTATTGGTGCTACAGCAATAGATCATGCATAAACAGCTGTAATCTGTAAACAATACTTCAATTTTGTTTTATTGGTTAAAGGGCTAAGAGTAGCATACAGAGCCAAGGTAACAGTGCTCCTTGTCACGTTTTCACATTACAACCACAAACCTTATTGATTAAAATGATAAATGGTTTTCAGAATTTCTTACAAAAAAATCTAAAAGGTGTGGGGTGCATTTGTATTCAGCTCCCTGAGTCAAAGCTGCATGTCATGCAGTGTATGACATTTTTTAACAATTCTTCTTTGCATCTGAATTGGATTTAGATCTAGTCCATTTTAACACATTAATACCATTTGATCAAAACTATTCCATTGAAACTCTGTAGCTACTTTTAGGGTCATAATGGACAGTGAACCTTCAGCCAGTCTCATGTTTATTGCAACCTGTAACAGGTTTTCTCTCAGGATTGCCCTGGAACTCCTGATCAGCTTCCTTGTCCTGCTAAAAATAAGCATAACAACAGCATCATGTTTTCAGTATCATGTTTTATGGTGTTAATGATGTATTCAGGATATTAGTTTTCTGCCACATGAAGCATTTTGCTTGTAGACCAAAAAGTTACATTTTGGTCTAATCTGACCTTATCTCTGACCTGTCTGAGTTACTTATTGTTTTTCATGATGCTGTTTGTTCACTAATTTTCTCTAGCAAACCTCTGAGGTATTCACAGAATGACTGTTTTTAGATGAAGATGAAATTAGTCACTGGTGGCCTATATTTACTAGTTAAATGATTTTTGGAAGCAATTAGTTGCACTGGATTTTATTTAGAGGCAATGCTATACTTTTTCATATTTTTAGTTCTAAAATTTTATTGAAATCCATGTATAATTTACCTTTCACTTCACATTTATGCAATCATCCCGTGTTAGTTTCTCATGAAAAAATCCCCCAACATATTGAGGTTTGAGGCTGTTATGTAACAAAACATTAATTGTTTTCTTGCTTTGTCAAGGCGCTTTATATATAGCTGTACTGTACACATGTGACACTTTGCCTTTTTAGCATTGCATGGCTTTTGAAATGAAGGTTTTCTTTCTGTTTGCTTAATTCTCTGACAGAAAAGAAGAAGAAGATAGAAAAGAGAGGAAGTATTTCAGTATGACGCTTCTGGGTTTGTTTCCAAACCCTCTGCGGTTTAACTAAATTATAATCGTACATGCCTAATAGTAGTCTTCCAAGAGCCTGCCAGAGGCTGCATCCCAAAAATAAGCCCTGACACTTTAAAAAATGCCATCTGCTTTGGATGAAGGCAGGACTCAGTCTGAGTTCCTTCCCTATGAGCGACTGTAGGCCCTAAGGTGACAAACTCAACACCTCACCCCCTTAATCTGCCTGTTTCTTTGACCCCCCAACCCCCCTTCGGCAATGCCCTGTGCCAGGGCCCTCTGGGCAACATTATTCAAGAAACAAAGGTCTTGTGTCAGACTGGACCCTGTAGCCATGTGTCCTTTCCCCACAGATCAAAGAAGTGATTAGCGGCAATCAGGAATGATTTGCTGATGTTACAGCAAGCTGCAGCAAACTCTCTAACATCTGTGCTTTAGATTTAAAGAGGGTTGAAAAAGTTTCAGGGCAGAGGCAAGCTTACTCCCCTAGATGGAGCAGGTGAGAGTGGATGATGATGTGTATCTCTCTGATGCTTCCCCTCACATCGCTTCTCCTTGTTTGATAGCAGCTTACTCATCACAGCACACAGAGCACTTAATACATCATTGCAGGTGGATGTTGTTTCGTTAAACTCCTAAAAACCCAAGCATTTGTCTGATATGCATTTTTTATTTCATGTAGATGTTCAGGATTAGTGCAAATATAACAATTAAATTTTTTTCGAAAAACCTCACAGTTATTTGCTTTCGTGATGTGCTGCAGAACTGTTGCAGTTAGTTTACGTGTGTGTGAACACTGCATGTCACACTGCACTTAAGACTTCCTAAAGCAGCCTTTTTCTTAGCATTGGGGTTTCCAGGTTGACCATCCCTGGCATATGTTCAACACATGCTATGCAGACTTAGACAGGAGTGCTGGAGTGACATGGGGTTTGTGCCCTTTTTGTACACTCTGGACAGAGCTGCTGTCCTGCAAAACACATGGAATTAGATCACAACCTTCCATGATGTCCACATAGTCCATTGCCAGCCAGACATCTTGATCTTGTTGTCTTTCTTCTGGATCCTTAAACTAAATCAAGTCTGGAGAAAAAAAGTTTGCTTCCAGCGATCACGTGTCCAAGTTTTGCTTCTGATTCAGATGCTTATGGAGTTCCCTTTATTACTATCAGTAGCCTCCCTGCTCTGTTAATCAGATTTTGGTGAAATAAGTCAAGTCAAGTCAAGTTTATTTATATAGTGCTTTTCAGCAACAAGGCACTCAAAATAGATAGAAAGTAGCTCTAATCTCTTTGCTGTTCCGTACCTCGACCTTTATCAGATTTTGTCTTTTGGATTTTACAACCTGACCTTTGACCTAATATAAAGCTGTACAAACTGCATTTGTATTTATATAGGGAAAAATATGGGTAATGTTCATTTAATAGTAGCTAATAATTAAAGAATTAAAAAAGATAAACCCACAACATTAATGCTATCTAAGCCAGTAGATCCTCAATCAGGGCACATACAGATCCCATATACTTCCAAGAGATATTTCATGTTGACTCATACAAATGCATTCAGCAATTTGCCCTTGCCCATCTGCCCTTGAAAGAGTAGCTAATTAACTAATAATTATGTAAGGATAAAATCATCTGTGTACACAACTTTGTACCAAAAGTAATCGCTATGTATCATCTGAACTAGGAATGAGGTAGTTATAAGTATCAACATATTAAACGAAAGATTTCAAAAAACTTGCTTACAAAACCTAAAATGCTAAAGTTAGTTGGTACACCATTCCCCTAGATTCATTGGATTTATTAGATTTAATTCCTTTTTAATGAACTCCTAGAGAAAGGGCTGGGGTGACCAGAGTTTTTTCTGACTGAAGCACTGAGTAACACAAAGCACTCCCTGCCCAGCCTGTTGCTACACACTGCCGATCAGTTGCCTCAAACAACAACTACATTTTTCCTGCGCTTACAAAAGTAACGCTGCTGTTTGTATATATTTGCTGCTATGAAAACAGTCATTCCTGGATTGGAAGCTAAAGGTGTGGTGCTCAGAAACTACGTTTGGCAATCAACAAGTGATGAGTGCAGGCTGACTACCAGAGCAGGTAGCCTGACCTATTAATCAGCTTAAATCATCAGGTTAGACTGCATTTGTTAAGAACAGACCACTAGTTGCAAACTAAATGTCCCAGACTAAGAATTAAAAGTTTAAAAGTTTAAAAGCTTAAAATATTGCAGCACAGTGAAGGAAAATGTAATCAGGATGCAGTGTCTCACCGGGAACATTAAAGACTGATTTTTTTTTTCTCTGAAGTCATCTGAATTTGACTTTCATATTATATTTCACATGATTTGCTTTGGAATTAAATTATTCAGAGCACCCTTCTGATCATTTTACATTAATGAAAGTATAATATGAAATTAATGAACCACTAGCCATTTAGGATTTTCCCACCTTACTTACTTGTATCACACCACATGTAAATGTTGACTAAGTAATTGCTGGACAAGTGGTTCAAACACAGTCCTCATGAAGACATATCCTTCTCAATTGCTGCTGCAGTTTGCTCTTCAGTAATAATTAACTGCTTTGTTTTAAAAATTATTGTTTTCATCTATGGCAAAAAAATAAATAAATAAAATGTATTTTCCATCCATATTATGTTGGGAGGGTGAAGAAGAGCAGAAGAGCAGGAACTGAAAACAACAGGTTGTGACACCAAACACAGAACTGTGGAGAGCCTTATTTTAAAATGACATGTTTGGGTGAAATTCACAAAGACATTATCATCATCTCCCCTAAGTGTGCAATCTCTAGGCTCTTGTGTGCACCGCTGTGTGCCACTGGTTGTTGTTAGCCAAGTGGTTAAAGGAACGTTGTTTTGCCCTGATTGAACTGTCTGTGTTTGCACGGGGAAGTAAGGCCGCAAAGCGAGGCCATTTAGGGGAGAGGCTGAGCCTGACTCGCTGTTGCTGCACGCCCAAGTATTACCTTTCTAACTAGAGAGTCCTGTTTCACCAGAGAGCTATCACATTTCATAACATGGAAAAATAACACTTTAGCAGGGGGGTCAGGTGGGGAAATGGCACCTATAAATGAGGGTTAAGGCCATATCATTGTCTTCTCTGGCAGAGCCACCCCCGCCTCCAATAATTCTGCTGACCTTCGGTGCCATGTGGCTGGTTCGACATGGAAGGGTGAGCTACCGGGGAGGCGATCCTTTTCACGCAGCCCGTTCCCCTCAAAATGGCTTTTTCTTCTCCCAGACAATCATCTGATACGGAGGCTGAATGAAATCGCAGATTACATAAGAAAGGTCCTCTCTCTGCCGCTGATAAGGGCTGCACCTGAAGTGGCTGCTCTCATCCTCCTCTCCCTCATCTTGCCTCTTCTATACGCTTATCAGCTCTTTTCTCCTCAATGCGTTACTACGCTTGCTTTTTTTTTCTTTAAAGCCTGAGCTCTTGATTTAAAATATGTTGATTGCAGTCAGCAGAGCAGATTAATATGTAAATGTCTCCAAGCTTTTTAATTATATAACATTAATTGCATTGTGCTTTAGTGCTCTCATGTGATGGCGGATTTGACAGTCTGTTGTTATTTTTTAGTTTTTCTGATACTTTCCGCTTTTATGTCTTCTTTTCGCAATTTAGGGACATCATCAGAGGAAATATTTCCCCTTTGCGCCACATGTGGAATTGAGCTAAGCATTAAATAAAGAATGATATCCATTATACATTTGAGAAGGAAAAATAATACTTTATTTCCCTTGTGTACATACACTATATATGAGAAGAAAAAACGGCTCTATTGATCTCGGGTTTCATTGAGTGAAAAGGCCTCCCTCGGTGTACTGCTGCAACTTTTCAAGCCCATCGAAATCAGGATAAACCTATAGGAGGGACGCTTAGAAAATATATGCCCCTACCTAAAATATTGTCCAACAGAGGAAAGCAGAGGAAAAGTAAATTAAGTGGTGTGTGTGATGGAGGGATTGTAATAGATTCAGAGGAATTGGCAGCAATAAGGGCTGCTAGACAGAGCTTAATCAAACACATGCACACACAAGCTCGCTCTCGTTTAATAGTCTGAAAAGTGTGGTGGGGACAGATGGTAGGTGCCAAAACAAAGCTCATCTCAATCTGTTTCAAGTCGGTGAATCAGACGGAGAGTAGAGCGCCACGTTGTGGCCTGGAAGAACTACTGAGCTCATTAAATTCCCTGATATTTTTAGTAATCTTGAAGATAAATCTTTTTAAAAGTGCATCCTCAATTTCTCTGTTCACAAGTGAAACCTATTTTTGTTCCTCACATAAGTTATCATCAGACTGTATGTTTAAAAACCATAAAATACCCACGCACACACTGTTATCTTAATTTTTTCTCAATTTTTTGCCCTTCTCCCTCACCAACAGCAGCAGAGATGGGCCTGGAGGCTTCAGACTGGCTTTAAATCAGTAATTAAACTTGAACATGGACCTGATGGTTTTCCTTTGTGTCCTGTGGATCTACTCAGTAAAATTAAATATTTTACTGCTGGGGGTGGTAGTGGGGGTAGATATGTCACGGAATCCATCAGGAAGGAAATGAACTTTTGCATAGATTATCACAAGGCAGTTTTTGTCTAGAGTCTTCTCATATTGTCTTGCTATAAATTATTGTTAATAACAATTTAAAAAAAATATAAATAAATATTACAATAGATTAGCTTAGATTAAAGCACATGGAATCATGGGTATTTGACTGAGGACTGTGTGATCACAGACTTCTGAGTGCAAAATATGGATAAGAAAACTACTTTTGATTCAAGTGCATGCGAAGGAACATTTTTACAATGTTGTTTTGGGGGGTGGGAGAGCTGCTTGTTGCAGTTTTCCTTGTTGTGATTAATCGGATATATTTACATCACAATCTTGAAAGACTTATTCATGCACAGAGTTTCTGGTATCAAGTGTTTGCGAGATAAGAAGAGGAAGCCAGGTCTTGTCAATGGCTGTACTTATCTTGGTTAGAAGTGAGAGGCAGATTGCATTTCAATCCACATGTATTATCTTTGGTGCTTTGAGGTATTTTGTAGAAGAGCATCTCAGCTGCTTAGGAATGCTTTCAGTGTTCATCTGGGGATGCACTTCAGAAAGTTTTCCTGAAAACAAACATCTGCATGGATTAAAAAATTAAAAGATTTCTTGGAAGAGGTGACCTGAATATTTAATCTACAAACAATACAACCCCAACAATTTCATTTATTTACTCATAGGACGGGAATCTGATTGGCTCCTAAAAATACAAATTTTAAACTATTTTACAAAGCTCAAAATGAACCCCTGTCCCATATAGCTTATGGGTTCACATTTCCTCAACTCTTTGTGTTACAAAATGTCTAAATCAGCCGTTGTTATCTTAAGAAGCTCTTGCTTATTACAGAATGAGTTTGTGAAAGTCTTTCTTAAACTTATTTAGTTTAATTTGTTTATCTCTGAGTAAAAGGGGTAAATTTTTCTTCCCGATAAGCATTTCCCTTTTGAAATCCTCTTTAATTCATTGGTTAAAAAGCACAAAGGAATGCATGGGACTCTAATGCTGGGACAAACCCAGGCGACGGCGGAGTGCACATCCAAGACAATCCCAGTGCTACCTGTGCCATGAAGATTAGACCATTGTGTGAGGGGAATGTTATCGTATGCGTGCCAAGCGCTGACTCCACTGTAAAAGTCGCCAGTAAGGTGCTTAAGATATGCAGTTTTGTCCAAGGATTTATTGATACCATAACTGGGAAAAAGGTGACCTGGTATCTAGGATATAGTCCTCAGCAGAGCTCCTTTTGTGGTTTTTATACCCATATATATATATTTTTACTCCTCCTCAGCAATGTTTAGGGACAGTATCATATTCAGTCAAGACCCGACAGTATTCACTGCTAAAATTTTATCTGTATTCTACAGAGATCAAGAGCCTCAGCTCAGTGCTTTGCGAGTTGAGTGCCGCTGCCAGAGGAAGTGCATGGCTCAGGGAACCATGAACATTCCCTGAGTTCCCTATCCTCACACTGCTAAAGCTCATCTGCCACCGCAGGACCGCTGCACCAATCAAGGTGAACCGCAATAAATCCATGAGAAGAAGGAAAAAAAACATGTTATAACACTGCACTCAGTATGTTAAAACACAGTATGCTAAAAATAATGGCTTGCAAGACCATGAAGAGACATTATGATCATATAACAATAGTCATATTTTGAAAGCAAGCCTTATTAAAAAGAAAAACAGCCATGCAAAATGAGTGCTTAGCCTCGGAGCCATCTGCAGACCGCTGAGTGGACTCTGGACGTCATGGCCATTGAGGCTGCCGGCACTGGTGAGCGCAATAAACAAATCAGGAGAATGAGAGTGGAGTAGCAGAGCGCTGCGTATCGTGGGCTCTGCTGTGTCGGCACTCTGATTTCGTTTGTGCTATTACGTAATTAAATTTGGACTCGGATCATGCTTTTTAAGAGATTATGTGGCATATGTTGCTTGAACATGTGCCAGGCTGTGAAATGGGCCTCCATTTCATGAGTACTGTATTACGTTTAGAGAGTTTATGGAAAATCGGAATTAGTTTGGTGCCAACAGTTAATGAATTGACGTTATGATCTTAGGCCAAACAATGTGAACATGCTTTAACTACGACTTGTCATTAGAATATGAGACAAAGAAGTCTTCAAGGGAAAGATTGTAAATTAGAATTTTTTCTTTACTCTTGTAAAGACATTTATATACTGTGGCTTCATATTTAATACACTCATGTCTAGTCTGTACTATTTTAGCATACGGTTTGGTATTTTCTTTTTTTTTCCTCTTTTATTTAGTCAACTGGACCAGCACTTCAGCCATTTAGCAAATAATTTCAAATGTATGAAATGTAAAACACTAATGTTGATTAGTGCGGTAAAGATATATATATATATATATATATATATATATATATATATATATATATATATATATATTTGAAGTATTGCTCCTGTTGTTCTTCATTTTAAAGCCAGTGGTTGTAGGTGCATATCAACAAATCAAAATATCATTGAAAAGGTAACTTTTTTCATAAGAAATAATATATTGATTAATTACGCACAGTGATGTTCTGTATTTTAAGCATTTATTTCTTACTTTTGGTGACTATGGATTATAGCAAATGAAAACCCATAATCCAGTTTGCCAAAAAATGAGATATATAAAACGTTTTCATTTTTGCTTTCAAATGTTGATTTACGGTCATGTCAAGGCCCACACAATCATGGGGAAGACTGCCAATATGATAGTTACCGACAGAAAGTCACTGACACCCTCAAACATTAAGGTATGCCATATAAGGACATTGCTTAAGAAGATAGATTTTCACAGAGGGTTGTAACCAAGCATATTAATGGAAAATTGAGTGAAAGGAAAATGTCTCGAAGAAAACAAGCACACAAGCAACACTGAGAATTGTAGCCTTGACAGCAAAGCCTATTCAGTAGTTTGGGAGACTGCGTGGACTGAGGCTGGAGGCAGTGTTTCAAGAGAGAACAAACAGACATTTCCATGACACGAGCTACTACTATCACAGTCATTGTTTTCAGTGACTCTTAAACCAGAGACAGCTAAGGGTCTTACCTGGACCTAGGAGAAAGGGGCTGTACTGTTGCAGACAAGTCAAAAGCCCAATTTTCAACTGAAAGTATGTGTATAACATATCATCTAAATTAAAACAAGAAATTAACACTTTAGATAAATATCTATATCTATCTATCTATATATATATATATATATATATATATATATATATATGTGTGTGTGTGTGTGTAAGAAAACTATGTAGGAGTTTCACATTCTGAACAAAATTACTGAAATAAATTAACTTTAATGATATTCTAATTGATCAAAATACACCTGCTTTAACGTTTAGTTTAAACGGCATTGTCTCAGTATAAAAACATGTTCCTTTTTTATCTTCAGATCTATTTTTTCTTAAATTTTCCTCTTAGAGAACTAAAAAATAAATCCAACAAACAATAAAGAAAAGTCTAACTTACTTTATTGTTTATCCATTTCTGCTGCATTTCTAGCCTCATGTATTACCCCTGTCTTCTTCCTCCTCTACCTCACTGTTCACTGTTGTGCATTCATCAGGATATGGATGGACAAGCCAGTTGGCTTTACTAAAAGAGACACACATATCACGACCCTCTCCCTTTCCATCTGTCATTTTGCCTTTCGACTGATACATGGCCCCTGTCAGTGCACTGGCTGAAACCATCACTCTCTCTTTCTCTCATCCTGCCATGCTCTGCTGTCACTGCATCCATGCGGCTGTGCAGGTCCGTAAAGGTTTAAGCGGTTATTCCAGTCATTATTGGCTATTAAATCTGGTGATGGTCGTAAAGGCCCTGCCTGTACCACACCACCCCCCACGCCTCAGAGGTCAGCTGATGGCCTGCTTTATGAGCTTGCCACACCGTACATCACTGCCGGCCCCTTGTCTAATTCACGCCTCCTTCTCGTTTACAACGGATGGATAGGCAAGCCTCAGACCACAATCTGTTTGTTCCCTGTCTGCTTAGCTTACCTGAGTCACCAAAACCCTCCCAAATCCCTTATTATACCTCTGTGCCTGGGGTCCTTTGGTGATTTGCAGCTTTAGATTATATGAAGTGACTAGAGTTGCGTGGTCGAGTAGGAGCAACCATCGTCATGGGGATGGCAAGAGCAATTCAGCAAATTTATGGCACATTTCAAGAAATTGTCATTTTTTTACAATCCTATAAGCGCAAGAGTGAGTTACTTGCACTCAAGAGGTTGTGTCATTTTCCCATGCCATTTGTAGGAGTTAAATCCCCTGGATTGTCATTAAGTTCCCAAAAGTGAATGACATCAATTTTATTTGACTTGTTTAAAGGCTTCAGCCTCATAATAAGCATTGTTATATGAAACTACTGTTCTAAACCGCTGTGCCACATCAGTTACGACCCAAGGAGAGGAGAGGACAACTTCTATCATCATCACTGGTTTTATTGAACCTTCATTCATCACACTGACATATTATTCTCAATAAAAATGCTAGAAATTTTCAACTAGAATTGAAGGTGGTCAGAGTTAAAGGGAAGAAAGCAACACATACTTTATTTCTTATTTAAGAAATCCACTTACTCGTGTGAACCCTTGTTCTTTTAAAGGAAAGTCACATTTAATGGAGCCTCCACTTGTAAAGGAAATTGTTGTTCCTGTTGCTTCTGCATGTGCTAATAATTCATTGACCTGCCAATTATTTCTTTGCCTTATGAAAGAGTAAAGAAAGAGGAGAGAAGGCAGGGGTCTCTTGCTTAAGGACTGCTGGAGCCCAAGACTCTTGGATGTCGTCCTCTTTTTTTTTTACGCTCTTCATACTTTAAGGACTTTTTTTTAGATCTCCACACAGGCTGCTGTCTTTACTGTGAAGTGCAGCCCCTTTATTACCAGGCCTCTGGTGACCTCACCCCGCTGAATGAAGTCATTGAGTGAACTGCAGGAAGACAAACCAGCGTTCCGGGAAATTAATCAGGTCCATCAGCGGCAGAGCTTCTGGGCGCTGGGCAGCCATGCTGGCTTGACTGGCTCTGTTGCCCCTGGGAGCGATGTGGGGTAGTTACAGAGCTGACAGCTAGCTGATAGCCCACCATCCTTCATATTAAGAGCACATCAAAGGGAAGCCTCCCAGATAAAGTGTCAGTGTTGAGGACAAGAGAATGAGGCCTGTCTTGCTGAGTGCAGCATGACCTCCGCCTTAACATAGGCAGCTTGGAGTTTGGATGATGGAGGAGACCGAGGGCCCTGTAGGGAATGGGGCCAATTTGGATGTTTAGCCACCTGAAACTCTGTTTTCTTAACATGTCGTTTCCCAGTGGTGAATAAACTGATAATAATGATAATCACCCACACTCCGTCTGTGCTTCATTACCTCATTTTTTTCTGTTGCTGTCATTTTCACCTTCTCTGTTGTGTTACAGCCTGTCGTTGTAATTTGCCTTCCGTGATGGCATGCTGCTCCATCCAAAAATGAAGAGAAGACCCCCTTTAGACACCACCAATTAGAGAGACAATTAGACTGACCCGAGCCACTTCAGGACTGCTGAGCAGCCACCAAGATGTGCTGCCTGCTAAGTCTAGGGATGTGTTTGAGTATTTGTCTCTATTTCCAGATAAACTTAAACTCCCTTTGGCATGTTTTTTTTTTTTTTATATTTATTTTCCATCTCTGTTGGTGTGTATGTGTGTATAGACTGAGTTTGACAATAGGATTTCCTATGTTTAAATTTAAAGAGGTCAGGATTGGAATTAAGGAGTTGTTTTGGGCTACTTTATGAGGAGCACAACAGTGAAAAGCTAGGGAGCTCCTTGTCACAGATGAAGAGCCATTAGCTCACCAGCCACTGCTTTGTTATGCTAACAGTTCAGCACTCTATGTGGAAAATGACCCCTTTTCACCCTTTTTGAACAAAATAGACATTATTTTATCATTTTATTGCTGGCTTTCTTGTCTGCAAATGGCAGTCATTTGGCGATGTTTGATGGCGCGGGTGCATTTGTGGCATGTCTGAAGAGAGGTGGAAAGTAGGGTTCGCGTCTGAATTCCTGAGCTGCTTGTGAAAAGGGATCGCTTCCTTTGGGACTGAATTTAATGAGATGATCAATGACCCTCAAGATTCGCATTCACAACAGGGAGAGAAAAGGAATTAGGGAGCCGGAGACTCAATGGGTTTTTATAGCGATTGTATGTCAGCTGTGGTCCCCCTTTGAAAATGTGAATTGTTTTTGAAACATGAAATCCTTCCTTTTGATTGCTGAGGGCTGGATTTCCTTTGATGTAGCTGAGGGAGACAGAAATTCTTCTTCAAGTAAGTTTGTGCCTTAGCTTAGATATCCATCAATGAGAACTAAGAGAAGCAGATTAGATAACTGTTTTTTATGCACATTGTTGAAATTGGCAGGTCACAGTGAAAGGGTTATTTCACAATGAGCAAATGGACTATGATGCCTTAGCATTGTACAGTGCTTGTCGGACAATTTGTTCTGACTGATTTTGACTAATTGTGCTCACCTTCCCCTCTCCTTCCCTTTGAACTGTAAAGGTAAGAAGGAAAACTAGGAGGTGTGCTTCAAGCAGTACTGACAGATTGGACTGTGTTCTCACTTTGAATTATGGAGCACAAAGTTAAATGTCAGAATGTGTAGCTTTTGAAATCATGCAACACTAATATGTACACACGTTGTGGGTGTACTTGTGCCCTGCATATAAAGCAGGATTGCATTCTGCATTAATTGTGATGCCTTTACTATAACATTAGTATAAAACAATGCGCATTAACATCTTTGCATTTTGCATCCAAATCTAATAGAAGGTTGTGTCACCTTGACAAAATCTAGATAATTTTAACTTTGTTTTTACATATGCATTTAGTGCATGTATGTACATACATAGGGTTTGAGTACATTGAAATGATACAGTCCTCTGCTTTGTTTTGTTGTGCCCTCTCCCCTAATTTGCCCATTGTAAGTGTGTGAGGGGGAGCCAGCAAGATGACATCATGCAGAATCCAGTGTTTGAAGTGCCAGTCCTGAAGGAACCACTTATAGCAATTAGGATATCCTTGAACAAGCGTTTGCGAAACATTGGCTGGTTTTTGGCATTTGCCTCCCGTTCCTGCCTACTAACTAGCAAGGTTTGATCTCCCATAATTATCTACCCACCGGCTCCTCGCTCTTGACAGCTCTCTCCCTGGAGAGGGCTGAATGCCGGGGCTACTCACTGATTGCATCAAAGTGTCAAAAATTGCAACATCAAAAATAATAACTGATATTCCGGCGGCGGGCTGCTCTTTGAATATTTTCTTTAAAACGCTCTCTAATTTGTGTCTCACATGGTGCCAATGTGTGTATGACTGTGAGGGCTTAAAGCAAATAAAAGCAGGGGAAGTGCATTCATTATTGAACCCTTATTTACATATGGCAAACTATTCTGTCTGAACTTGCACGAAATAGACATGCATTTACTCTGCTGTTGCTTTCACCCTATTCTACACTTATTTTTGGACTTGCTCAGCATCTCCCCTTTTTTGTTCTTAGAATAATTTTTTTTTCATTGCTTTACACCTCATGACTGATATCTACTTCAAAAATCCTATCGACAGAAAGGGACAAGGTGATACACTGTTATGAATAACAGGATAACCAACCTGGACAAAAATACATTATGTGAGAAAGCCACAAAATCTTTCATACAAAAGTCTCTGACAAAAGTTATTTAAATGACGTTATTAATAAAAATGATGAAATTGCCAAATTTGCTGACCACTGGTTGAAACTAGTTAAATAAAACTGAAAATGTTTATATCTGTGGGATTTAGCTCACTATTAGTATAAATTAAATGTCTACACTTTAACAAAGGAACATTTTAAATTGGTGCTGTTTTCTCAACCTCTGTGTTACCACGCTATTGTTGCTCTGATTGAGGCTGCCAGTTGATTCAAATACCTCATACATTTAGACCAGTCTATGTATATATTTTATTGGATTTTTGGGTGATAAACCAACACAAAGTAGCACATAACCAAGGAGAAGAAGAAAACTGATGGTTTTCAAATCTTTTTTACAAATAAAAATCTGAATGTATTCGACTGTCAGTTCATTTTAATTCAATTAATTGTGATTCAATTCATTTATGTAGTGCCAATTCAAATGCATCCTTTTAAGGCACTTTACATAACAGATTCATTTCACATACATAAACACATAGTGAATTTAAACCAATCATATAGACATCCATCCATCCATGTCTTCTGCTTATCTGAGATGGAGGATCCCAAGGCGTTCCCAGGCCAGATGGAATATATAAAGTCCTTCCAGTGAGCTCTTGGTTTTCCCCAGTGTCTCCTCCCATTGGAATGAGCCCTGAAAACCTCCAAAGTGAGGCCCCCAGGAAGCATTGTAATCAGATGCCCGAACCACCTAGACTGACTCCTTTCGATGTAGAGCAGCGGCTCTCCTTTGAGCTCCACCCAGATGGCTGAGCCTGGCCTCCGACCAGAGGAACTTGTTTTTGGCATTTTCATGTATCTAGAATCTAGTTTATTCAGTCATTATACATATCTCATGACCATAGACAGACAGGTAAATCGAGAGTCCTGGTTTTATTGTCAGCTCTTTTTTCTGACCGGAGCAGCGCCCGCATTACTGCAGGATTAAACCCAATCTGTCTGTCCATCTCCCGTTCTATCTTACCATCACCCATGAACCAGAAAACAAAATAACTCGTCCACTTGAGGCAAGGACTGACCCCCAACCCACCAGATGCAGTCCACCTTTTTCCAGCCGAGAACCATGGTGTCAGACTAAGAGGAGCTTACTCTCATCCCGGCCGCTTCACACTCAACAGCATAATGCTCCAGTGCAAGCTGGAAGCCATGGCCTCAAGAAGCCAGTAGAACCGCATCATCCGTGAAAAGCAAAGATGAGGTCGTAGACAGATTGAGAAAAAAAAATAGTATTTTCTATTCAATTAAATACATTTTCAATTCAAGACAAGTAATAACACAATGCAGTCAAGTTCATTTGTTGGTAAAAATAAGGTATCCATTCAAGGAAACTCAACCAGTTGCATTGAGTGTCTGACTTTACAGCAATTTCCCCTCCAGAAGGAGTATGTGGTGAGTCATTAATTTGCAGCAATCACTCTTGGTGAGCATGCAATAATACAATAACCACCTTTGGCTACAATTAAAGCTACAAGTGTTTTGGGGTATGTGTTTACCAGCATTGTACATCTAGAGAAGGGATCCTAAATTCTAGTCCTCCAGACCCAGTGTCCTTCAACTTTTATCCCTGGTCCAACACACCTGAATCAAAGGATAAATTACCTCCTCAATATGCAATCAATTTTTAAAGAGTCCTCCCGATGACCTATTTATTTAATCCTGTTGTGCTGAAGCAGAAAAGCATCTAAATGTTGCAGAACAATGGGCTTTTGAGGAGTTTGAGACCCTGGATCTTGAGACAGAAGGTTTTGCTCATTCCTATATGCAACTTATTTAGTGGTTGGAGAGCATCTTTAAACATCCATTTTTAGGTCTCAATACAGATTATTAATTGGATTTAGGTCTGGACTTTGATTTGACCATTCTAACACAAAAGAATGATCTGAGTCGTTCTATTGTAGTACTGGCTGTATGTTTCGGGAGATTGTTCTGTTGGAAGATGAACATCTGCCTAAGCATAAAACAAGTTTTTTGTCTGGATTTTCCTTTATTAGGTTCCATTCTTTCTATCAACCCTGACCAGCTTCCCTCTCCCTGAAGAATAACATCCCCACAGCATGATCCTGGCAATAACATGTTTCTTGGTGGGGATGCTGTGTAAAGGGTCATGTGCAGTGTTAGTTTTTCATCAGGTGTAGTGCATTGGATGTAGGACAAAAACCTTTATTGTAAGATCTCTCCACAATCTATTCCTCGGCCTTTATAATACTGTTTGTTTGCTAATGCTCGCTAACAAACCTCTGAGGCCGTATACTGAGATTAAATTACAAATAGGTGGGCTCTGTTTACACATTAATATAAGGGAAATTGGTTGCCACAAATTTTATTTAGAGGCATAAGAGTAAAGTTGGCTAAATATATGCACTTGTCACACATTTCAGATGTTTATTTGTTAGCATTTTTGAAAATATGTGATTTTCCTTACACTTCATAGCTTTGTGTTACTTTCTGCTGCCTTTTTACGTACATCAAATTCAAATAAAATATAATAAGGTTTGTTACTATAATGTGATAAGATGTGAAAAGGTAAAAGGGGTAGGAGTATTTTTGTAGGGCTCTAACATTAACTGGTTACATCAGCTTCAACTGAATAATCCCACTGACTACCTTTAGCTTTCCAAAGTTGTTAGGGTTTATTTACTTTTCTACAAACAATGACGTGTTTCTGCCACAGGTACCTGAACTGATAGTTAAAGTAACAAAACAGAACTTTACTTAAGAAAATCTAAAAAATCTCTTTGACATAAGATGTCAAATATACAAAAAGGTTTGTAAATGGTATGCTGGCACTGCCATTAAAGACTTCAGGCTGCAGTAAACTCAGATGATGCTCACAGAAATGTGAGCCAGTGTTCAGGCATGCACATAAATATTCTGTTAGGTGGTGTGTCCAGAGGGTCCACTTGCAGCGATGTTCGGAGGCTCTTTGAGGGTGACATCCATTTTTCAACACCTATCTTGACTTCTCCGACCTTGCCAAGTTACACATTAATAACACATTTATAATACATAATCTCTTCCTTGTTCTTCCCATGTACACTTCTTTTTCCTCTGGCACCGGTGGTATTCGTTTTTTAATTGTGGACATCACAGAAATAATTTGCAGTGTCTCGCATGCTTTAAAGATCATTTGCATCACCTGCCCAGTGTCTGTGAATGAGGTCTTAGCCTTGCTAGTGGTAAGTATTACTTCAATGAATTGAAAAGGACAATTCTGCGTTAAAGCAAAGAATTGAGATAGACAGTCAGTGGAGGTTTTGCAAGGATGAAATTAAAATCTGTGCAGCTGCGAATGGGGCTGCTTTACCGGAATAAATTAATGCCCAAAAAGAAGGGAGAGGCAGGTTTGCTTTGCAATGACAAATGTTGATTTCCCTTGAGGTATTTAAAGTGATTTGACCCAGTCATTCTTTTAAATCACAGACAGGAGATGATAAATGTGCTACTAATGAGGCCTCTACATTTTATCTCTCACTCTGCCTCCTGCAGGATTGCCCTGACTCCTGGAGCTGCCTGCCAAGCTTCTATAAAAGCACCCTTACCCTCACTAAACCCAACAATGCAGAGTACAGAAAAAAAGCATCCACACATATCCTGTGCATGCTGTGAGAGATTGTCAGAAAATTAAAATCAAACACGCAATCATGTTGTTGTTTAAATGCACTCTTTTTTAATAAATCTGCTAATCTGTAAAAAAGAGTCACTGAAATTCAACCTCGTCAGCATTTGTAAACGTTAAGATAATCTTCATACCAAGGCCCATTTTTTTCTTTATCAGTCTCTTCCCTCCATCTTAGAGGTAAGCACTTTGTCTATTTACACATGACAAAAACCAGAGCTGAAGGAGCTGTTAACAGCATGGCTCTCATTATCTGCAGCATTGAGCATCTTGCGGTATGAGACGAAGGCTCTTTTAAGGTGCGGATGTAGAGTATCATTGATAGGGTGTGCTGCTTTACTCTTTTGCAGCGGGCCTCTGATCAATCAATGCTGACAGGGCGGGGGGCTTTATGTCCCACATGGCGGGACAAATGTCTACCAAGGAGTGGGGCACACCTGAAAAAGAGGATTCTACACACACCAGCCTGCCACTCGCCTACAGATTAGCGCCAGCGTGCTTTGATGGATTAGCATATAGTAAAATTGCTTGATTATTGATATGAAAATGTTTTAAGGGGGAATGACAGGGAAGAGGAGGGTTCACAAAGTGGTGTGTTTCTGAGGGATATGTGTGGTTATTATCTACCTCGCTTTGCCTTCATTCACCTGCCCCCCCACCTACCCTCACTCTCAGAGAAAAGAGTGGTACAAAGGAAAGATGAAAACACGGGGTGGAAACACAGTGTGCCCAGGCTTTCTCTATGAGAGACACATTCAGCTGCACTTCATGAAATATTGTTCATCATCATATTAACAGGGCTGAACGTGTGGAGATAAGGCTTGTCTGAAAAAGAAGTGAGCACTATGCCCCAGTGAGATATTTCAATCCTCATTCCTCTGAACATTAGCTTATTCACTCTTTCGGTGTGAATGTGAAATGCAGCAAGACCATTTTTTTTTCTGCCAGTCCAAGAAAATGATGACATAATCACCTCCCATTTAATTGCTTGATTTGTCAATCCTTAACAGTTCAGCACTGCTCCCCTTCATGTATTCTATCCAGAATACTTTAGTTGTCAAATATCACAAATGGCAACAGAGTAAGACCTGGTATTTGCAAAGTGAAATATTTGTGTACCTGGGTAAACAATAAATACAACAGTCAGTGTTTCATGACATGAACATTATCATGCCCAGATAGTGGCAATCTCATCTATTAAATGCTGGTGAAGGAGAATCATATCACTTATTATTAAATTGCAGTTGTGCAAAAGTTTACACACTCCTTGAACATCAACATACTTTACTGGCATTTCATGCAACAGACAAACTATTGCTCAATTTTGGAAAGATCAAATGGAAGGAAATTTTGGAAAGAACAAGTGGAAGGAAATGTGGTTATGTTGTTTTAAACTATTATTTTTTTACTTTTACTTTTAACTTTATTACGATTGGAAATAACTTTAACGCATTTGTTTTTAGCCACATTTGCTATGATACCCCCAAATAAAATTTAGTGCAAACACCTTCTTTTAGAAGTCTCTACTTGGTGAATATAGAGTTATTTAATTTCAAGATAAAGACAGCTGTTTGTTCAATGTATTTTCAGAAATTCAGTAATAATTAGAGAAACAAACCCAAGGCCCATAGTAACTATGGAGGAACTGCAGAGTTCCACAGCTAGGATAATCTATTGATAGGACAACAATGAGTTGTGCACTCTAAAAATTAGACCTTCACTGATGAGTGGCAAGACGGAAGCCATTGTTGAAAGAAAGTGATAATGGTTTTCAGTTTACCTCAAACCCTGCAAACATCTGAAAGAAAATGCTTTGGTCAGATGAGAACAAAAAGGAACTTGTTAGCCTAAATTCAAAGCCATGTGTACCAGAACAACAAGATCAGTAGTGGGAGCATTAGGCTGTGTAAATGCATTTCCTCAGCTGGAACAGTGTGGGCTTGATGTGAAAATGGTTGGAGCTAAATACAGGACAATCCTTGAAGAAACCATTTAATATGTGACAACATACTAGAGACTAAGGTGGAAGTTCACCTTCAAAGTTAAGACCTAAATCCAACTGAGAATATGTTGCAAGGCTTGAAAACTACTGTTTAGAGATGCTCTCCATCCAATTTAAATTAGCTTGAGCCATTTTGCAAAAAATGAGCAAAATCTTAATTTTTTAGATGTGCAACACTGTTAGAAACATAAAAGAGTTACAACAGTTAAGTACTCTCTCAGGAAGGCTTTACAACCATTTTTTTTTTTTAAGAATTTGATTAGTAAAAAACTGAAACCAGCAGAATACGCTTAAAATCTAGAACAAAGAATAATTTTGCAAGGCACTGTAGTTGATCAGCATTTTGGCCAAAACAAATGTATGTGTAAAAATAATCTGCAACATCTGATACCAGAATAGCTTCTTGAAAGTTTGACCCATTTTGCAGTGAATTGTTTGGCCACAACCTTTTAGAAATTCAAATTAGGTGATGATGGATCACTAAATACCTAAAACACTAAATACAGATGTTAAACCTAAATTAACAATGTGTATTTTACATTATTTCACACAGTTATTTTACTTTATTTCACAAAAATATCTCAATGTTAATGAAACATTTGGCAAATCTATTTGTGTTTTGGCGAATAAATTTATTAAATAAACCCATATACAATGTAAACCCAGATAAGTAGAATCTATTTACAAAAATCAAGGTAACTCGTTGCCTTAAAACCTTGAAGTAATGAAGCATTAGTTGAATGAGAGAAGTGGACTATGTTCAACGTACTTGAGCCACTAATGGAATAGAATAGAACATTTAAGTTGAATGAACTTAAAATGCAACCCACTATGGAATAAGCGGTAGAAGATGACTGACGGACTGACTGAACTAATAGCCACGTTACAGTAACTGACGATACTCAGTTTAAACATATTAAATTGTTTATTTGAATTGATCTAACATAACTTTTCAGTTCCAGTTTCATGAAATGAAGTGTCGTACCTAAAATTTTAACTGGTAACCCACTGGTTACTAGACAACACCTACCACCGTTGCCTGTGTTGTCCGTTTCCCATTTCACTGCGGTTTTCCAAATTAACACAATTTCCAACAAGCTAGCATTAGTTAAGTAACTAAACCTCAAAGAGTTCCAACTTACCGTTTTGTAGCTGAAGTCACATCATTCACCAAAGGCTTCAGACTTGGGTCAAAAACTTGCCTACTAGATCTTCACTTGTTGAAACTTAAAAATCGCTTGCATTCTTTGTATCTGTTCTGTCTCAATAAGTTCAGATCTCATTAATGATACTCTGTTAAAGCTGGTTTAAACTAGATTTTTGGCAGGTGCGTGAGATCAATGCATTACTAACAGGCAAAACTTGATGATATTGAGTTGTTTGAGCTCAAACATATAATTACAGTAAGATAGGCCATTAAAAGTACAGTAAACAAATGACACATTTAAGTAATATGAACTCAGTTTGTTTGAGTGGAAACTATTGATTGGACTTAAAAGTACTAATACAATAAAAATGACATGAAAATGTTCAGCTTACTAAGAATTAACAAGTATGGTCAATAAATCCGACACATTTAAGTAATATGAACTCATTCTCTTTGAGTTGGAATCAAAATCTGGGTTTACCGTGTATGAGCTTAGACCGCCACGTGACTTTATCCCTCAACGCCTCATCAGGCGTTGTCCATCTTCAGTAAGATGCAGACAAGGGATTGTGGGACCTCTATTCTACCGATGACAGGAAGTTAGACTATGTCTGTTAAATCTCATCTGTGACTAGCTGACGACATGTTGTCCTCTCACAGCCTGGCTGTATTAAAGCAGACGGAGGCCTCTCGGAGGAGCCCTCCCTGACTAATAGAAACAGTGTGTGCACAGTCTGAACTGCAGAAGTCTGATGAGCGACATCAGCAACACAAAAAATGTGCTTTATACCCCCACCATGTTAAGGTTCAGTCGTAAACTGAGAATTTACGCCCTTCATTAGGGCTAGTACAATGCACATAAGTCCAATGTATAACAATTGGGATGGCTATAAAGTAACCATTTTATACCTTTTTAAATCTGTGACTTGTGGGTGACCCTGGTAGAAGCAGTGTTAGGGCAGGCAGATTTACAATGGCTTCATATGTCCTCTGATAGTCCTCTGCGTTTTTAGAGAATTAAAGGTGCCAAAATGTAAAACGACTTAAATAATACTTTTATGCAGCCAGCCAGAAATATAAGTCTCAAATGCATAAATTACAACTTGTTGCTCCAGTCTTGTTTTTCTTCAGAAAAAAATCACCATGATTTGTGCCTAAGTTTACTTTTACAGCCCGTTAGGGAACAATACAGACCCACCTCTTTTTTCCTGCTTGTTTCTGACTCTGAACCCTCTCTATGTTGGTCTACCAACATGACATATGCTGTATAAAAATAGCTCAGGTAAAGGTATACAAAATTAGCAGATAGAGATGATACAATACTGCTATAGAAATGGTATTTTTTGTTAAAACAATGTCTGCATCTTTAGAAATGAAGTCATGATTCATCAAACTGGACACATCTTGTATACACCCTTGGTAGAACGTTTCTATTATTACTCTAACATTTTATTTATTACAATGCCTTGCAAAAGATTTTTTCCACCTAGACATTTATCATATTTGTCACTTTACCATTACAAATATCAATATATTTTATTGCAACTTTATTTGATACACCAACCCAAAGTTCAATATAAATGTGAAGTAAAAATGGCATATGCCTCTCAAAATGTTTTAAATCAAATAAAGTATTAACATTTTTTTTTTTTTTTCTGTGACTAAGTAGAGACATGTCTTTTGGGATATGTCCATAATTGCAACTTTAGAGTCTGGAAATTATGCCTATTCTTCTTTTCATAGCTACTCAAGCTCAGTCAGATTGAACTAAAATGGCTGCAAACAGCGATTTTCAAGTCTTACCACAGATTCCTCGGTGGATTTAGATTTGGTCTTTGACTGGGTCATTCTAACACATGAATAAGCTGCATTAGAATGGTTTGTAAAGTGCAATATTTATAGTAGTCCTGTCAAGAGATTTGACCACCTGAGCTGTGAAGCACTGCAGCTTCTTCAGAGTTAGCGTAGCAGTTTCTCAAGTTAACACACAGAGATACGCTCTTCTTCTCAGCCTATAGGTGGAAGGCAATGTCTTGTTAGCGTTGCAGCTGTGCTGGCCTCTTTCAGTTTCCAAATAACTAATTGAACAGTACTCATACACACTTCAAGCTTGGGTTATTGTTTTATATCTAGAAAAACGGTTTTAAACTTCATTAAATTTATATTCTCTAACAGAACTATGAGGGAACACAGGTTCTAAAAAGGTGACTTCAGAAAGTTGGTTGCTTTTATTTAGAAGTATAAAAAAGGAGGTTGGATAAATATGCATAACACACTTTTCAGATTTGTAAAAACATTTGAAAAATATGTTTTATATTCCTTCTGCTCCCCAGGTGTGCATCACTTTGTGTTGGTCTCCTAAATAATATCCCAATAAAATAGTTTGGTTGCAACATGGTTGCAAAATGTGACCAAGTTAATATACTTTTGCAAGGTTTTTTTTTATTTTTACCGTAGACAATTTAGCAGAGCAGAAGATTTCGGATTCTGAACTCTTTTGCTTAGTTGAGCATGTGAGAATTATTTTGTGGCAGAAGACACAATCAGGCCACAGTCTATTATGTTTTGTTCCTGCAGCAAAACACAGTCAGTCACCTGACTACCATCAGTGTCAAAGGGTGGCACCCACTCAGCGGGGGATCCTGAGCTGAGCCCATTGATGAGATGAAACAGGTTGACTTCTCCCTCAGTCTGAAGTGGAATGAAAAACAAATGTCATGGAGGGTGACAGAGAGCGTCTGTGCCTTATCAGCCTGGACAATGTGAGTGATGGTTCTTATCTGGCCCCCTGCTCCGTGGCTGTTTATTATCCCAAGGTGGCAGGACGGTGCATGGAAGAGAGGAGAACTGGGAGCCCCTTCGTGATCCATCACTCCGGAGGTCTCCTTCCCCTCTTATCTGACCGCTACATGGATAACTGCAGCTCTTGTTTACAGACACCAGGTATTTGAATGAGTCGCAGGTGTAGGAAGCGATTCCTAGGATCTCTTTATCAGTCCAGGTGAGTCATAAGAAGGATGGGGAGGACATCACATTATTTTCCTTTCACATTCCAACATTCACATGCACAAACACACATAGAAAACTTAAAAAAGCAAGCCAGTGAGTTCACACTCATGTATACTATGTGCAATCACAAAAAGTGTGTTCTCTTGCAACTTAAACGAACAAAAAAGATCAAATGGTAAATGCAAGGCAGCAGTGCACACGGGAGGATAAGTTTGTCTGTCGCTCTGTTTATCTCTTCTCATGAAGTACATTCATTTCTGTTATCATATTTTTATTTTCTCGCTTATCTGAGTCAGCATGTGTTGTCAGTGTATACAAGAGAGAGCGCTGATGTGACTAAAAAGAAACTATCAGTGCCCATGGTGGCCACTGAGTACTCTGTTGAAGTTATTGCATTTCACAGCATTGTATCCTGAATAGGAAGTGTTGTTCCAACATTTCACTCATCTTGTTGAAAGGAAAACCTCAATAAAGATGGCTATTTTTTTCACTTGTTCCATTTCCTTTCACCAACTCTTCTGGGGTGTTCCTGTATTTCCCCTGGCAGGGCAGAATGCATAGGTTTCCATTTCAAACAGGGCCCTCATGTCCATCACATCAACGGGGGTCTCTCCCAAAATACATACCTTCTGTCAAAGCCGGAGGATCGATGGTGGATAGAATGAAAAGGTGGCAGGAGGGAGGGGATGATATGAGTAAACGGTGCTTCGGCTACCAGGTGCCTATTTCCTTGGGTTTCAGTGATAGGCAGGCCTTCCATTTCAATCCATGTCACCTCTTGTTGAAGCTGAAGACTTGGTTTGAACAAAGCAAAGAGAGGTCCCAAAAATAAATCCTGGCAAAATCTGTCTGCTTCTCCTCTGATATGGCTGCATGTTGTAGTTTGTGCCTACACTGGATTTAGCATTGCAGGGTGAGACAAAGGATGCTAATTGCAAACTAAGAAAAACTTTAATTTGGGCAGCAACCGTGAGGCTGTGATGAGGATGTGGGATGTAGCTATGGAGCGTACGAGAAAAGAGAACATAAACAGGATCATGTGTTCTTATTAAAGAGATGTGAAAGGACCTTGAGGTCTGTGCAGAATGCCAACCTGTTACAGGGGGAGGATGGCAAACTTGCGATAAACAGGATGCTGTAGTCAAGGGCCAAGTCATCTATAATCAGTGACGAGACTAAATAAAAACACAGGAGAGTCTGAAAAAACACTAAAGTTTGCAGAACTTTATTTTATATCTTCTTAAAGCAGACTTATCATGTCTTTGTTTATCTCTTTCTGATCACCACTGCTTTCTCTGCTGCCAGATTAGGCCCAGATTTTATTGTAATATTTACATAACATTGGGAATACTAAAGCTTGAACCAGACATAAAAATTCTCATTTGTTTTTATCTTGATTATTTGTTTAATAAATTTAACCCATCCACCTATTTCATATTTGTACATAAATGCTTACCTAATATCATACTCTCACAATTATCCTCAGGTTGGGGTTTGCATCTGAAGAAAGATGACATGGAGCTCGGTCTTTCTCTGCATGCTTGCCTGTCTATGCAATCACTGGGCAGAGAAGCACACTACATTATAATATTATGTCCAGTCTAACACAGGCCAACTTTGTAACTCATTCTTTACTACAGTGTCAACAGAAAAAAACAAAGTAATATGCTAGTATAAATATTTTTTCTTTTATTTTAAAGAATCCTAATATCGCAAAAGCCCATGATCTAGTGATGCATTTTAAATTGTCTGTGATTAATATGTAATGTAAAAACAGCATTTACAAACAGGCCACCTCATCTTAATAGTATTCAATTAATCACTGGCTGGGCCCAGTTGGAGCCAAAATAATGACAATTTAATAATGCGGTGTTTATAGCCATGCAGATTACCAAGTATTTGTAAATGTCACTGGCTGGTCTGTAATGCACATTGACAGGGAAACATGCGCAGGGCTCAGCAGTGTCTGCTCCCATGCAATGCAACAAATGTACCATCCCCATAGCAAAGCGGCTATGAATAACTGTGATAATCACTACACAATGGGTTCATTTATCAGTGTATGAGGAGCACATATGCAGGGATGATTACCCTGCCTTTGTGTTTCTGTTGTGCAGGTTTGTTTTTCCTAAAGGATTAAAAAGATGGACATCTCTGCAGAGCTCTTTCATAGATCTCGTCATTTATCCATCTGTGTGCAAACTTACTTTTTTTATGTCACATTTGACAAACTAAGGCCCAACCAAAAGCATAAAAACAATAACCACTGCAGAGACTGCATATGGTTATTACTGTTTTAACAATTTCACATTAACTGAAATTCTAGATTAAAACAAAACATGTGTAATACCTCTATTAATAGTGCTAGATTTCTTTTGTAGTTTACATGCATGTTTAGCTCATGCCTTTTCTTCGACACATTTCATAATAGAAACAAGTCACCTATTTGCTGCTGTTACCAGTGTTCTAATTGGAAAAAGCAGAAAATTTTTTGCCCCCACCACATCATATCCTTAATATAAGCATGTAAATTTGTACTTCTTCACGCAGAAGTGACCCCTGGAAATTGGGTGAACCCTAGTAAATCTCATGGAATTTTCAATTATTCACAGTTGTTATGCCCAGCCCCCATTTCCTTGCACCATTCCAAGATACATTTTATATAATTGCACAACAAAAGAACACACACATAGAAAAGATTTACATTTCATTTATTTTATTAATAATGCATTATTAATAATGTATTTAAAAAGTTAACTCTGTTATAAAGTATTTCTCTAATGTAGTATGCTACAATTTTATTTAGAATCTGAGAATCAGATCATTTCAGTTAGAGTAGGTAGATCCCTCATGGTCTTCCGAATTTGTGCCGTCCTCTCACTGATATGTGTCTTGTAGGGTGGTCCTTTACTGGCAGGGTATAATTGCAGTAGGTTATTCAGGTGATGCAGCTCGAGGGATGGTACATCCTTAGACTGGGCTTGGGTCAGGTTTCCTGATCTATTTTAGGTTTATGGTAGATGTCAAAGCAACATATCTATGAATACCACACTGAATGTTTCCAATGACTCCTAGGAAAACATTACAAGAATATCGGGGATGTTCACATCACTTGGGAGTGGTTTAACTGTTAAACCACTTATGTGTTATTTCTGGATTATGTTCAAAATGGTTTTGATGAACTTAGAAATCGTAGTTGACAAATAGTACCGACCCGTTTTGTGTCTGATCCATTTAAACTTAGATTTGTTTTAGGTTTTGACTATTTTTTTCATCTGAAAACGTGGCAGGTGCTTAATGCATTTTTTCTTAGTCCATCCTGTTCTCCTGATGTTCTGAATATTGGTGCTAAATTGGCACTAATGCATCTGAAAATATATTACAATTTTCCATCTTTGAGGATTTGTTTTTTAATTGCATGCCTGTAATGCTTTGGAACATCAAGCTAGTAAAAGAGAAAATGGTGATTATGGAAGATTCCAGTCATAACTGAGGGTGTTTCCAGAGTTTGTCTGAGTCTGTGTGGTCAGCTGGCTGACAAACAGCTTCCTGTCATTGTCAGCGATAGTGGACGTCATCACAAGCATTTTAATTTGTAGGTAGCATTTGGTGGTTGAAAACAATACTAACATACACTAAGAATAGCTTTGGAGTTGGAAAGTGATGACTCCCATCCTGAGAGGAAAATTCACCCTAATTAAAACTTTACTTAGAGAGAGCTGATGCTTTTTTTTACATAAAGTTGTTTAGAGGTAATTTTCCAAGTAATCATCAGATCGGCATTAGTCAGGCATGTGCACTGTGTGCAATGCTAACATTTAAATCAGGGCAAACAGCTGATGAGAAGATAGATGAGCTATGGGAATTTGATCTTGATGTTGGTGGGGGGTGAACTGCACTGTGCTATGCGTGTAAAAATGTGGAGATGGATGGGTTGACAAATGAAGAAGAAAAAGAGACAGCAGTGCAGCAGAGACTGCTTGGTGGGGATGTGAAAGGAAGGAGGTAGTGGTGCGCTGGTCACCATGGGACCAGAAAAAGGTCATGGTGAAATGGAAACTGATTCTCCACCCTGCCTCTCTGGGTAATATCCAGTGACTCTGCTGTTCTGTCCTTTCATGCAATGGTTTTAAACTTTTTACAGCCTAAAACTGTGGTTAGTCTCCATCAGAACAGAGTGAAGTTTATTTGTGAGCACATTTTCTCTGCACTTTAACATGAAGGTTTATCTGTGGACTGTATCCTTTTTTCTCTGCTCAAAAATGAACCTGGCCTAATATTAGCTCACTATTTCCTCTGCACATTGGTTTTAGGATTCAGGCAAAAGAAGACACTATATAGATATTTAAATGACTTGGCTTGCAATGCCTTTGAAAGACATAAAGCGCTCAGCTAAAAGTGTAAAACTAACTTTTCACTTCACTTCTCCCTCATTAATGTGGATAATGGGCTCAAGCTGAACTGCACTTTTAAATGTTAAGAAGTTTAAGTGAAAACGACACATTTTATGACAAACACCACTTGTTATATAGTTATTTATGTTATATTTATGTTACATCCTTTTTGCTTCCATTTTAAGTTTTTTTTTTTTTTCCTGCACACGGATGTTTCCATCCGTCTACCTTTTCAACCAAAACAGAAGGAATTCATGAGTTTCATTGATGTTGCAATCAAGATTGCTTTGTACCAGATAAATATCTGACACCTTTAAGTTAAAGCCGTTACTATCACTGGGTCTCAATCTGACAACATTATGGACAGCACAGAAATCCACCCTACATACCATAAGTACAACAAAGTTATCAAAATCAAATCCATGTATATAATTCACATTTCAACAGCTCCACAGAAGTTTGAATTTCTTGAAATTTCCAGTTATCCTATTTCAGAGCTACTGTGGAAGAACTCAGTCCCACACAACTAACTGAACTATGTGCATTCGGAATCATTACATCATTTATCAATTTTTGCATATTTCTTGTATTATCTCAGAAAATGACATGGACAGGCCCTTTGTTGTTTTCCCATCTGTTCAGCTTCTCATCAGTTGCTTACTTATGCTTTGCACTCTAAGATGAAATGGCTGAGTATGCAGTGCCACCTGTTTTTGATCCAATGAGGGTTCTATCCAGTGTGCTAGAAGGCTATGCACTGACATCGGGCCAGTTATAGATCTCCAAATGTCTGTCCTAAGCTAATGGTGGTAGCATCAGGTGAGACACCCAAAGTTTTTAATCCATTCTAGGTAGTCCTATGCTGAGAGTTGATGACGCATTAGTGAAGAAACTGTATTCTTCACTAATGAGATGGATCAGTCCACCAGAGCAAGAAGTTTAGGAAGGCTGTTTTTTCTGTTTGTGTGGCTATTTTAGCACTGCCATAAATGCAGCATTTCAGCTACTGCTAGCATGAGAAAAACTGATACAGAATGTAGAATTTTTAACCAAACATTCACTTCATAGTAAGGGCTGCATACCGTTGCAATACCTACCTAAAACTACCAGCTGATAAAAGTAATGGTAAAAACTTATTGTCAATAAAAACAAATACCATAATAAAGTTCAACTAAGGATTTGGCCCTTAACAATGCTCACAGTTTACTCATTTAGAAAAGGCTGTTTTAGAAAATGAAATGTTCATCCCTGTTCTAAAATCAGTCAGTCAGTCAGACAGTCCTTTTCTACCGCTTATTCCATAGTGTGTCGCGGGGGAGCTGGTACTTTTTTCCAGCAGTCTATGGGTGGGAGGCGGGGTACACCCTGGACAAGTCGCCAGTCCATCGCAGGGCAACACACAAACAACCATGCACACACTCATTCATACACCTAAGGGCAATTTAGAGTGACCAATTAACCTAACAGGCATGTCTTTGGACTGTGGGAGGAAGCCGGAGTACCCGGTGAGAACCCACGCATGCACGGGGAAAACATGCAAACTCCATGCAGAAAGACCCCAGGCCGGGAATCGAACCCAGGACCTTCTTGCTGCAAGGCAACAGTGCTACCTGCTTAATCTTTCTCACTTTCATCATCATTAGAAAATGGAATCAGTATATCATTACTTCCATAAATTTAAAGTTTACTATAAGCCATGTAGGAGAAACTACAAAGATTCTGAAGAAAGTGCTCTAGTTAGATGAGACCAAAATTGTAATAAGATTCTAAGTTTGGAGAAAAATAATAGTACACATCACCCTGAACACTCCATCCACAAAGTGGGACATGGTGCATGCAGCAACCTGCCATGAGAAAGCAAGGTCACAATGTCTTAGTTCATGTATTAGAATGACCCAGGTAATGTCCAGTCCCAGATCCAATCGAGACTATGCAGTAAGACTTACTACTTCTTTTAACACTACTTTAGTGCCACAAATAAAGCTGGCATTTGCTGTTACAAGGAGTACAACGACAAGTCAAACTCACAAGATGAGTTGATTTACAACATAGGGTGAGAAGATTTGAACCAAATTTAGGTAAAACCAAGAATCCAAGTTTTTTTGTAGGGTGAAAGTTTTAGAGAATTTAAAAGAAAAATTCTGACTAGGTTTGTTTTGGCTAATTCTAAGGTCATCATCATGATCTATCAGGGTCAGGCTTGACCAATCTAAGTATTTTCAATTTTAAACCAGGGGTGCACAAGTGCAGCCCCAGATTCCAAAAGATGTGTAAAACAGCCCTTTAATGTAGCTTCAATACAAAGCCCTGAATGAGACACTAGTATTAGTCATTAGCGTTTAATGGGTAGCCAGTCACAGCATTCTTATACCGCTCACAGATCATTTCTTTCTCTTTCAGTTTCTTTTTTTTACTGCAGAGTGCCCAAAATGTTGCAGCAAAACTGTTTAATAGCGGTAGAGGCTCCATCAGTGATTTTGTTAAGAAGTGCTTTCAGCGAGTCCAATGTGCAGTCTTTATTAGCCAACTCCATCATACAACTGTACAACAACTCAATAACTACTTTCAGTCTTATTTTAAAATAAGAGTCTTAAAGCACACACTTTTTTCCCTTTGATCCACATTACATACAATACACATAGAACTCTAATAAAATATCAATTGTTGTACAGAGCGATTATTGAGAAAGAGCAATCCAAGAATTACAGACAAGCATGTCACTGGGAATAAACTGCTTCCCCTTTACTTTTCCTGCCTTCAAGATGTTCTTACCTCAGGCTAAAAAAGTCATAAGCAATGCCAGCTTTGTCCTTCTTTCAAACCTCTAACATCTCACACTTGGGAAAGCAAATAACACAAGACAGATTGTAAAGCTGAGAATGCAGTGAACTGTACCAAAGGCAAGATTACTTTGTGAGAGACTTAAAGGTCCACCCTTCAGAGCTACAATGGTGTGGTAAATAGCCATCATAATGTCTAGTGTTTAACAGAATTGCTTCTCATTTTCGCTTTCACGGATGGTTAGAAGATCTCCTGCAGTAATGATTGCTCCTTTGTCAGGTGTTAATCAGTGTGTGGTTCTGTATCTGATATGTAAAACATTGTTAAACAAGTGTAAAGGGCAGGCTCAGCTGCTGAATTTCCAAATTCCATATTGCAAAGGCACAACAGATTTTTGTGTGCAATACTTTTTTGCATGAGAAATGTTTGCATAGCATGGGGTTATAAATGACCATATCTGCTTTCTCTGTTCCTTACATGACATATATGCAGACGTCTACTATAAACTTTTTCAGAATGTGTATTTGTCAACCAATTCTTTCTGACCAGCCTTTAAGACCCAACAATAAAAATAACATTTAGAAAGTTACCCAGCCCAAATGATTATGGGACATTTGCTGCCAACTATCCAGAAAATGTGCTTCTGGTTCCTTAGACTATTATATGGCTTTCACCAGCGAGGGGCAGCGAGGTTGGCTGGCTTCCTGATAGAGATTTATGCAGGCTTCATGGTTCTTTCTTGTGTTAAACTATGGGTATGTGTGTAGGAAGTATGTTTCAAGAGACACATATATGAGCCTTTTCCACATGAAGAAAGAGGTCCAGAGTCCAGTTGTTTTTCAAGTTTTTTTCTTTTAAATTCTTAGATATACTAATTTCTAATTCTTTGCAGGACTCAATATGGGGAGGTTTTATTTTATTTGGATTATAGTTTATGTACATCATTTTAATCATCACATTAACATAAACATTGATAACAAACATTGACATATTCATGGATTGTTGAATCTAAACAGATTTCCTCAGCAATGTGCTGATAATTCTCACGATTAATGGCTCAGCTGTGGTAAATCGCATTTATCCTTTTTTTCTTCTTTGTCCCAGATAGACTTGTTCACCTACTCCCCTTGGTGCACATGATACAAATTGCACATGCAGACTTGACTAAGACGATGGACTGCCTCTCACACATAAACTAATGCATACATGATAATCTTCCCCACACACTGAGTCACACCCAAAAATACACAGAGAGTCTGTCGAAATGTGGAGAGTTAACTGTCCCCTATGACTGAGACATGCACTCTGTGATTGCAGCCTTCACTCAAATCTATTTCATCCTGCTGTTTCTCCCCGTCATCCCCATTATCTTCCCCCGTGTTACAGACCTCATGCACTGCTTTTGGAATATTCCCACTTTGTGGCCATAATTCACTATGGTCTGGCTTTTTGACATGCATGCAAATTGGCAAATTACAGGATGCCGTGCTGTCACTAGTCAGAGTCATGTGGTCACAAGGGGGCTTGTGGAAGGTGGTAAAAGGGGTAGAGTAGAGCACAGCAGACATTAGCTTGGGCTGCACTGGCCTAACATTGTTAAGGCTACCCGTTTGATTGACACTCACTGCTGCTGTGATTTGAAAAGGCCCACCGCTGCTTTAGCTGGCCTTCTCCCCGCCCATCTCTCCTTTGTGTCTGTTTTCCACTCATGTTGTTTTCCTCTCTTTGCCCCCACCACCTCATTTGCATCAGAGGGCAGGAAGTTTCATAGTGTATGGGAGGGAAGATGGGAGACCGCCCGACAAACCTTCTCTATCCCATCTACCCGCCCGCTATCAAACACTCTTTGTCTCACCCACCCAGGCCAGATCGAGGTCACAGCATGCCTTCTGCCTGGTGCATCTGGTTGGGATGGGGTTGGTGTTTCAGAGCAGGCAGCAGGGATGAACAGCATGAATGTGTTATTGTAACTGGGCATGGCCAGGCTAAAGCAGTATCCACATCCAGTATCTGTGTCTGGTTCATCTAGCTGATCCCCCCAGGAAAGGATGTCTCACTTCAAGGGAACAGGAAGTTAGAGTGAAGTATGGTATTTCAGAGTAAATAGCCAGACTGTGACAGTTTCTCCTGTATCTCCCACTTGGACTGTGTTGTAGTGTTTTGAGAAAGACGGAGTGGACAGACATCCTCGTCGTGAGACGAGGACTAAACATTGATTTTTGTGAGAAAATATTTTATATTCCCCTACCTGTAAACCATTTCTACAGGACTCATCTGCATAGTTCCAGTATATATTTCCTTACAAATGTACTTATACCCACTAAACTACCAACTTCAGTGTATTTTATGGGACATTTATTTGGCAAAACCAAAAAAGATACACAGTTTTCCTTTTTGTTTACCTTTTCGAAGGTGTCACATGCATTTATATTAGATACCCCAAAGTAACAACCAGAAAGTCCCTTCCGAAGTCACCTAATTAGTAAAAGGAGTCCAGCTGGAGTCCAGCTGTAATCCAGCTCTCTAAATACCTTAAATGTTAGAAAACATTAGAGAACAAACAACATTGAGAATACAAAATAAAAACTGGAGAGAGGTCAAGGATAAAGCTGTGGAGGTTTAAACCAGGGTGAGGGGAGGAGGTCTGGAACAACTTGAAACCTACCAAGAAATGGCCATCCACCTAAACCCACAGGACAGGCATTAAGCAGAGCATTATTCAGAGAAGTGGCCAAGAGACTCAGGATAACCCTGGAGAGAAGCCGCAGCGATACATTCCATCATCTAACCAACATGAAAGAGTCTGAAGAAGAAAACTGTTGTTGATAAAAACCAGAGGAAGTCCTATTTGCACTTTGCCAAAAGCCATGTAGGGACAAATGTGGGGAAGTACTCCGTTCAAATTTTACCAAAATTTTACTTTTTAGCTACATACAATAAAACAGTGAAACATGGTGGTGGCAGCATTGTGCTTTGGGGATAATATTCTCCAGGAGAATGTGATTATGGGTAGAACTAAATTATGGGTAGAACTAAATACATAATAATACTGGAAGAAAACATTGATAATAAATGTACAGCTAGAGCTATAATGGAATGTTTTCAAATGAATAGAAATTAACTCAATCTTCAGATTACATACATGTAAAATCTAAAGATTGTGGTGTTAATGCAGTATTTTGTGCAGGTCTATCACATATAATGCATATAAAACACATTGAAGTTTGTAATAACAGGCTAACATTAATAAATTAACAGTATATAAGTACTTTTACAAGGCACTGCATTTTCTTTGCCATAAAACAGACATGTTATCTTTTCAGATAAATACCCCCTCTCTGCTTTAATAATACGCGGTCTCAGTCTGTGTAATTACATCTCTTGCAGTTCAGCCCCCTCTCTTGGCACTTTTTGGCTAATAGTCAGTGTTTATGCTGAGATTATAGTCATGCTTTAAGAAGGATGAGTTGGTGGTAGCCACACCGAGTCCTCTGTTAAGGGGAGCAGTTTTAATTAAGGTGGAGACAACACCTCTCTCCCTGCTCATCTTTCACCTGGGAGACATAGAGGGAACTTTGACACCAGCCCGGCATGCTGCTGATTAAAGCCGGGCCTCATTTACCGTTGCCTGCTGTCAACAAAACACCACTAATGGCATTATGCCCAGGCCCTGGGGTGCAGGCTTTGGGACTATCCCTACCCAGGTTCAAATGAAAAGAAAACAAACTTTTCCTAATCTCTGCTACAGGAGCCTAATCTCCCTCTGATCTTATCTGAGAGAGGCCTCATATGTTATTAGGCCTTACCCCACTGATTTTGATTTTACTTAAGCAGGCAAAAGCTGCCCAGTTCTTTTGTGTTTTAGAGGGTGAAATAGGACTCAGAGTTGATGTGTAAAGGTGACTTAGCCTTCTTAGTGGTATGATAGCAGCCATATTAAGAAGTCAGTCAATGACCCTGCACTGGTGAGGTATAAGTATTTGCTCTTCTTTCATCACCCAGTAGATGCTGGCAGGGGTGTTCCATGTATTCTGAGAATGACCTCATAGTTCCAACCCTTTTCATCCATCACTTCTTCTATATATAGACAGAAGTCATTGTTGAAATAGCTTGGCATGTTTCTTTGATGTCCTGGCAGTACAACGTGGACATGTCCTTACACTCTTAAAGAACACTCAAGCACGGAATCCTGAACATGATGCATTTGTAAACCAGTCAATTAACACATCCATGCTGCTGGTCCGTGTGTCACACACACCTTGCTTTATTTTATTGTATTTCATTTGAAAATGTGGTAAGCTATGAAAAATCCATCAGTTTGGCTTTGTCAATAAATTTCAAAAAATTGGTCTGAATTTTGATCTAAATGGCAAACCTTTATTTTTAATACAATATATAGCTTTGTTCTCTCTCATTGAACTTTCTGAGTAGACTGCAACCAACTATACCATTAACACTAAATATTCTTGCTCCTACACAATGTTTCGATAAGTTACATTGTAAAACATGAGCAGACGGGTAGTATAAAATTTACAACTTAAAGCTGGGTCACTCCTCTTTGGTGTGCATTGTGCTTTTACAGTCCTCCTATTAGTTACCCTAGAATAGAAAATTTTACTGATTTGTATAGGCAGTCATTAGTTTGGGTTTTGCCCTCTCTTCACCTTTAATGGTGCCATACATTAGACCTAAAGCACATTAAAATCTTCAAGGTTATATGCACAATGAATAATTAGAAAAGTTTGTTTCTTGTAAAGTGACAATTCTTCTTTAAGCAGCCCTGTAAACTTTTATAGAACCGTACAGCTGACCTCAGAAGGGAAATCTGTGTTGGAAGCCACTTGGAGCCCGATTACAGCTCCTGACTGTTGTTAATTTTATATTTGTCCAATAAAAGAACTAGGGATTACGGATATACTCTGTATGCTGCCTCATGAACCTCACTTTCCTTGACTACTGTTTTGTCTTGTGGTTGATGAGGTAATGAAGGGGCATCCAGGTTTTTTTTTTTTTTTTTTTTTTTTGTTTTATACAAGGGTTAGCAGTGAACTTTAAAGAAAAATGTTTACACACTTGGATTTTTAATAATTTTAACATAACCCAAAAGGGTAAAATTTTTAATTAGCAAAAATGTCATTGGATTAACATAACTGAAAACAAACTTTAGCATAGCCAAGTCAATCAAAGGAGGTGAAACGGTTTCTGTGATATCAGGACTTCTGCTAGTTGGCCCATTCTCAGCTGTTTAAACCCAGGTCAGCTTAATGTGAGCAGGCAAAAGAGGAAGTCCACAATGAAGCTTCTTGATTACCGCCCTGGGGAGACTCAACTGTGGAACCACTTAAAAGGTAATGCCCAGAATGGTGTTTTTTAAACTCTGGCTGCTGATGTTGCTAGCTGAAACAATATCAATGATGTAAAGGAAATGGGACCTGAATGGCACTGTTTACAGTTGTTGAATGTTCACACATAAGCAGCAAGTTCCAGTATAAACATCCACTCAGAGCATGTAAATCTAAGGGCTATTAATAAGCCCTTTTATCTTCTCCACTGGAGAGTGGCCCTGGAGGCCCCGGGCTAATCTGGCCCTCACTGATGAGCTCTCAAACATTTTCTTTTTCTCTCTGTTTTCTTTTTAAGCAAAGCCTGTGCCTTTGGGCAATGGAACTAATTACAAAGCTTTAAACACCTCTGTTTTATATTGTCTGCTTGAATAAAGTTTGTTTTAGTTGTGTGTTTACAGTGTCTGTCTAGTCTTCAGACTTGTGTATCCCAAACACAAACCTCCCAATGTCTCTGTTGATGCAAGTGGGTTTTACTGAATGTTTCCTCAACTCTGTTAGCTCTCCACCAGCCTGTCCCCTCCTTCCTGTGTTCAGCAGGACAGTGACAGCACTCATATGGTTGCATCTCCTTACATATTTTTTCCCTGCAAACTGATGAGTTCTGACGGAGCGAATGCCTTTGACTTGCGTTCTCTCTCTCATGCAGACCTCCTTTCAACCGTTGTTTTTCTTATTCCTGTCGACAGAAAGTTGTTTTTGCTGCCTCCCTTCCCTGCTTGTCCGTGACAGGCATACTTCCTGCGTTCTGTGTGCGTTATGGGTGTGTGTGTCTGTGTGTGCATGAGCGTGCATGTATATGTGTGCATGTCTGTCTTTGTTTCTATGTATGTGCGTAGCTGCTGGATGTGTGAGTACTTCAGTGGAGCAGAAGTAGCTTTTATGTTAGTGCCAAGTGTGGAGAATGGTTCCGCTAGTGAAGGACAGCCTCTCTTGCTGCACTGGGCTTCCCACTCTGTTCCCAAAGAGCCAAATTCCTTTATCTGATGTTGGATCTTTGTTATTTGTCCATGAAACTACAACTGAGAACATCATATACCTGTGGGACTGGCCGAGTGATCTCCTCCAAACCAGCATGTGGACAAGAACACGAATGGAGCACTTTGAGTCTCCGCCATCCTATATTGTCATTAGGTTGCTGCCAGCTTCTTCGTTTCGGCAGGCTTTGATATATCAAATACAGTTGCACACAAAGTCATAGTACTATGGCCATACGGGCAATATCCTGCTCAACCTCAGGCTTGCAGGCACCAGCCAAAATGCTGAAACATTCCTGTCACCATGTCACATCTAAATTTCTTCCATATTTTAGTCCCAAATCCTTAAGACCCCTAGTATCTTTTGTTGTCTGGTTTTGTGGACCCAGCAGCTAAAAGAAAAAAAAAAAAACAAAAGAAAGAAAATTTTGTTTTCAGCCATTGTTGTGTGATGTGGGTTTATCTCAGGTCTCAAAGCAGATGGTATCACAGCATTCTAGAGGCACAAATTTTCTGTCATAAGGTGTGCAGTAATCTCAAGTCTCTCAAGTCTTGTTTTCAGCCTAGCCTTTGTTGATGGACCTCTGATTTGCCACAATAAATAAGTTAGCATGTACGTTCCACAATGGACGGTCCCTTTGGTTGTGATAGACGTTTGAGCTGTGGTAAACCAAGTTTATCCCAGTAGGACCTTCTTTACAGTCCAATATCCCTTCCAACTCTTCCTAGTCCCAAGGGACAAAAACTAAACAGGTTACAGTTAAAGTTTCACATAAACACTGATCAGTAACCACTGCATTGCAGACCAAGTCAAAAGTTGTGAAGTATAGAATCAAGATCAGAAACAATCTGAAAAGAAGCCTTCATCATAATGCAACACAAGCGAATGTACAGTAAATAGGATTAACGAGAACAACCTGTTTCAATAAGATCTACTATACTGCCACAGAAAAAATGACTGCAGCTAAAAAAACGTTTCTAGTGATCATATGTTCTCATTGTCTATATGGAAAAATCTGTATTAATCCATCCACTTCTTCCATAGCTGCTTTAGTGAAGCAGCTAGAAGCCTTGAAGCCCTTTCAGTTCCACACAGCATTCACGATCCATAGATTTATCCCAGCACCAGAACCTCTGTAGCCAAACTGAGATTGGCCCAGTGATGTGTCTTTCCTTTCCAGTTGTTAACCTAAAAAAGGCTAAGAAGGTTAGGATTGAAAATCTTCATGTGTCATGCAAGCCAATGCATATACGTATACATGTATATAAATTTTAGGATTTAGTCATCTAAAAACAGGTAAAATAATCCTTTGTTATGATTTTGCATCACATTGCTGGCATTTTATGTGTCCCTGAATGTTTGAAATCACCACCAGCTCTGTTTCTTACAAAAATCCTTTCTGGTCAGCTAGAATACCTTTGACCAGTAAAGAAAACGTTCACAGACCACAGATAATATTTTTGTGACAGATAAAAACATCTGCCAAAAATACCCACTGTTATTTAGTTTAGGTCTAAATGCATTCAGACAAGGAAGCACAATACTCCCTGAGTAGTGACCACAGAAAAGATTTCTGATGGGCTCATTTTATCTAACAGAAAACTGACAGAAAACTCACAATTCATTTATTGATTTTACTTTGTTATACTACAGAGAACATCTGGCTAATTATTTTTATATTTAAAAAAATATTAGTGACATTTTACATATTTATTTCTGGGTTCACTTAGGGACTTTAAATGAATAACTTGCATTTGATTAATGAATGATGAAAAATCAACAACAGCAACAAACTTTTGTTTTACAAATCAAAGCCAAGTCTTATCACCTTACATATACTTTTCCGAGGCTACCTTTTAGCTATTACAGGCCAACAAATGTATGTGCAAAATGTCAAAGATTCCAACATGTCTTGCAAATTAAACCCAGACTGGCAATAAAATGAAAAAATGTCTTCCATTCCTAGTGAAAAATTTGCTTTCTCACTTCTATCTACTTTGTTCTGCTGCAGTACTTCATGTTTGAGATGGAAAGTACATTCCAGCTGCCAAGGATAGACAATCCAAGATCATGCTTTGATATCTGTATATGTGTCTTTGATGTTTACAATGCGAGATGTGCAGAGAAATTTACTAAATCAAAGTAACTTTTCTTTCAACAGCTGCATAGAATTTGAGATGAATGGAATTCGTTATATATTCCTGAAACTCAACAATAATAGCACTTGGAAGGAAAAGTGATGATTTGGTGTTAAAGGAAAGATAAATCCATAGAAAGAATGTGGTCATTGTATTTTGGCTCATTATCATGATGACGATAGTGTCCGATTATTCTGCTCTATACAGTCTTATCATCTACCTGGAATGATGTCTTATTACAGAAAGTAATTTAAGCCATTTTACAAATTTTGAAAATATTTTTAAATCTGAGACAAAGGTTATGTTTGTTAGAAATCTGCCTATCTATTAACATATTGGCTTTTTCAAGTCTGAATAGCTGGCCATCATCTTCAGTGATCCCAGGGCTAGTTGTTCTTCCTCTGCATGTCCCACTGCCACTCTGTCAGAGCAGCTGTTATTCTAGGAGACTTTTTGGTCTGACTTTTGCTTCTCTCTCTTCTGTCTTTGGATTTGGGTAAGAGATTCGGCAAGGGTAATAAAAGTAATGACTAATTCTTGTTTTGAAATATTTGAGTTCCCTGTAATACAAGGAAGGTTTGCAAGGGTGATAAATACAACAACTTATTCTTGTTTTGATATACTTGAGTTATGTCATTTATAACAATTCTGTTTTTAACCAGAAAGTGTGCTGCACTTAATGCAGTCCCTCTATCAAACAGTTGGCATTACAAGAGACAAACTAATGCCACCACACAGCAAGAATGGCTCCAGAGGAACAGGAAGTACACAGTTTTAACTTGTCTGTGTACAGTCGGTATACATTTAATGGTATTCAAAGGAATAGTAGTGTAGTTTTTGAACACCCCAATTTATGGTAATGTCCTGTCACCGCTGGTGCCTATCTCCAGTGGTCACTAGCTGAAAGCCGATCTAGAGTAACCAGTTAACATAACATTCATGTTTTTGGACTTTGAGAGAAAGCCAGAGTACCAGCAAAGAGACCCCGGATGCATGGAGAAAACATGCAAACTTCATGCAGAAAGACACCAGGCTGATGTGAACCCCACTGAGTCATAAAAGAAAAAGAACATGATTTTACCAGATTGCTCAAGAACTATGGAAAACTCCTCTAATACAACTTGATTTCAAAGAAAACATACTTGGGAAATATGTCAATGTTGTTATTTGTCCCACAGATTTTAATTTTCCTTTTAGCTTGATTACAAAAAAAGACGTCTTAAAGTCAGATTATTATTGGTGTTCAATTCATACACATGATAACTAATTTGCGTTAAAAAATGCCAATATACATCCTGCTCTTGGCAAGGAACTTTTTTTTATTTGTGAAACTTGTAGTTTCGGTATATATGAGCAGTAGCAGTTGGATATATGATTCACATTTATTTTAATAATAAAGGTTAAAAAGTGTCTTACAACTTTATATCTGTCATTTTTAATCAAAGTTGAGCTGCAACCAAATCTTCTCTCTCTTTCTCTCTGTCTTTTTCCTGAAGAATAATTGATGTTTGAATTTCTAGCATTACACCTGAAGTGTATTATTTTTTCAGCACTTCAGCTACAATCTTTTCAGCCACCTTACACAAGTGTTGAAAACAACTCCAGAGTGAGCTTGAGTGACAGGACTGGCTTTAGAACTGGGTTGACTCAAAAAACCTGTATCCCTTTCTCAAGCAAGAAGTAGAGACTGGCTAAAAGTGACACATCCCAGGGAAAGCCAACAACAGGCTATCACCCTGACCGTTTGTCTTCATCAATCAACCTGCGTCTGTTGACCGAGCAACATGATGTCACTATTAATTTCATGCATTCCCTTAATGGGGTCTAGAGGGGCATCCTATCCTCACAGTAGGCATTTCCTGTCGTGTTGCATCTTGGGATATGTCTGTTTCCTTTTAGGAGATTGGTTTTTCAAAGTTTTACTTCTTCTCCTGTTGGTTTTTCTTTTCCTCCCTCTTTTTAATCTCGCATTCAGTCCTGTCTGTTGTTTCCCCCCTTCTTGGTGTTATTTGCTTAGCTTTGTCACAGTGCTTTGAGTTGGAAGCAGCTCCAATGTGTTTGTACCCTTGTTATGTGAATACTTGTGATGATTTCCACTTATTTGCCAAGGTATACACTGAACTGGATGTTGCAAACCTTTTGATCAACCCTCAGATTTTAAGAACAGATACGGGCGCTGTGTGCTCAGATCAGCGCATTAGCGTTTCATTTGAAAGAATGGTGTCACTGTGTTGACAAGCTCATGATAAGTTGGTGGCTTCTAAGGGAAAATGTTTAAAGCAGATAAATGCCTCAGGACTCCATCTGTCTGTCTTATTGTCCTGATTGTAGTTTATTTTCGTGATTATGAAAACCTGCTTTAAACAGGCTTTTGGGATGTTGGTTTATTAGCATTAGATAAAGTGTGCCCCTGGTGCAACGATTCTACACAAGGTACTTAATGTTATCTCTTCTGACTTTTGTGCGTCTGTATTTACTGTCTACACGACTGCCTTTTTTATCCTTACTTTGATTATTTTAGAGGAGGAGGGAATTGTGAATGATATTTCTTGCTCTCAGTCTCACTTACTCCTTCCTTCCCTCTCTTTATTTTCTCTTGTTGCTGCACCTCTGCTCTGGCTTTAAGAGGCTTAGCAGCAGCTTAGCACCCAGGTCAAACTGGCCTTTGCCCTTCATCTGTCAGCCTTTTGATGTGGTGCCAGTCCGGGCTGTCTGCTACGCTCTGCCTTTAACAGCACGTCCAGAGGTCAGAGGAGGGCTCTACTTTAGGACTCAACCCCACCTTTACACCCACTCCCTCCCAACAACTCCCTTGCAGATGTGTCTCCCCCCCCCCCCCCCGCCCCTTATTCTAACGCATCACCCTCTCTGCCCCTTCTCTACCCTAGTGCCCATTATTATTTTATAGTTTGGTTCTGCATTCCTTTCTCTCAGGCTGTGGTGAAAGGCAGACCTTTGGCTTTATTGCTTACACATGTCCACGGCTTTCTCCATCAGCAGGGAGAGACAAAACAGCAAGACGGAGATGGCCAATGGGGGCCAGCCATCTTAACTCTCCCCACCTTGAACTAATCGCTGGGGGCCAGGGTACGTCTCTGCCTCAGCCTTGTGCCAGTGGGGTTTCAATTTGTAGAGACATAAACAGATACTAAATCCAAGATAACAACACAGTGATTTATCAAGCTAGTTCACATCAAATTATCACAGCGCCCCCCTGCTGTCAAACCCCATAATAGCCCCCAACCCAGCCGCTGCTTCAGAGGTGCACTGTGGTCACACTTCATTTAGGAGCGGACAAACATGTGTCCCTATGTCTGGTTTCCCTCTGAGCATGACCACCAGCTTCACGCAAGCTAAAGATCATCCTGGAAAAGGCTTCAACACTTTAAGCAGGGTGTCTCTTGTTGAAAATGTGTGTGTGCTAGAAGTGCTCGTGAGCAAGAGCCTGGCTTATATGCATAAGTTTTAGCCTGGGTGAAATGACTGCAACTGAAGACAAAGCATCTGCTTCAGTGTCTTTACAAATTATTACAAAGTTAAATTGTAAGGATGCACAATGATTATTTGAAGAATGTTTTTTTTTTTTTTGTTCTTGTTTCATCACCAGCAACAGACAACCATGGTTGCTGTTGTTTAAAAGGACCAAAGTCTGGTTGAATTGTGTATTATTGTCCAATCAAGGTGAGTAACAGAATCTAACTTGAAATAAACATATTATTTTTCTGTTGCAAAACTATGTTCCACTTTAATCTGCCGCCTGACAGAGTGCTGCCTTTGATCTGCGCTCACAGGAGTGCTGCACATGGATAATATATCTCTCAGAGATAAAAGTAAAAATGTGCATGAGTTGATGATGTCATTTAGTTGTGGCCACAAGCCTGGGAGAAAAGCAAACTTTCACAGGCGAGGCTATCCCAGGGATCACTAAGGGTGCTCTCTGAGCCTTTGGGAAATCAATTACACATTTTCCGAACTGTGATTCCTGTTGTAGGAACTTAATCGTAGGGCCCTTCTGTAAGGGATCATCTCAATGACTTTGGACAATGTTTTTGCTCCTTGGTGTCTACTCCCTCCTCTTTGTGCAGCCCCCCACCCCAGCTCCCACCTTTTCAGTTCGCTACATTTGTGTGGAGCTTACAAATCTGCAGAGAGTAATTCATCATCATTTGCTTGCGTATCTGTCTTGAGTGCCTTTGCTTTGATCATGTTGTATTTTACACTTTACATCTGTTCTGCATTTAACCTTCAGCAGTGCTGTAGCTCAGGAACTATTATCTGGGTATAACTGGAGTGGACTTCACATTGGGTCTTTGTGGCCATTATAAATCTGACATATTTGTCATGGCCCAGCAAATAAATGATCCACCAGTTGAAATGCTGTGATAAGCAGAGCTCTCCTTGCTATTTCCTGCCATATGAGACAAGACAGAGAGCAATCCTGTGCTTCCTCTTACGTGATCTACTCTTCTTTCAAAAGCTTATCTACTCCTAAATCATTCTCTTTTAGCAAGGAAGGATGGAGTTTTTTTTGTATTCTCTCTAACTCTTTCCAGCTCCATCATTTCCAGGCTCTGCTCCCTATATATGTTTGCTGGCACTCCACCTATGGCCCCAGCCTCTCTCTCTTCCTCAAATCTCTCCCTCTGTCCTCAGGAACCCAAGATCACAAGGCCCTGACCCCTCCTCCTCCACCAGCGCACTAATCATCTCTAATCAGAAGTGAAATGCATTTTTCTAAGGAAGTAGCTGGAAAATTTCACAATCTGCATTTCTCCGACCAAGCTGATTAGGGAAACATTATCCTGCTTTCACAGTCACTTCCAATCTGCCTTTAATCTGTCACTTCAATCGCCTAATTATTTAGTCAATGACCTGGGGACGCAATCTTACAAAAGAATGACATGCATGCCATATCATTTTCCCTTTCATTTATGCATGATATCACTGGTTACACGTTATGTTCCCTTGAGCTAAATATGCAAGCCTTGCTCCTCTACAGATGAATGTCTGTTTTAAGTCTGTGCAAGTGCATGTGTGGCATGTGCATTTTTAAGTGTGTGCATGCAATGTTGAGCTATTTATTGTCCTTGCATTGCATCCTGTACATACAGCATGTGGATGTGTGCTTCAGTGTGTGTCAACAGTAGCATGTTTAGAAGCTGCTGAGCTGTGAATGCCGACTGGCGGTAATGCAGTTTGGCCCCCGAGTCGGAGAACCCTTTGGGGAATGAGACTCTGTGGGGGAGTTGTGTTATTGGAAAGGTCATGATTACAGTAGGGGGTCAAAATAACTCGCTGACACTCTTTATACACAAGTGACTGCTACTGGGCCTCAGGGCGTCAAGAACTATATTGAGTATTGACTATATGTCATAGCAATAAAAAGGAAACCTGTTCTCCATTGGTGAACGTTCTACCTTCAAAGTGTGAAGTCAGGACAAAAGGTAAAAAAACATCTCCAATGTCAATAAAAGTCTCATGTTGACATGATAATTTAGCAACAGAGTAAGAAAAGAAAATAACCCTGGTTTGACATTAAGCAAAAAAAATAAAAAATTGGAACCTCTTATTACAAGAACTTACATTCAACTGCTGCCTTATTAGGTTCCCCTTGCGAGTTCCAGGTTGGATTATATTTTGACTTCAAAACTCATTTAACTCTTGATGGCATATATTTACCAAGTTGCAGGAAACATTCCTCAGAAAATTTGGTCCATACTGACATGACAGCATCACAATGCAGATTTATTTGCTGCACATCCATGATTTGAATCTCCTGTTCCATCACATCCTGTATGTGCCATACTGGACTCAGATCTGCTGACTATTGAGGCTACTGGAGTAGAGTGAAGTCACTGTCATGCTCAAGAAATCAGTTAAGGCAAATAAGGCTTTTTGATATAGTGTGTTATCCTGCAGGATGTAGCTATCAGACGACGGGTACAATATGGTTAAAAAGTGATTGACATATTAACTGGTGCTCGGTTTGTACAATAAGGCCCATAGTATTCCAAGATAATATCCCCAAACACACCATAATGCAACCAACAACAAAGTGAAGCAAACTGAAGTACAGGATGAATCCATGGTTTTGTTTTATTTATGCCAGATTCTGTCCCCAGCATCTAAATGTTACAACTAAAATCCAGTTTCCTTGAACCAGGCAATGTGTTTTTCCAACCAGTTATTGCCCAGTTTTGGTGAGCCTTTGCAAATAGTAGCTTGAGTTTCCTTAGCTAAGGGAGTGGCACAAAGTGTGGTAAAGCCTATCTCAATCAAGGTTCCATGTCTTGAGCGTTTAGAGGAGGTACTGTAGAGAAGGTTGTAACGAGGGGTTATTTGAGCTAATATTTGAGCCTTTTTATCATCTTAATCATCTTTTATCATCTTAAACCACTCTACCCTTTCTCCTTGGAGACATGTTCTCTTTTTGATACACTATCTATAAACCAGAGAGATGGTTGTTGATAAAATCCCAGTAGACTAATACTTTCTGAAATACTCAGACTAGCCCATCTAACATTAAAAACAATGCTCTATTCAAAATCATTTGAATGAGATATTTTTCCTATTCTGATGCTCAATTTGAACTTTAGCAATTTAGCGGCTTTACCAAATCTAGATCCCAATGAGAAATACAATGAGTTACTTCCGTGCGATTGGTTAATTTGCTGTATCTCCTTGGCAGATGAACATGAGTACCTGAAAAAAGTTGCGGGTGAGTGTATAGCTACACTGCTGATGATGAAATCTTCATAAATATGTCCAGTTCTATAAAAATAATGTCTTTCTAAACTGTGCTATGATAATGGGAATAATTCGGTCAAAAGTAGCTGTTGCAAAAACTGGGACATTTGGTAAAGAATAAATAAACTATGTAGTTTGGAGAACTTTCCAGACAGTGTTGCATAGCTGTAATAGTCAGACACCCTACCCAAAGAGTCAGATAAAGACCAAGACCTATCCAGGACAGCTGTCTCTCTTTTGTCTCTGGAGGCATGGCCTTTCCTTTATTTGCGAGTTCTTCACTTCTCTTATCAGCTTCCGGATTTGGGTGAGCCAGCATGACACCCAATACCCTAATAAACCTGGACGGAAATGTGCTTTTTTCAGTGTAAGAAAACATTCCAAAGTCTGGCTGTAGGACAGCTTCTACATCCAGTCCAGCCTTTTGTTAAAACCAGTGCTTAGCACCTTCATCCAGTGTTGCAAACATGCCACCGGAGGTCATGAACTCTGGCACCTTGGAGAGAACATTGACCATGGGGTTAGCTGTGACAAAAAAACAACATGAGCCGCACATCAAACACCACGATTTTCTGTTTGTGTGTTTTCATTTTTCAGTTGCATGTTTCATCAGTTTGCAACCTGATAAAAGTTTGGACACAGGTAAATCTCTATAAAAGGAATCATTCAAAAATTGTTTCTTTGCCTTAAATTTCTGTTTTTGTATTCATAGCTTCTTTTTGTTTCCTCAAAGACATTGTTCCTATCCACCAGAAGTTGTGTCAAATTGAACATTTAGCAAAGTAAGTAGCAATAAAAAAGCGTGATTTTGAATTTTGTTTTGATTTATAACAAAGCGTGACAGCTATTATTGACATCCTTGGCTGATAAATACAGGAGTAAGCTGATAAAATCTGTTCTGATGCACTAACATTGAAGTTGAAAGTGCATAGCAATAGGCATAACTTTTGTATCAGAACAAATATTGACAATATCTTCTGTCTGACTTGCAGAGAGAGTGATCAGGCTATAATAACAGATGGTGCCGTAACAGAGCGAGGAAGAGTGGTGGGGCGGCAGGGGGTTGCTGGATAGAGCTGATATGTGAGCTATTTCAGGAATGCCAGAGAGGAAAAGTATTGATCGGGACACTTAGACTTGATAAGGACGTCAGATTTAAGAGGAGCAAGGCAATCATTAAGTACAAAACTGGCTGTTGTTGTTCAAAAAATATATTTACTCGTCGCCCTCCTTTGCTCTTTTCTATTTTTCTCCTCCACTTTATTTGTCTCTTTTTTGCCAGAGGTGAAAAGAAAATCTCATCTCCATCAGGTTAAATTGTGGTGGGCAGCATTATCAGTTCAAAAGACCTGGGGATTTGACAGCTCCCACTCCATAGTGATTAATTACTTCTCAGCAGTGGTGGGCTCTCCTCTCCCCTTTCCTTCTGAGTGAGCCGCTCCAGTGGAGGTGCTGGTGGCTGGAGGCAACACATGATAAGCGCTGCCCTTATTACTGGTCTCTCTAGAAGACAACACTGGACTTAAACAGGTTAAATCACTCCCCCTGTACTGCAAGGGGACAATACAGTATAGTATGGGCTTTTTGTTTACTTGATAACTTGTTACAGCTTCCTCCATGGTTGCAAAGTTTTTTTTTTTTTCTTTCATGATCACTTGACCAGTTCTGGATAAATATTACAGACTTCAGAGCTCTTCATTATCAGCAATGAGCGAAAGGAGACTCCTCATCACATCTGTTATTGACAAAATGAATCACTTATGGACATAATAGAGGAGAAACCATCCATTACAGTCAGTGTAATCACACAGGAGAAGTAGCTGCAATCAAGTGAGAGGCCTCAAAATACATTAGTAAAGTAATTAGCTGTGTACATATTTGTATTACAAGCCTGTGGCAGCCTTTTTCAGTTATTTTGCATTCTGTTGTTCTCAAGGTTCCGCACACAGCTGGTCCTTAAGGTTCATGTCTCCCTGTAGGCTCCACTGTTTTGCCTGTGTGAATGAGTGGCACTTTCCCTGAGGCTGTGACTGGTAGCGTGTGCCTGTATGTGTATTTTGTTTTTCTGTATGTTTCACCGTACGTGGCTCTGTGTGTATGAAGGCTTCCGCGCATGTGTCTAAATAAGCCTACATCGGAAAGCTTCATTATTGGACCTGTCAGTGCTGTAAGTCTCCCTGAAGGCAACAAGGTGGAGATGAGAGGCAGAAAGACACATGGTGGGGCAACGTGCACACACGGCTGCCACACGTCTGTCCCCGCCAGCGGGCACCCAGGCCATTACGATGTCTTCCAGATGGACACATCTGTTTCTTTCCTGGGAACATTGAAAAATGAAAATGCTGAACAACAGGACTGTAGTGAAGTTGATTTGCCCATGTAGGCCATGGAGGCCTTTATTTCTGTTATTGGAAGACTCCTCTGAAGTGCTATCTCTTTGTAGATGTCACTGTTGCATTGGAGCCATTTGTCCTCCCATAAATAGTGCCACTTGAACTCTCATGTTTTGTGACATTACAACCTCAATATTGTGTGAAGTTTAATAGGATTTTATGTGATAGACCAACATAAATTATTGCATATTTGTAAGGGTTTCTTTACAAATAAAAATATAAAAAATATATTTTTATTTGCCACCCTTTGATTCAGTGTTTTGAATGACCACATTTCACTGCAGAAACAGCAGCCATTCTTTTGAGGTATGTATCTACCATAATTCTTGGCAAGTCTTCTTTAAATATTAGCCCAAGTTCTCTCAGGCTGGTTAAAGAGTGTTTCTATGAAGAAGGATTTTGAAGTCCTGCTCCAGACTCCAACTTTGATTTCGAGCCGGACTTTGACTTTTCTAACACTTGAATATGCTTTGCTATAAAATTTACGATCAATTAAATGCTTAGAGTTGCTCTCCTGCTGGACACAGTCTGCCTCTGACACAGTCCCAAATTTTTTCTAACCTCTAACACACTGTTTTCCAGTAATAACCTGTATTTAACCCTAACCATCTTCCCAACGATTCATACAAGCTTCTCTGCACTTGCTAAAGGAAAGTATCTCCACAGTATGATTCTGTCACCACTATGTTTTAATGTGGGAATGTTGTGCTAAGGTTTTATTTCACACATACCATTTGTATGTCAATTGAGAAGTTCAGTTTTAATATGACCAGAGCAAGTTCTAACACATGTCTAATGTGTCCCCAACATGGCATGAGGCAAACTGCAAACAGGACTTTATATGGCTTCCTTTCAAAAAAGGTTTTTGCCTTGCCTCTCTTCCAGAAAGGCCAGATTTGTAGAGTGCAGCACCAATTTTATTGTTGTGTCAACACATTCTTTCACCTAAGCGATAGATCTGTGGAGTTCCTCCAGAGTTACTGTTGGCCTCTTTGCTGCTTCTCTGATTATAGGTCTGCTTGGCCAGCATGTCAGTCAATGGGTTTATCTTGGTAGGTTTGCAGTCATGCCATACACTTTCTATATCCGGATGACTGACTAAATAGATCTTTGTGAATGTCCAAAAGTTTGGATATTTTCTAGTACGTAGCAAAACTTTAAAATTCTTCATAACTTTATGACTGACTGGTTTGGCATTATTTTTGATCTTCATGATGCTCTTTGGTCTCTAAAAAAATATCTGAACCCTTCATAGAACACTTTTTTTTTTTTTTTATTGAGATTAATTACACACAGGTCTATTAAATTAATTAGTGATTTAATAAGACAGTTGGTTGCACTTGAGTTTATTTGAGGGTGTCAAAGTAATGAGGGCTAAATACATAGAAATACATATTTCAATTTGTTAAAAAAGTGAAAAGCCATGAAACCTTTTACATATTATTATTATGATATACTTTGTGTTCGTTTTTCAGTGGTTTCCAAAAGTGTGGGGTCTTGTGATCGGCTTCAAAACTAAAATTAAATCACAACAATTAAAATAGTGCACCAAGCTTAGACCAAACATGCAAGAAAAAATAAGAAAACTGTAAATACATAGAACAATACATTGGATGTTTTTGTGTATTCATTATACTCGTACTCTTCCGCTTTATCCGGGAACGGGTCGCGGGTGCAGCAGACTCAGCAGAGACGCCCAGACGTCCTTTTCCCCAGACACCTCCTCCAGCTCTTCCGGGGGGAGCCCGAGGTGTCCCAGGCCAGCCGAGAGACATAGTCCCTCCAGCGTGTCCTTGGCCGTCTCCTGGGCTTCCCCCCGGTGGGACGTGCCTGGAACACCTCCCGAGGAAGGCGTCCAGGAGGCATCCGGTATAGATGCCTGAGTCACCCTTAACTGGCTCCTTTTGATGTAGAGGAGCAGCGGCTCTACTCCGAGCCCATCCCTGATGGCCGAGCTCCTCACCCTATCTCTAAGGGAGTGCCCGGCCACCCTATGGAGAAAACTCATTTCAGCCGCTTGTATCTGGGATCTCGTTCTTTTGGTTCATGGCCATAGGTGAGGGTAGGAACGTAGACCGACCGGTAAATCGAGAGCTTCGCTTTTTGGCTCAGCTCTCTCTTCACCACAACGGACCGGCACAGCGCCCCCATTGATGTGGCAGCCGCACCGATCTGTCTGTCGATCTCCCGCTCCATTCTTCCTCACTCGTGAACAAGACCCCGAGATACTTAAACTCCTCCACTTGAGGCAGAAAACCCCCTCCAACCTGAAGAGGACAAGCCACCCTTTTCCGGTCGAGAACCATGGCCTCGGACTTGGAGGAGCTGATCCTCATCCCAGCGCATGCTGTAGGTCTTGGCTAGAGGGGGACGAAAACCACACTGCTCCTCCTGAAGCCGCGGTTCGACTATCGACCGGACTCTCCTTTCCAATACCCTGGTGTAGGCCTTTCCAGGGAGGCTGAGGAGTGTGATCCCACTGTAGTTGGAACACACCCTCCAGTCACCTTTCTTATGAAGGGGGACCACCACCCCAGTCTGCCAGTCCAGAGGCACTGTCCCCGACCGCCACGCAATGTTGAAGAGGCGTGTCAACCATGACAGCCCCACAACATTCAGTATTCATTATAGCCTTGTTTAATTGACTTGGCAGTTTATGAAATGAATAGTCTAGGCTGTTTATACTGTTATTTTGCAGGTCAGAAGCTGAAAAGAGACAACAGATGTGAATTAGAGACTCCAGAAGTGTCACTTTTTAAATTAAGTCAAAATCAAACATTTAGGAAATACATGTGTATCACATGTGGTGACGGTGGTAGGGGATCGCCTACCAAGACACTTCTCTCACCTTGTCTGCTTGGTGGCGCCAATTGTATGGCAGCCTTACTTCTGTCAGTCTGCCACAAGGCACCTGTGGCTTCAGTGTAGCCTGCCATTGTCAGTGTATGAAAGGGTGAATGACTGACTGTTGTGTAAAGTGCTTTGGGGTCCTCGGACAGCGCTATAAAAGTGCAGGCCATTTAAATAAAATCCAAATAAAACACATTGGAATAGTTAAGGGTTATGAAAGTTAGGGTTATAATACTTTTGCAAAGCATTAAAACCTTAATCAGTTACTAGGATGACAACAGGTATTATGGTAAAGTACAGTGTGGCATAAGATCTGACTACTTCCTTTACTAGTTTGTGCCTATCATGTAAATTGTTGGACCACCACTTATCTCTCTTCCCTTTTCAATTTCAGTTGAGAGAATGGGTGTTGTCAGCACAGACATGCAAGCAAGGTGAACCTTTCCTTAACAGCAGACCTTTTCCTGGTACTTAGAATTGGAACAACCCCGTGCTGCACGTCCCCATAATCTCTGGCATTTTGTTTTGATGCGCCACAGCATGAAAATGAGAGAATATGGCAATGTTGTGGCATTTGAAGTCAATATGTATTATAAAATCAATCTAGATGAAGATCTGCCCATCCCTCTAATTAGACGGGGTGACTGGAGATTGATTTTTAATTGCAAAAGTAATTACATGGAGCAGATACCCAGTGACATTTGATTATCTAGGTGATTGATTAAAAGGCCTGGCTGCTGGGGCAGACTGTCAGCCAACTGAATCCAGACAAAAGAGAAAATTAAAAAAAGTTGTCCCGTTTGTAATCACGAATTCCAAGGGTGAAATTACAAAGCCAAACATCCCCTCAGAGATACCGGGCATCCTTCCACGGTGTGTCTGTTTGCCCCCCTATCTCGCCCCCTCTGTCACAGCAAGCATAACACTTAGACCTCTGTAACATGTTAAAAAGAGAAAAGAAATAAGGAACTGCTCTGTCACCAAACAACTTAGTGTTTAAATGATGGCTACATACAGTTTTGTAAAACAGTACTTGCCCCGGTACAGATTTCCTGTTTTTGCTTTTTTGTTACAGTTAAATGTTTCAGAACGTCAAACTGATGTTGAAATCAGACAAAAATACCTGAGCAAATGCATGATGCAGCTTTAATTGCTGATTTCATTTATTACGGGAACAAGGTAATTGCCTCTAAATCAAGTAAGTGGTTGGGCAACCCTTGAAAGCAATCAAGCCCCATCAAGCAATTGTCTCTGTCTTTTTCATTGCTGGGGAGAAATTTTTGCTCAGTGTTTTTTCAAAAGTGTTTTAACTGAGCCACATCAGAGGGTTTTTCGACGATGAATGCGCTGTGACCTCCTGTGTGAGTTGTTAATGAACTCTTTGAGTAATTTTGGTAGCCCTCTTCTGGGAGGTTTCACTCTGTTCCATGTTTTCTCAATTTGTGGATAATGGTGCTGGAGGACCAAAACCTTAGAAATGTCTTGGTAATCACCTTTTCACAAATGTCCGGATGTTTTTCTTTCCCTTAATAAATGAAATCATCATCTGAAAACTGCCTTTTCCCATTACTAGGGTTATCTTTTTCAGATATTGAATATGATTGGTGATCTTTTAAGTGGGAAAAAAAAAAAGCAAAAACAGAATAAATTTCTAAAGAGGCAAATACTTTTCACAGTAGTGTAATAAACAGAGAAGCCTTGTCACAAAATCAAAGACAGGAAGGAACTAGAAGATGTAAAAGAAGAATCAGTGAACTGAAGCAGAGAAGGTTAAATAAACTGACTAAAAAGCTTTTCCATTATTGGTCATCTTCTGTTATCAGATTTTAAGGCTATAAACTTCTCTGTACAACATAAAGTCTAAATAAACAAGCTTTTTCTTACCTACATTTGTTTGGGGAAGTTGGAAGAAATATGATTTATTCTTCTCCTCTGCTGTCATTTTTATAGGATCCTCCTTTTAGAAAATGAATGATGACAAGGAAACTGGTGGGGAGGACAGCTGAAATGTTTATGAGACTGACAAAAAGTGTTTATGTGACCATGATGGACAGTGATGTGTGATGACAGTTAAAATTGAAATACACTCATTGTTTCTACTTCCTAGAAATAAGTGATGTATATATATTTTTATATGTTTCCCACAGCAAGTAAGATGCATAAATATATCTCACCTGCTGGGTGAGTGGGTGTACTTTGTTGTGTTGTCAACGCACACTTCAGGTAAAAATTTTCTACCATTGTCAGTATCCACTTAACAACAAAAAAACATCATTTATCTCTATTTTCACCCAGTAGCTGACATGTTCCTTTATACTTGTTGATAAAACCATTGCTTCCACACAAACACACACCTACAGAAACCTAAACACACACACAAAGCAGCATGTTCTTTATAACCAGGAGACCCGTTTATTTCTCACCACAGGACGCCCCTATAAATTATGCCTGCTTAAGGTATCAGTTAGCCTGCTCTGTTAAGCCATTCCTGTCATTTTAGCGGAAGGTTCACTCTTTGCGCTTACCATGAAGGCAACATTTATGCCTTTAATTTACAGCTTCTTGCCTGGAGGATACTCCTTGGCTTTATGAAGTGGTATTAGGGGGCATATTTAGTTGTCATGGCAGAGTACTGCTCAGTGTGGCGCAGCCAGCAGAAGCCAGTCTCTGAAAAACGGGGGACAAGGGAGCAAAGGCTGCAATTTCAAATGAGTATCGCTGTCCTTTTAAGTTAAAGAGCTCTGTAGCCTGGCAGGAGCAGCTGAGCATGGCCTTTGAAGGGAGGTAAAGAGAGGAAAAGGAGGGAGGGGAAAAGAGATGGGATTGGACCGGCCCTACATATTATTCCCCCTCAGGATGTACAGAGTCTATATTGGCTAGAGCGGCACAGCCCCTGGGGTCACAGCTCCCTCGCTGGCACAGAGAAAGGCAGCATTAAGAGGGACTTCCCTCTGTCTGCCTCAGTAAACGACAAATGAGTGTCTGCAGGTAAATCATCACACATGTGCCTCCCAGCAACAGGCCTGAGCTTTGTGGGTAAACACAAAGCAGTGGCACTTATTAAATTTCCATGACTACTGATTTTCATTCAGAAATTACAGAATTTGCCGGTTCGGTGGTGTGAGGCCACAAGGGAGCAATGCTCGTCGCTTCTCTTCACCACAAAACCCAGTGTGGTTACTGGTCACCCTCTTCCCAATCCCTACTGTCACTCTTTCTTTGCTTAAAAGAAGAACATTTTGACATGCTGAGCTTTGTAAAACGTTAAACCTATTGTTTACCTTTGTAAGCAAAAGCAGAGACACATGGTCTATTTTCACTGTACATAAACAGGTTTTATCAGATTCAAGTTAATTCAGTATTCTGTATGCATCAGTTAAGCTCAGTCGAACATATTTGTCTTTTTTTATGTAGTAAACATGTTCTAGTAACATTGATCTGAGCAAATTGTAAAACAAAAAAGGAAAAGACCGGTAAGACCGATCCCAAAAAATCTTAGGTACATATTTTATCCAGTGGATGTCATGAGTAGTCAATACGCACAGCACAATGTTCATGTAATACTAAAATGTTATAAAAAAGAGAGTAGAAGATGTCATGTCAAAACTGAGGAAAAAAATAGCTTTCTGTGAATGCGTGTATTATTGGAATGCCCTGGATGACTTAAAATGACATACAACTGTGGCTGTGAACTGCCGACTTTATTATTAATAATTAATATTATATTATTACTATGAATAATGTTATTGCAACTAGATTTATGTAACTTAAGGTTATGTTACATTATTACTTGTATATGAATAATTATATTATATTATATTATATTATATTATATTATATTACAATGGATTAATAAAATAGCCCAGTACCTTCAGTGTTATTCTATCTAATAATTTTATTTCAAAATAATTTCAATGATACATGTATTTGTAAACCCTTTTAAATGGTCAGTCAGTCAGTCATTTTCTACCACTTATTCCATAGTGGGTGGCAGGGGAGCTGGTGCCTATCTATGGATATGGGTGAGAGGCAGGGTACATCATGGACAGGTCACCAGTCCATCACAGGGCAACACACAAACAACCATGCACACACTCATTCATACACCTAAGGGCAATTTAGAGAGACCAATTAACCTAACAGGCATGTCTTTGGACTGTGGGAGGAAGCCAGAGTACCCAGTGAGAACCCACACATGCACGGGGAGAACATGCAAACTCCATGACCCCCGGCCAGGAATCGAACCCAGGACCTTCTTGCTGCAAGGCAACAGTGCTACCAACTGCACCACCGTGCAGCCCTTTTAAATGGTTTTTCTGAATTCTGCATTTATTTGCTTTTAAAACTGCATTTGTATAAAAACGTGTTGTTGATAATGAATACACGGTGGATTGCTTGATCTTGAGGAATTATTTTAAGTTAAGTAATTTAATGGTTAAGCAACACATAGAACAACCACTTTGCATTTATGGGAGATATGATAACATTTGTGACGGCATCCTGCTATCTAATAGCTTTGTTATATGCATATCAACCAAACCACGTAGGTACTGATTAAATTAAATCAAGGAGGTTTTTTTTTTTCTCAAAGCTTAGCTGACATGCTTTAAATAGTCAGTTTGGTAAATAAATGTGAAAGAAAATGTTTTGTCTAGGTCTAGATGGAGATAAACAAAGCATATTGCTCATAGAAGTAAATAAACAGGTTATAGAACACAGATGTGGTCAGCGCTCCAGACTTGCAGTTAAGACAAACGGGAGCCATTTACAAATACTTTGCTTGCACATGCATAAATCACAGTTTATGCTTGTGTATTTATGTCCTAGTCTAAACTGAGACAAAATTCCTAGGTTCCGTTGCCACATGCAGTAAAGGCTTGTGTGTGATTCAAACGTGCCACTTTGACGCTACAATGAGAAGATATACACAGACATAATTCTGTGATTGCTGGTCCGGACAAAACAGCCCGCAACGTTTTCCAGGTGCAGCTCAGTGCTGAACTGTGTACATCATAGGTTTAACAGAACTGTGTTTACTCAACTGTTTTCCATGAGTCTCACTTTGTAATCTCCTTTTGTTTTTCCAAAGATTTACCCATTTTCAAGTAAATAAACTTAGTAAAAGTTTTGTTATCCTGCCAGATGGTCTTTCAGAAAAAGAAAATCACTAATATTTAACCTTAAATACAGCATTCATAAGTGTTCGTATTTCTTGAACTTTTCCATAAACATCATCAATGTGTTATCTTTGGGATTTTGTGTGATAAAGTGACACAATGCAATGAAAAATCAGAAAGTGAAATAAAACTGATAAATGCTTTTGAATTTTTTTGTAAATAAACATCTAAAAAAGTGTGGCATGCATTTGTATTTAGCCGCCTTGACTCTGATACTTCTAAATAAAATTGAGTGTACCTGTTTGAAGTTCAGTGTCAGTAAAAACACGACTGTTCTTTGAAGGCTTCACGTGTTTGTTAGAGAATACTAGTGAACAGACAGCATCATGAAGGCCAAGGAACACAGCAGACAGGTCAGGATAAAGGTGCCTTGTAGAAGACGTGAAACGCTATGTGTGGCAGAAAACTAACATCATGTAACCCTTAAGATACTATCCCCAATGTGAAACATGGTGAGGTCAGCATCATGCTATAGGAAATCTTTTGCTCAACTGTAAAAATTGATGCTGGTTGGAATTAATGGAAAGAAGGACGGATTAAAAAAACTTGTTGCAGCTGTGATGTAACAAAAATGACAAATGAAATCAGAAAGGCTGCTGTGTCTTATTGGTCAACTAAAATTGTTTGTGTAAAGTCAGTTGTGTAGAGATGTTTGCTTAAGATAGCAGATAAGAGTTCAGGCAATATCCATGTGTGATAGCTGGTAGAACATGCCTTGGCCTGCTTTAACCTTGTTATAGGAGCACCTCCACATTAAAGCTGATATTTAGCCAGAGCCAGAAAATGCAAGAGACAATGGAAACACTTACTTGACTGATAGCAAAATTTCAATGAAATACTTTCAATACTTGGTGTTCTTTTTTGACTGAGAAATCTACCTTATGTCAACAAATTCACCCATGTGCCATCTTTCCTTATGAAGAGATGGATGAATGATGTGATATTTTGCTCAATGTGGCAAACAGCCAATAATGATGTGTGAGAGGTGTATCAGAGTGGAGTGCGTACTGGACTGCCAAGTGCTGTTGGATCCAGGTCTGTCTGTGTTTATTACTAATGAGATGTCACACAGAGAAGATGAAGAAACCAGAGTGACCAAGCAGTCCCCCCCCCCACCACCACCACCCGACCCCACCACCCATCCCAGCATCCCAGCCTTGAGTTGTAAAAACAGCCCTGATTTCAGTTTGTGTGGCCTGCCAACTGACATTAATCTGCAGGTTAATTTTTCAGAGAGGTATTTGGACATGGGGAGATAGTTATGTCCGATTTGGCTTGGTAGATGTGCCTTTATTGGTTGAGCAATTGCAGCCTGTTATCCAGTACTCCACATAGTATTTAGCCCCACTCTGAGGAGATAACTTGAGGGTAAATCAAGACTTGTCTTTTCCTACTGAACAACTAAATCTGCAGTGGAGAGAAGTGAAATACTCTCCTTCATTCATCCACTCCCTCGGGTTAGTCTCACTACTCTTAAATTCTCTGCTGCATTTCCAGTGTGTCAGGTTGATCCTCCCCATCATTGAAACTCATTCGGGGGGAATTAAAGTGTAAACCAGATGAAAAAACAAAGGGCTTAGGCAAATCAGATGGCTCAAACAACAACAACAAACGCACACTCTGTAATCTGCTTAGGGAAATTAATGAGGAGGAGCCCCTTGGCCAAGGTGGATAATGATCCTGGACCACGGGGATGAGAGGCTGCAGTGGATCAGGCAGAAGGTGAGAACTGGAAGGGGGGGATTAGAGACGGACTCCCACCAGAATCAAACAGGACTCTGCCAAAGGGATCCCTCCCCTCCAATGCACAAACTTCAAAAACTCCAGCCTAAGCTGGAAGTAGGTGTCTGTAATCCCCTCTGTGGCTGTAGATCTATGCGGCCGACTCAGGCCTAGCTTTCATCCTGCAGCTTGTTCGGCATGCTTTCCCTCCATGTCCTGGGAACGTAAACTTTTGCACTGTGGCTCCCATTCAGATAGCAGGGATCTGCTGGCTCATTACCTCTTCATTAGCGTGCAGCATGTTTAGCTGCCAAGAGGATCATACCATGCACAGGGTCTAGCTGCAGAGACTGCTCAAAAGATCTGGACACCACAGGCATGTGAAGAGATGCATATTGCTGGAAACACAACTGAGCAGACCATACGTAGATGTTTTTCTTTCGATGAAATGTTGGAGAAACACATTTTTAAGACTTGATTTATCCTTTATCCTTATGTGTAGTGACACAATAGATTGCACTAAAAAATATTAAATGATTGTTAGGATACCTGTTCTTTTCTGACATGGTTGTCAGGTTTGATCATCAGAATAGAGTCGAAGGATTTTTCTTATGTGTATTTAAAGTCATATTTACTAGCTTCCGAGAATCTGTGTCAAAACTGTCAGTTACATCTTTTGAAAATGTTTTGAGGTATTTTTGAAGTGTGTTGCAAGATGCCTTTCGGACTTGGTTTTCTCCTGCTCTCTCACAATTCATAGACTGCAGAATGATTCAAAGAGAGGTGTGGAATTGAGAAAATAAGCAGGCTTTGTAGTGCTTAATGGGCCCCAAATCTCACTGTTTAAGCCCTCCCCTGCATCCAAAGCAGCCACAATCAGAAGCCAAGCCACATGAAGCTGGGTATCATCAACCACTCTGCCGTCCTCTGGTGTATGGCTGGCATTAAGTCTTACAGTAAGAAAAGTGTTTTTAGTCTGTATTCTATAGTGCTTTGCAAAAGTATTCATATTCCTTGTCTTATTTTAATATGTTACAACCACAAATTTTTATGTTTTATTGGGATTTTATGAGATACACCAATACAAAGAAATGCATTTTTGTGAACTGGAAATAAAATAAGCAGCAGTGTTTTGGGGGGATGTTTTTGCACATCATTGTGCCCATTCTTCTTTGAAAGGGATCAGACCGCCATATTCAGTTGGATCAAGGGTTTTGACTGGGCCATACTAACAAATAAGTATGCTTTGACTGAAATAATTCCATTGATCTATGTTTAGGGTTGCTGTCCTCCCGAAAAGTGAACCTCCACCACAATATCAAATGTATTTCAGCCTTAACAGGTTTACTTTCAGGATTGTCCTGCATTTAAATCCATCCATCATGGATCCATGACATGCAGTGTTAGTTGCATGTAGGCCAAAATGTTTAATTTTGATCTCACCTTACCAGAGTTTCCTATTTAACAGGCTTGCCATATCCCTTACATTGAAATTCTACTCCTGATTTGTCTTCATGATACTGTTTGTTCACTAATGTTTAAACAAACTTCAGAGTCCTTCATAGAATTGCTGCATTCCTACTGAGATTAACACACATATGGAGTCTATTTACTAATTCACTGATCTCTAAAGCCGATTGGTTGCAGGATATCTCAGTAAGTGCGTATGTATTCAGTCAACGGGACTGAATACATACGCACAACTTTAAACTTTTTATTTGTTGAACATTTTGAGAACCGTGTATAATTTTTCTTTAACTCCAAAATTAATTGTTTCTTGACAAGATGTGACTAATTTCTTGACAAGATGTGATTACTTTTACAAGGTACAAAGCAACATTATATATGTGTAGAGTTTGTACTATAAACTATTTTGTGTTACTTTACTATGTTGCTCTTCTGGTGGTGTGATCCAAAAATCTGAATTATGCATGTTCTTATCTGACAGTCATTCCCAAAGCAATGCAAGCTATATGGGTTCATGTGGGTGTTGCCAGGTGTAAAAGCTTGACTCTGTAGAGTAAAGTGGCTTTCATTAGAGCACCCACAGGCTGGTTCCCACTGAGCTCACTCATATGGCCCTTTTCCATTAGTACCTACTCACCTATTCAACTCGGCTTTACTTGACTTCACATGGTTTGAGTAATTTTCCATTACATTTGTATACCACTTTAATGTGAATGGGGTTGTCATTGCAAGACAGTCCCACGTCTGCAAAATTACATGACACGATTTGTATGAGTCACAAACACATCGTAACAATAGACAATATGGAAGTAATGTTGAACATGCTGCTCAGTCTATGGATTTTTGTCAGACTTAAAGTAAAAAAGAGAGCCAGAAAAGGCTGCAGGCGTCAAGACGAAACACTCTAGAAAAGTTTTGGAGAGTGTGAGAAACCATAAAGCGGTATTAAACCAAAGGGTATGTGCTAGACGCTGTGTGAGGATAAGCTAATGGTACCGAATGCTTGCATGCTATAGTCATATAGACAATAGGCCCAGTGTTGCAAACGTATCACTGTAGTCCGTCAGCTGCAATACAGCTTGCAACAAGTCTTCTAAATGATAACAAAACATTTTTCCAACAAAAAAAAAATCAATTGAAACTATTTAACAAAAAGCCTGTGTTTACTGGCAAAAACATCATCAAATAATTCACAAAGTTAGAATCTGATGGCAGCAGCACATTCAACGGGTAAGTGAAGAAAGGCAAACAAGTTTGCCATGTACAAAGTTATAGATCAATCAATATTACCAACAGATTAATGCAAGGTTCTGCTGGGAGTTATTTGAGACTTTAACTCCTGACAATGTCAACTTTGGATCTAATGACACCCTAAACTGGCAACAGCACATAGCGTTCATCAAAGAATTTGGCCTCATTCATTTTAAATTGTACCAAGTGTCGAGTTATGGTCTTGTGACCTTTTTCTTTGCAAACAAACTGGTATTTAAGTAGAAATGTGGGAAGAACTTGTATATCTGACAGAAAGGACACTGTTATTTGACAGGAAATAAAAATGACAGTACTGATTTCACTTATTTCAAATCAAAATGACAGTTATTAATAGTCATTATAACTCTTATAAAGAGCACTTGATTGTTTGGGAAAATAGTTCAGTGCTGATATTTGGAGCATTTGCTCTGATACATAAATAACTATAGTACTCCTCAACAGTCTGTAAAAAAATAAAGCAGAATATTAACCAAAGAGTATCCTATTAATTAATTGATTGATTGAGTGATTGATGGCTGATGTGTGCATATTTTGTGTTAAATTTTACTGCAGAGCAGGACTGGAAGCACAGAATGGAAAATGAGGAGCTGTGTTTAGTTTTAGCGTGAATAGACTGGACTGCTGTGCAGTGGCCTCATCAGTGGCCCCCACTGTGGTGCCTCATGAAGACATATGGGCCTAAAGAGCACTTGATGTGGCTGCCATCGCCTTGCTTGTCATCTACAATTTTGCCTGCCCTAATCCCTGCTTTAATTTACTTCACTCCACAAGGCAAGCAGTGACTAACACTGTCCTCAGGGGTCCTTTAACTTATGCTACCAGTGACAAGGAATATGCAAAGGCACAATTTCTCACCAGGAAGGGTGACAGAGAGCAGTTCCGCTGGGGAGCACACCTCCAGCTTTTGAGCATCTTTTAATGTCACTCACAAGAGCACTTTGGAGAAGCAAACTATTCTTTGGAGGCCCCTTTATTAACATGTTGATTTGAGAAGTTATTAGGTGAAGATTGTTTGGTGCAGAAGGTGCAGCTATTGATCTGGTGAGAAATAAATTTTGTTGGAAAGTTTGTGACACTGTAAAGCGACCACAGAGACTACTTCTTCAGACTCAATCTACACTATTTTCTACCTCTTTATCCCTTTTCCCTGCCTTATTTTTCCCACTCGTCTAATTTTCTCCAAGAATGCTGTGTGGGAGACAACCCATTGACGGGCACAAGTAATTGCTATCAGTCTGTCATTAGGTTTTCTTTTTTGCTCTCCCCACTATTTTTTCTCTGTGTCCCTGCACAGGCCTGTGCTCAGCATTGCTTACAAATAAGACACTTAGGAGACGAGCGGAATTTGCTCCCGAAAAGCTGTGATGTATTGGATTTTTTACGGTCAGAGCAGCTTCTCCAAGCGCCTTTTCATTCTCTGTTGTCCTGAGAACCATTTTCTCTGTCTTCGCAATATTCACTCTCTCCCTTTCTGTCCTCTCCCCTTCGCCTTTCAGGGTATCATTTGCAATTTAATGCTTACCTGGGGTGAGCCTTGACAATAGCTTCCACCATGAAATGGCCCAGGCCATGCCTGCATGCCTAATGAGGTTGATGTTGAGCTATTTAGGTCATTGTCCCTTAACAATATCTACTTAATGCAACTCCATGGGAGTGGATTGTTAGAACGGTTAAAGATTCTATTAAGTCTTTACAAAAGCCATTCCATTCTGCTGTCCACCACATATTACCAAGGGCATTGCTCTACTTCAGTTTTGCTTTGTGACAGACTTTTGTCAGAAAGGATAGTAAAAAGGTGCAATGCTGCACTATAGGGTCACCTCAGTGTTATTTCTTAGCTCTTAAGAGTTTATTTTGTAGGTTAAAAGGCAGACACCAGTCAGTCAGCTGTTGTCTTATAAACATATGAAGTCTAAATTGAGCCTACAAGTTCATATTAATCATCACACAAAATTATCTGCCAAACAGACGGCCAAAACCAACTATTAATCAGAGCAGAACCCGTGACAGCCTTTGGAATCGGAAAGGAAGGAGTCAGAGGGGGGACCTCTTCGAGAGAGTACTTGATATGAAAACTGTGTTGTTGTGCTTTGTACCAGCCTGTGGGAGTTTTTAAACAAGCCCATATGGTGGTAGCCACCAGCTTTGGAGAAGACGGGTGGGTTGGGGGGGTTGGGTTAGCCGGGGCCAGGATTTCACACAGTCAGTATTGAGTGGGATTGAGGAGGCGAGCTCTTAAGCTGTCTTTTCAGGCACAGCAAAAGCCCTCCATCTGGCCTCCTCTAAAACTCAGGGCGAGTTTACTCAGCTCCCTGTTGGCTGATTGGGCCTCCTGAAGTAGAAGTAACAGCATCAATAGTGTAAACCCTTGCCACTTGAGAGTATTACATTTCTTTTCATGCTTGACTTAATCAAAAGTGGGGAAGTGAAATTTACACCTTTTTGATGTTCTTTTTTCTCTGCTTACTAAGAGGGGCGATCTTAACCCATTTGATCTTCACAAACACACACTAAATGGCCAAATATGCCAAGCAGACGGAAGCAGACAGTTGGCAGTTGCCAGTTTGCGCAGGGTCACTGTTGGAGCACTCCATGTGGTGGGGCAGGCAACCTCACAGAAGGCTCCAGTCTTCACAGAATTCAGCCAATATTCTGTCTGGAGGCCCACTGTCTCCTGCTCACTGTCCACAGCCAGCCAAGAATCAATCCACCCTCATGGTGATTCACTCTGCTCTGTCTGAGCCAGTGTGAGACTCGTGTTGACTGAGCAGCATCAAGTGAACACTGTAACTGGGGCTTTATAACAAAACGGTGAGACAAAAAGCACCAGCCATGTGTCAGCACTATGATGAGTATATCTGATGGCATTAGCGTGGCTTTGCACTGTCACTGTTTGAAAATCACATCATGCACTCATTGATGGAATGAGGTGTCAGAAATAACTTTAAGTTGTGTAAAATTAGGATCTGATAATTACTAGTGAAATAAGTCAATATATAACAAAATCAGATCACTTAGTCGGGTGAACAAATGTTTTGACTGTAGTAACCTCTCTAATCCAAACTCTTACTGGGTCTGGAACAAAATGAGCTGACCTAGGGATTTGTGAAGATTCCTCTCAACAGGAATCTGGAAGAATGCTTCTAGCCAGTGACAGTTGCTCCAAGAGCCTGGCTTTAATGAGTGTGTGCTGTCTGGCATCTTTAGCTCATGTTAAGCCCAGGCTAAGGCCAGAATCTGACTGATGGAGCCCTAGGCTTGAGTACTGTGGTGATGTGTTTGCACCTCTTAATGAAGCTGGGGGCTGACGACACCGTCTGGCCCACTGCCTCTTCTTCCACCCTCCACAGGACCAGCCGTGTGCCAGCCAAAACTGCAGCAGGGACCCACTCCATTAGTTCCTGCTTATTTCCAAAGCTTCCAAGCATTGCTAGCTTTGGACACTGCGTGCAACATTTGCTCCCTCCCTTTTGTTGAATTGTTCAGTTATTGATTTTGATCCAATTTTCTTACTTGCTGTTTTGGGCAAGAGATGAAAAAGGTGAGATAATTAAATGCTTGTCTCCTGTGGAAAACAATGCTTTTCCTTTCTTAGATTACCATTACAGTGTCTGTTTTGTAACAAATGAATGTGTGTGTGGGTGTGGATGCATGTGTGTGAGTGTTTGTGTGGGTGGGTGTGTGTGTGTGTGTGTGTGTGTGTGTGTGTGTGTGTGTGTGTGTGTGTGTGTGTGTGTGTGTGTTTGTGTGTGTGTGTGAGTGTGTCAGCATGAAAAGAAGGGGCCCCCATCCAGGCAGCCAAAATCCTACTGAGGAACTTGTCTGGGATTGTGATATGTCGACAGCTCCACTGCGACAAGATACATAGTTTCCATTCAGCAACAAGCTTCTTATTGGTTACTATAGTTTCGCTAATGCTCAATTGAAGGCAATGCCTAATCTCAACAGAATAGGTTAAAAGGTGCCGATGTCCAGAGCCAGAAAACCACATATTGAGAGTCAAGAGACCTGGCCCCCACAAAGCACAGCTCCCTTAGCTTTGATGTGGCCCTATCAGGTGCAAGAGATTGAGAGAATGGCTGAAGAAAACACAGAGGCACCAACACCATGCGAACGCCCAAAAAAAACCTTGCTGACATTGGCAACAATTGAGGTGTAGTTCAGGGACTCGTAAACAGTGGAATATCTCAAAAAGAGAAACACTCACCATTTTTTTTTTCTTTCAGTATCAACCTTTATCTCTTCCATTCTTATAATTTCTAAAACATGGTCATTTTTAATATTTACACAGTTTGGATAATACATCTCCATATTTTTGTTTGTCTTTTTAACTAACCCAATTTTCTACATCTCATTTAGAAATTCATTCATGAAATGGAGACTTGAAGAGACTTGTGAGAAGCCACTGTATCCTGAAATGAAGAATGTTCAAGATTTTCATGTCAAGTGGCATTCTGGAGTAGCCTGTGGAGAATGTTATATGAGTGTTTGTTGGGGGTTGCTCTCTCTTCAGTAGACTGTCGCTCAATTGCTCTGAGGAGTAATTGAAAAGCTAATATTGTTCAGCATAACCCAAGGATTACTCTTTATTGTAGCAACAAGTGCACAACGCTGCACTGTTTATTTTTGGTCAGGCTTTGTTGCAGCCACTAATTGGTGATGAGTGTAAAAATGTGGGGTGCACATTACCATGGCTGAGTCATGACAACACTAATGAACCCCCAGTTAATCACTTGCACCATGTTATCTTTGGAAGGCATCTTGAATCTAAATCAGACACATAGTCGGGGACGCGATTGATTGGGCATCGTTTTAGGAACGTGTTGAAAATGAGGTTTGCAATTATGGGTTTATGTTGGCGAGGCTCTAAAATAAGCAGCTTGAATGGCACAGCATCTGCTTATGATGTTTATCACACAAACACAGCTGTTTGCAATCCCATTAATTTATTAGATGGACATTAACACTGCTTTTAAAAGAAAGTCACTTCCCATGCTATGTCATCAAGTATTGCCATATTTCTACTCATTGTGCACTTTTATGGCAGATTTTAAATCAATTACATCTGTAATTTGTAACAACTGCTGAGACTGGTTCAGGCCTAAACAAAGGCAATGGGATAACTGCCCTTTAGTGAAGCATCAATGGGCTTACAATGTACTGAATTAGCTGGCATATTAATGACTGGCTGCAATGCCCCTCCATTCTCCTCAGCCAAATCTGCTTATGCAAATTGTTCATGAATCCAGTTCAAAGGAGTCTCTTTTAAGTGTGGCCGATCCCCATCTACACAGGGGGCAGTGAGAGAGAAAGTGACATGAGAAAAGTTAGGGACACTTGTCTTTTTATTTTTTTCTTTACTTCAGACAAAGCCTGATCCAGTTAGCATGCACCTCTGCTGGTTGCTAGCATAGTAGGAGTTGTTGAGTCCATAGGATTGCTCCACAGAGGAGGGGGGCAAGGAGTGGGTTAATCCAACCAATTGTGACTATGTGTTTAAAATGTGGTGTTCACCAGAGGGGAGAAGCAGTACCCATCCAAGTTCATGCCCCTGTGTGAAAGAGAGGAGAGAGGCTGTGGGGTTCGACGTTGAAGGGATAGAATAATCCCCTTCACATTTTGTTAAAGGGGCACTGCTCTTTTGTGTTGGCCAAGACAAATCTAAAAGGTGATGTCATAATGGTTCGACTGGAATGATATCTTTGAACACAATAGATGTGGCTTCTTTCCACGTACAACTTAAAGCCCCTTTGTTCCTATTATAGGCTGAGATGTTTGGAAACATGCAAACACTCGGAATCAGAATACATTGTTGTAATACAACCTGTTATAAAATATTGAGCATGATTACACATGTTGGGGTCTCATGAATGATACACTTTAAACAATAAAGGAAGAAAGCATATCTTGGTGATTATGTCCAAAAATAAAACTTCCACTTAAATCACTAATACTTTTATTTTATTTATTAGATCTACTTTAAATAAATAAATCAATAAATAAATACACTTTCCAAGTAATCTCTTTTAAAAGTCATTAGGCAGCTTTAGCTTACATGTCTGTTGACCATGGAGTTAGTTAAACCAGGGGTAATTTTGGTCTTTTGGTAATTATTAATTGGAGCTAACACAAATCACATGCGGGGTTGCTCAGGGCTCTATTCTTGTGCTATTTGTATACATCTATATGCTGCACCTAGCTCAGATTGTGGCGTATTACAACATTTCTTCCCATAGACATCTTTAAATTTCTGTCTCACATCATGATCACAGTCCCTTATAGTCAATAAGAAAGTGTGGCCAAACTGTCAATGAGTACATGGGTCAGAATCTCTTTCAGCTTCAAAAGGAAAATACACAAGTCCCAAAAATTCAAGGTAAGAGATCAGCAGTCAACTAGACTCAGTAAAACTAAAAACACCCCAGAAACCTACTAAATCAACCATCTGCAACCTTAAAATTAGGGATTTTGCTGAAAAAACTGAAGCATACTTCTATTTGCAGTGGGTTAGATCATTGTAATGATGTATTTACCGGTTTCCAAAAGAAACAGAATCAGCTAGCTGCAGTTCATCCAAAATGCTACTGTCAGAGTTTGTTGTAATTTTCTTCACATCTGTTCCCTTATTTTCTTGTAAAGAACTTTGAATTACCTTACGTATGAATTGTGTTTCCCCCCAAACAAAGCTTGTAGTGACTTGCCTATCCAATGCCTGAGTTTGCCTGCACAAACAATGGCTGGGTATCTGGGGGCATAATGCATAGTTTATTCATCAACTGTACAGTCAACAAACTGACACCTTATACAGGTAACTGCCACTAAACAAAAATACCTTATTTATTGGGCTAACCCTCTTAAATACACATAATATCTAACTGAGAGTTAGTCAGAATCAGAATCAGCTTTATTGCCAAGTTTGTACATACAAACAAGGAATTTGACTTTGGTACACTTTGCTCTTTGGTTTTGTTTTTGCTTTTGCCTTTGTTTTAGTATAGTCAAAGTTCTGATGGAGGTTATGTCCCAGCAACACATGCAGTGAAAAGGCTGACACCCAAATTGATCATTTTTACACAAGAATGCCATGTAAACAAAAGTGATTAAAAAGTACTGACTGCTCTTGCAATCTATCAAAATGTAATTTGTGTCAGTCTTTATTCCAAACTATTAGAAGGGTTAAGACATTTCATAACAATTGATTATGGGTAAGAAAAGAGACATTTAAAATTTTAAATTATAAAATCAAATATAAAGAAAATATTTTCTTCAGCCAGCAGCCCCATAACAAATGGGGAAAATAGTTCCAGTTAAAAAAAAGTGAAAGCTAAACCACTTCTATCTAACTTATGACCCACACATCCTTCTCTCCATCCATCTTGGCTCAGGGGGTGTTAGATGCCGCCCCCTTAGTGAATTTTCTCTCCTTAAAGAAGCTCATAATAGCTGTGTGAAGTCCCTTAAAGGGAGGGCTTCACTAGGTGACAGATTCTTCCTGTCCGTGAAATTCCCCCTGCGATAATTTGTCTTTGTGCTGATGGGCCTGTAGCTCCACGCGACATGGGTTATGGTAGCGAGGGCGGGACCGTCCTCATCACCTGCCATCTCCGTGGCCCTCTTGACACCCCCCCTCCCACCTATCCACACTCACACACACTCCATTCTTCTGTCCTCCCTATTCCAAACCCCCCACTTTCATCTCTTCAGCAGGAGCTGTCTCCTCACTAGCAGAGCAACCAAATAATGGAGCTTGTCACAGGCCTTGTTCTTTGTGTTTTTCAAGACCCAGGAAAAATGCAAACACTCTATTGTAGTCATTAGTTTTCCCATCCTTTCTGCCTGGCCCTGTGGGTGAGGGCTTTGACCTGGTTCAAAAGCGACACAGCAAGGAATTCGGCTTTTTAGAGAAAGTGAATTCTTGGTGTCACATGACTAGTGTGTGCATTATACATCATGAATATGCTTGAATTTGTGCGTTACTATTAATGTGCTATTGAGTGCACATTTCTTTGGTAATTATAAACCATATGTTTGCTCATCAATCACTAGCCTGGCTTGCAAGTCCAACTAAGTTTGCTTAGGATAGAAATTCATTGGCATGATTTATTCTGTAACTTGTTAATTAAAGATCAGCAGTATGTTTTTGACACAACAGATTATTTGACATAGAGTGAAGAAATGAGAAGTTTTGTTGAAATAAAGTATTCATAACCCTTTAAAGTTTATCATTTTACCAACATGAAACAATGCATAACTGTGAATACATTGAATATAAAATGGTATATCTGTATAGTGTGTACAGCTGTAGATCTTTTGGGGTATGTTTCTACTAACTTTGCACACCTAGAGCATAAAATTGTTACCCATTCTTCTTGGCAACATAGCTCAAGTTCAGTCAGATCAGATGCAGTGTGTCTGTGAGCATCAATTTTAAGTCTTGCCACAGATTTACAGATGAAATTAGTTCTCGACTTGAACTGAACCTTGAAAATGCTTTGAAACCATTTCAATACAGCTCTTTCTAAATGTTTGGGTTTGCTTTCCGGCACCTCTGGTCTTTTACAGATTTTAACAGGTTTTTGTACGCCAAAAGTTCTACTTTATTTTCATATGACCAGAGCATCTTATTCCACATGTTTACTCTGCCACTACATGGCTCGTGGCAAACTGCAAACAAATATTCTTATGACTTCCTTTCACCAATAATTAACTTTTTCCTTTTTTTTCACAAAGGACATAATATGAATTGCACACCGTTGTTGTCCGGTCAGCAAATTCTCCCACTTCAGCTGTGGATCTCTGCAGCTTCTAAAGAGTTATCATATGCCTCTTGGCTGACTCTCTGCTTGACCCCGTCCTTTCACTTCCTATCAGATTGGGTGGAAAATCATGATTTTGTAGGTTTGCAGATGTGCCATATTTTATCCTTTTTCAGATGATCATTTGAATAGTGCTCTAAGGTGTTATACAGTATGTTCAGTTCAAAGCGGGATAAATTGTTTTATAACCTGCCCTTGCTTCTCTAAACTTCTTCAAACTATCTGTGACCTTTCTGGTGTGTCCATTGGGCTTCTTGGTGATATTTGTTCACTAGCATTGTCTAACAAGTCTCTGAGGCCTTTTGGGGACAACTGCAATTATAAAAATCTTATAATATTTATTATAATAGATTGTATATTTGGGGAGCATGTTAGGGCAGTGGTTAGCACTGTCAGATTTTTATTCTTCGGATTTTGTTGAGTGGAACCAATTATTTGTGATTTACATTATCAAGGACTCTTGCCTTGCGAGCACTGTTGACTTGAAGCAAAGAGTCCATAATAAGTGGCAGCATACTTTTGCTTTACTCAACAAAAATTTACCAGTAACAACTATTTAAATCCATGACACATTTTACAGGTGTTTTTGGATTTTGCTTTGTTGTGGTTGTTATTCATCATCTGTTGTCCATTCAATGTTTGGTGTAACTCGGAAAACTTGAAAAGGCTCAACAGGTCTGCCAGTGCTGTTATGATATTGTGTGAATGCTTGTAGACACAAACCCGTTGGGCTCATCAATAGGCAGCGATAGACAAATGAAAAAGAGGCTGTCCATGCCTTATGCTTTTGTACTCATTTTAAATTCAGCTGTTATCTGGAATGTACCAGCTGTCCACTGTACACAAAAACTGCTGCCTTTCCCAAACCTGGCATTTGCAGTGAGTGAAGAGGAGCTGTGGAAGTGCTGGCCTCAAACCCCTGGGGGACAACTGGAAACCCCTGGGAGGGATGTGATGGACAGGAATGGAAGAGTAAAGCAACAGGCTGGCACTAAGACTGGGGCCTGCACACATCTGAAAGGGAGCTGGAAGTGTGTGTACATAAGTGTGTGTATGTGAGTGCCTGCTGATGCCTCCATGCATCGGCCTGTAAATGTGTCAGACTTTTAAATAGGGCTTCCATACTTTCAAAGAAATGCTTTTAAAGAAGCACATGTAAATATAGCTTTGAAAAAACAGTGCCATATTTACTCACATGTACAGTACACATATCTGCAGTGTTCAACAATTAGTTGCTTAGATCAATACAAATAATAGCCTGAGCTTGATAGATTGTGGCAGACACTTTAAAGTAAAGCTTATCTAAACAGATTCAGAACCTTTTAATTAAACAAATAAGTCACTCATTGAACAGCACAGTCTTTAACATATATATGAACTTCCATGTAGGTTTAGTTGGTGTCAATATATCTGCAGTTACACTTTTCTTACTCTGCCAGACTGTAATTCCAAACTTGTTTAAACTTATCAAATAAAATAATTTAAGATGACTGTAAAGTGCTATGAAAAACCATTGCCCCCCTTACAGATTTTCTGTTTGTTTTTGTCACACCTAACTGATGCAATTCTGCAAAAAGATTTTAATATCAGACACAGAGAATCTCAGTAAATACAAAAAGCACTTTAAAATAATAATGTCATTTATTAAGAAAATATAATTTCCTTCACAAAGACCTGCTGTTGAGTTGTAACAGGAGGAGTACCCGAGTACAGGCAAAACCAGAACAATGAGACAGAGACTGATGAAAAGTTTTAGTGAAGTTTATTTACAAAAAGAAATGATGGATTGATTCATCCTGCAAAGGAATAGGAAGATCTTAAATGAATAATCCAAAGGAGTATAAGTGAGTATGAAGAGGAGAATGTATTTTTCTTTCTTACAGGCTCTTGGTAGGGAGGTAGCAAAGGATATCCAGGAGGTAAGTGATTCTGTTTTTGGGATAGGTTTGTGTTCCAGGTCCGAGAGAAAGAGAGGGAGAGTGGCAGGACGGAGGATTGTTGACCTTCAGGTGAGAGTTTCCAGGAGATTGAGTCCACATCCAAGAGTCCTTAAACTCCAGCAAAAGGTGAGTTCCAGACTTCACAAAGTGTCCTTAAGAAAACACAAAAACACAAGATTACTCGAGAATATCTCAAGGGCCGATTGTCAGCTGTCTCGTTCAGTACCAGTGTCACTGAATAAACCGGCAAGGAATGGATCACATCCAGGAGCTTAAATGCCAGCTGCACTCATCAGCAGGATCCAGGACAGGTGTGTGAAGAAGGCTCCACCCCTGCCACTCTGACTCTGGAAGGTAAGGAACGAAAGTTACGTATGTAACTACGGTTCTATGAATCCCGGATGACCGCCAGAGGCGGTGCTTCAAGCACTGAATGATCATTCTTGCGCATGCGCACGTTGAGAAATTAATAACAACATGGTTACATGTGACCTACCGGTGGCTCACATGAGTCTATATAGTCACATGACACCGGGAGTCCAGTCCCGACAATCTTCTCGCGAGCACGCGGAGACCGAGCGCTCTGGCGGTCATCCGGGATTCATAGAACCGTAGTTACATACGTAACTTTCGTTCTATTTCATCCCTACTGACCGCCAGAGGCGGTGCTTCAAGCACTGGATGACGCATACCAACAGGGTCCCGAGGGATCCCACGGAGACCCCAAGGAACACAGCAACACCACTAACCTCAGCGGGACGCAGAAGGCGGTTGCTCCAGTATTCCCTGCAGGGGATGCGCGTGGCGACGTTCACCCTGTAAAACCTGGCAAAGGTGCTTGGCGCCGTCCAGGAAGCAGCTTCACAAATGGCCTCCAGAGGCACCCCGGTCATGGCAGCCTACGAGGTGGAGAGGCTCCTAGTGGAGTGACAGCGCACGCTGCTCGGCAGGGGCTGATCCTGCAAGGAGTAAGCCACAGAGATCATCTCCACAATCCAACGTGCCAACCGCTGTCTAGAAATGGCCTGACCTTTCCGAGAGCCAGCATAACAAACGAAGAGGCAGTCAGTCCGACAAATGGGTGCCGTGGAGCGGACATACACCTCAAGCGCTCGGACAGGGCAAAGAGGCTCAGAGGGGGCACCAGGATTAAATCGGGAAAGCCTGAGTGGCAGCACACTGCCAGCCACTGCAGGCACCTTTGGCACAAAGGAAGCATTAGTCCACAGTGTAACACCGGAGCCATCCGGGTTCCACCGACAACATGGTTCAAACACAGACAGAGCATGCAATTCCCCCACCCGTTTGGCAGAAGCAATGGCCAACAGGAAGGCGGTTTTCAGGGAGAGCCACTTGAGATCCGCCCCTGTAACGGGCTCAAAAGGGGGGGACTGAAGAGCCGCAAGCACTAGCGACAAATCCCACGTAGGGGCCACAGGGCGCCTGGGCGGACACAAGCGCCTGGCACCCTTCAGGAACAGCGCGACATCCCCATGTCGGCCAACAGAGCAACCACCAAACCCAACATGCCAACGGGAAATGGCTGCTACATACACCTTCAAGGTGGAAGGGGATCGCCCTAGATCCAGCAACTCCTGGAGGAAGGACAGCAAATGGGAAACAGGACAGCGAATAGAGTCCAGTCCCTTACCACGGCACCAGCCGGCAAAGACCGCCCATTTAGCACCATAGGCGGCCCGCGTGGACGGTGCCCATGTACCAGTCATGGTCTGTCCAACCCTGCCTCCATAATGGGAGAAGACAGAGCCTGCACCTGTAGAGGCCAAAGCCAGAGTTTCAAGCGGCCCGGATCGGCGCATCGGCAAGCTAGAGCAGAGCCTGCGCAGCAGAGGAAACCAGGTCCTCCCTGGCCAAAAGGGGGCTACCAGAAGGAGCTCGTGCCTGTCCTGAAGAACCCTCAGAAGCGTCTGGGGGATCAGGGGGAACGGGGGAAAGGCGTAGAGAAGGGTCCGGGGCCACTCGTGCGCCAGTGCGTCGCAACCCAGAGGACTGGCATTGTCCATCAGGGAAAACCAGAGGGGACAGTGAACTGCATCTCTCGAGGAAAACAGGTCCACCTCCGCCCTGCCGAAGGTGGCCCAAATGCGATCCACCACCTCCGTGTGAAGCCGCCACTCCTCGGAAGTGGCACCTGCCGAGACAGAAAGTAATATAGGCTGCCCTGAGGCTGGCAAGGCGTGGCGCCGCCCAGAACAGGAGCCGCCGGGCCAGGGACAGTAGTCTCAGAGACCTGGACCCCCCTTGGTGATTTACATGGAAGACAACCGTGGTGTTGTCCGACCGGACCAACACATGTCGTCCTAGCAGCCCTGGAAGGAAAGCACGGAGCGCCAGGAACACAGCCATCAGCCCCAGAACATTGATATGGACCCCGCACTGCCGCGGGGACCACACCCCCTGAGCTGCACGGTCTTGCCAGGTCGCTCCCCAACCCTTGGAGGAAGCATCCGTATGGACGACTTCCCTCCGACACGGAAGGGGGCCGAGCGGGACACCCCGCCATGATGTAGGACCCGTTCTGCCACTGGGACAGAGACTGTAGGCACCGAGGCACAACCCGAAGCCGTCGGAGCCGGTGAGTACGCCGGGAGGGGTCCAAGCCGACCCCGTTCAGCCACATCTGCAGGGGCCGCAATGAAAGAAGCCCCAGAGGCACCACGCTGGACGCAGCAGTGAGCATGCCCAGAAGACGCAGCCACTCCACAAACCGTGGAGCCCTGCCAAAACGGAAGCTCGGAAGCACAGCCAGGATATCGCCGATGCGCCGAGGAGAAGGACAGGTGGTCATGGAACCGGAATCTAGAACCATGCCTAAGAAAATAGTCACCTGGGAGGGGGTCAGGCTGCTCTTCCTCAGGTTCACCTTCAAACCCAGCTGACGTGTGTGGTCGAGCACCGTCCGGGTGTCTCGGATCGCCTGATCGCGGGTTGCAGCACAAATGAGCCAGTCGTCCAAATAGGGCAGGATCCGCAGTCCTCATGCCTGCATGGGGGAAAGGGCCACTGCCACACACCGGGTGAACACCCGAGGAGAGAGGGAAAGACCAAAGGGAAGAACCCAGAATTGGAAGTGCCTCCCGTAAAAGGCAAAGCGGAGAAAACGCCAATGGTCCGGAGCAATGGGGACATAAAAATAGGCATCCTCCAGGTCGATAGCCGTGAACCAGTCTCCCGGGGAGATCGCCTGCAGAACCTCCTGGGTGGTCAACATACGGAAACTTAGAACCTTGAGAAAAGTGTTCAGACCCCGGAGGTCCAGAATTGGACGAAGACCGCCGGTCTTCTTGGGAACCAGAAAATAAACTGAATAAAAACCCCCGGGATCCCGCAGGGGGTTCACCGGAACAATCGCAACCTTGGCCAGCAAGGTGCAGATCTCCCGGTCCAGGGCCCGAGCCTTCATTGGGTCGCAGATGACCGTCATCTTGGCCCGGCTGGGGGTAGGAGGCCGGCGGCGGAACTGAAGACGGTAGTATCCCCGGGACAGAGTGGACAACACCCACGAGTCCGGGGCGTAAACAGCCCAATAACTGAGCTGGCCCGGGAGGGCCTGGGGAAACACCAACCGGGATAAGCAGACTGAACTGGGCGCAAACCCCGGGCCCCACCATGGTCCCCTTGGGCCCTAGTCGGTCTCTGTCCAGGAGCCATGCTTGTGGACCCCAAGAAAGGGACAGGAGGGGGGAGGGAACCCCGGAATGAGTGCCTAGCTGCCCCGGCAGCAACTGGCCAGCGGGGAGGTCTATGGAGACCCGCCTGCTGCTGCCGTGTTCTTGAGGCCTGGGCTGTACGCTCCAAAGCCTCCAGTGCAGCAGAACCGAAGAGTTCCCCCGGAACCACAGGAAGAGCCCTCAGTGTTCTCCTGCAAGGTTCGGTCAGGGGCGATTGCGCCAGCCACACCTGGCGCCGAGCATGGACCAATGTAGAGAGCGTGCGACCAAGCTCACGTGTCATCAGGGAGAAGGCCTGCAGAGAGGCGTCCAACAAGCCCTGAGTAGACTGGTCCAAGGGAACCGACGAGGAGGAGAGGCCCAACATCAGATGGGAGAGTGAGTTCCCTATGCGGCCCATTCGGGCACCTGAGTCATAGGCCCTACACAGTAAATCGTCCGTGACACGGCATTGCGGTCGTGAACAACGGGCATTAGTCCTCAACGCCTCATCGGGAGGAACGATGAAGGAAGCAATGGCAGACTCGACAGGGGGCATGCAGCCCAACCTGAACTTGGGTGCCCCGTGCATGGCAGTCAGGGCCCTGCCATCCGCTGTCGGGTGGGAAAAGGCCCTTGTGTCAGTCCAGCAAGCATGCAGCTCCTGGACGTATTCTACTGAGGGAGGAACAACAAAGGCAGCCTCGGCATCACGGCGCCTAAAGAAGGCGCTAGATGGGGCAGGCTGGGCCAGGGGAACGTCCAGCTGCAAACAGCCCAGAGCAGTTTTAATAGCTGCAGACACCGGTTCCAGGCACCTCCCAGGGAGGCACCGGACCCCGAACCTGAGGTCCGGGAGCCCAATTTCGGAAAGGCCTCACAAAAGAGGGTGCCCGAGGCCGCAACTGATATAACATCATCCTCGCAATGCGAGGACCTGGCATGTTCAGGAGGGGAAGGCTCATTGCGGTCACCATCCGCCCGGAGAGACTGAAGGAGGGCCTTCATCTGGGCCAGTTCCATAGAAAGTTGGTCCACTCTAGAGGACAGTCTCGGGGGGCCTCGCCGCTTGGCTCTCCTTCTAGACTCCAAGGGCACATTCTCAGCAGACCGTTTCGTGGAGGCCGCACCCTGTCCAAGCGGCAACGGATCCTGCTGGGCAGAGACCGTCCAGTCAACAGGCTGCTCCACCGAGGACAGCCGGGCCAACCGCTCGGGGCAGAACGCTGCAATTAGAGCAGGCGTGATCTGAAAGCGCCTCCCTGAGATGGTCAACACCAAGGCAGGGAGGGCACATGTCATGGCCGTCCTCTGGCTGTAGGGGAGCCGAACAGGACGCACAACAAAGATTGTCCATGACCCAGTGGACAGATGGGGTCGAACGGGCAGAAAAAACGCCATCAAGACCCTGTTACAGCAACAAGCCGTAGGACTCAGCATGAGCAGAAAACGCCACTGGCGAGTCAAATCAAAGCGAGCAGCAATCACTGCCGAAGAAAGTAAATATACTCAGCACGAGCAGAAAACGCTACCTGCGAGTCAGATAATCAGAAATAGTAATATTTTTCGTATAAATGAATGAACGGACTCAGCACGAGCAGAAAACGCCACTGGCGAGCCAAATCAAAGCGAGCAGCAATACTGCCGAAGAAAGTAAATATACTTAGCACGATCAGAAAACGCTACCTGCGAGTCAGATAATCAGAAATAGCAACGTATAATTGAATGATGGACTCAGCACGAGCAGAAAACGCCACTGGCTGGTCGGACAATCAGAAATAGCAAAGTATAATTGAATGAACGGACTCAGCACGAGCAGAAATCGCCACTGGCGAGTCAAATCAAAGCAAGCAGCAATCACTGCTGAAGAAAGTAAATAAACTCAGCACGAGCAGAAAATGCCACATGCGAGTCATACAATCAGAAATAGCAACGTATAATTGAATGACGGACTCAGCACGAGCAGAAAACGCCACTGGCTGGTCGGACAAACAGGAATAAACAAAAGCGAGCAGTAAACTACTGCCGAAACTAAATGGATTCAGCACAAGCAGAAAACGCCACCTGTGAGCCGAACAAACTTACCAGAAACCCAGGAAGAAAAGGTAGCTTGCGCAGCCTCTGGAGGGCAGAATCATCCGCAGCTCCGATCACAACGATCACGAGGCTCCCAGCAGCAAGCAATAAGAGGAACAAACAAACACAAGTCAACACCTGCATTCATCAACCTGCGCGCGAGAAGAAAGAAGGGACTGGACTCCCGGTGTCATGTGACTGTATAGACTCACGTGAGCCACCGGTAGGTCACATGTGACCATGTTGTTATTAATTTCTCGACCTGCGCATGCGCAAGAATGATCATTCAGTGCTTGAAGCACCGAGTAGGGATGAAATAGAAACAACAAACAAGTCCTCCAACAGAACATAATCCTAACACCTGCCAGTTATCACAAACAAACCATGACTGTTTTTGCTTTTTTACATAGGGTCAGTCTGGTTTGGTTAGCTTTCTTACCTTATTAAGAAATCAGAATTTCAAAACTGTATTGACTGTATTGATTATTTTTTCCTCATATTTATGATCTAAAACATTTGGTCGTGTTTGACAAAAAAGCAAAAACAGAAGAAATGTAAAAGGGGGTAAAGACTGTTTCAAAGAACTGCATGTGTCATTGTGTGTTTTTTACCAAAAGCAACGATACTGAGGCTGTGGTGTTTTTACTGCTCATTGGATGCTTTTCATCCAAGATCAGTCTGAGAACTCCTCGTCTTTAGCAGGCAAAGCCCTCTGGTTACAGCCCCCGGTCTCACCCATCTTACTAAACGACTTAACCAAACTAATGAATTGCCCAATTAATCAGAGCAGGGCTCTCTTTCTGCCCTTAAGTGCTCATTTATAGAAGGAGGCTGCCCCTCTGACCTCTGTCTCTCCAGGGCTGTTTCATGCAGCTTTATTGTGTAACATCAGGTAAATATTACTTCGAGACCAAATTAATTCCTCACATAACCATCTATAAGGAATTAGTCTCACTTACCGCAAGCATCACAAGTTGTCAATACAAGTGTGCTGTCACTGCATGCACACAGTAGAGCTGTGTGTAGGTCTGCAGAAAGTAGACCTCTCTAATCTGTTTAAACCAATGCAGCCACTTCCTCTCACCATCAGCCTTATCTGTAGCTTCTGGGGACAAAAATCATTTGTGGTGGAGTAAAATAACGGAAAATAATGGGAAATATCAAGAGCATCTTTTTGCTACCCCATTTATTTTGTCTGCTCCAAGTGAGCTTTATCGTGCCTAACACATCACAACATGCCCCCTCTATTTTTATTTTACTTAGATTTTATTTTGCCCACTCAAACTTTTCATTTCCTGACAGATTGAGGCACCCTATTTAGCAGTTTTATTCATCTTTGCCTGCAGGCAGGGACTGACGTTATAGTCAATAAAAATGGGAACGCGTCGCAGGCACCTCTTCTTCCCCTTCCATTTGTGTGCAAAGTGGCAGCCGTGAATTTAATCGAGGGAGAATGTTGTGATTACTTAATGGTTTCCCAGGCAGCCATGGACTGGAGAATTAAATTCCGCATCTGCTTTCCAAGGCGTTAATCTCTTCTCCTCACATTCCGCCTGTTATGATGTGCACACAAGAGATAATGTTTAAACCGACTAAAGCAGGGTAAACCAGTGCAGGCTGTTATTGGCTTTATAATTACATAATTAACTTTTTGTTTCTAATCGTTACGGAGGTAATGGCTCCGCTAAAATGGGAGGCATCTGCCGAGCAGAAAAACCAAATCAAAAATCAATAATCCATAGAATGCCATTACAGTAAGTGCTTGGGCTTGAATCACAGGAGAAAGACAGAAAGACGCTGGAGAAAAAGAGAGCAGGTTTGGCTCATCACTTCTGCCTTTTCTATCCCTTTCCTTCTTTTCCAGAGCAGTAAATGAATCTCATTTGAAGACAAGAGTGTTATCTGTGGGAGAGGAGGCCCAGCAGCTGTGGGGAGCAGCAGGGTATCAGGCTCTGCCAGGTGCATGGCAGAAGAGAGAGAGGGCCAAGAGCCTCCGTAAATTACACCTGGCCTCCCAGCAATGCTATTGTAGGGCGATTGACCTGCTCCAAATGAATTCCATTTTCTGCAGGTCCCTCCTTATTTCTAATTTACATTGTGATCATATATGTCTGAGAAATGATATCATAAAAAAGATGAATGTACTAATTACCTCTCCTCTTATCTCTCCCTCGCCCAGCGCTCACCCCTTTTGGACTTACTCCTCGCTGTATGTAAGTATGTCACTTATTTCATTGTGACAGGCGTAATGTATTCACAAAAGTGCGCCATAAATACAGACGTTCAGGTTGGCCACCTTGCACTCACGTCAGAGGGCCTCACAATGCCATGCCTGCTCAAACGAATGGCGAATTGACAAACATTTCTGGAGCCAAATTACCTCTGGTGTCACTGTGAAATTAGGTTCTTGACCTAGCCTCTGATGCATGCTTATATTTCTACATATTTTCCCCATCGATTTTCATGCATGGCATCCAGCCATTGTGGTATGAGACAAGGTTCCCTATGAGAAAGGGGTTAGGGATATTTTAATACACCTGTGAAATGAGACTCTACTTGTCATGAATATGCTAAAGTAGAGCTGTCACAGCAGTCAGAGTGATATCCCCTCACCTCTGCCAGACGAGCAAGGGTGGGTGGGTATAACAGACTTCCGTATTGAGGAATAGAGGGACCAAGCTTATGCTGCCTGCCAGTGTCATTTTAACAAATAGGCTTATTAACAGTTCAGAGGCCAAGGACAACAGCAAGGTTAAGCAACTCTACTGACATAAATGGGAGAATATGAGAGAAATATGGAGTTGGCTGATAGGTGCTGATTGTGTGTGCTCCAGTTTTATGACTTCACAGCCTTGGCTGAATGTCTCCCATGTCCAGTCAAAAAGATGACTTCCTTAAGTGTTTATGTCTCCTCACCCTGGGATGAACTTGTACTCTTGTCTGTCAACATCTGTTTGCCTAAGTTTTAACCCAAGAAAAAACATCCTTTAGTGTGTATTTCTCTGGGGGTTTTTTGCCCTGTGCATCTGTTAGACTCTTCAGCCACACATGCTCCATCACTTGACTTTGTGTTCCATGACACCGTGCTTTGGTACTTGACCTCTTGACCTCATTCTCAGACAGCTATAACCACCACTCAAAACCCAGTACGACTAGCAGGATAATGACAATTTGCTGAGGTCATTATTGCTAACCTAAACTGGGAACAAACACCCTAAGAACTTATGTTCACAAAGGTTAAAGACATTATTCCCAAAAAGGTCTACTACTGTTGTTGCAGGTCAGCCGTTATGATTTATCTGCAGAACAAGATGAAAGCCAAGAAAACCAAGAAAAGTAAGAGTGCATTATGTTTAACAATTAACACTTGAAACAATGTCTTCTTTTCTCAGAAACATTTAAAGGGGAGTAAACCCTCAAGTGACAAACATGGCTTACACAAGAAACAACTCATTTTGTGTCCTGCCATTACCCTTTGGTGTCACATTTGACATTTGTTTTAAGTTTAGTCTTTTCAGGCACAAAGCACTTTCTTGTGCTATAAAAGTCTGTGTGAAATGCTTTGGTTAACCTGCTGACACAAGGGAACCACTTAAGCTGTTTTCTCCTTCACCGTCTGTTAGCCCAGTGATTCACTTTCCATTTTAAATCAATATTGGAGCATGCGAAAGGGGCAAAAAACTTTTTTTTTTGCCATAAATAGTAAATCAAAGAAAGAAAAAAAAGTATTTCTCTAAAGGGTGTAAAGGTAAAAACAAGACTTTCTTCCCAGCATTGTAAATCAAGAGCAGTTTATTAATTTATTATTTTCTATTTTCTATTCTAGGTGTGACCATAAAAGGACTGGGTACATGTAGCTGCCTATCTCACTGTAAAATAATAATGAAAATCAAACAAATAATTGACTTTTTTCAGTGAACCGCAGTGCCTTGTAAATGTATCCATACTCCTTGAAATTTCTTTTACATTTTCTCATGTTACAACAACACACTTCAATGTATTTCACTGTGATTTTGTGTGATGGATCAAGTAAAACATTGGTGTTTTCCAAACCTCCAACAAATAAAAAATCTGAAATGTAATGTGTTTGTATTCAGACCCCTGAACCACTAAACCCATTCAACTCATACTACTAAATACAATCCAATTCAATCAATTGCATTCTAAAACTCACCTGATAAATAAATAAGTCCACAGTAATTTAATCTTGGTAAAAATATAACTGTTTTCTGAAGCCTCAGAGGTTTCTCAGAGAACATTAGTCAAGAAATATCATCATGAAGACCAAGGATGATCTGCTGACAGGACAGCTATTTCCCATGCCCTACACAAATTCAGATGAGAAGGGTAAGAAAAAATCCATTGTTGAATAGAAAGCCATAGTCCAGTTTACAGTTTTTCACAAGCCATATAGAGGACACAGTGAACATGTGAGTGATGTACACTGCACCTTACCCTTGACACACCCCATCATTAAAAATGATAGTAGCAGAATCATGCAACGAGGTGCTGTTCTTCGACGTGGAGAAAATAAAAAGGTTTTAATGGGACAATAGATGGAGGTAAATACAGAGCAATCCTGGAAGAAAAACATCTTAGGGGTAGCAAAAGACCTCTTACTAAATAAGAACGGAAATATGGTGTTCACAAATGCTTTGCATGCCATGTGACTCCGCTTCAACTGTTAGTAAAGCAGAATGGGCAACATTTTTAGTGTCTAGATCTTCAAAACTAATAGCAACATACCCCGAAAAAACTTTCAGCTAGAGTTGTAGTGATAGATAATTCTACAAAGTGCTAACTTTGGAGGTGTTAACAAAAATGTACAGACTACTTCTGTTTTGGTTTACAGAAACATTACAAAAATAATTTACAATTCTGCTTGTTATTTTAAAATATGTACTACTTTTTCCAAGAAAAGTGACATTTTGGTTTTGTATTGTGACAAAAGGTGGAAAAGTTAAAAGGGTATAAATTAATTTGCAAGGAACTGTACAGATATGTTTGGAGTCAAGCTGCAGTTTCAAATACAATGAAAACCTTCAAACAGAACAGTGTGTAGAATTTCTTAAAATAGAACATCCAGCCTTTCAGAAAGCTAAGCAGACAAGAAGGTTAATATACAACTAGGATATGCAGGTGCAATAGCACTTGCAGGACATTCAAAGAAACCATAATAAAAAATCTGTGCATGAGTCTCAGAAGTGCAGTGAGTGCAGCATGGCCCAAGAATTCGTATGAAGGAAAAGCTTTTAAAATAACTTATAAACAACACTCGGCCATTAACTAAACAATAAACTGGTATTATTTTTAATACATATTATAGTTTATGTAAACTATAAATATGAAAGATATTTCAAAGTATTCACCATAGTAGAAAAGTAACAAAAGTTGAGTTAGGCATATATGCAAAATTAGGATAATACTGAAAGTCTAGAGGGTGTGTTCTGCAATACACAAGCAAAATAGTAAACATAAATGTGTTTGTTTACAGTAAATGTTTTTTATACCTCATACACTGAGCACTATGCATGAGTGTATTCAACTTTGAAAGTTTTAGGATCTGAAACAAAATAGGTTTGTCTTTGGAAAAAAAAAATATTCCTGACAGAGTTTTGAGGATCTGTTGAAGAAGCACCAGAGGCTGTTGTAATTGAACAAAGCTCCACTCAAGGGACTGGTGTGTACACCTAGTACATTTCCAGCCCTCAAGTCTACATGGAAGTCCTGAGGGTGTGAGGCCACCTGGCCAAAGAAGGGAGCAGCAGTGATTAATGCACCTTGTTTAGGGTGCCGTCATCGGAATGAGACGGACGAGGGCTCAGGATGATGGATGAGGACCGGAGTATAGGCTGATAAGACATGCCCATGAATCTGTTCTACATCATCGGCTCCTTTGATCACTGACAGAAGTTCAGAGATGGGCCTGTGCATGTGTCCAAACAAACAAAAGCCTCTTCTCTCTCAAACACCTCACTTGCTCTGCAACACTGCAACCAGTCCCAACCTTCGTTACCGTGCCGCTCAGGTTGACTCCCACTCATAAACAAGAGGTAGAGACAAAAACAGAATGGCAGAGCAGCTATGAATCTGAGGGCAAGGCTGAGTGTCAAAGCAGGAAAGAGAGCAGGACATGAATTGGAAAAGACATGGAGACAGAAAGAGAGAGTGCAAAGTATCCATAAGGGGCGGCTTGGAGCCTGTGAACCATGGCAGGATGGGTTAAAGCCTCCCAAAAGGAACACTCCTCTGCAATGACAGATTCGGCTGATAAGGGATGATCCATGAAAGCCGATCGGTGTGATGACAGCAGGAGAGAGGCCTTGGCCCCGGCCGCCAGGGTGCTTTACTGGGGGCAAACGCAGCTGTCGGGGCCAAGCGGGCCATCAGCTTTCTATCATGCCACCATGCTGACGTCACACACAGAACCCCATCTACCCCCTTTCTTCACTCCCTCCAGTCAGAGAACACTGCATTCCAGCACTAAAACATTCCCAGGCCAGTCTGTAGCACAACTTCATTTTGGGGTGTAGTATATCAACTGACAGGTGCTGAAATTAACCTATCCCTGCAATTCCGACATATTGACAATGTGCAAAAGAATGCAGGAGCACACAAAGTGAAGGATTCTGACAGGTAAAGTATTAAAGATTAGACTTGGATTTATTCCCGAGAATCACACTGAGCTGCACTTACGAGGCCTCTTTTACTCGTCTAACACTGTAAGACTAAGGAGCTTTAGCACTAGTCTCAAGATAGACAGACAGAAATATGGACAGCATGGAGAATGAGATCCACAGTGTAAAACAGGAGACTTTCATGTACTTTCCCTGCTGAACATGCAGTTGCATGGCACTTACTCCGCCAGCCTCCAAAGAAAATTACCCATTCTACCAAGGGGACTGAGAAAAAGTGCCGCTGATTCCCTCAAGGATTAAAGGCAGTAATAAGCTATTTAATTTTTACTTGAAATTATTTTATGCTCAGTAGATACACTCTGGGTCCTTATTGCTGTTTAAATAATTACTGTCGCAAAATCATTTTAATCCATTTCAAGAGAAGAACTCTTTTTTTTCTCATTCCCCATTTAAAGAGCTAAATGGGGGCATCTCTTAGTTTCATGTGGTCTACATATCAAATCATAGAGATAAAAGCATCTATTTTATTTTGGCATTCATTTCAAATGATTAGCCCAGTAATCCTCACAAACAAACACAAATTTATTTTACATATAAATTCTGATTTAAATGCACTGCCTCGTGACTCATTGGCTATACTCTTAAGTAGCTTGTTTAGAGCAGAGCTCTTATGAAGACCATTAGAAACAACCTTGAAGTAAGCAGAACAAATATGAGAAGGAGGATGTTTTTTTTTTTCTTTTTTTTACTCATAGTCCAAATTAGGTTACACTAATGTGTGAAAAGCAAACATGCATGGCACTGCTAGACTTCTTTAAATTAATTTAAATACCAAAGCAAGGACAGTATGACATTTTATTAAAAACAGTACAATACAGCAGTCATTCAAAAAGCGAAGCCAGCTGTACAGAATTCTCCTCATGGCTGTTCAAAACTCAGCATCTGTATAAGATAAGAGCAGAGGATATGTAGCTCATTGCCTTGACCTTGGTATGAGAGTTGATCGCTTTGGTCTTTTTCTCTTTTTGATAGCGTATCTCCTACTTCACCTCTGCCCATGTCTAAATCCCGTTTTTCTCTACCTCTAGCTCTATCTTCATTCTCTCGCTCACCTTTCTGCTTGCATTAAAAGCTGAGAAGAATACCTGAAAAGATTGGTGACCTTTTAATGAAAATGTCAGTATCCCTGTAGTGGGAGGAGAGGCAGGAGCTCAGAACCTAGGTGAGGTCTCAGTGACACCCGAGCTTTCACAAACCCAACTATATCCTCATTGAGACACATTAAATGTGATTTTCTTTCTTGACTTTTTTCATGAAATTGGGGTGAGATCTTCTTCAGGTACTTGTTTATCTTTTTAAGATCAGGAGACATTTCAAAATACTCTTAACCATTACTTTTAATTATAGTTAGCCTTTACTGCATTATTATTAATTCTCATCAACTTAAATGAAAGAAATGCTTAGAGGGCACTTTGAAAATGTAGTTTACAAAGATTCCAAATTTCCTTTAGATCCTTTACATTAAAAGTCAGGAGAAGTGAGAAGGAAAGAGTCAGGATTAATGATTCCTCTGTGATGTCCACATCTCTGCTTCAGCCACAACTGGGCTTGACAGATGTACACCTGTTAAAAAGTCACTGGGGCTAATCTGACTTTGATGTCTTCCTTTACAGCTTTTCTTTTCCTACATCTTTGCACAGGATATTCAGTCCACCTTGAGGAATTGAAATTAAGATCTTGCCAAGTGGCTCAGTAGGAGAAGCCAACCAGAGCAGTCATGATCATTTGCCGACTGTACCTCTGCCTTTTGTCACGCTTTGTCTTCCATCTCTATTTTTAGCGTGGCGAAAACACGTCGAGGCGAAGGTGTGTTTTAAGTAAGTGACAGCCTGACGCTCAGCTTTATTTGATGCTTGCCAGATCAAAGCCTCACTGCAGGGCACGTTAATTTGAAGTCCACCGCAGTGATGATCGCTGTGCATGATTACCCCACAATGGCACTCCTATTAATCACATCACTCTGATTATTCTAATTTGATTTGACTCAGTGATGCCACTTCTCAATTTTTTCCTCTGTCTCTGTTTCTCATACTCCCTCTCATCACCGTCATCACAACGTCTCCCAATAAAACTGTCAAGTGGGGCGACTGCTCTCCGCAGTAAGTGGATGACATTTAAAAGGCTACAACATGACTGACATTGTACTCACAGAGGGAGGGAGTGAGAGTGCAGAAGGGGGAGGAAGACAAGGAGAGCTGGAGACAGGGAATATGAGGAAAAGAGGGGATGGCCGAGTTAATACTTACAAACGACTAATGTCTCCCTCAGCAGGTGCCACGGCCAGAAAAACTGGATAAATATTGAGATTCCTCTCAGCACAGCAGCACATGAAATGAAACCCAACTGTTCCTTGTACAGCCCTAGAAGTGACTGTCTCCATTGTGTACCTCAGCTCTGTCTATCCAGAAAACTGCATGATAAATTGCTCTCAGTGTTTGGTAAATGCCTGTTTGTGCTGTTAATATTTTTCAACATGTTCTGTACAATGCGAACATAAACAATGGAATGTATTTAAGAAATGATTTGATGATTAATTTGATCTTTGCTTGCATTTTTGTCTGGGATTTTAAATATCGCAATAACATTTAACCCATGCAGTACATTAGTGCAATAATTTCACCATTTGCACACCACTTAAGTCAAGGGAGCTAGTGCTAGTACCTATCTCCTGGTCAAGTTGTCAATCCATCACAGGTCGACAATTTGTCTCAAGAATGATATGCCAAAATTCACACCTTGAAGATTTTACTATGTCTACAAGCTTGCTAAATATATAAATTTGCTGCAAAATAGCATGGCTAGGAATCAAATTTACCTTCTGGCAAAGCAAGCCCAGGATTCAGGGATCCATTCCAGTTATGGCTACAACCACCAGTCGCCAACTCTAACCAGCATTTGGAGATCATTGTGCAAAGAAGGATTCTTAACAGTGTCTTCAGTCAGAGGCTTCTTCAGATCTGCATACTATGAGTTACAACAACATTTAATTTCCCTTTGGTATCAATACAGTATTTGTGAATTGAATTGAATCTGAATGAACTTTTGAAAATACTTTTTTGAAAACTTGGAACTGAACAGTTTTTTGCATGACAAACTTGAATTAAATCCAACTCATCCTACCGTCACCAGCACTCTATTTGAGAGTGAACTAACAATTTATAAACTGAGTTTCTCAATTCAATTCAATTCAATTCACTATATTTATATAGTGCCAATTCATGCAGATGGTGTCTCAAGGGACTTAAAAAAGTTACATTAATAGAAGTGTACAGATTCCAAGTCAAATATAAACATGCATTCCAAATTAATCCTACTTATCAAACAATTCAGTCAAAAGCAAGTTTGTTATTCAAATTGGTTAAATGTTTTCTATCTTAGGAAACCCAGTAGATTGCATAGAATCAGTGGTGAAACCTCAGACTACTCTTCAGTCAAAATTTCAGACTCATTTTACTGACGCTCTGAAAGCATTCAAAAGAGAACAGCTGTTTTGGGAATTTGGCCATTATAAATACAGTGGATAAGATACGGTGGCTCTTCTTTCAGATGCATCAAACATTTTAAGGCACTAGCAAAAACACATACTTCCCTTTGATGCAGAAGACTACCTTGCATGGATCACATAGAAACCTATTTTGGCAGTAGCTGGATATAATTGTTCTTTTTAGAACACAATACTTTAGAACACAGAAGTCAAAGAAAACAGATTTCTTCTTAAATTTAAATTATTTTCTTTTGTTCTAAACTAATGTAACCAGACAAAGTTTCTGTACTGAAATCCAATTTCAAATCTACCACTACTTTTTAATGGCCTTCTAGCCATTAAAAAAAGCCATAAATGAAAGTCGAGAATCAAGACTTAAATCAGCTTCAAATCAAATATTTATTTATTTATTTTTATTTTTTACTGTGTCCTGTCTGGCAGATTATCGCTCAGAATTGTTGTCTGAGTGCCAAGAAATTGCCCAACAGATTTACTTTCACAAGCGGAGCATCACAGCTAATGCTTTAAAGCTCTGCTTGATATTTATAAAATAAACTTTATTATGAACTTCTTTGGGAATATTTCAATTGTTACGGACACGGAGACTGAAAAGAAAAGGAAAAAATAAGCTCCAAAAAGAGAGAGATGGGGAAAAAAGGGGAGAAAGGAGGAAAGAGAGAATATAAGATTACACCCTGCTTGCTTATACACCTGCAGCTGTTTTTGTTTTGTTTGTTTTTTTTTAACAAAATAGTACACGGTAAATCTCAATATAAAATTTACTTAGTGAGAGGTGCAGCCCAATATAGAACATCTGTGTATCTGTCAACACCTGAAGCTTAACACCTGTGAGTATGGGTGTGGACGTGCTTTGTATACAAGGTTTCTCCACAAAAATATGCAATAGCGAGTGTGAGGACCCACAGGCCTGCCCCATGGTCCCTGGACGGACACTGAGGAGATCCGAGCACAGACATCTAAAGCCCCCCAAAGCACAGGAACCCCAGGAGAACCACCGCCGGGACTACCGCAACCCCCTGAGTGAACCCGGACCGCCCGCCAGCCCCCCCGCCCCGAACCCAGTCCCCAACAACCCCCATCCACCTCCAGAGAGAGAGCTATGTACAAAAGAGGGGTCCACGTGGCCCAAAGCAACCCGCCAACCGGAGCCGCCCCAGGACGGATCAGTCCTGACTCCCCAACGAGCTCCGATCCCAACCCCATGAGTCTCCCACCCCCAGTGAACCCCAACAAGAACCTCCCCACAGGGCCACCCCCAACAAGGACACCGATATCGAACACATCCCCCCGAACCCAAACGCCACGAATCCCCACCCGACAGGGGCACACCCCCACAGGTGAACTCTGTGGCCGAGAAGCCGATGAAGCCACACCCACACAGCGCAAGCTCCACACACAGCCCCGCTCTAAGAACCCCCGCCGCACCCCAAGTATTTAAAGAAAAAAATCCATCTAAGATATAGCAACCTGCTGTTATGGCTGCAGGTTTATTTAATAAATGACGCGGTTTAAAGCTATATTCTGAAAGAAAAACATAATATAGGTTAGTTGATTACATTGTAATTAATGTGGCTTAAAATATAGCTCAAAAATATTTTAAAATCACTCTTTTCCTGTGCATTTGGATTCCTTCATATGTATGTGCCCATTCTGCTCCAAAGCTGAATGCTTCACCCTGACTCTGTTAGTTCGGTCAGTGAGAGTTATTTTGCGTCAAACAAGTTATGTCCCTGGCTGAGACTGAGACAACACCAAAGCACATCCTCTTTCCACACAATAGAGCTATCCAAATATGTTATACCCACACAGCAGGCATCCACCACTCTGCAGAGGGCAGGAAGCTGCTCCAGCTGACCCACTGCCTCCTCAAATATACAGTCAAAGGAAATTCCCTTAAACAGCAGGAGTCCGCAAGCTAAAAAAAAACCCTCCCTCCTAATGTTGCTGACACATGCTGGTTCGGGAGACTCAAATCATTCAGAATTGATTTCATGTTTCTCTGTACATATCTGGGTGCACATATATACACTTGCTTTGTCCAGAATTGTACGCTACTGAACAACTCCATATATGATATAACAGTTTTGCTTTCTAAAGATTTTTTTTCTTTCCTGCTAAAAAAAAACAATGGATCAACTGTCATTTCATAATTCCTATTGTCTTCATCAGTTATCAAAAGCTTGTTAAAGTCTGCAACATGTCCTCATCTACTGTTGTGAAACAGTACAAGCAGGAGTAACATGAAGTATCTAGACTGGGACTTCATAAAAAAGACAAAGCCTCAGTAAAACACACAATCTCCAATGTGTTGGTTTAGGAAAGAAAAACCTTCCTTTAAATTCCCCATGTTTCTCAATGTCACTGCAAGTTCAACAAGATTAGATATGGGATAGCTTCCGTTGCCTTTTTTCTGAAGATTGTGAATCAAAACAGCAAGACTGTAAAAGTTATTTTCTAATGTTTAATATTACATGCCTACTGCATAGTCTATACTGTGAAAAGAAAAAAAAAACGTGCAGACACATTCACACATCCAAGGTATCTTTTATAGACCCCAAAAGCTGTACAATTCACACCTTTCAGTTCAGAATGCCCAGACAGAATTGGCCATTTGGCATACAGATGGCACTTCTGGTAAAGTGGTGTAATTGGTGCAAAACCATGGCACTGTGTGGCCTACCAGGCAGGGGTACCACATTTTCTGGACAAAGGGCAGTGTGTTTTGGCTCAGTGGTGGGTTGTGGAGAAAACTGTGGTCCATAATGATGCAGCCATATGTTGTGTAACTCTTATACAGCGTGCATGTCTTTGTGCATGTGGCTGGAGGGGTCGCACGTCTTTGTGTGCAATGTGTTATGGTGTGACACTGCCATTATGGATGACTGCTGACAGCCGGTGGAATGGCCACAGACAGAGGGCTTGTACTTGTTGTGTTAACACTGGCGGGACACAATAATCTGCTAGTTGTAAAGCAGGTATCGTCCTGACAAAACCATTATTGTTTTCACATGGTAATGAGAGCTGGGGAGGGAGGGACTGGGAAATGGATTTAGAGGGGGCTGGTCCAGGGCCATGGCTCGCCTGAAACAGGGGTGTATTTTGGGTGGGTGGGTTGCTGGGGGATTGTATGGCAGAGAGCGGAGACATTAGGTTTGTTCTCTCGCATCACTGAGCACTGGAGAGTTGTCTTAAATCGCCACAATACAAATTAGCTGGACGAAAGAATGGAAGCCCCCAGAAGAGGGGGAAAAGCAGATGACAAGCATGAACATTTAAGTCAAACAGACAATAGCATTTGGTATACCCGCCCCCTCTCCAAATCCACACACACACCCCTTCATGCCCACATCTTCCTCTCTGTGCAGATCGGGGTGGGTTAAAACAGAAAACAGTGTGTTGTTGGGTATCCTCTAATGATGCAAGCAAGGATGCAAGTCAATAGAGCAATTCATTAACAAATCAAAGTCCCAAGGGTACGCTGGCAGTATGGCTGTTTGTGCAGAATTCTCCTTCAGAATGAAGACCCATATGCTAGGGGTCAGGGTGACGCCCCTCTCCATGGTGTTTACCATTCAGCATACACACACTGTCGTTAGGGTCACCACTATCTAATGTGTCCGCTGCACACACACCAAAATTTCCATATGGTCCATGAAAATAGATACGCCGTTGGATTTCTTTTTTTTCCCACGCCCTAGACTTCAGTGTCTTTTGCTTCTGTGAAGTTTGTGTCCACTCCCTTCAGCTAGTTGGTTTGCAGGTTTAAGGGTCAAAAGGGACTGTAGTTTTTGTCAGGTAAGAAATCCAGCAAAAACAGGACAGTAAAACAGTAGTAAGTTTTGCAGTCCTGTTTACTCAGTTTCCATTTCCTTTGTAGAGTGCATGAACACCTCAGATTTGACATTTTTCCTCACAAGAATTGATTTTTCTCCAGGTCCCCTAAAAATATCTTTGCTAGACCACAGATTTAGACAAAATGACTTTTTTATCTCAAAAATGTTTTGACATCTCGAAAATATGAAAAAAATGTGACCTCATCTTTATTATGCTCAGAAAAGTCTGTCACCATATGTCAAGGTTTGTATGGACTAATATAAGGTTTAAATTTGGAAATCTAGAAAGCTTCAAAATAATCCATGATTAGTCATATATTTAAATATTGACTGTTTTTTTGTTAAACCTTGAATGTGAACATTCTCTTCCATTCCGTGGAATAACTATAAAAACAGTCATGTGAAAACAGCATTAGTAATGAGTTATTATGTCTAAAATGGTAGCATGTTGATAGAGTGTGGTTTAAAGAACAATAGTATAATTATTTATTTTTTTTATTTTCTTGCACCAATTGTGACTCTGATAGTGGTTTTCCACCGAATAAACTCTCATATTGAGAACCGGTGTAATTCACGTGTCACTGAACTTTGGTGTTCTGTTGAGCATCATCGTGCGTTCCACTTGTTTTTGGAACCAAGCCTGAGTTATCAACAGTGGGTGTTACGCAGCATGGTAGCGAGACAGCAGAGCTTCCTGAGCTGTGTGCAATGTTCCTTTTAATGCGAAAAGAGAGCATCCATAAACTACAGTTTATATGAAAAAGGAGACAGCAACTCCATGGAAGAACAGTGGTTTGTACAATGTGTTCCAATGCATATGTTTAGCACTGCGAGTGTAATGAAAACAAGTAGTTATACAATGTGTGTTCCATGTGTTTTTGCAAACATATAAATAATGTTTATACGATATGTTCTTAGTCTTCGTCACCTTACTTGTTGCTTCTATTGTCTGTAACTTCAAATCGCCCACGGGTGACATTGCATTTTACGCAGAATAGTATTCTGTGATGCCTGAGTTGAGCCAGAGTTCATTCTCTGGAAGCTTTGTTCATCCGTGGAAACATGTTACTGGTTCAAAATAATGTTTGGGAACTGGAACGGGCTCCAACCCGCGTTGGTGGAAAAGGGGGATGAGTGGTTGATCAGCCCCATGTGATATGTCCTTACTCAAAAGCTCACAAGCTTAGCTGAGACTGAGGTCAGTTAGAAAGAACCTTAGAACCCATACAGAAAGTTTGGCCCAACCAAAAGAAAGAGAGGCCTGATCATCCTTTCAAGGTCCGGTTGAATTGTGTTTTTTCCAGTGAGGTTTAGCAAATGTTTTGCAAGACTTCAGTATTTCCTCCACACCTTGAGCATATGTTCTGCAATAATTAACTATGTTTAAGTGTTTTTTTTTTTGCTTCATATTTAAAGTGAGGAACCTCCAAAAGTCCAAAACCTGTGCCAGAACTGTTAGCCTGTCATTCTCAGACTGATCTGTGGCAGATTGAACTGCTGTCATTGCAGGAATCTGAAAGAGGACTCTTATCTTTGTCTTTCATTTAATTAATTATTCATTAGTTTTTTTCATTAGTAATTTTGATTACAAACTGTTGTTAATTCTTCTTAGAATTATTAATCAAAGTATAAATTTTTGTGTGGAAAAAAGAGAGACAATCACTCAAATAAAGATTTCATTCTTTACATTAATGTTGAGAATTTTAGACTCATTAATTTAATTTTTGTTAATTATGAGACTGATTGGTTTAGGAACATTATTATGGAACAGCATAGCTTAATCATGACACCTGTATTGCGCATCATCCTTAGTTTCTCCACCCTCTCTTGTTCTACATGTAGTGCACCTTTTCAAAACAGGGCAGTACTGATGGTTGCTTGTGAGTGTGAAGCCCATTGAGACAGTAGTGACCCGCTGAAGAGGATTCCAGCCTGAGGGCACTTCACATGACTCTTTCAAATCCACACAAATAAAGCCCTTTACAGCCTGAAAGTGGCCCCACAGAATCGGTAATACAGAGCCCCCTGAAAAGCCCAACGCGATTGTCATGGATATTACACGAAGCGAGCAACAACGGGCTGAGGAGACAAGTGTTGATCAGGAACAAAACTCGAGCAGACTTTTCCGTGAGGCGGGCCAGGGAATGTTGACAGGCCGGTGAATGGTCTGTTTAACCCTTTGAAAGTGTAAGGGGGCTCCCTGAAACAAATGCATTCTGATAGACTTTGTACAAACTGAGACACAAAAAGTACACTAAGCCCTTGCAAGGCAACCAGACAGAAGGCGAGAGACAAAAATAAGATTGGAAAGGTGGGAATGTGTTTGTGCCAGATTCCATCAGCCTGACTCGTCTATTTTCTGGCTTGAACGCTTCTCTTTTGAGCTCAACACAGAAATGATTTAAGCCTTCGCTGGGCTCCGGCATCCATTTTGACTGAGTCCATTTACAGTTTTAAAGAGACTGTTTGAGTATGCCGTGGTCTGATGGAGAATGTCAAACCTAATATGAATTATATTCCTCTGTCATCAACAGTCATTCATCCAGTCGCCTAAACATTTTATTTCTTTATCAGCACTCCAGGGTAAAGTTAAGCACAGAATGTATTATAGGATTTTTGTTTGATAGTAACACACAAAACTTGCCAAAAAGAATGTCTGTCCAAAAGTAGGTGAGGTGACTGTTCAGGTTGTAGCACTCTGAAAATGAAACAGGTAATAATTTTGTCACTTTAAAGTGACAATAACTGCAAAGAAAATACTTTACTTTGTATTTAGACTTTGTTCTAAAACAAATCTCACTACAGCTGACAGTTATTGGGCTGTTAATTGCAAAACTGTTCAGCACTACTAATTGTTCAGCAGGTGAATGAAGTAAGTCTTTGGCAGTGTAAGGATTATGATTATTGATTAATTAATATTCATCAAGAATTATAATTTAAAATCATAATTTGAAAAAAATTAATTTCTTAACCAAAAATCATTACTTACGAATAGAAATCAGAGATGTCCTCTGGTGTTGTGATAATGGGCTCTTTAATAATTACAAATTATTAACCAAACCACAAACTGTCACTGTTTATTCAACTGCTTCAATGAAGGTGGAGGAACTTTGACCTTGTTTTAACAGATAAATCAGTCTTGAATGAAATAAACACAAACACTTCTCTTAATTATATATATGAAGATTTATTGATGCCAAATAATCCTGATATACCATTATTCTGGTCCAAAACCTTCACCTAACTAACAAGCACCATTCTACACAAAGGGAATAACAATGACTACCTAACAATAATAATAAAAGAAAAACATATATGCGCATTTAGTGTCTATGAAGATCAAACCAGTAGTTTTATGGACAAAATGTGTAATTTGGGTTAAATGGAAAGAAATCCTCCTGGTGCTGATGTCTCGATTGCAGCAATCAGCTGATAAAACGGTGGGTCCACGCCCCTTTAGCCACAACCAGCTGACCGCCTCAAATCTTGACAAAGGGTCATAAACTCAAAGGCGGGAACTCAGTGGAAAATCTCTAGCAATAAAACTGGAACAGAGTGGTCGAGTGAGGCCCTGACCGCAGTTGCTTTGAATTAAACATTTTTAAAAGTCCAACTTCTAACTCCTGGCTGATTTGAGATCAGCCAGACAAAACATTAACCACGCATTCAGCAGCGCTTACGCACCAAATCAAAACACAGCTCAGCATAACATAATTCAATCGGTATTGCATGCAACAAGTTAATACCTGAGACTAACTACTGGTGATCCTACATCACCATAACTGCCTCATCCTGTCCACACTTCTAAATGCACCTATCCGGTTTAATATGAAAAGAACAAAATTACTTTGAAGTTGATTTCTGCTCTCTACCGGTCAAGGATGGATCAGGTCTGAAGAAAAATTGAGCTTTTGATCACGCGTCCATGATCAAATTAAAGAAAAAAAAAACGGTAATTTCTCATCCGTCCAGGAGGGGAAAAGATGAACCGTTAGTCGACTGCATTACACAAGGAGGAAAACTCATCTCCTTGGGCATAGAACCTCTGAGGGTTTCCACCTGTTCCGGGTGTCGGCGTGGTCTTTGATCGGTAAATAAATCTCCTGATCTTCTCGTATCAGACAGATTTCCAGCTTTCAAACTTATCCGGGAATGGCCTTGTGGCCATTTTCCAAATATGCGCCTTCGTTGCGCTGTCCTGTGAGACAGGCGGGAAATGGCAACGAAACTCTGCATCACTGTTGATGTTATTGTGAGCCTCTGTGGGTCTCTGCTCTTTCACATGTGGGCAACTAGCATATCTGCTATTACAGACATCAGAAAAAGTTCCCTCTGTAAATATGTTTCTAAGAGGCAAGTAACATATAGTCAAGAATTAATTTTATATGCAAAGTATTGCACATATACTAAAAAAATCAAAACAAATTAGTCCGTAAATCAATTTATGGTAATAATAGCTTTAAAGTGCCTGTGACATTGAATTTTCATGATAAATCCATTTACATTTTTGGAAAGGACACAGTGAAAAAATATTTTAAAAAGTAAATTCATGCAACTGAAATGATCAGTTGTTGAGATATATGGTCATAAATTTCACTAAAAAGGCATTTCCAGACTACCCCTTTGCAATTCTGTTGGGCTCTTTTATGACATCAAAGGGGATCCCCCGCATGTAATCTGACTACTCTTACAATGGCCAGCAACACAGACAACAGCAAAGAATCTGATATTTCTTTAGATATATTTAAGTCACTATCACAGAGAGATGCAGCAGAGTCAGGTGAAGAAAGTCTGCTTTCATCAGATGGCAAAGCACAAGTGCTGCGACGTGCAGACAGCCATCTAATTCGACCAGGGTCTAATTTTTGCTTAGATGCATGGCTGGAGTCAATATGCATTTATCGTACCACACTGCCAGGAAACAGAATGAGTACAACATCCAGATTTTCAAAATAATTCACTAAAGACAGACTAGATCTCGCCTTATTAATAAACACATGCATATATTTATAAATAAATGTATATTTTAGTAGTTGTTACATTAGATCAGTTAGATCATTTACTGAGTTAACTAAGGTAATACAAACCGATAAATTAAACATTAAATGCACCAAATTAAGCAACAAATATAGCTTTGCTGTACTCAACCATTGTAGAACAAAGAACATGAAAATATCTGGATGCATAAAATGAGAAATTAAGCAATTTAACTGTTTTATCTCCCACAGAATGAGTTGTTTTGGACTTGCTACTGCATTTATCACTGGCTTTCATTGTGCGATATGCATATGGTTCTTGGAGCACCTTCGGGCTTTGCAGCAGACCGGACCAGAACAGAGCAGATACAGTGTAAATCCAAGGTTACAGCATATACGACACTGAGTGAAACAACTGGAAGTGAAGTGAGCAGCATCAAGCCCTTTGATTCAAGATCTGAAGACATTACCTGGTGTGTATTTTTTTTTTACTTTGTATTAGAATCTTTAGAGGGATGTTTTTAGAGAAACATTTATTTAAATATATTGTATGCATGTGTAATTTACCATATTTTAATATTAATAGTAATAATTTCAGATTATTTTTATTGATAATAAAAAGTATTCGTACCTACTGAGCCTTGATCCGCTTAGCATTAGCAGCAACCAACTTTTTTTTGGCAAACTTTTCACATCAGATGCACTGAACAGAGTGGCTATAGCATCAACATTCACCTTTGTCTGGAAGATATCCCGACCTCTGACATAATTTCTCTTGCAAATTCAGAGGTTTCTTTTTTGAAGCAGTTTGCCGAGAAGTCCCCCGATCACAACTGGCTGTGCTTGGTGGGACTAGCCCATCTCTCCCACATCAGTTTTCCAGTTTTGATCCAGGCAGCTCTGATCCTCTTAACTTCAGGAAAATAGTGCAGACTGCTGCTGTCGTAGTATTGTTGCCACCCCACTGATTCACCATATAAATGCTGTTTTTAACGCAATTTGGCTTCTACCTGAACCGTTTATCACTGACTCTCACACAATGAATGACCGGAGACTTCCCCTTTGACGTCATTTCCGGGCAACTTTAGACATGCAAAATTTAACATAAAAAAATACTTATTTTGTGTCACAATAATTTTTTTTATCAAGTCTTTAAACCTAATATCATGTCAATTACTGCCCAATTCCTTCAATATATAGATGTTTTCTTTCAATTTCTGCATTTGTGGGAAAAGCATGCCACAGGCACTTTAAGACATCTCCTGTATGGATAAACTAACTTATTGCATTGTTCATGTGATATGTGATTTTGATTCATTTTTCCACACAAACTGTCTTCAAACCTCTAATATTTTTTGGTCTTCTTCGTTGCCCTCTGATCTCCTGTTCTTTCCATAGATTTACAATTGCAGTCAAGTTGGGCGATTGATTGATCCTTTCTAGCTGTTGATATTATTGTGCAGCACCCATTTCTTTGATGTACATGAAATCCACCAGTACTATGTGATAAAAAAACTGCCTCACACCATGATGTTCCCACTTTCAAACTTTGGTCTTTGTGTAGTGTTGTTGGTGTGATTTACAGTGCCATTTCTCGGTCTCATGCACATGTGTAATGGTATACAAGTTTGTTTTCTTCTGAGTACTGGCCTGTTCAAATGTCCAGCAGCAAACTTTTTTTCTTCAAGATCCTGTTTCTTTAGCAGTGGAGTCTAGTGTGGTGAGCGGGTACAGGTGCCATTGCAATTGCGTGCATTACTTATGGCTTTCATGGAAAAGTGTTCCAGCTAATTCTGAGCCTTTTTAGAACTCTCTGTAAGTAGTCCCTTTGCTCTTTGACAACTCTTCTGTTAATTCGTTTTACTCCTTTGTCTAAATCTTATGAGGAGAACCTGGTTTATAGTGAATTATCCCCCCGACTGTGCTCACTGTAACATGCAAAGGTTTTGAAGCCATCTGTAACAATTCCGTCAATGTTTTGCTACAATAAGGTTGTGAAGTTCTTCAGAGAGCCTTTTTACCCACCATGAGATGCTTCTTGTACAATATTTTGATAATGGGAAACCTTTTAACAAGCACTCAACTAAGACCTAACCAGCACTTATCAATGTAAACTGTTATGATTCTGGCACGTCTGCTCTACCCTGTCTCCCTGGCTGTAATCAGCAGATTAGATGCACCTGGTGGCTGCTGCTGTGCAGTGCAATCTGTGGCATGCCATACACCTGTGTCTTCCCTGATATATACCGACTCTGACAAGCAGACGGTGCCAGATTTTTGAAAGCCATTCGTGTGAGTAGATATCCAGCGTTCCTTCCTGACTGATTATTGTTCTTGACCTTGCCTTGCCTTTGGATTTTTGCCTCTCTGCCTGCTCCCTGTCGGACTGTTTGGATTTTGGTTTCGACCCTGTTTCCTGCATCTGGTTTATGGCTCTGCCTGCCCCTTGCCTGACGTCTCTTGTTCCGATCATTGACCCTGTTTCTGTCCTCGGATTATTGAGCCTGCCTTGCCCTTGGATTATTCAGCCTGGAGTCACATCTTACCTGTGTTGTGGAGATCACTGCCTGCCACCACTGCCTGAGGTTTCCCCTCTGGGTTTCAAGTTCTACTCAAGACAAAAGCAGTGATTCCCGGAAGTTGTTTGGAGTTTTACCTGAGTGACGTTTTCCTGTGGCTGAATAAACCTTTAAAATTTTCAGTACTGTGTCTGGCTGAATCTAGGGTCCGCCTTTTTCTGATTCATAATATAAACACTGGGAGTAACACTGCTTTCTAAATCCTGATCAATTCTGGTGTTTCTTGGCTTGCAGCCTATTTTTGTCATATGTTTCACTTACTTCAATTGTACATCATGTGTATGTGTGGATTCCTTGGGTGTTGTATTCTAGTTAATAGTCCTTTTAGAAGTGTATTTACTCAGGAAAACATTGACATGTTTAATATTTGTTTTTGCTGCAGGATCAACTCAACATATTACACTTTCATATCAAGTGTAGTGTGATAATAAAACTAAGGTTAATAAAAGGAAAAACTGGACATTTTTAGAAATCATGCAGGCTTCCTGAATTAGGACACATGTAATGCATATTTGTCTCACTCTAGTTGATAAAAACTCAAAGTTTAGTTCAATATATAAACAAATTGCAAGTATGTCACGGCATTTATATTTGACTCTATGTTCAAATATGCCTACATGCCTAAACTTAACATGAGTTTTCTCTTGCAAACTGCTACAACGAGGCTGTCACCCTCCAAACTCTCTCACACAGAGAGTTCTTCTTCAGCACAGCTCCTGCGTGCTGACGGTAATCCTGAACTTTGGAAACTGCAAGGGGGGAAGAGAAATGTGCTTAGTTCAGCTCCTGCTTGTCACAGGGTGTAGTTTGAGTGGGAGCAGACATGGCTGCCATTGTGAGAGCGTTCTGTGTTGCTGTGTTTTTGTCAGGAAGGCTTTCAGCAGCGAGCGTTGTGACAGTAAGGACGTGTGAGGTGCATTGAGATGTCCTCATTCTAGGAATAGTGCCACTGCCACCATGAGAACAGCCAATTATGCCTCCAGCATGCAAATGTCTTGCAGAGAGAAGGAGAGAGACAGAAAGAGAAAGAAAGAGCAAAAGACAAAGACACAATGGGGTCTGTGAAGGTTCTATGTGTGCCCTACTCAGTCTGAGACTGTTGTTTAATTGCCATGTTTACCCAGCGACTACATCCCGTGTCATTAGCACACAGTGTAGTGTCATTTGTGTTGTCACACCATACTACAGCACCATGGGGTCATTATTGCTCAACTGGCATGAGAGCACAAAATTGACATATTTTATGTGGAAGATCTGGATTCACTCTACAGAGTTTTTTATTTTTTTATTTTTTTTATTTCAAACATCAATCGGGCCAATTAATTTCTGACCAGTCCATATCCCAGGGACTGCTGTTGCTTTAATGGTCTGGTTTGCAAGCGCTCACATGTCACTGTGTGTCTGATGAAACAGATAACTGCAGGGTGTTTAAAATGATTACAACAAATGAAAAACCTGCAGGTGTGCAAAAACAGAGAAAGTATCATTAAAAGTATATTTACTTGTGCACATCATTTATACACTTATGATTTCATCGGTATAAAGCTTAGCAAATTATTGTAAAATCTGGCCAACATTAGGGAAAACTTAACATTTCATCATAAATCTAGTACATATAAAATTATGTCTTTTGTATCTTTCTATTTATTGCAAGATTCACAGAAAAAAAGTCCTTCACCGTCATGCATTATAATAGCAACAAAAAAAAAGAGTGAGCAGAAGGTGGGAAAACAAATTAAAAAAACACGGACTGGAAGGCAAAACAGCCTTCTGTATCCCTGAGTACCTGGTCAACGCAGGTGGCAGATTCACAGGAAACAGATTTAATTATGCTCGTGGTAACAATGCTTTGTCCTTACAGCGGCTGACACTGCTGTTGACAAAGGCCGCCGCTGCATTCTAATCAGGAAACAAAATGCCGTGGAGCGCCCCAAAGCCCTGCTGGAGAATCATTAGCAAACCACTATCCAGGAACAAGGGAAAACAGCAGAAGAGAGAACAGCCCCTGACACGCAGTGCAGTGCCATCAGGCAGGCAGAGCTCATTTCCTACCCTGGAGACTAAGTTCCACCAAGGGAGGTGAAAAGAGAAGCTGACCAACTGATAGACAGACAGACAGAACGACAGCCGGGTTGCTGTGCCGAGCCGTCCCACCAGGGGCGAGCGTAACAAGAGGGCTGACAGACCGCAGCTGGGTCCTGCCTAACGAAGGCGGGGAGATTAGCAAAGCTCTACGTCTGTCTCATTAAAAGACATCAGCCCACCTTGATTTCCACACACGCTGCCCACTTGTGTGACAGCTCGGCATGCCAGCAGCCAGCGAGGGAGAGCAGCGCCAGTGCACCGCAGGGCAGGTGACGGAGGGAGCTGTTGACATTACAGCGTGGGGAGGGGCGGGGGTCAAATGTAAGGTTGACCTCTGTCGCGGGGACAGTGATGACCTCGTTAGGGGCCCTTGACAAAAGCGGCACTGGCTGGGTGTCACCGCTGTGATGGTATACACAGGTTGGCTGACATAGTGGTTCTTATTGCCGCAGCTCCCACCACCTCTCTATGACTAGTCTGTACTGCTGACACAGGGGCGCTCACTAATGAGCATCAAAGGGCCTGTCTTTCAACTAGTAATGAGGACAGGTGACGACAATATCACATAATAACAGCGGCTGGAACATAGGTCTGGACAGTAGAGGCAATAGCAGGATGAGACAGATGGAAATAACATTTTAAAAGGACAGGCTCCTTTCAAACAGCCAGTGTAGGTGCATACATTATTATAGAGCTGGGAAAATATGTACTAAACCCATCAATGTTTTCCTCAGTAAAAAAAATTCTAATGAGGCTGTTGACATGAAATGTACACCAGATGTTTGTAACAATCAAACACAAATAAATTGTGTGAAAATAAAGTATAATTATACAAAGAATAGGCATTGAACACAATTGCTGTAATTTTATTTCCTTATTTATCGAAAGACTAGAAAAACATGGCTGACCTTTGCTGGCCGCTGAAATCTGACACCATGATGTTGTTCGCCTCCAAACTGCATTGTTGGCATGGTGTTTTTTGGCCAATGTGCAGTGAAATTTCTTACCCAAACATGGTGTGTGTAGTGGCAATCAAATAGTTTTATTTTGGTGTCAGACCATAGTCCCCAAATAGTTTACTTTCTTTGCCAAATGTTCTGTAGCAAACTATAACTTCAACATGCTTTTTCTTCAGCAGCCGAATCTTGGTCACTGAGCATGTGTAGTGGCCATTTTAGTTGTCAGGATTCTTATTGTATTCATGGAAAAACTGTACATACCTGCTTTTTTACAGGTCTTTCTGAAGCTCTGTGATTTAGTCTTGGGCTTTGGACAACTCTTGTCATTGTTTTTTTGACTTTTTTGTCAGAAATCTTTTGAGGAGCACCTGGTGGGGGAAGGTTATGAGAACTTTTTTTATAGGCCTATCATCTTTTATAGATTGAAAAGGCTCAAATGCAGGCAAGAGGCAGGCAAAATCATTTTGTAGCAATTTATTTAGAATGGCAAAAGTCTTACAAATAGACACATGGAGGAGACCACAGGAGGAACCAGAAATCATATGAAACAACAGGCTGCTGCTGTGTGGAAAGCAGGGAACCAGAGAGAACTGAAAGAACTCTTTATATGTTTGCAAGGACACAAATGGTAAACATAAGGAAATAAAAAGTACACAGAACGTGACCAAAAAAAAGTTGGCTGAAGCTAAAGGACTAAAAGTGTTAAAAAAAAAAAAAAAAAACACTCAGGAAAAGGTGTGACAGTAAAAACAGGAAGTAAATAGAAGCGATAAGAGATTACCAAAATAAAATGGGAACTAAGATATACAAAGAGAAACAATCAGTTAGACTAATAGTTTGTATATTACATCAGTGGCTTAGGGTGATCATGATGAAGCCATGTCATGAATTAGGACAAATTCGTTCTTTCACACTAATAGGGATTCATAATACCGATTTCAGCTGCTTTACTGAAATTAACAATGGGAATAAAATGATGCGTTAACATTTGTTTCCCCCGCAGTAACAAAAAGTGGCAAGTAACAAAACTTACCATTCTGTTGAAATATACTACAGAGTCCTACCAAGGGTTTGTAATTATGCATAAAAGTCCCAGTGCAGCAGTATTACACTGTCTGGTCTCATATATTCAGTTCCAGCAGCTCTCTCTGCAGGTCTCCAGAGCTCAGTTTAAGAGGAGGATGAATAGAGTGATGAAGTACGGGTCACATGTCTGTTTGATCCAGTGATAACGAGGGGGCTGAAGAAATAATCTATCAGCAATAATCCCTGACTCAGGAGACACCTCGGCAATACACATACTTGCTCCGACACGCGCATGTAGATGACAGATGCACACGGAGGCACGCATCCAACACACACTCCACACCGATCACCATATTCAGTAGGCCTTCATTATCACTATAATGTGAAACAGGGGAGCCTCCAACCAAAATGACCAATTATTCAGCATCAAGTATATCACCCTCTTTCACTCTCTGGGATTTATTACCATAAGATACCCGGGTTAGAGTAAACGGCTGAGAACAGAATGCGGACAGGCAGACAGATAACGCTGTTTATTGTATGGAAAGGTACAGGGAAAGAACTCGGCACCACTGGGACCTTGCAGGATCTTAGTTGAAAAGGGAGCACGTCAAACACACAGGAGAGGTTATCAAGGAAAAGATGCCATACTCTACACCCATAAATCATTTATAATGTGTACCATAACATTTTCCTCTCTTCTTTAGTCACAGTGAAGGGTAGGCTCCTATTTCCTGCTTGGGTCGTGTAAAGATAATCATGTATCCATTTACATTTCCCATAAAGGAATATGGAGATGAGGAAGGCGAGTCAGCAGGGGGTTAGTCTCTCACACACACACACACATACACATAAATACACCGGGGGATAAACACACGCACGCAAAGACACAGTCGCAAATGTATTTGCCTTGCTATGCTGTCACAATCAGGACATTTTGAACTATCACAGATTTAGATTAGAAGCTGTCAGTGTTTTTGTTGCAGCCGCTGTTCGCGAATGAAAGGGCTGAGGCGAAGCGAATGAACAAAACAACATCCTAATGATTGTTTATACAGTGGAAACATGAAGCAATTTTGGCTGATTATTCGGACAATGTCTGCCAGTGACGCCAATGTTAGTTTACAGGCCAGAATGAGAAAAAAACTGAAAAGTCTTGATTGAGAACAAAGCAGAGACAGCTGAACCCATCATCTTTTATTCATTACATAAATGACATTTTAACAAGAGAAAATTCCTCATTATTGCTTCATTATTCTGTATAAGAGTTCTGTTTAGCAGATTGGTAAAGTGATAGTGCTTTTATGAATATCAATATGTTTAGACAGGGGTCCTTTGGAGGCCTTAGCCAAGGTCAAAGCTGCATGTTATGACAACACAGACCATGACAACACAATGGGGTGAATAGCTGTTAGTAAGGATGAGTAGCAGTTAGTCAGAGAATATTTTAATTTCTAGAGACTAACATGTAATATTTGCAAATATCAGAACCAACATAAATGGACTCCAGCTTGGTTTTGACCCACAACACATTTCCAATCTGCACTTTCTTTGACTAAGCAAAAACACATGGCACAAAGATTTATTATTTATAATGATACCTTTACTATCGCAAGTCATTTAGATTCCCGAGGCTTTAAATTCACACTTTCTTTTTGGAGTCAATAAAATATGCACGTCATTCAAAATGAGGCAAGTGCTCCGTGACCACAGTGAATAGTTTATTCGAATTGGTCCGGTGGCGGTGAGCGGAGTGCAGTAAATGTCTGAATGCAAAATGAGATATTTATGAAAAATATGGGCTATGCTGTCCTCCATTCGAAAGAAGCATTATCTGCACTGAAGAAGGACATTGGGAACGTTGACCTTTTTGTGCTCAGTGCTGTGTGTGCACACCTAATGTGAGTGTGAACACATCCAGGCTCTTGAAGACGTGAACACAACAGAATACGCGTTTTTTTTCTCCTCTCCCACACAATCCCACTTCTGCTTGGGGGATGTTATTTCAAATAATTACCGGTGGCCTCTCCCTGTCCCTGGTGGCGGCTGCTTTTGTGGGAGTTGAGACAACAGTGGGTCACAGTGGAGGGTCTGTTTGAGGAGGAAGTGAAAGTGTTAGCTGTGGTGGTGGTGTTTGGGAAGGGGGGCAATGGAAGATCTGAGACTGGCCTCCTATGGCCCTGGCAACGGCTCTTAATTAACCACCCAGGTATTCCTGAGCCTCACGGCCCACTGCCCGGTTGGCCATATGGCTGGAGCTGTGCCACTGCCATAATTGCCAGGGGAAACACTGTATCAAACAGAGCTCAGCCAACATAAAGCTCGTGTAAATTATTTTTAATGGTTCCCTTCTGGCAGGAGTGCATGTTTGTCATCTCAAAAAGAGGGGTTGAGCGAATTATTTGCCCTTGACCCCTCTTTTCCTTGCACTTGCTCCATGCTTGACAGTGTGACCCGTCTACCTAATTCTAACTGGTGCTTTATAGTCACACACAGACACACAAACATGCATGCACAGTCATTAGCACTGTTACAGTGCTAAGCAAGTCCCTTTTCCCCCTGCTGCTTGAGCGAGTGCTTATAACCCACAGAGAAGAAGACATTTATCTTTATGCCCTCAGCTACTTCAGAGTTCCTCATTGATGTTTTGTTTAATTATCAGTCACTACATCACCTTAAATCTGGCACATGAAAATCTAACATGCAGGCTAATCATTATTTATTTTACAAATGTAATGTTACAGAACAGATGGAGTTCAACATAATTAATTAATTGCTCTCAAAAGTGTAGAGCATGTCATATTTCACTAAAAGCCAATTTCAGCCCCTCATCAAAATATCACCTCACATGCTCATGAAACCAGTACTCATCTTCCCATTAAAAAAAATGAATAGGAAAAAACAACCTAGAGTTTATGATTTGGCCTTCGGTCTGTAATTACCTAATCTGTTGTTTTAATAGTCGTTCATGAACAAGCATCTCTAAAGGGATGAAAATTGTAGTGAAATTGGTTCCATGCCTGTCCTTTCTTCCATCCTTTGCTCACTGCCTCTCCTTCCTGCCTCTCCTTCTGTCTTTTTCTTTTTTGGTTTTGGCTAATCATCCCAGGAGGGGTCCAGGAGGGATAAAGTAGCATTTCGTGCCGTTTTCCGCTTGTGTTATTTTTGAATCGTTCTTGTTCAAGGATGTTGTTGTGGATAAGGAGAGGGATGGGGGAGTGGGCCGGCAGTGTTCATTGGCCTCTGAGGTGGGTTAACACTCCTTGCTTTTCCCTGTCTGGTGGCTACTCACAATATGTCAGGAACATGGGACATTTCCATGCCCCAGCTCCCCCTCTGTAAGTCTCACGCCAGGTCATTGGCGAGATGTTTTTTTAAGGAAGTGGCTAGAAATCTGGTCAGAGCGACCTCACATCTGCCCTGCTAATGAGAATGCTGGCCTCCTCCCAATCTGCCTCCCTTAACACTGTCCTTACCCGCACAGGTCACGTCCTCCAAGGAGCCGGGTGAGCACAATACACAGCACACATCGAAAGAGGCATACACAAAACAGATATGAATACACAAGCATGCAAGTGAAACACACATTTATGGATGTACACATATATGATATGGAAATATTTGTATGCACACATTCACTGCTGCATAATTTGGTAAGTATTCAGATTGCAATTACCTTAAAAATTGGCATTTGCTCACATTGAACTGTTAATTACATAATCAAAGAGTGATATTAACTCATTGCACAAATTTATATATGCTTTCTGCTTAACCTTAACCTTTACTAAATATGGGGAACTAAAATATATGTCAAAAAGTATATTTGAACTAGGGCAAATACCTAAATTATACAGAACAGTTTGCATTTTTTTAAAATAATAAAAAACTAACAAAGAAATATTTCAAAATATTTTATTGGTTTGCAGCTTAATTCATAGAGCGCTTTAAATGGTCTTCGGGACCAAAGTGTTGTTCACAGAAGACATAAAACAGCAGTCACATGATGCAATAAACCAATAATAAAATCAAAAGGACCAAAAAATTTATAAATTAATAAAAATGTATCCTAAAATATACAGGCAGCCAGTGCAGGGAGGTTAAGATAGGAATAAATGTGGTCAAAACTGTTTGTGCCAGTTAAAAGACATGCTAAAGCAATCTATACCCTCTGAAGTTGAGAGATCCAGGAATCCCTGATTGCTTTATAAAGTTAGTTAGAGTAATCTAGTCGAGTGGTAACAAAGGCTCGGATTACTGTACTGTTTTAAAATGCCACTGAGAAAGAATTGGCTTTACTTTAGCCAGCTGCCTGAAATGGAAAGAACTGGATTTAACAACTGCTCTGATGTTATTTTCTAACTTTAGTCCAACATCCACTTTGACGCCTAGGTTTGTAACAGTTGGCCTGATGTACTGGGCCAATGAACCAACATCTACATGGGATGTCTCTGTGAGGCTTCCAAAGACCATCACCTCAGTGTTTTTCTCATTGAACTTTAAAAGGTTCACAGCCATCCAGTCTTTTATGTCATCCAGACATGCAACAGAGGGATCAGACAGTTGGAGTCCTTTATCTTTAGCAGGACATCTATCTGGATATCATCTACGTAACAATGAAATGAGATCCCATGTTTTTTTTTTAACCAATTGACTTCATACTCACCTAAATTAATGTAAAGAGTCCACCTTTGTGTAATCTAATCTCAGTATAAATGCAGCTGTTCTTCAACAACCTTGAATTTTGTTAGAGAACATTAGTAGACAAACATCTTGAAGACCAACGGGTGCACTAGAAAGGTCATGTTCTCATATAAAAAATGAAAAGAGTATAGCAAAATCTGCAAACCTACCAAGATATGGCTGCCTACCTAAATTTACAGATGATGCAAGGGAAGCATTAGTCAAAGAAGCAGCTAGGATACCCAATCTGAATTAGCTGCAGGGATCCACGGCTCAAGTGGGAGAATCTGTTGACAGGACAACTACTCTCCTCACCAGGTTTGTTATGGAAGGCCAATACAGTTCAAAGAAAGCCATTAGAAGTCCACCGTCTCATCGATGTTTAACAAGTAAGGGACACCGATGAGACGAGTCAGATGAGACAAAAAATTAACTTTTTTAATACATTTGCATGCCACACGTTTCAGGTTTTGCTGACTTATTAATGTTTGTTGATTGATTTGTAGAGACTTTTCAAAACCATGCATCACTTCCTTCTACTTGTTGGGGTCATCAATTTTGGTCAGACAGACATGCACAGCTCAACAGGCGTCGCAGCTCTGATGTCACCAGAGTTATAAAATTCGTAGAAAATAAACTTTTGTTGCCATTTCAAGCATGTCTCACAGGACGATGCAACGGAGGGGCATATCTGGATCAACATTTTCCTCCACATGGCTATTCTCGGAAGACCTTGAAAGCTGGAATTCTGTCTGATACAAGAAGGTCAAAAGATTCATATACCGATCGAAGACCAGTCCCACACTCGCAGGTGAAAACCTACACAGGTTTGTGTCCAAGGAGATGAGTTTTCCTCCTTGTTGATTGAGTCGACTGCAACGGTTCCTCATATTTTCCCCGTTTTGAATGGATGAGAAGTTTAGCGTTTTTGAGTTGATCACGGGTGCATGACATTCTGGCTTCCCTGTACAGTGGTTCTGCTACACATTCCAAGCTAACCCAATTTGCTCATTTTGGCCATAAAACTGCTGGTTTGTTCTTCATAGACACTCAATGTGCATATATTCTATTTTATTATTATTATTTTTAGATAGTCATTTTACTCCCTTTTGTAGAATAGTGCATGTTATTTAGGTGAAGATGTTTTAACCAGAATAGTAATTATATTGCTATATGGTTTCAATAACTGTTCACATATATAAAGAGAAGCGTTTGTGTTATTTTGTGCAACAGTGACTTATCTGTCAAAATAAGGTCAAAGTTCCCCCACCGTTCAGTGGAGCAGCTGATTAAACAATGACATTTAGCGTGGTTTTGGTTAATAATTATCAATTATAAATGATAATTAACTAAGTGTAATTATTAAGTGCTTCAAGCCCATAATCACAACACCTAAGGACATCTCTGATTTCTATTCATAAGCAATGATTTTTGGTTAAGAAAATTATTTGTCTGAAATATGATTTTGTATTATAATTTTTGATAAATACTCATTAATCAATAATCATAATCCTTACATACTTTACATTTGTGCACCATTTAATGTTGGTCAATCACACCAAAGCCATAAAATGTTATGAGGTTTGATGTTTTAACATCACAGAAAACAGGTTTAGTAGTATAAACTATTTTCAAGACACTCTACACTATATGTGCTAAAATACACAAAAATGATCTGTATTAAAAAGTCTATTTAATAAAGAGTAGACTTTGAGACAAAGTGACTTACAAACACATAGAGATCAATTACTTCCAAGTCCATACTGAGATTTCAGGACTTGACTGAAACAGTGGTAATATAAACATAATTGTTACCATAGATCTAACACATACTGCAAATATTACAAGCATGCATTCAGGCATTTAACTGCACCAACATCTCACTCTCTTAATGACATCTGAGTCATAACCTGAATTTATTTATGGTGTTTTCTGAAACCCATCAAAGATGAATCATATTACCATTCCAGACTGCCAAACAGGCTCTTTTTGTTGACTTGGATGAAAGCCAATTTTAACGTACCTGCATACAATATGAAATAGGTCCAGATCACTTTAGTCAGTTATTACACCACAAGCCAATGAGAGGGGTACAGAGGCAGCATCTACACAGCATAAGTGAGGGCTAAATAGTGAGACGTTGAATGAAATATCCCCAAGTTCTAGGCTAAAATGGCCTAAATAAGCAAGTCCAAAAAATCAACACACATACCTGAAATAGATACTTTGTAAAGCAATCTATCACTGCAACAAAGTGTTTATCTGCATCTCTGAAGTAGATAAAGGTATAACTGCATCTTTATTGTCAGTGTATGCACAGTCACAGTTATCTAATTAAGTGCTGAAATAATCAGAAATAATTTCAATGTGGTTGAGAAGATTTTACTTTATATCTGAGTTCTCAGTGATGAAACATTGCAACAGGTTTGTTCTATCTGAGTCAATATTGGACTGGTGAATAAGTGGTAGAGCTAATGCAAAGGCAAGAACTTTCATCTTTAGCCATACCAGTATTAAACCATCATCTAAGTTACACTTTAGAGACGCCTAAAATTGCAGCGCATTGTCAAAAATGCAGTACATTGTCTTACAGTAACCACTCCATGTGTCTTGAACAAATGACTGGAGACTGTGACCTAAGAGAAAACTATTTTGTTTTCAAACTGCTTCTTAAAACACAATAGCTTGGAAGGTGGAGAAAAGACATGGAATTTTGAAAGAAGAAAAGCGGTTTAGTGGAATGGAACCTGAAATGATTCATAGAGTATGGTGATACATTTTTTCCCAAACTTTGTTTTCTCTCAGTGTCTGGCTTGTTAGGTTTATGACTTATGTTGCAGTAGTGGTCAGAAAAATCTGAAAATAAGCAGGCTGCAGAGGAACATTACCCACACTGGCCAAGACTTTACACATGTGCTCACTTACTGCTGCAGCAATGACACTCCTCTGATATCTAATTAGTACTTGAATCGACTGGTTCTCAGTAGAACAACTTGAGGATTCCAAGCATGAACAAAATGTCAACGGCTCTAATGGCCCTTTTATACCCTGATAACCAATGCTGCCTGTTTCTTTCCATTCCTGCTTCATGAGACACTATAGAAAAGTGCTTTCCATCCTTCTCCCAAAGCTGAGGATGGGTTTTCTGTCACCTAGGAAGTACAAGTATGTCATATGTCAGGTTTGTGAGTTGCCAGCTGAATAGACCGCAAACTGACAGCCTTGGTCAGGTGTAAAGTATATGTAAAGAACAGCCAGACATCACCTATGCATCCCACGGTCTGTCTTCATCTGTGAGAAACATCAGGGAACCAGTCAGACTGAACTAATTCAGCTTGGTATGAGGTGTGTTTGTGCTCACACATTCATGTGTGTCCCCATGAATTAGGAGGAGCAGAGGAAGGTAACAGACTATCAGCTTCATTGCTACATACTGCCTGGCCTAATTAAGAAATATGGAAAAGGTCTAGGAAGTGTGAAAAGTAGCCTACTGACCTTCTCATCGCCATACAAGAGAGAGAGATAGGCTGGCTGTGGGTATGGTTACCAAGGCTTTCAAGGGAAGCAGAGACGTTTATAACAAGAACAAGCAAGTGGGACTTGGAGCAGACGATGAGAAGATCCCTCTAATAATTGGTACCATTAAAGCTATTTAAAGGTGCAACTTCCTACCAGATAAGCCAATGAAATGTCCATTTGCTCATCTCCTTGTCATGGTAATTTAACCAAGCTAAATGATGCTTGCAGAAGCTCTCAGACCTCTATTCATAAGCCAGATGAATTAAATGTCATTTAACTCTTAGCTTTCTACAATCTGGACCATTTACAGCGACACAGAGTGTGGTTTGTGTGCAGAAAGGCCACTGCCATTGAAAATGAAGATGAAAGAAGATGAAATCGAAAGGAACAAAACAAAAAACAGATGGAAAAAAGATGTAATATTTTGGTCAGCAGGTATCAAATATTTTAGTAATTAAATATGTTGTCATTTTTTAAAACACTACCAAAATGACCTACCATAATTATTTCAAGAATGCATCATCAACCAGAGGTGGGTGGTAGCACTTCACATTTACTCCGTTAGGTTTGCTCGAAATATTGAAATGCACACAACATTATGGGTGACATACCAGAGTTCAAAAGAGGACAAATTGTTGGTGCACGTCTTGCTGGCGCTTCTGTGACCAAGACAGCAAGTCTTTCTGATGTATCAAGAACCACGGTATCCAGGGTAATGTCAGCATACCACCAAGAAGGACGAACCACATCCAACCACACGCAAGAGGAAGCTGTCTGAAAGGGATGTTCGGGTGCTAACCCGGATTGTATCCAAAAAACATAAAACCACGGCTCCCCAAATCACGGCAAAATTAAATGTGCACCTCAACTCTCCTGTTTCCTCCAGAACTGTCCGCTGGGAGCTCCACAGGGTCAATATACACGGCCGGGCTGCTATAGCCAAACTTTTGATCACTCATGGCAATGCCAAACGTCGGTTTCAATGGTGCAAGGAGCGCATATCTTGGTCTGATGAGTCCACCTTTACTGTTTTCCCTACATCCGGGAGAGTTACGGTGTGGAGAAGCCCCACAGAAGCGTACCACCCAGACTGTTGCATGCCCAGAGTGAAGCATGGGGGTGGATCAGTGATGGTTTGGGCTGCTATATCATGGCATTCCCTTGGCCCAATACTTGTGCTAGATGGGCGCGTCACTGCCAAGGACTACCGAACCATTCTTGAGCATCCAATGGTTCAAACATTGTATCCTGAAGGCGGTGCTGTGTATCAGGATGACAATGCACCAATACACACAGCAAGACTGGTGAAAGATTGGTTTGATGAACATGAAAGTGAAGTTGAACATCTCCCATGGCCTGCACAGTCACCAGATCTAAATATTATTGAGCCACTTTGGGGTGTTTTGGAGGAGCGAGTCAGGAAACGTTTTCCTCCACCAGTATCATGTAGTGACCTGGCCACTATCCTGCAAGAAGAATGGCTTAAAATCCCTCTGACCACTGTGCAGGACTTGTATATGTCATTCCCAAGACGAATTGACGCTGTATTGGCCGCAAAAGGAGGCCCTACACCATACTAATAAATTATTGTGGTCTAAAACCAGGTGTTTCAGTTTCATTGTCCAACCCCTGTATATATATATATAAAAAAATCTTCACTGAGAGCGTGTACTGGAGTCAAATTCCTTGTTTGTCTGTACAAACTTGCCAATAAAGCTGATTCTGATTCTTTTTCTGTTTCGTTACATTTTTATTTTAAAGTAAGTGATATGGTGCAGTAAAACTACTCCTAGAAGTATGCTGTTTTCAAAAATGTTTCTCAAGTAACTATTTACCACCCACCTCTTTATTTTAGTAATATAATTTTAAAGTAATGCTACTCTTAAGTAAATGTTTAGGCTGCTCTGACTACCTGTGATCAATAAACTGATTGAAAAACAATACTTTTTTAACAAGCACCAAAAAGACACACACTTACACAGTAAATGGTAAAGTGAGACTTCTTTTATGTGCATAAGCTGCCTTGTTCTAATGGTATTATCTAGCTGCTGAACCTGCTGTACCAGTAAATATGTAGTAAACAGTATATCCTGTCAGATGCTGTTTGAGTTAAAAAGATAATAAAAAATGCATTCTTATTTTTTTTTTACTTAAATTATTCTATTTGCTTTCAATTAATTTTAGTTCACAACTGCTGAACCATGATGTAGCAACAAAATTAACACAAATGTTACAAAGAAGATTGCTGCAGATACTATGTAATTTAGGTTAGCTTCCTACTAATCCTTTTGGTTTATTTTAATAAACAGAACTACTCTAGTGATGATGATAATGAAGGCTTACATATTGACATATTGACATATTGACAATGACTTCTTTATGAACATTTAATAGTATACTGTACATGTAGGGATATTAACTATTAACACATTTCTTAAGCCGTGAATGTGTCCAGAAGGAACCACAAACTTTAGTGAGACAGAGATAAAAGTCATTAGAAACCATTAGCAGAAAAGCATCATGAAGACCAAAGAACACACCAGAACAGGAACAACCCCTGCACACTACCGTGAGCTCACCATCTCCACCATAGTAGCGGTAGCATCATACAGTAAGAATATCTGGTCTTCAGCAGACACAGGGAAGCAAGTTGATGGTAGGATGGCTAGAGTGGAATGCAATGACATTAAGCATTTCCATCTTGGTCCACTCAAAGTCTAAATATTCACAGACTTTTTCCATCCAATCTGACTGAGCCTGAGTTATTTTGCAGAGAGCAAATGGCAATAATATCAGTCTCTAGATATTTAAAGCTTGTGGACACACTCCCAAAAATTATCAGCTGTAAAATAAGTCCTAGTTTTAGTTTAAAGTATTGACCCAATTGGGCTGAATTTAAATGTACACCACACCTTTCATTTTTAAATAGAAAAACATGTTTTAATCATGTCATTCTTTTTGCACTCCATAAGCAGGTGTTGGTCTGTCACGTTAAATTCCCATAATATCGAAAATATGGGTATTTATATTTTTGCAAAGTACTGTAACTGTGTTGTCAAAATTAAATACATGATAGATTTAGCTGCATTCCTTGGTTGTAAATCAGTCTTTCAGCACACCTCCATGCATCAGTGTTCCAGATCCATCTGTGAAATTAATCCAAATGACACAACAATCAAAAGCAAATGCAGCGGCTTTGATTACTTTTCTGCCATTCAAGCTGTTAACTCAGAATGTTGATTTGTAGATCTGTTTAACTATGAAGATCACATGGAAGTAAGTACGGCAAAACATTACAATACATCCTTAGGTCCAAAACTAATTTCCAAAAACACCAACAAAAAAAGAATAGTCTGACATGTTTTGAAAAAATATCTTTTTTTTCTTTACTCAGACAACTGAGATCTGTTTCAGCAGAGAAACAGCGTCACATTTTGTCTGTAGCTTCCTACAAAAGGAAGAACTGATCACAATGACAACAAGAGACTGGCCATGTAAACATTTCATCACCAAAGAAAGACGGCAAAAACACCACGGGTTTGTGATGATGGGTGATCGATGCTTTGAAACACAGCAGTGGGTATTGTCATATGCCAGAGAGCTCTGAGCTTTGCAAAACCAAATGCTCTGTGCTTCTCTGATATGTTGTTTGCTAACAGGCTCATTTGGATAAAAAATATTGGCCCCAATAATACTAACTGTGTTTTTTTCCTCTGGCTGTCTTCTGTTGCCAGCAGCCATTATAAAGAAATTGCTCTCTCTGCACTAAAAGCTGGAAAAATAAGCCTCTTTTAAATGGTGCACATTTAATATTTATCAGCTTTCTATTAGAATATATGCATGCTCAAATCGTCCGCCAATGTGATCTATCGCTCTGTTAAATTGTGGTGCCACATAGCACGGAGGGGGGAAATTCATTATTGCTCAGGGCAATTTCCTCCCAAAACAAAAACATTTCATTCCAACAGAAAAGCCAAATTAATACTGGCTTTGCATGAACCCGATTTTATTTTCCAAAGAACTGCCACTTTCTCACTCACTTCATCCGCGGAATGAAAGATGTAAGTTGAGACTGGAGTAAAATGAGTTTTATGCGTGTGCACACACATCCAATTTCACTCGCTTTCTCTCAGTCACACACAGATACCCCTTTTTTTCACATTGTCTTCCCCTGACAAAGTCTGCTTCTGCACAAAGCATATATGAGTACACATGCAAGCATTTCATCCTACCTTACCGAGAGCCCTTTGGTTTCCACAGAGCCTTGCATTTCTCGCATCAAAAGGGCCTCTAGACTCAGAGTTGACTCTGGATCTACCTGTTTGACGTCACTACATTGTTGTGTCAAGTTATCACATCAGTGGTGTGTTTGTCTCGTTTGATAAGTCAAACCAAAACACCTGAACATCCATAAGAGGACAATAATAAATATCTAAAGAAAAATATCCTCTAATGAAAACATGGAAGTTAGATATGACATAAACACTATCAAACTATCAAAGGCAAAATATAATATTTTAGAGGCAGAAAACCTAAAAAGCTTGAAAGTTTAAAATATGAATAAATCCCAACTAACCTTTCCACTGTTTGTTTTTAAAAGAGATGTGCAATCCTAAATTGTACATTTCTGACACAAAAAGAACATTTTGATCACCCTCAAAACTGGATGTCCACCTCCATATACTGAGTGTGATGTCTCATAAGTCACTGCATTGTCTGGAAGCCTGTCATGTTAAATACAGAATGCATTGTTTTCAAGATCAAAAATAACTTCCCAACAGGACTAAATCAATATATGACACAAAAAAATGGTTCTAGTGAGAACGTTCACTGCAAAGATCCTCAACTATGCAGGAAAGGGAAGGTGTATTAGGTCCTTCTCAAAATATTAGCATATTGTGATAAAGTTCATTATTTTCCATAATGTCATAATGAAAATTTAACATTCATATATTTTAGATTCATTGCACACTAACTGAAATATTTCAGGTCTTTTATTGTCTTAATACGGATGATTTTGGCATACAGCTCATGAAAACCCAAAATTCCTATCTCACAAAATTTGCATATCATTAAAAGTGTCTCTAAACGAGCTATGAACCTAATCATCTGAATCAACGAGTTAACTCTAAACACCTGCAAAAGATTCCTGAGGCCTTTAAAACTCCCAGCCTGGTTCATCACTCAAAACCCCAATCATGGGTAAGACTGCCGACCTGACTGCTGTCCAGAAGGCCACTATTGACACCCTCAAGCAAGAGGGTAACACACAGAAAGAAATTTCTGAACGATAGGCTGTTCCCTGAGTGCTGTATCAAGGCACCTCAGTGGGAAGTCTGTGGGAAGGAAAAAGTGTGGCAGAAAACGCTGCACATCGAGAAGAGGTGACCGGACCCTGAGGAAGATTGTGGAGAAGGGCCGATTCCAGACCTTGGGGGACCTGCGGAAGCAGTGGACTGAGTCTGGAGTAGAAACATCCAGAGCCACCGTGCACAGGCGTGTGCAGGAAATGGGCTACAGGTGCCGCATTCCCCAGATCAAGCCACTTTTGAAACAGAAACAGCGGCAGAAGCGCCTGACCTGGGCTACAGAAAAGCAGCACTGGACTGTTGCTCAGTGGTCCAAAGTACTTTTTTCGGATGAAAGCAAATTCTGCATGTCATTCGGAAATCAAGGTGCCAGAGTCTGGAGGAAGACTGGGGAGAAGGAAATGCCAAAATGCCAGAAGTCCACTGTCAAGTACCCACAGTCAGTGATGGTCTGGGGTGCCGTGTCAGCTGCTGGTGTTGGTCTACTGTGTTTTATCAAGGGCAGGGTCAATGCAGCTAGTTATCAGGAGATTTTGGAGCACTTCATGCTTCCATCTGCTGAAAAGCTTTATGGAGATGAAGATTTCATTTTTCAGCACGACCTGGCACCTGCTCACAGTGCCAAAACCACTGGTAAATGGTTTACTGACCATGGTATCACTGTGCTCAATTGGCCTGCCAACTCTCCTGACCTGAACCCCATAGAGAATCTGTGGGATATTGTGAAGAAAACGTTGAGAGACTCAAGACCCAACACTCTGGATGAGCTAAAGGCCGCTATCGAAGCATCCTGGGCCTCCATAAGACCTCAGCAGTGTCACAGGCTGATTGCCTCCATGCCACGCCGCATTGAAGCAGTCATTTTTGCCAAAGGATTCCCGACCAAGTATTGAGTGCATAACTGTACATGATTATTTGAAGGTTGACGTTTTTTGTATTAAAAACACTTTTCTTTTATTGGTCGGATGAAATATGCTAATTTTGTGAGATAGGAATTTTGGGTTTTCATGAGCTGTATGCCACAATCATCCGTATTAAGACAATAAAAGACCTGAAATATTTCAATTAGTGTGCAATAAATCTAAAATATATGAATGTTAAATTTTCATCATGACATTATGAAAAATAATGAACTTTATCACAATATGCTAATATTTTGAGAAGGACCTGTATAGTATAAGTATCAGTATTAGTCCCATGGAAGTAAACTGCCATGAAGGTACAATGAACAGATTTCTCCTCACACACCAGTATCATCCTGGGTCAAACACTTTTAAAACTATTTGAATGTTGGCTTTAAAAAGAGGAGAGGACACAAAATAATTTATGCCACAGCTGATAATAATCAGGTAGGGAATCAGCAGTCAAAACGCTGCAGCAATCATTGAAGTTGGTCGTGAGCCTAAAGATTTCCAACTAAGAAAAGACATTCTCTCTTTTAACTATCTTTTATTCATTGCTGGGGTTACATGCAGGTTGGGAATGCCACAGAGCACCTTTAAATCCCCAGCACTCAGACAACATTTCCACTGACTTTCTCCTCTTTACTAAGTTTAGGGTTAGGGCCACCAAACTAGCTTGTAACCTAAAATTCAAGCTGCTGACCTTTTTTTTTATTATTATAAATTTATCTAAACACTGTCAAAATGACCCACAAATGTCTAGGATAGAATTACTGTATATTTGATTTAAAAGTTAGTTTTTCAACTTGTTTTCAAACATCCATCCTTCTGTTTTCTTTACTCGCTTCTTCCTTGCAGGGTTGTGGGGGAGCTGGTGCCTACCTCCGGCAGTCAATGGGCAAGAGGCAGAGTACACCCTGGACAGGTCGCCAGTCCATGCCAGGGCAACACACAGGACAAACAACCATGCACACACCCATTCACTCCTAGGGGCAACTGAGAGAGACCAATTAAGCCAACAGTCATGTCTTTGAATTGTGGGTGGAAGCGAGAGTACCTGGAGAGAACCCAAACATGCACAGGGAGAACATGCAAACTCCATGTAGAAAGACCCCCAGCCAGGAGTGGAACCGAGGACCTGCCGCAAGACAACAGTGCTACCAAGTCCACCAAGTGGGCCACAATGTAGTCCTGTTTTTAGAATTTGTTTTAACAAACAAAAAGTAGATCTGTCAATGTTAAGTGCATTAAACACCAAATATAAGACAAGGACTTCATATGTACCAGTAAAGAATTTAATGTTATTGCTGGAGAATTTGGACATTTTTACAAAAACAAACAAAACTCATTAGCCTCTGAGTTCGTCAGAGTTACGTTATCTCAGAGTTTGTACACATTTCGGTGTTGCAACCAGATCTACTTCTCAGTTGGTTCCTCTTGAGTGGCCATTGTCTTATGCATCCAAACCCAAATTCGCCATTCCAAAAGTCACGTCATCACTCTTTACCATTGTCCTGTGGCGTTCCTGTTTACCTTGAGCTATCTCTTTTTTGGTTTATGCTTTTTAACATATTTCTTATATGGAGAAACGTGGAAATAAAAAAAAAAATTACTGTAAACCACAAGCCAAAACAAAATGAAAAATGAAAAATTGCATACCATTCAAGACACAGAGAAAAGTGTATATCAAGAAACTGTGTTTCATTGTTGTCAGTTTCCATACTGGTTTTATTATATTAGGAACCACATAATTTGACATCATTTGAACCAGGTTCCTTCTCACAGAAATAATGTTATTGGCATTTCCTCCAAAACTAAATTTGTCTGTGTGGGCTTTCACACTATACAAGTCCACGTATGAGAAAATTACTGTTTTACTGTACATGCTGGCTTCTCTCATAATGTCACCTGATTTATTCCCTTCCTCGAAATGAAGTATTTGTTTATGGTTTAAACATAAAAGCAATCAGGATCATAATGTTTGACAGTTAGACTCACATGCTGCTATTTATTTGGCCATAAAGACTTGGAGGAGAGTCATCTAAAGCAGCAGTATGCTCTGCATGCCAGGAAGGTCAGGGACATGGGGGGCAGGAACATGCGTGGAGGTCTGACAGCTTATTTGTTCGGTAGCTTTGAATAGCTGATGAATCTGTGAAGCCCAGAGTCCTGTTAAAATTTTAATAAACACAACGGAGGCCTATTGACTGGAAGTGAAATATGCACATTGTTCCCCGTGCTGGCTGGCCTGGAATGGGGCAATCATGTTTGACAATGTGCGGTGCAAACCTTTCAATCAGAGTGAAGTCTTATTTAGCTGAATATTAAACACAGGCCCTATTCTGCATGTGTCGAGTAAATTTATAAAGCTAAGGAATATAATTGCCGCCAATTGACTTGCAACTCTCATCTCCATAAAATTCATTCAGTGATGCATCTTAATATAATAAACTTTTGAATATGTAGTGCTGCATGGTGGAGCTGCTGCTAGCACTTTTGCCTTGGAGCAACAAGGTCCAAGGTTCGAATCTTGGCCAGGGCCTTTTGTGAAGTTTGCATGTTCTACTCGTTTGTGTGTGGGTTTTCTCTAGGTAATCTCAGAAAGTCCAAAAACATGCATTTATGATTCAAATGAGGATTCTAGTTTGCCCTTAATGGTTAAGCAAGTATAGAAAATGAATGGAGAACAGGATGCTATGATGAATGGTGTGTGTTTGTGAAACCACTTCTGTAGATCAGAGTCTATAAGGCCCAATCTTGTATACAAGTACATCAGATAATATGTATGCACTTAAGTTTTCATTGAAAGGGAAATGAAATATTCCTGTAAGGATACAACAGATTGGACATGACTGCAGCACCAAAATAACATTGATCCAACTTAAAACTTGCTCTTTTTGTGTACTAATTTCTTCTTCATATATCTACTCTTGTCTGTTGAAATTTGCCAACTGTCATTTTCTTGCTTTCCGACACACCTCTGAAAAACTTGATGTAAATATGTGTTGAGAATTCTATTTTTATTTGACTGGCTTAAGCAACATAAAGGAATTATCACATACAGCTATGAAGACAACTCATTCAGGGGGACAACTGAAGTGCTGTGACTGATGATGTGAAGCAAACACAATAAGCCAGAATAAAAGAGATTTTTTTGAGTGATGTGATGATCTATTTTCTTGGCCGTAGTACTGCATAAATATGAAATAGAACAAAACAAACACTTGGAAATAATAGCTCCTCAACAATTCAGTGTATACTACAAAGTAACTTGCCATTGTCTTATCATAATAAGTAGTAGAGGTTCAATTCCCACTGTCTGGAGTCTGTAATTATTTGCTTTGTCTAGATTATAGCATCACGCTCATGTCACCTTGGCCACCAACATAACATTTCTAAAGATCACTAATCGTGCTCTTTCTCTTTTCAATAAGTTGCTTACACTCTGACTTTCCCCTGGTAGAATCAGTGGTTCAGACAGTTGATGTATTTGCATACATATTTAACTTCCCTCTAATTCCTATCACATATGTTAATGTATACACACACACACACACAAATGCACATGTTTGCATATATGCAGATAAATGATAGGAGACACACATAGAGTTATCGCATCTGTCAACACACTTCACTTCTGCCATTGACTAAAATATTTGTAGTAGTCTTCAAAAGACAATGTTTGGGTCAAGCCAACTTGCACTTCTAAGTAATTTATATTATGCTTTACTCTAAGGTATTGCACAATCTCATTATCATAAATTTTTTGCATATTTAACAACAGTTTTTAATTAGAAGTTATTTCATTATTCATGCACATAATTTACGGCGAGCTTATGATGCATGCTTTTCACGGTGAAGATTAGAAAAGCGATGAGGTAAGGAAGAAACAAACACACAGATTTTCTTCCTGAAATGGAACATTTTGGGTAGTAGTCTTTAACTGGCAAGTGATTGCACACACAGCTCTGGTAATGGCTGTTTTAATTTAGCTAATAGCTATCATGTTGTGTACCTTTATGCATTTGCTAAATTCCTAGCTCTGGGAGTTGTCTCCCGATGCTTGAGCTGTAAGTAGTTTGGTATGCTTTGGCTCTCGATGTAGCAGCACTGCTGCGGCTAGGCTTGATGTATTATTAAAATTGGAAATTTACTCGAGGGACTTTATCTAGTTATGTGCTTTCATTTGCCGAATAAACCAAACGCTGTTTTCATCTCTGCTCATGATTGTTAATGGCGGTGCTGATGAGAGGGTTGTGTATGTTTTCTGCTGTTCTCTTTATCAGCACAGGCCTGTTATTATGCAGAGGCAAAATAGCCAAGCTGCTGATTTTCTTTTAGGTTTTCAATTAGTCATTTGACTAAGCACATCTGTTACTGGCAAAGGCCCCGAGCGTGGACAATTCACTGTCACTGGCTTGGGGGATGACGGAAAACAGAAACAGTGGGGCTGTCAAGGCCCCTTGGTGGTGAGAATCACTTCAGAGCTCCACAGGGGTGTGTCCTTGGTCCCTTCACAGTTTACAGCCACATCTACAGTGTAACGGTGCTTCCAAAAACACCCACAGCTTGTCTCTCTCCTTAGTCTTCTGCTCTGTCAAAGCCACAGCCTGTAGATAATTTGGTGCCTAAATACCATTTTTTCCACCTGTCACTATCTAACCACCAATTAAACGTTGGTTTTGAGGTTTTCAGACCATATTTACAACTAATCCCACAGCTGATGACTCCCTGTGTACATATCTCTGTATATTTTCTATTTGCTTTTCATTGTGCCTTAATGATTTATGTATAGCTGTCTGCTTATTTTTCTCTCCCCATGAGTACCAAAATTGATGAATACACAATGTGCCTTTCTTTGAAGGGCTGTGAGTGCAAGCTGTTGACCAATCCAAACAAACAGCCTACTTCCTGAACTATGCCTACCACAAATGAAGGAGATGTGCAGTTCAACCGTTCATTTTGGAATGTGAACACATATCTTCCTCAAATAGTGTTGATGCAAGTAACTTTCTCTGAAAAATATCAGAAATGCAATCTTATATCCATCATGTCAGATGTTAAATATTAAACCTGATAAAACTTTAAGCAATACAGTAAAATAAACACATTCTTTGTAAAGCAGAAACACATGTCTTCCACAGTTTTTATTTTCTCACTAAGCAATGAACTGATGTTTTCTTGTTTAGCTCATACAATATGTTGAAGAACTGGTATCTTCTTCATGATTTTAACAATACTGGAATGAAGACTTCATGGCAACAGTCTTGGTAAAAAGGGGAGCAAACCTTCTGGTAATTCTAGGGTTTGATTCTCAAAGCCCAGACTCCTATTCAGGTCGGGACCAAATCGAATGTCAATCCGAACCCATGTTCAGAAAAATCTGGGGTTTTCAACGTTCTAGGTGTCAGTGTACCACTTACTCTGGAAGTTTAGCAGAACAGTAAATGAGACATATTGATCAGTGGTGCTTCCTGTCTCTTTGTGTGATGTGACCCGCTCAGACAAAGCTTAACCAGCAGCTTTGTGGGAAACGAGCGCAGCATAATATTATAGCACTAGTCATTAATAATTAAAACATTCCAACAAATCATTTTGAAAGCGGGAACCCACCTTTTTATTTAAGTGTTAATGAGATTATTTGGATTCTGCATTGTTCACAAATAATATCAAAACAGAAAGCAGGAAAGCTAATATTCTTAGTGAAATTCTCCCTTTACAAAGATCCCAAACATCCTTATTGGTGAGTTTGTCAGGTAGAACACGATCAAATGAACCCACTATTATGAACCTTGTAATACTGAAGAAATACAACTTGATGCTAGGTTTTTATATGACAGATTTAAATTTGACAAAAACGTATTGTGTCTTTCCTTTCATATGAAACATGTTTTATAACAAAAAAAAACAACATAGGGATAACTCACTGGTACATTTCTAAAGGTGTTTCCAAAAACATTAAATTATTTGCTATACTTTTGCATAATTTTTCTTCAATTGCAATTTCATACATTAACCAAACGATTTCATACTTTTTTAGGTTGAACAATGAGTTTACTAAATTCTACTGTAATTTTAAATGGAACTGTGTTATTGGACTAAAATTGATCTGTTTTCAGCAAACACTGGGTTTGATGTGAAACAAAGTAAGACTATGTGGAAAAGCTCTTCATGCCTACTGTTAAGCAAGGTGGAGGATCTGTAATGCTGCTGCCCTGCTTCCCTTCTAAAGGCTGTAGGGCCCATGACCATGTTAGTCCAAGACCTGTAGAAAACATTACACATACACTGTTACTTTGGGAGCAGATTTATTCATAAGGGCTTTTTACATATATTTACCAGGGATGCCAATAAAGTTCTCCACATCTGCAAAGCACAAAACAGTTTGACACATACATTTCTGTATTATCACCATACTTTGTTTTGTTGGCCTTTACACAGTGGTAATTAAAATCAACATACTTAAATGCCTTATTGCACAGCCACAGCAAAACAAACTTTCTTGAAACAGCAAGGTGAGATTTACTCAGTTGATCTGAACAAAAGCGTCACTTCAAAAGTCAGCAAAGCTGTATCACTGTGATCGGCGATTTTCCTGAAGGACTGAGGTCATCCAGTACCTTAATCACATTAAGTCTTAGGCTGTTTGAGGAGCTGAGACAGTAATCAAGGCCCAAAAGAGCTACAACCAATCTTTGATTGTCAGAGTTCAGAGAGGGTTCAGTCAGTAGTCCTGTCGTCTCTGCCTGATCCAAGAGGGACTCCCACGGGGCTTTAATAAAACATTTTGCTCATTGTGGAAAGTAATGACCAACAATGTAAACTTGTGACTTGACAACAGATGTTGGCATGCTTAGTGGAAACAAGGTGCTGTAAAATTAATTTCATTTGAATTATTTACTGCATGCATTACGCACTAGAGGAAGTAGGTGGGGGTGGAGGGGCTGGTTGGCAACAACAACAGAAGCGCATTCAATTAAAGGTGAAATAGTGGGATAGAGGGTGGGGGAGAAATGGAAAAGAGAGCAATCACATGTGTTCTCCCCATAAAATCAAATCAGAATCACAGCTACGCTGACATCGTCTGTGTGATTTATATTTAATATGGTTTATTATTTCATATTGTCACTTCAAAGGTTGTGCCAGGAAAACTTGCTGGAGATGTTTTCCAAATTAAATTACGGCAAATTAATATGTGGAGAACAAGCGAGGGGGCATTGCTGTTTTCTTTCAAGTGACTGAAGGGAGAGAGGAAAAATGTTGTCACATGAAATCAAAACCATAATAAAACTAAATAGAAGTATGTCACCTCAGCACCAGCCTCATCCAAACACATCACACATGGATAAAGAAACAGAAAGAGAAATGGAGCTCCCGGTATTTGGAGCTCTGTGAGAGGGGAAGACAAGGTGGCTAATGAGATGTGAAAGGAAAGTGAAGTTTGTTTTTTTCAGAGCCTTAAAAACAGATCTTTGGGATGCAAAAAAAAAAGTTTATTAAAAACTGTGAACATATGATTATTTGTTGCATTATTAAGTTAGAGTATGTTCTATCATTCTCACAGCCTTTCACAACCCCATAAGCAATCTAGAGTATGACTTTTTTAAGCTTTCAATGAGTGACATTTTAGCTACCAGACGTGGGCTGTTTTCTCAGTCACAGAACAACTAGACCTTTGCTCATATGGTTCTTGCACTCCCATCTCTCAGCATAGCTGACAGGTAAATCTCTGCACAAATAACTATTACTTTGGCCAGAAGGTCTGAACCAGGTCATTGAATGCCAAGCTGGCTCCTCATTTTAGATTTTAACATGTCAACCTTCCACTAAATACAAGACAGCTTTGATGTTCAAGGTTTACAGTAGTCAGTAGTTAAAGTCATGAAAAATCATGGATTATTTCAAAACTTTCTGAATTTCTATATCAGAAAAGATCTTTAATGTAAGGGGCCACTGTGGCTCAGGTGTTAGGAGTTCATCCTGTCCATCTCAGTCGTGTTCTTGGGCAAGACCCTTCACCTCACTTGCCTGCTGATGGTGGTAAGAAGGTCCGGTGGTGCTGACTGGATGGCAGCCCCGCTTATGTCAGTCTGCCCCAGGGCAGCTATGGCTACATTGTACCTCACCACTGTCAGTGTGTGAATGTGTGCATGAATGGGTGGATGACTGATTGTAGTGTAAAGCGCTTTGGGGTCTCTGGGGACTTGATAAAGCGCTATACAAGTACATACAGGCCTTTTACAATTTAAGAAAACTTTGGCATATATTACTGAACCCAGAATCAGTTCTCTCGACAGCAAGTTCTTCATGGAGGAGTCATCAACAGAAGCTGATTAACCAGTCAGAGGGCGACCTGGGGTAGGGAGGGTGATTTGTCAAGTCAGCCAATAAAAATGCTATTACATTTGTTATCCATGTTCTTTAGACTCAGTGAGACCAAAAACGACTGGGTTTTTTCAACATCACTGTTTTGATTACATGGAATAAGAAAAGAGGTTCACATTCAAGGTCTAACATATTATTCAATATTTAAAATGATGACCATACATGAATTATTGAATCATTCATGCAAGGAAAACTTTGACATATACTGACATTAAGAGAAAACCTTTTTGAGCATTACAACTGACGAGGTAATAAAAACATTCATTTTGGAGGCTTGCCTCCTGCATAATATAACAGGTTATTTTGACAAGACATATTCTCCACCAAAGAACATTTTAAGCAACCCTGAAAAAACAATTATTTTAAGTGAAGGGTAAAATCTGAGCTGTCTTTGAGCACTACACAGTAGAATTAAGGCTTTTTTTTATAAACTTCAAATTATTTAGAGGAAGCAGTACAACTTTCATATCACATGTACTATGAGCTGTACTATTTTCTTTTTTTTTTAATCATTTTTGTGATTAAATGTTTAGTTTTAGCTGAGGTAAATATGTCCCCCCATAAGGAAATGCAACTCTCTAATGGGAAAATTTGCTAAATTTGCTAAAAATACACTAATGTGTGTGCCAAGTCATGAGAACCACCATTTTGTTTCCACGGATAACCTAAAAACTCTCAGTTGTCTGTGTAGCTACACAAAACAGTGCCAAGTGGGCTGTACTTCGTGTCATATCAGCAGGCAACCAGCAGTGTGACGCCATGAGAGCAGGGGTGATGCGTCACCTGGATTTCCTTCAACACCCTATCCCCTCAGGCGGCTGCTACAGCCGCACGTAGCTACTGTTAGCACTCAGCAGAGTAGAAAAATAACAGCAGGAGCTATTGATATAAATATATTTCCTGCAGTGGTTAGACACCCCCCCCCCCCCCTACCCCCTTCACTCCCCCACCCACCCCCTCACCCCTACAACTTATTCATCTATGTGTTTATTTTCTTTTTGCATACCCAGTCTATTCGGTGCAAAGGTTGCCTTTGTTTGTGATGGTCCTGCAGAACAGCTCAGCTTAGTATGAAGTGCTGGGATACAGGAAGGGGGATTGCTCTTTAACCCAGGTTGTGTGATAAATGGAGATACTCAACAATAGTGTATCCTGTGACCTGGACATGAATCTGTTGACAGTGGATTGTCCACATTGTGCATGCCCTCATCTATTAGAGAGGCCTCAAACCTTGTTCAGCTCTATCATCATGTGCAAATGTAATGTGATTTTGTTTTCTGCCTACAACTGAATTGCAAAAATCCAGGTCCAGAAGATGCTGCAGGTGTTCACAGCAGAGACGCATAGAGAAAAGAATGCCCCTCTGCCCCAAGGTGTGTAAAGTGTCCTTTTCAGAGTCCCTATAAATATGGCTATTCTGCTGTTATCTATAAAGGGTAGTGATTTTAAACCTTTTCACACCTACCAAAAACTGTGCCCCCTCTTTACCTCAACAGCCCATAGGGGCACACACAGGGTGCCCACAATTTTTCCCCCATGCCAACCTAAAATTAATGCTTTTAGGCAGGCATGTTTTATACACAATTTCCAAGAAGCATCAGCCAAGGCATGCCCCTGGATGGCCAGTTCAGATCTACCAACTAAGTGATGCAGACATAAAGTTGTTTCAGTGCAGAAATAAAAATGTCTAAAATAATGAATAAAGTCAATGAAGCAATAAAATATAATACATTTCAGGCTGTGTGTGTGGTCTCTAGTAGCTTATGCATTATAAGTTAACATTTAAATTTTCAGCAGATAATGATGTAAAGGAATCCAATCTCTCCTTAGGTCTTCTCTGACCTAATATCACTGGAAAATGCTTTGCTCGCTATTTCAAAGGAAAACTCCTCCCACTCAACCTAATTATCTCTTCTTCCTGGGTTATCTGCCAGGTGACTCATTAGGAATTATTCCAGTCACTCACACATGTACATATGTACACGTAAAGCTGTGTGTGCAAATGGCTAAAACTTGATACGCAATTTTTCTTACAACAAAAAATATCCACAAACTTGAGATTTTATATGGCTTGATTTTGAAAACACAAGAGATAGTGACCATGTTTTATTTTTGTTTTTTTCTAACAGAATGCATGATGATCTCCATTTTAATCCCAAAAATTTTCAAGAAGGCCATATTTTTATTACATTTTTAGGCAGTTTCACAACATGGGATGTATTATTCAGACGGTCCAGGTAGAAATTATACAAGTGCATTTTGTTCAAAATATTGCCTGGAGTTGTAGTGTGGATGGCGGCATCCACACTTCATTAAAGTCAGTAACCCTCTGAACTTTCATTTATTATAGTTTGAATGATTGAAAAAACAAGTATAAACGTAAAAACAGAAATAATCACTGTTTTTTTTTTTGCATTATAAATTTATTGTGTGCTTTGAAGGCATTGGTTCTATTTTTAGGCGAATACATAATAGTTTTAAGTGGTGCTGAAGGTTCCTCAACCTCTGGTTGATGGGAGCTTATCCAAACAAAATATGGTGGTCAGGGCTGAGAGCACCTAAATGCACAGAGAGTTAACTGGATTGCACCACAAGCTAAAGTTAAGAAAATTAATAGTAGTTTTTTCTAAATTATTAAAGTTGTTTAAGTTGATTTCTTTTTACGTTTTCATAATAATTTGTAGTTAACTGACAAATGTAACTGAACTGTTTCTTTTTTAGTTTGTATTGTGTTTGGTTTCCTCTTTGGGGGACAATGGTCTGATCAGGCATCATATATACTCTTCTGTCTAATTTCTTGTTAGGTCTGATATGTTTGTCAAGTTAACTTTTTTTGCCTGAGTTCAGCTTTGTTTAAATGATTTATTTTATGAGCTCAGCATTATTTTTTTTTTAAATTGTAATCTATTGGTTAAAATAAAAACCCTATTTGTTTTTACAAATCGACATGACTCCTCCTGATTTTCAACTCGTTCATCACATGACCCCTTTTTATAATTTTCAGCACCTGTTCCTTTAAAGATCTCTGCAACCCCTGCTTTTACATCCACCTATTTGCATAACTGTTTGTTATTTATTAATTTGTAACCAGGGGTGAAAGTGAGCCGGTACGGTCCGGTACTGCGTACCACTAAAAGATCCTGTGCCGGTACTCAGTACCGGGAAGAAAGAAGAATGGCTGTCTGCTATGAAGCCGTCATCCAGAACCAGTTACGGCTGCAAAAATTCACAAGCACTCAAAGAAGATCAGATCCGCTACCAATAGGCAGTCTAAAACACGATTTAATCTGTTTATAAATATAGTTATTTTCCCCTCATTCCAAATAGTTTCTGAACTGTTCTGCTATGCTGGAGCCTCAATGCTCTTGCTTTGCTTCTCTTCCCCGGAACTCGAGGCTTTTGTGAACGGCCAGCGTTTAAAACGAGCAACGCTACGTTTAATGTCTATCTGCTCGCTGCTAAATACCCCAGTTAAAAGCAAAGGGAGAGAAACTAGTTGTGTTTCATGTTATTTTGCTGAATTACAACAGCACAGTACAACTCGAAAACACCGCTTATGACCAGAGATTTCACATACAGTACACGAGAGCACATGCGTGCTTACCTCCAAAACAGAGCGGTTGCCAAGGAGATCAGTGCGTTCGTTTTAATGGACTGGAAGGTTTTACAAAGGTGGTGCAGACATAAAAAAACGCCCCTTGCATTAGGACAGGACAAACAATAAATCACGTAGCATCTACAGGAAACAACCGAACTGTCAATTTTTTTATTTAAAAGAAAAAACGGAAACTAAAGATGAAAAGTTATGAATTAGAAAATGGTTTATCATTGTTTCATACATGCCAGTTCTTTAACAATTGAAATATATATATAATATATATATATATATATATATATATATATATATATATATATATATATATATATATATATATATATATATATATATATATATATATATATATATATATATATATATATATATATATATATAATATGTATATAATATATATATATATATATATATATATATATATATATATATATAATATATATCTTGCCGGTACTTAGGGGCGGAGCTTAGGGGGGGCGGCACTGGGGGCATATATATATAATATATATATATATATATATATATATGTATATATAATATATATATATTATATATATATGCCCCCAGTATGCCCCCAGTGCCGCCCCCCCTAAACTCCGCCCCTAAGTACCGGCAAGAATTTAAAACTACTTTCACCCCTGTTTGTATCAGTACTGTAGTTGTGTTGCTAACAGTGGTAGCTCATGTGACAGAAATCCTTAAACTCTCATTCTACAGAGTGACTGAGAGAGAAACACCCAAAACAAAACCAGCTGTGTCACTGCTGTGATAAATGCTGCTTTAGTACTACTTCTAATGCAAAGGCAAAAAAGCCACAATCCCATTCCCAAACTGTTTTAAGTTTTTCTCATAAACACTTAGAGATTATTACAAAGAATCTGATAGAGCACAGGGTTTGTCTTAGGGATTTAGATTTCACCACAACATCCATCTGTCAGTAAACCACCTCCATTATACTTTGAATCACAAGCATGACTCAGCCGAGCACAGTGCCACATGTTTGGAGCTGTACAATAGGGCCACTGACCCAAACCACTTTGGCTAAACGTGTGCAAAAGTTTAAGAAACTTTGTTAGCTTATTAGTGGTTTGCCACAGTTATCAAGATCAAATCACTTCAAGTTCCTCAGAGGATCAGATTGACTAATGTGGCCCCTTCTTTAGTCACAGTAGAAATGACAGTCACATGTATCCAATAGATATGCTGCTTATTGGACCCAAACTTTTGGTAGAGTATTTAAACTTAGCTATAGTTCATCTGGACAGCACATGACAATGCAGAGACCTAAATGAATTCATTGAAAATATAATACATTTTCACTGCCATACTTTAATCTCTTTCTGCATAATTTAAGCTTCTAGCACACCTGCATTATAGTGTTATTGTATACTGCATAAAAAAGATTCCTTCACATTTGACAGAACCCCAGTACCTTGGAAAAGTATTCATATCCAATGAACATTTTTTTTATATCCTGTCACATTTCAACTTCAAACTTCAAACCATTATATTAGGAATTTATTTGATAGACCGACAAACACTCATATTACTTGGAGACTATCTGTGCACAGCACTTTTTAAGTTTTCCCACAGATTTGCAATTGGATTTAGTTTCTGGACTGACTGGGCCATTCTAACACAATAGCAAGCTATGATGTAAATCATTTTATTGTAGTTCTGGTTGCATGTGTATTGTTGTGCTCCTGCTTGAAGGTGAACCTCCATTTCCATCTCAAGTTTGTCTTGAAGCCTCTAACGGATTTTCTGTCAGTATTGTGCTGCTTGTAGCTTTGTCCATCTTGCTATCAACTCTGTCTAGCTTCCCTGACCTTGGAGGAAAAAAAAGGATCCCTACAGCATGATGCTGCCACCACTATGCTTCACCTTGGCAATTGTATGTTCAGACTGATGTGCAGTGTTAGTTTTCCTGCATACATAGTGTCCTTCATGTAAGCCAGTGAGATGGTTTATGTTTCATCTGACAGGGGAACCTTCTTCCACATGTTTGCTGTTTCCCCTACATACTGCGACTTTCTTTTGCCACTTTTCCATTGCCGGCAGATTTGTATAGTATACAGTGAATAGTTGTCCTGTCAACAGATTATTTGACCTGTGCAGTGGTTCTCTGCTGCTTCTCCTGAGTGACCATGAGCCTCTTGTCTGCACCTCTGATTAATGCCAGTTTAGTTGTCTTAGTTAGTGTGCAGCTGTCCCATACTCTTTCCATTTTCAGATGATGTGTTGAACAATGTTCTATTGGATGTTCAATGCTTGGGATATTATTTTATAAACCAAACCCCCCTTTTAAACCTCTCCAGAATGTAATCCCTTAGCTGTCTGGTGTTTTTGTAGGTGTTTCTGATGTTGTTTGCCCACTAAGGTTCTCTAAAAAACTTCTAGTTTCACAGAGCAGCTGTTTTTACACTGACATTAAACGACTTCTAATTTATATTGGTTGCAGTAGATTTTATTTAGAGGTGTCAGAATGAAGGGAGCTGAATGCAAATGCAAGCCACATTTTGGTGGGTTTTATTTGTAAAAAGGTTTGAAAAAAACATTTATTGAATTTTCTTCAACCTTACAATAATACACAAGCTTGGTTAATCTCATATAATCCCTATCAAATATATTGCTGTGTAATAATAATAATGTGGAGTTTGAATTATTTTGCAAGGTGCTATATATCACTATTTGCACACTCTAATAAAAGAGCAATACACACAGTAATGGTGTGGATCGCTTAAGAGAAGAATTCCACATTAATCCCCCTAATCAGCATATGGATCAAAAAGATTTCCCTCCACACAAGTTGGGACAGCCGTGCCTATTCAAAACACATTAAGTAAAGTGTGACAACGTCACGGTAGCAGATGTTCTTTACATTTCTCCCCATTCCTAACCCATTTCCTAGTCACTAAACCACCAAAACCTCTTTCACTCCTTTCAGTCTTCCCTCTCCCCAGCAGCACACAAACCAGCACAACACAAAGCGAAACAAGATGAATTAATACCAAGAGGAGTCCCAGTGGTATTGAGAGGGGATTGTTTTTTTGTTCTAGTTGAAAATATTTCTCACTTTTTAGTGGAGTACGCTCGGCTCCCACATGTATTGTCTGGCTGTGATCATGTGTCAGAGCTGTACAAGTGGGATGTGGGGCCGGGTGCCCGGCAGGCTTGTCTGAAGCAGACGGCTTGTTTGCGTGTACTTAACAGTTCTTCACAGCTGTGTTCTCTCCAAATGTAACAGGAGAAGACCTCATCCATCAGAAAGAGGCATTCTCCCTTTCTCTCCCCTCCTCGCTTATTTCTCTTGTCTTCCTCCCTCCCCCATTTTTTTTTTTGTTCAAGTGCCTGCATTGCAAAAATGTCAGCAAACAGGCAAGAGGTCGAGTCGCAGGTCAACTAGTGAATTGGCGTGTTAGCCCAGCTTTTCTGTCTTTTCAAGAGGGTGTGCATTTCTCAAGAAGTTGCTCATGAGCAAGTCATGCAGGCTCAACACATGAAGGGGGCAGTGAAATTGATTGTGCCTGTGACAACACAGATGCAACCTGTCTGAAAGTTACTTTATCAATGCAAGCATTGCAAATAAATAGGTAGTGTTCTAGCACATAGCTGAAAGCTTGCAGAAAGTTTCATGTCCGGTTTCAGACTGCGCATGGAGCATAAAATTTAAGAAAATTTCTTTTAGAGGACAAGTGTGACAGAGCTGAAAACAGTGTGTACTTGTACAAAAATATACCTCATCCTGTGTTGTGTTAAATCTGACCTGTCTTCCTTAAAAAATGACTCCCAGGTTAATGGCTGCAAACTGTCAAGTCGTTTCCGTGCACATCATATTGTCGTTAGTCACCAGCCTTACATCGTAACCTTTATGCCTCTGATTAACCCCGAGGGCCTGAGAGGAGGTGGGAGCCAATGTTTCCAAAGACAAGGATCTAACTTTGGGGGAAAGCTCGCTTTTAACACAAAGAGGCCCTTCCTCTGGTCTCACTCAGTGCACAGCCCGTTAATGTTTCACTTTGATTTTAACACACGTTACAATAAATTAAGAGACATTTATCAAAGTAGCTTTGTTGCCACCTGACAAAAGCCACTTTATGCATAAATTACTGCAGCTAATAATTACTTACAGCTGCCACACATACCATTTGAAGATGGCAACAAGGATTTACATTGTGAGAGTGATGAATAGAGATATGTTTTAATCATATGCTGTTTAAATTTACACTTTAAGCATTCAGTTGATGTTCTTGTTTAGAGTGATTTATTAAACAACAGTGCATGAACGTGCTTTGTTATTCTTCTGCATCACTAACATCAAATGTAAAGGATGCTTGGGAAAATAAAGGGAAGTTCTGAAATACCTGTTAGAACTTATATTTTACCTGTAATTCTTTCATGTTATGGTAATTCTGATTTATGATATAAGCATTATAGACAATAAACCAAAGATTAACCTAGGTTTTAGAGAAAGGCACAGTAGGAAAATAAGCAACATGCAGTGGGTATAACAAGTCTACACACCGTTGTTAGAATGCCATGTTTTTGCAATAAAAAAACTTCAACCTCATTTTAGAGCTTTTTCCAGTTTTAATATGAGCTACAATCTGCACAGCTCATTGAAACTGAAAACTTTGTTTAAAGTGCCTCTCCTTAAGCAAAATAAAGTTTGGCTGTTGTAGTAGGCTTTTTGGTACTTTTAGTTGTTTTTGTAGGTTTGCGGCTGTGCTTTTCACAGCTCCAAATGTCTGTTCTCACAGAAAAGCAATGGTCTGCAGAGAAGTTTCAAAACATCAGTGGAATCTCATTATCAAAAAATTATCAGTCAGGAATGGTGCAGAAAGTAAATTTCAAGGCATTAGATATAACATACAACCCAGCCATCAGCAAGTGCTATAGGACAACAATGACCAGGAACTGGACATCGCTTCAAAGTTGATGAAAAGATAACAAAAAAAACTGATGAGGGAGGGTGTAAAGAGGATAGGAGCTGAGATAATTTCTGGGTTGTTCTTGTCCTGTATTTTTTACATATGTGGGCTCTAAGGTGGGTGGAAAATGGAAACCTTTTCTTATGAAGAAATTAATTCATGCTTTAAGGTTTGATTAAACTAGGGTTTAGCTTTTTTGCAATAATTTCAAAAGATATGGTGCAAAAACAGCACTACAGATCACCAAAAAGAAGCATGGTAAAAGCAGAGAAGCATGGTGTAGACAGCATCATGCTTTGGTTTTTTTTTTCTTCTGCTGGAATTGTGCCCTTAGTCAAGGGGAAGCACATTATGAACAGTTTCACAGGTGAGCCAATGCTGGCTCAAAGACTTTGGCTTCCAAGTTAAAGATGAAGTGGATCTGTCAGCACCACAACGACCCAAAAACCATACATTCAGATCATCAAGGAATACCGTACCAGAAGAAGATTTAAGTTTTTGAATGGCCCATCCAGAGTTTACGCCTAAATCTGATGAAAACCTGTGCAGTGATCTGGAGAGGGCTGTGCACAGGAGATGTCCTTGCAATCTGATAGACATGGAACATTTCTGGACTGGAGAAATGATGTCTAATAAAAATATATCAAATCAAGACAGGACATGCTGTTGGACCCATTTAAAAAGTCTAAATGCTGTAAAAAAACGAAAAGGTGCTTCAACAAAATATTATGTTTAGGGGTGTGCACACTTACACAACTACAATATTTTAGTTTACAATTTTTATTTTTCCCTCACAAGTGATTTCAGTTTATTTTTCACTTCAGTTGTACAGGTTATAGGTCATGTAAAAGTTGGAAAAAGCAGTGTGGCATCTTAACAGAGGTGTATAGACTTTTTATTTCCACTATACATCTGTTACACTCTCCACTTGTCTGTCTCCTAAACATACATTGTGCTCCAACCGCAAGAAAAATGTTATGTAGCATATAGAAACATTTAAACAAATTGTATAGTCATACAATCCATAGTAACAACTTTTTGTTCGTTTTGCTATTTAATTTGGCACATTTACAAATCTAACGCTTGTTTTAAAATACCTTGATTACATACATATAGCTAAATAAAATATTAAAAGTTGCACATAAAGCAGATTCTCAAACAAAAGCCAAAATACATACCCACCAAAATACAATACCCACTAAACTATAGAACTTCTGAAATCACATGCCACCAAGCATATATTCATGTATTGCCTCTGCTTAGGCTTCTCTTCTGGGAACAGACTAATTGCGCTGGAACAGAAATAGAGCTGAGAAATTTGACTTTGCTCCTGGAGAGGCGCCCCCAACCCATAACCCACCTACCAACCCCCTGCTGCTTCTACTTTTCAGATTGTTTTATGCCTGTTGGAACAGAAGTACAGAAGCAGAGTGAAAATGTCACATTTTGAACTCTCCAGAGAGTCCTAAGTCAATTCAGCTGTGAAATCTGAAATATCTGGGGCTGCATGCATGTGTGTGAGCATATGTGTAATTCGTTTATAGTATCTATAATTTCTGTGACATCCATTCATCCAAACAAGTCACCATCATGAGCAGGGTGTGATATCTCCTACTTTAGTGACAATAAAACAGCAACCTGCTATGCACGCCCTGTCGGGTTGTAACACTGCTATCAGAGAGAATTTTACAACATGCCGAGAGAGTGCGTGACTTCCAGCAGGAATACGAGAACTGCACCCTTGTTTTCTCCAGCTGGTGTGTTTTCGTGTTTTCTGTGCTCCACATGCCCCACAGATGCACATAAAGAACTGGAGGAAAGAAGGCCCTTTGTCCACTCTGATAGCCATAAACACAAGTCATAATCTTTCAGAAATTTATACGCATGCTCATGTACCAAGAATACACCCAAAATCAAGTTGTCTGTCTGAACTGCCGAAAATTTGTCTATGGAAAATTGAAGGGCTCAATTTGTTTTGCTCTTTCTGGCAAACAGGTGGAAGAGGAGAATAGAGAAAATGAAGGCGAAAGACACTGTCCAATAATGGAACAGTGCCCTGCAAAAGTACTCACATCAAAAGACTTGAGACTATGGCCAAGAGCTACAATGGAATATTCAATTCAATTCAAATCAAACTTTATTACGAACTCGAAGTCCAATATATACAAAAAAAAAAAAAAAAAAAAACACAACACAGAATAATAAAAACAAACAAATAAAAAAATCACATTAACAAGACAACTGTACCAGTGTCTCCACATCCTGGACTGGTAACGAATGGCACTACATCTGATATCAACTAGTGACATAATAACTTGATTCACAGATTCATTCAATCAACTAATAAAGCCATACATAAGTTTACGCAAGTTAGATTGCAGCATATTTAATCCTACTGAGACAAACATCTCGCTTGCACTGGTCTATCTAGGCCTCATGAGAAGCATTCTTAAAGTGTCATCGTAGGCCACCTGCAGCCTTTGCAAGCTTCCTTTTTTATATTTGAACCAGAGATAGGCATTATTTTCACATTATCTGTACAGGATCCAAACTTGCATACTAGTGTATTTGCCTGAGCATATAATGTTCTACATTGTCTATTTATGTCTTCATCATCAGACAAATCCTTTGTAAATATATACCCAAGGCAGTTTATTTTATTTGCAACATTTAACACTGTGTCTAACAGATAAAATTCTGGAAATTTTGTACTTTTATCCTCCTTAGTTCTACATATCCTTCTCATACCTTTGTTGCATTGAATTGAAGGTCATACTCCAGAAGAAATATTAAGCATCTATTGCAGCCCTGCAGTTTAGGACTGAAAACCACCAGGTCACCTGCATACATTGAATGGTTTAAAACAAGAATTCCAGCCATGCATCCAGTATTACAGGCCTTAAGTCTTGTTGGCAGTTCATCCAGATACAAATAATAAAGAATAGGGGATAAAATCCCACCCTGTCTGAACAGATTGCCAACCTTAAATGGTGCAGACACGTTTCCCCATTTGACCAGCATCGCTTGCTCCTTGAACCGCCACCTTAACGTGGTAGAGGGGTTTGAGTGCTCAAATGATCCTAGAGGCTATGTTGTCTGGGGCCTAAATGCCCCTGGTAGGGTCTCCCATGGCAAACAGGCTCTAGGTGATGGGTCAGACAAAGAGCGGTTCAAGAATCCTTCATGAGGACTAAAATATTGAGGCACGTGACGTCGCCCGGTATGGCGGAGCCGGGGTCCCACCCTGGAGCCAGGCCTGGGGTCGGGACTCGCCGGAGAGCGCCTGGTGGCCGGGTTACTCCTCGCGGGACCCGGCCGGGCCAAGCCCAAATGAGAGACACGAGGCCATCCCCCAGTGGGCCCACCACCTGCAGGGGGAACCGTGAGGGACCGGTGCAAAGAGGATTGGGTGGCGGACGAAGGTGGAGACCTCAGCGGCCCTATTCCCGGATGCTTAGGCTGGCTCTAGGGACGTGGAATGTCACCTCGCTGGGGGGGAAGGAGCCTGAGCTTGGGCTCGAGGTCGAGAGATATCGACTAGAAATAGTCGGGCTCGTCTCCACGCTCAGCGTGGGCTCTGGAACCCATCTCCTTGAGAGGGGTTGGACTCTCTTCTACTCTGGAGGGGCCCACGGGGAGAGGCGGTGGGCTAGTGTGGGTTTGCTTGTTGGTCCCCAGCTCAGCCGTCTCGTGTTGGGGTTTACCCCAGTGGATGAGAGGGTTGCATCCCTGTGCCTTCGGGTTGGGGATAGGTCTCTGACTGTCGTCTCAGCCTACGGGCCAAGCGGTAGTGCGGAGTACCCGGCCTTCTTGGTGTCCCTGTCAGGGGTGCTGGATAGTGCCCCTCCCGGGGACTCCATTATTTTGCTGGGGGACTTCAACGCCCACGTGGGAAACGACAGTGACACCTGGAGAGGCGTGATCGGGAGGAATGGCCTCCCCAATTTGAATCCGAGTGGTGTTTTGTTATTGGACTTCTGTGCTAGTCATGGATTGTCCATAATGAACACCATGTTCAAACATAAGGGTGTCCATCAGTGCACTTGGTAGCGGGACACCCTAGGCAGGAGGTCAATGATCGACTTTGTTATCATATCATCAGACCTTTGGCTGCATCTTTTGGACACTCGGGTGAAGAGAGGGGCTGAGCTGTCCACTGATCACCACCTGGTGGTGAGTTGGATCCGCTGGAGGAGGAGAAAGCTGGACAGACTTGGCAGGCCCAAGCGCATAGTGAGGGTCTGCTGGGAATGCCTGGTGGAGCCCTCAGCCAGGGATGTATTCAACTCCCACCTCCGATAGAGCTTTGACCAGATCCCGGGGGATGTTGGAGACATAGAGTCCGAGTGGACCACGTTCTCCGCATCTATTGTCGATGCTGCTGCCCATATCTGTGGCCGTAAGGTCTGCGGTGCCTTTCGCGGCGTCAATCCCAGAACCCGGTGGTGGACACCGGCAGTAAGGGATGCTGTCAAGCTGAAGAAGGAGTACTATCGGCTGTTGTTGGCTTGTGGGACTCCTGAGGCGGCTGATGGGTACCGTGAGGCCAAGCGTGCTGCGGCCCGGGCTGTGGCAGAGGCAAAAACTCGGGCCTGGGAGGAGTTCGGTGAGGCCATGGAGAAGGACTACCGGTTGGCCTCGAAGCGATTCAGACAAACTGTCCAGCGCTTCAGGAGGGGGAAGCATTGCTTCACCAACACTGTTTATAGTGAGGGTGGGAGGCTGCTGATCTCGACTGAGGACATTATCGAGCGGTGGAAGGAGTACTTCGAGGATCTTCTCAATCTTGCCATCACGCATTCCCTGGTGGAAACAGAGGCTGGGGACTTGGGGTTGGACTCTTTCATCACCCAGGCTGAAGTCACCGAGGTGGTTAAAAAGCTCCGCGGTGGCAAGGCTTCGGGGGTGGATGAGATCCGCCCTGAGTACCACAAATTTCTGGATGTTGTGGGGCCGTCATGGTTGACACACCTCTTCAACATTGCATGATGGTCGGGGACAGTGCCTCTGGACTGGCAGACTGGGGTGGTGGTCCCCCTTAATAAGAGAGGGGGATCGGAGGGTGTGTTCCTGCTACAGGGGGATCACACTCCTCAGCCTACCTGGTAAGGCCTACGCCAGGGTATTGGAGAGGAGAGTCCGGCCGATAGTTGAACCTCGGCTTCAGGAGGAGCAGTCTGGTTTTCGTCCTGGCCGTGGAACACTGGACCAGCTCTATACCCTCTACATGGTACTCGAGGGTTCATGGGAGTTTGCCCAACCGGTTCACATGTGTTTTGTGGACCTGTAGAAGGCATTCAACTGTGTCCCTCGTGATGCCCTGTGGGAGGTGCTCCAGGAGTATGGAGGGGCCATCCGGTCCCTGTACGAGCGGAGCAGGAGTTTGGTCCGCATTGCCGGCACTAAGTCGGACTTGCTCCCGGTGCATGTTGGACTCTGGCAGGGCTGCCCTTTGTCACCGGTCCTGTTCATAACTTTTATGGACAGAATTTCTAGGTGCAGCCAAGGGCCAGAGGGGATCTGGTTTGGGGACCAGCGGATTTTGTCTCTTCTTTTTGCAGATGACGTGGTCCTGCTGGCCCCCTCTAGCCAAGACCTACAGCATGCGCTGTGGTGGTTCGCAACCGAGTGTTTAGCGGCTGGGATGAAGATAAGCTCCTCAAAGTCCGAGGCCATGGTTCTCGACCGGAAAAGAGTGTCCTCTTCAGGTTGGAGGGGAGTTCCTGCCTCAAGTGGAGGAGTTTGAATTTCTCGGGGTCTTGTTCACGAGTGAGGGAAGAATGGAGCGGGAGAACGACAAAGGGATCGGTGCGGCTGCCGCAGTAATGGGGGCACTGTGCCGGTCCATTGTGGTAAAGAGAGAGCTGAGCTGAAAAGCGAAGTTCTCGATTTACCGGTCGGTCTACGTTCCTACCCTCACCTATGGCCATGAACTTTGGGTCATGACCGAAAGAACGAGATCCCGGATACAAGCGGCTGAAATGAGCTTCCTCCGTAGGGTGGCCGGGCACTCCCTTAGAGATAGGGTGAGGAGCTCGGCCATCCGGGAGGGGCTTGGAGTAGAGCCACTGCTCCTCCACATCGAGAGGAGCCAGTTGAGGTAGTTCGGGCATCTGTACCGGATGCCTCCTGGACGCCTTCCCCGGGAGGTGTTCCAGGCACGTCCCACCGGGAGGAGTCCCAGGGGACTGCCCAGGACACGCTGGAGGGACTATGTCTCTCGGTTGGCCTGGGAACGCCTTGGGCTCCACCCGGAGGAGCTGGAAGAGGTGTCTGAGGAGAGGGACGTCTGGGTGTCTCTGCTGAATCTGCTGCCCCCGCGGCCCGGTCCCGCATAAGCGGAAGACGACGAGTACGAGTACAAGTACGAGTACTTGCTGAGTATACGAATAAATTAATATTCTTACACTAAAATTAGGTACACCCCTTTAAATTAGTTTCATAAACAGTTTTCCATGATTTACTTGATCAAAGGCTTAGGAAGCATCCACAAAGCTCATAAACACTGAGGAGCTTTGTGTGTTATATTTAGCAACATTTTCTTTAAGAGCATATATACACATATCTGTGACTACCTTAGTTTGAAAGCCAAACTGACTATCTGAAGATGCAACAAATTTTGGGAGTTTGTCCAGCAAAATCTTTTCAACAATTTTAGACACAATACTGGCCAACTCTACTGGTCTGTTCTCCAAGCTGCCAATTTTCCCAGCTTTATTTTGATAACAGGGACTAACTTTAACTTTCTTCACAACTGTTATTCTGCGTATGGATTTACTTGAATAAATCAGTGCTTTAATTATATATTCATACATACAACAAATAGCTGAAATATGCTCAGAATTCTGGTATTTACTATCTCTACACATAGGTGCTTCTCTTGGCAGGTAGGTGTCTCCTAGAAAGCTTTCTGTACTTGCACAATCTTCTGCTGTGTGAGAGAGCTCCAGTCCATACAAAATCTGTTTTCATTATCATGATCTTCTGTCACGGGTAAAAACATGGCAATTTATTCCCATCCCAAAAGGTATATGATCAGCTGTTGATAGTTTGAAAAAAAATGTTAATCCTTCATTGTGGCATGCGCATCTGCTGTAGAAACACAGTGGTCCAAGCAAGAGTCTTCCTGGAGTAGTTTAGATCAATGCAAATTCACGTTTCAGAATGTCCCAGTCAATGTCCATAAAAAAATATAATTGAGAACCTGTGCAATTTGACTGGCGACCCATCCATGGTCTACCCCGCCTATCCCTGTAGATTGCTGGAGATAGGTACCAGCTTCCCTGCGACCCTGTGCAGAAGGAGCGGTTATAGAAAATGGAAGGAGGGATGGACGGACTGTAACAAAATCTGAAAAAGTTAAATATTTTTGTTACTAATTTCATTAAGGGAAACTCATATATTCATTCATTACACATAGGGTGAGATATTTTAAGTCATTGTTTCTTGTAATTTTATGAATATGGCTTACAGATAATTAAACCCCTACAATTTACTGTCTTAGCTAATTAGAAAATTACATAAGATCAATAAAAAGGAAATTTCAAACAGAAATCTCAGGCTTCTGAAAAACATGTTCATATCTATGCACTTAATAATTGGTTGGGCCTCCTTTTGAATGAATTATTGAATCATTGCGGCATGACATGGAGGCGGTGTAATGGAAGCCCTGTTTCATTTGATAGCAGCCTTCAGATCATTTGCATTTGTTGGGTCTGGTTTCTCTCATCTTCCTCTTGACAATACCCCATAGATTCTCCATGGGGTTCAGGTCAAGCCAGTTTTCTAGCCAGTTAAGCACAGTAACACCATGGTCACTGAACCAGCTTTTAGTTCCTTTAGCAGTGTGTGCAGGTGCCAAGTCTCCCTGGAAAACGAAATTGGCATATCTATAACGCCTGTCAGCAGGAGGAAGCATGAAATGCCCTAAAATTTGCATTGACTGTGGCCCTAAGAAAATACAGTGGAGCAACACCAGCAGATGGTATGGCAACCTCTGTTATCACCGACTGTCTTCCTTCCACTCAACTTTCTGTGAATATGCTTTGATGCAACAGTCTGTGAACAACCAGTTCTTTAGCAGTTTTTTAGAATTTTATGCCTTTTTTATATGTGAGTTTCACCATCTGAAATGAGTGACTAAAAATATTGAACTTTTTCATATTATTCAAATGTTTTTAAATGTATTTATATAACTAGTTTTGTAAGGCAATGTAGCTCAAGAAGCTGACTGTGGTTGATACACACTTGCAGCATGAAATAATGTTTGCAGCAGGGAGGGTGTGACTGCACGGCCTTCCCTCAAGTGTACGCTCATCAGAACTCAAAAACATGAGATGTAGGAGGAGTGTAGAAAACAAGGACCAAGTTGCAGCTTGGGTGATAGCCCAAGAACTTTTGAGAGTCAGAGTCTTAGTACCAAAGTTCCCTGTCAGCCCATTAAAGATGTGAAACTGGCATTTTGGGCCTATTGAAACCATATGTGCAAAGGAATTTCTTTGCTGGTAAGACATTCCAAAAACCGTCCCAGAGCCAAAGACTTTGGTGTTAGTCTAATTTAAGCAGTATGTTGGGGAGAGCCTGCCGAACTTTGATCATGTGGAGACCGTTTGGTACAAATTGAACAAACCCTCGCTCAGATTCTGCTGGATTACAACCATGGATTTGTTGAATTTAACGCTTCATTGAATGCAGTCTGTACATGAAAAGAAAGTTGCTCTTAGGAATCTGATAGTGTTTTTTTCGCCTTGCCGCCAGGTCCGCTTCTTTTATTACTTTTAAACTCAATCCACGCGGGGTCCACACAGCTTTAACAAGATGAGGGCCCTGGCCTGGAGGAGATCATGTTCTGAGGGAGACAGCCTGAAATCACCTGGTCTGTGTAATAGAGAACATAGGGCATAAAACCCCCCAAGTGTGGACTATCATGGATCAGACTGTAGAAATTCTACATCTTTGGTTTCTTCCATACACTTAGGTGCTGTCAGACATTTTTTTTTTCTTCTTCTTTGACAACATCTATTTTCTAATCTGAAGCAAAATTCTTAGTCCAACGAATTGAGAATCGTGTGGCAGGAATATTTTAATTACCAAACAACTCTTTCTCCTTCTGTGAAGTTTTCCGATTGACACTGGATCTTTTCTTCTTTGTGACATTTTTTACCACAGTACCCTGCTGTGTCCATATGGCTTCACCGTCACTGTTGAGGGCACAGGGGCAGCTTATCTGTGCCATTGATTTTTTTCATTGGCTCCACTTCTCATTTGGTTAATGAAAACATGATGTGTCCACGAAATAGGATGTGGAAGTGTCTCTCTGCTAGATGTTTGCTTGTCCTGAAGCACATTTAAAAAGAATACATATATTTCTTCTTACAAAGTCAAGTCAGTCAGTCATTTTCTACCACTTATTCCATAGTGGGTTGCAGGGAAGCTGGTGCCTATCTCCAGCAGTCTATGGGCAAGAGGCAGGGTACACCCTGGACAGGTCACCAGTCCATCACAGGACAACCACACACACTCATTCATACACCTAAGGGCAATTTAGAGTTACCAATTAACCTAACAGGCATGTCTTTGGACTGTGGGAGGAAGCCAGAGTACCCATTATGCACAGGGAGAACATGCAAACTCCATGCAGAAAAACCCCAGGTCAGGAATCGAACCCAGGACCTTCTTGCTGCAAGGCAACATTGCTACCAACTGCACCGCCGTGCAGCCCTTCTTACAAAGTAATAAGGTTATTTAAATAGCTAACCTATCTCTTCTGGGATTTGTTAAAGTTTTTTTTATTTAATCTGAAAGTACTGACGTGTTTCGTTCATGTAACTTAGATAAGTTATGTAAGTTCAATCAATCAGTTTGCATTAGGCTACTGTGCTCAGATGACAGAAAAAGGTTTTTCAAAGATTATAAGAATAACAAAAAGATGGGAGATAAAATAATGGGTTCCTTGCCCCATGTGCACACATGCAAGTCTCTCCTGGCAATAGGTATGAGCTGATAGATCACACTTCAAAGGCAGGAAGTGGTGGATAATTAAAATTGTTTCAAAATAGGTAGTACACTGGCTTATGTAGTTGAAAGCAACAAGGGGATTGGTTTGTATTAAGACTGGTCTGTTCTATCCTGAGGATCCCAAATGTACATGGCTGTGCAATAGAGAATGAAAGAACCTAGAGTCCTGCTTATGAATAATCAAGATAACTTATGTTTCACTTATTTTCAAAGCAATAAATATTACTCATACATAAAGAATCAATCATAATACATCACAAATGTTAATATAACCTTGAAACATACTTTAGTGGTGTAAATTTAATAATATATTTGTATTTAATATTAATATCCATGCTGTTTGATTTAAAATAATATGCATAGCAATAATTATAATTTACAGTTTAAATTATGTTTTTCAATAATAAAGATGCCAATGAATTTTGTATTTATCATCAGTATAAGTATTAGATATAATAAATTTAGTTTTTTATTAACCTATCCATCTGTTTAAGCCTGTGCAAGTACTTTGAGCAATTTGTAAGAAAAGTGCCCTTCAAAAAAGGTTTAATTGATTTGAAGTTTGATTGAAAGAAAAGCTAAATAAACATCCAGAAATTATTTTTGGCTAACAAAACTTACTATAAAAAATGAACTATAAACAGGTTATAATAAAAAAAACTAACTTTTTTCAACCAGAATAAAAAAGACTAAACTAGACAGAATACAGTCTACCCTATAACCCAGATGTGAGTTATTTGGAAATGTTTCTGGCATATGTTATTTGTTTCACATTCATGGTTTTAAAGACTCCCACTAAAAGCTGTCTTAATTGAAGGGTACAGAGGCCTTGACGCTCAGTAGACACAAGACCTAGCCAAATACATGTAGGGCAACACTGGCAGTTACAAACACAATACCTTTGGTGCAAAGAAGGCAGTCTTGTGGCTTATATGTGGGAGAGATATAGAGAGATGATGAGATAAATCTCCCACTTATGGTTAGTGTACACAAGTGTTGTTTTTGAGCTGCACAAACAATGCTGCACCACAAACAATAGGGGAGTCTGCAAGCATTCAGCAGAGGTTGTTAAAGCAAGTGCCTGGATCCTTACAGCCACGACCTGCCTCCCATAGAGGCATCGTGCAATTGGCCAGGCCACAGGCACCATGCGAGAACAAGAGCGAAACCATAAACCCAAAGCTGTTACAGAAAACAGAATTGGTTTGATGTAAGGAATGGTCATGAAGAAGAGACTTGCAACGGGTCAGGACTCAACATATGAGCATGGCTCTCCAGGTTGGGGCTACTGGGTCTAATGGCTCCTGCTAGGCTTTGCGGTTGAAGCAGTGGGCTGCTCTTAATGGATTTGTGATGATGTATTTCTGAATTCTTGCCTAAGACCCCTGACTGGGAGTGGGCTCAGGATGCTTATCTCTGTGGACATCTTGGCCCAGCTTCAGGGTTTGGGATCCGGTTTCACCTGCCCATGGGGAAAATCCACCAGGACTCAAGTAACTAGGGATTAGTAAGGATGACCCTGAGAGCAGCACGGCAACATTTGAGATCACTAAAGAGAGAAAATTTGTTTGACCTTCAGGCATGGACAAGGTGAAAACTAAGAGAGATTATTAGATTAGCTGAAGTGCAACATAACACCTGGATGGATCCGTGCTAAAAATGGACAGGATCTGGTTTGAAGTAGTTGTATGAAAGAGCTTACACATGAATGGACTATAAAGAGAGAACTTTATCAGAATATTTTGCTCAATAGTACTGATGAAATTAAAATTCCCACAAGTATGATCCAAATAATTAAATGTTTTAAATGTTGCTCAAAAATAAGCCAAGTGACTTATCCAGCTTACATGACTAAGAAGATGCCCTAGAGCAACAGAGCCAAAGTGACACAAACTGAGACCACTCAAGGTCGCAGTCTTCTCTCCTGACTGCTCAACATGTCTTTAGGCCTAAACTCAGCAGACAGATTACAACAACACTCGCAACAAAGCCTGGCGCCTGCTCCTCTCTGTGTTTCCACCCTCTTTCCAAGGTTTTGCAACCAGAGAGCTCATGGAGGAACCGTCACCTTGTCTCTAGGCTGGAGCGCTGGAGCAGGGAAAGCTGCCACTTCAATCATCTAAAGGTCAAAGTTCCTGTGGGTCAAATACCTCAGTGGAGATCCCCAACCCCCATATAAGGCAGTGGTCAGTGTAGTGGGCGAGACCGTAAATGAAGCAAACCCAGTTTCTGGAGAGAACCTAGTCAGTGGGCACACATTGTTACATTAACACCATGGTTCATTGGTGAGGATATTGAAACGCTAATGCAAAGAGAGTCTGAGTGATATGTTAATTATTGTGCTGTGGTTTTACATTACTTGTCATCACTCTTCCTCACTCATCTTAATCACCTGAATTATAAAGTCTTATGGATGTATGAAGAAACCCTCTCTCATGGTTTACTTCAATGCTCATTCAGTAGAAGATTGAAATGAGATCAGTGAAAAGGAAAAACAGGCAAAATAAATTGAAGTTATAATGAAACTGATTCATTCATTCGAGCCAAGTCCAAAATAAGCTGAATATATAATATGTAGGTATTTTTTTGTTTGTTGTGTTAACGAGATAATATAAAAAGTCAAAGTTTTTTTCTTTTTAACAGGGCTGTTTTTATGATCTCTGTTGCAATAAAATGAGCAAGTAAAACCCTGTGTGATTAAAGATAATGAAGAACAGCTATGGCTGACATCGTCCACGGGATTCCTAATGAAAGATTATGCTACACTTTGAAGAGTTTTACTGCTCCTGTAAATCAAGGCTAAACACTTATTATCTGAAGAGGTATTAAGGGTGCAGTGGCCATACTACGTGCAAACCTGTTTACGATTAGGAAGGGGGCAGAAAACAGCATTGGGGATTTCATTGTGGATTTTATAGGGGAGCCCCGTTTGTGTCCTGAAATTCCAGAATTTGAGGAGTAGCCCCTGCAAGCATGTTGAGTGTACATGTATGTCTTTGTGTGTAAAAACATTGTGACATGACAAAGTCTGACTGAAAGCAGATCATAGTGAGTCTGTGTATAAGTCCTTCAATACCCCTGACATCCCAGCTCCGAGCTCTGGGATAAAGAACATAAGAAACAGAAACAGGTAAGCGTGCTAGCTAACCTGCTACTTGTGCATCTGACAGAGGGTTTTGTTTGCTTTAATGCAATCTTGTGTGTTCACCACATCTATAGATGCACATGACTTTAACAGAATATTTCTAAAATAAACCCTGTTGACTTTACATTTTTCTTTTTTTTTTTTCCCACGGACACCAAGAATAAATCCCATGGCATTCCAGTACTGTGTCAGCTCAGTTGTGGTCTTGACTAGGGAACCTATTTTGCTGAAGGCTGTTGACCCTACTCCCCTGGCTGACATTAGCCAGAGTTGAAAACCAGTAATCAGGGTCAGAAATTTTACAACCGGCCCAGAAGGCCTTCAAATGGTGGTGAATACCGCCGATGATAAAAATGCATTCACGTAGAAGACACAACTTTTACCACATCCTCTAAATGTCAACTCAGAGAAGATTACAACTGTGTTGTTATAAATCTCCCAGCAAGCAGGACAATCAAGCTAGGAATTCCAACTTAATATGGAGCAAGCAAAAGAGCATTAGTGTGTTTTGTTTTTAGTCCTTGAGTCGTTTCAAATGAGGAGGTCAGTCTGCATAGACTGAGGTCATATGCTATACCCCTGTAAAAATACTGCAGAGCGAGTGGTTTCAATTTGTTGAAGTGATTAAGTTCACTCCAGCCCTCAGTACACTGGCAAGGGTCATTTAGACTTGGCCAAATAGGGTAGAGTGATGCTAACCATGAGCATTGCTACTGACATGGCATTAGGAAGACCAAAAACACTCTGAATCATGATGTGTGCTGCAACGTCTAGCTGAGGTTACACAAAATCTGAATGTGTTTTATGTTTTCATCTACACAACCATGGCAAAACCAAATCTGTTGGAATTTCACAAAGCTTTCTAACCTGGATCTGACAATACCTGCCTCTAACTATTCATTTGTGTCGACAACTGACAGTGTTGCAGAATAGCAACAGATGTGAGCTGCACACAGTTGCATTAATAATAATAAAAGAATATCCCTATTCTCAACTCTTTCCTCACCCTATTGTTAACAGAAACACTGTCTCGGTTAGCTAAATTATTGATATGACCGCAATATAAAATCTTCTGGATGTTTTTTTTTTTTTTTTCTGCAGTGTTTTTCTGCTCAACTGCAACTAGTATTGTTGATTTATTTATTTATGTATTTGTTTTCACTCTGTGTTTGGGTGTTTTCCTTTTTATTTTACTGGAGGCGGGTGGGTGTTTTCCTCCGATTTTTCACCTTTCACATCTTGTGGAATTCAGCGCTCTCATTTTCTCTCTGTGATATGGAGTAAGGCACTTCTGAAACAGCTGTCAGGTACAAATCAAAAATGGGTGGGGTGGGTGTAATATTGAACTACTGAACACAAGCCGACACTTGAGCGATGGATATGGCACCCGATTTTTCCTCCCCTTCTTCCTTTGCCTTTGTCAGCTCCAGGGGTTTCTCTCTGTAGTCACAACAGCGCGTGGGCGATGTCGGCTCTCGGAAGGAGATGTTCTGTACAGCGATTTAGTACAAATGCATCCCATAATGATCATGTTTTGCCGCCTTTATGTTCCTCCAGCTCCGACTGCACAGCATAAACAGCTAAAGAGGTTGCTCCCTTTTAGCCAGGTATTTACTGCGCCGTCTTTGCTCTCCTAACATACTGATGATGGATCCTCTTCATCTCTCTGCAGAGCTTCGCAGCCAGCAGCCAGCACTCACAGAGCAGACTAAACTAAAGACTACACATGCTCACATTCAGCCTGTCTGCGCACATGCTTGCATGCGAATGCAGGCTTTTTTACATTCGCTGGCACATACTAATTCTGTCCAGTTCCCACAGCTGTTAGCTGGACACAACGCAATGTAGGTGAACTAAACGCACAAACATGTTTAGCCATTTCTCTGGTATGGGCACTTAAAAACAATCTCATGTCATGTTACACCAAAGGCTCCTTTGCTTTACAATAACAGAACAGGTTGACGAAATGAAAACTCATTCCTCCCTCATTTACGCATCGTTTAAACCCTGACCCGGGCTGTAAAAGATCAAAGAGCTTTTTGAGGCCTGCTCTTATTTCAGCCTGCTTTAGAGGGACAGCTGAGGAGTTTGTCAGTCCAGCATGAGATTTTCATACCCCTATCAGCTCACAAGGAAAACCCTGACTTATATAGCCAGTGCAGCCATTGTCATGGGTTAGAATAATGGTTATAAGATCACAGATGGTCATCTGCGGTGGCATACACTTTGGAAGCATAACAGCTAAAACTCTCCGTATTTCAGTGCAATAAATCAGAGATGGGTGATGACTACTCAGACTAATCGGACTAATGCCAAGCAGTAAAGAATTAGGAGATCATTCAAACATGGCCATAAAAGTTTAACTCAGGCTTGTAATGGTTACATCATTTGCCTTGTGTCAGATTCATACTTCTACCCAGCCCTCCCCTCTGGCTAAAACCATGGTAACAGAAGAAGGCCCAGGGGTGGCAAATCAATAGCAATATGCCAATCTTTATCTAAGCAACCCCCACACCCCAGACTTGTGTAGCCCTGTCACTTTAAATCTCCTGATCTAACCTATGAAGCATTGATGAGCGCTCGGCAAGTGCGTCACTCTTCATTTACTCACTAACATGCACAAGTCACATCTTTTTTTTGTTGAAACAACAGCAAACAGCCCCTGTCTGCAATATTAGTTTGTCTTGCATCATCTTTGAGAAGGATAAAATGAGGAAGAAGTCACTGGATCCATATAAGCCAGACATTCATAGGAAATGAAACTCAGGTTAAACATTTTGGTTCAAGTGACCACACTAGCCATAACACAAATGGAACTGTATTGACCAGTGTCATTGACCTCAGAGACCTCTGCTCTCCAGCCAATCTGCGCCAGGCCTTTGGGGTGATTATGACATTTACTCACAGAGATTATAATTTCAAATGACTGTTTAAAAAAATCCCCTGGTGGATCAGGCAGAGGGAAGCAGTGGTTAGAAGGCAGAGGATGCAGTCAATAAGAATAGACTTGAAATAATCAATAGGAAATGGACACACAACAGAGGCCCTGCAGGCTGTGCAGATCGATAAGCTGTGTTAAGTGGCGGTGATGCCCTCCATTGATGAACAAATGGTTGTACAGGCTCTCCTCGCTCCCTCTCTCTCACTCCAGTGGGTCAAACAGCAGGGCCAGGTGGTGAACCACATGTCGCCTCCAGACACCGCACACCAGGGCTCAGTCTCTGATACGCCAATAATGGTCAGCTGGTCTGCTCTCTGCCCTGCCCTCCACCCTCATAACCCACCCCCCGGTTCCTTGTGCAGAGCTCAGAAACATAGTGGGAGGTCAGAAGTCTTTCTCCTGCATGTAATGGAACAGTTAAAATTTTTCTGACAGACTGTAATATAAAATTTATATCTCTATGATATAAATCGACACATTTTATTACTTGTTGCTGAATATTATATATTATTATTATTATTATCAAATGGCAACTGGATTGTATACAGATGAGCTAAAACTTACAGCAGGTTAAATAATTATGAAATACTTCACTTTTCTAAGAAAATACATTTCTAATGAGGCTATTGACTTGAAAGTCACACAAGATGTTGGTAATCCAACTGATCCACACATAAAATAAAATCAAAACAAATTACTCCATAAACCAAATTATTTGTTATGAAGTAGAATGCCACAGGATATATGTTTTAACACATAAAAATGTTAAACCAACAAAAGGCATAGAAAGATACCTGAATTCTGTATTTAGAAAGACATATTAGTGGAAATTAATAATTGCTGGTTTAATGCTAATTGATGGCCTATAAAAGGTTGAAACACAAAAGCATGAGATGATGGGAACAAGCAAAGAGCTCTCTCAAGACCTTCACTGCCTTATTGTTGCCAAACATACTAATGGCATTGTTTACAGACATACTTCTAAACATCTGAATATTCTAGTGAAAACCACTGGGGTCATAATCTGCAGTTGGAAAGTACATCATTTCACAATAAACCAGCCACAATCAGGTGCTGCTTGCAAGAATAATCAGAAGACTTGTCCAATAGAGACCTTCAGAAAGATGCAGAATTAGCAAGTTCAGTTTTTGCATGAAAACAATTAGCATTTTGAAGCTCCAAAACCTCCATAATAAAAGTGAAATCTGGGAATGGAAACATCATGGTTTGGGTCTGTTTTTTAGAATATGATACAAATATACTTCATACAATTTAAAGAATGAGGAATGGAGAAATAGAACAGGACTTAATTTATATGAATGTGACGATGATATAAAAGTAGAACAGTGGATTTTTAAAAGAGACACACAACCAAGGAGACTTCATTGCCTTCAGAGAAAGACGATAAAGTTGCTAGAATGATCCTGTCAGTCACCCTGCTTGAATCCATCTACAAGGACCCAGAACATTTGTTTGTGTAGAGGAATAGGTTAAATTAACCAGTGAGCAATGTTTGTAACTACAGGAGTTGGACAATGAAACTGAAACACCTGTCATTTTAGGGTGGGAGGTTTCATGGCTAAATTGGACCAGCCTGGAAGCCAGTCTTCATTGATTGCACATTGCACCAGTAAGAGCAGAGTGTGAAGGTACAATTAGCAGGGTAAGAGCACAGTTTTGCTCAAAATATTTAAATGCACACAACATTATGGGTGACATACCAGAGTTCAAAAGAGGACAAATTGTTGGTGTAGGTCTTGCTGGCGCATTTGTGACCAAGACAGCAAGTCTTTGTGATGTATCAAGAGCCACGGTATCCAGGGTAATGTCAGCATACCACCAAGAAGGACGAACCACATCCAACAGGATTAACTGTGGATGCAAGAGGAAGCTGTCTGAAAGGGATGTTCGGGTGCTAACCCGGATTGTATCAAAAAAACATAAAACCACGGCTGCCCAAATCACGGCAGAATTAAATGTGCACCTCAACTCTCCTGTTTCCACCAGAACTGTCCGTCAGGAGCTCCACAGGGTCAATATACACGGCCGAGCTGCTATAGCCATACCTTTGGTCACTCATGCCAATGCCAAACGTCGGTTTCAATGGTGCAAGGAGCTCAAATCTTGGGCTGTGGACAATGTGAAACATGTATTGTTCTCTGATGAGTCCACCTTTACTGTTTTCCCCACATCCGGGAGAGTTATGGTGTGGAGAAGCCCCAAAGAAGCGTACCACCCAGACTGTTGCATGCCCAGAGTGAAGCATGAGGGTGGATCAGTGATGGTTTGGGCTGCCATATCATGGCATTCCCTTGGCCCAATACTTGTGCTAGATGGGCACATCACTGCCAAGGACTACCGAACCATTCTTGAGGACCATGTGCATCCAATGGTTCAAACATTGTATCCTGAAGGCGGTGCCTTGTATCAGGATGACAATGCACCAATACACACAGCAAGACTGGTGAAAGATTGGTTTGATGAACATGAAAGTGAAGTTGAACATTTCCCATGGCCTGCACAGTCACCAGATCTAAATATTATTGAGCCACTTTGGGGTGTTTTGGAGGAGCGAGTCAGGAAACGTTTTCCTCCACCAATATCACGTAGTGACCTGGCCACTATCCTGCCAGAAGAATGGCTTAAAACCCCTCTGACCACTGTGCAGGACTTGTATATGTCATTCCCAAGACGAATTGATGCTGTATTGGCCGCAAAAGGAGGCCCTACACCATACTAATAAATTATTGTGGTCTAAAACCAGGTGTTTCAGTTTCATTATCCAACCCCTGTACTTTCTTCACACAAAAGATTGTTTGATGCTGTCTTTACCGACAACAAATATTAAACAGATTTCAGTAAATTAACTTAAAGTGTGTTAAATACTTATTCACTATGTCATTCTACTTAAGTTCATATGACATAATTTGTTGACTTATTTGTTTGGAATTCTATGTATGTGTGGATTACTTGGGTTGTCAGGCACAATCAGGTTTTTTTTCTTTTGTCAGAAGCCGCATTAGAAAATATGTTGAAATATGTTTATTTTCTGCATTGTATGGTACAGCATATTATAGTTGTCCCTAAAATAATCAAATATAAAATTCATAGAAATATAAAAGTTTCACTTTTAGTTTTTGTTGCATTTTGGCGCATCCCTTCCAACACAAATCAAAGTTGAGCTGTGTCAGCTTACAGAGCGCAAAGAGACGTGGAAGGTACCAGGAGAGGAAGGTTTGTGTCCCTCTCTCCTGTACTGTGTTCATCACCTCCTCACCACTCCATCTTATTACTTCTGCCATATGACACGCGCCCCAGATCGCACGACCCATGAATAATATACGACCACGCCATCTCACCACAGATGAAAGCGTGTGTGGTGCACTGTGGGTCGGATTCACTGGGATTAGATATGAAGAAAGTGTTCAGAAGACAGAGGATGAGGAGAAGGAAGACAGTATGCACAGATACCATGCAAAGGCCTATGATTTCTGCAGTCCTCTGAGTGTATATTGAGACTTTTGTGTGTATGTGTGTTTTATTCTAACCACCAGCTGGAGCTGGGATGACAGCACACATCAGTGTCAGCTCAAGGTAAACCGCCAGCGGCACCTAAAGTGAGCCAAGAAGGGGGGAAGAATGAGCGGATGAGGTGGGAAAGGGAACAATGAAACACTTCGAAATGCAACACACACCCTCAATGTGTAGAAACACAGGGGAGAACGTCCTCCTCTAGAGAGCTGATCTGTGGGAAGCAGTTTGCCCGTCAGAGCTCTGCTGGGACATGGCATTTCCCCCCTATCGGGGTCAGGAAGGAGAAACAAACAGTACTTTTAATCATCAAGATGTGCTCCTCACCTAGAAAGCATTGGGAATGAAATACATATTCTAAACACAGCAATACCTTGTCTGGTGTCTGACTAAACACACATGGGTGATAACACGCAAGATGTACTGACTCAAAAGGTAGGAAACTCTGAATATTGGTGAATGCAGGCACATTATGTATTCTGTAACTGTATGCAGCAGGACTGCATATGAACATAGGAGATGACAGATACTAGACACAATGTTCCCATAAACCTCAGATTGTCCATTCAAGAAAAAAAAAAATGGCGGCATCCCACCACCAGTTGTGAAATGATATGGGCTTACATTTAATTTATGATGGTCTCTTTTGCATATGTTTCACATGCAACCATGTTGTGTGCAGTGTTGGGTTCCTATTGTGAACTTCAAGTATTGTGTCACTGTAACAAAGATCATTCAGTGGTGAATCCTACCAGGAGCCAGCAGCCAGGCAACAAAAGATTTGTTGTGGAGCGCAGGCTAGAACCCACATTGTGCTCCAGTCAGTGGCAGAAGAGAACAATACAGGGGGATGCTTTGGGAGCTTGACCTGGCCTACCTTCACTGCACCTCAGATAGACAAGGTTAAGATGGATGGCCCTAATTAAAAGAAAGATTCTCTCTTTTTCTCAGTAGCATCAGTTTTATTTTACAGGAACTTTAACAGGGCCTTTTGTAGGGAGGTAATTATAGGGTAAAGTGATTAGAGTCCCCTGAAGGTATAGAGGTGACAAACAGACTCAGTGGAGTAACCCAAGTAAGTTTCCAATATGACAGCTTTTTCTATAGTCAGTGTTTCTGCACACTAATTTCAGCCATTTACACTGCATTTATGTTTTTATTTTCCACTAAATTTCTCTCACAGGTTTCTCCCTATATGTCCAAGCAATGCCTATCTTGTCAAATGTGGCTCAGAGGCACTCAGACAAATGTTATGGAGATGGTCTTTCCAATGATGAGGGCCCCATGTTGTTGTGGGCCTCTGCTGCAAAAGCTGGTGAGTGAGGTGTGGATATCGAGGAGTGGTGCATAGCAGGTCACATGCCTTATCCAGACTATTTAACATGGCTGGTTATGCCAAGTGCAACAGACCTTGCCCCCGTGAGACCTTCAGAAGCGGAAATTTGTGCTGGGTACTGCAAAGAATGCACTAATCAGCTGTTTATTTACTGTGTGGTAACGTGAGAATGGCAATTTAATGGAGATTTAAGTGTGACACAGCCACTCCATATGCACATTCTCATGACACTGCGGTCTGTGCTGGTGCAGCATGAGGGCCTTGCTAAATGTGTGAAAGACTGTGGGTAGCGTGTGGACCATCAAGCATGCCAATCAGGAGCCCAGCCTGTGACACTGAGCTGTTTTACAAGGATTTTGTGTTCCTGATTTTAAGGTGTCTTTGAAGAAAGTGTAAGCCTTTATCATATATTTGCAGTAACAAAAAGAGCTGAAGAAGCAAGAGCTTTTGTCATTCTAGTGGGCTGGCTTTTGAAATTGGGGTTAGGGAAACAAGATAATGTTCACTTAAAAAGTCACAAAGTCATGTTTCAGATGGTTGAACCTATTCCTCTGAGGCTCCTGTAATCCTGCTGAGAACTAGTTTACACCCCATTTGTCCCTAACCTTTCTGTACGCCCGGCCTAATGTGTCTCTGTATTATGGTTTCATTTATGTGACTTGGTGCGTATCAGAATCTGTCTGTATACAGAAAGTGATGTCCAGACCAGGCCTGTTTGAGTGTGCTTGAGAACCACTGCCACATGCTCAGATATCACTACCAAAGCTATTCAGAGAGGCAATTAAAATCTGTTTAGCTGCCCGCGTGCATGAACGCGCTCACCCTTTCCAGGTTGTCTGAAGAGTCAAGGAAGTCAGATACCATTATTATGCAGCAGTGTTGGTGGTAAATGCTACATTGGTAAGTGTTAGCCTTTAGGGTTAAAGAGGCAAGCTAATGATTTTAAAACTGAGAAAATCCTGTCATGATCAAGGCAGTCTTCAACTACACTGTATGCCTCTGGGTCTGTTCAGATGTAGAAGTGTGCAATACAAGTTTTTGAAAAACATCCTCCCTTCTAACACATGGGTAAAACAAACAGTTTTAATTATATAATAACGCAATTATGAACACAACCGAAAAGGTTGTACAAATTAGGATATATGCTGTTTAAGCACATGCCACAGAGCTTTAGTAACCAAAACAAATCCCATATAGCTTGCTCAGTGGTACACTGAGTGGTAAGCATACATGACTTATAGCAAGAATTATATGAGCCCATCATAACACGTTATAGGGCTTGTTGATTCTGACTCTGGTTGTGATGACGAGTTCTTTCTATGCTGAGTATGTCAACGACATATGGCCTATGCCTCTGTGTTCTCAAAGCAAAACAAAAAGCCATGTCACTCATACAAATCACTTAACAGCAGATGGAAGTGTGCTTTATTGCCAGCAATGGGGATGTGCCTCTTTTGTCAACTTATGCTTTTCTGTTAGTTTTACCAGTTACAGCTAATAACATATCTGATAACATAAGCTGTAATGGACCTTTCTCTCTCAATCTCTTGATGTTTTCTGATTTTGCAGGAATTCTCCAAGTCGTGTCAATAGTTCTTTGTAGAGAATCTGTTCAAGTCAACACACCTGAGTCCTTGAGCAGCAGACAAACTCATCTCGAGGTCACAGTGTATACCTTAGCCTCTGTGCGTGTCTGTGTTTGTGTGAGGGTGGGAGCAACACTGAATAACAGACCTGGCTTTGTATCTGCTACACTTGCTGCTCTAATAACGGCTTGCTTGACAGCTGACTAGGACTTTGAAGAATTCATAATGAAGTGATGCCTCAGATTAGTGCAGGAGAGGCTGCCTTTATAGAAACAGCTCAGGTTATTGGGTTCTAATTAGTAGTGGCCTATTTTATCGTGAGGTTATTCTAAGGAAGCAATATTTTATGTGTAGACCTGTATGAATGCTAATCATCATGCATGGACAATAGGATGCAGTGTGTACTATTTATTTCAAGTGAGTGTGTTTGTGGATGCAAAGTTTTTCATTTAAACTTTATCTGAGCTTTGGAGTTAGCCCGATTTGCACCATTCTAGATAACTATGTCAAGAACAGCAAATCTATGTGCATGTATGTTTGTGCTACTAACGAACACGTGCAAATGCGTGCAGAAATACACATATTTCTCCCTCATTGCTTGTACCTCATCTTCAATCAGCACTGCTGCAAAACAATGGTGGAATGTTCCGGCCTGTTACCATTCCTCAGTGCCTATCTGATGAAGGAGAGCTAGGAATAATCCAGGCCATCCTTATCAGTGGCAGGGATCCCATTTCCATATTCAGGCCCGGATAACTGATAAGAGCAGCCCTGATAAATGTGTAGTGATGGAGTGATACCTGTGGTTCGATGCTGAAGAGAGCCTTGTGAATGGCCGGAGTGGCGAGGTGATGAAGAGAGGTGCGGAGGTGGAGGCTGGACAGTGGCTTTCAGCAGGAGTGATAAAAGCATGAAGGAGAGGGCTGTGATTAATGTGCCTAAGTGGCTGGGGGTCACAAGCAGGTCCATACCAGTGACTTCTCTTAAGAGAGGTCACCCTCATGACCATCCGTCACATAGGCACACTCAGGCAAAACGTTACAAATCTTGTTTGAGTGCAAATGCACACGTTTGTGCGGAGATGTTTGGATGATTTTTTTATTTAAATACATAGCAATACAAAATACAAACCATCCCTGGTTAAACAAAGTATAAATATTCCACCAATACATTTCAAAATACATTTCATATTCAGGCAACCCAATGCGAAAGAGTGGATATTTCTGTCATGTGGGGCTTTACTCTAAACTGGGTGGGTGGCAGAAGATCTCTAACCACTTTAGGATGTATGGCCTCCATTTATCATCAGTCAAGTGCTTTCGGCCAGCCGGTGCAACACAAATGCATTATTAATTGCACCCTGTTTTGCTGCGTCCATCGTTTCTTTATCAACCTGTCAGCCATGTCTGGTGTAATCCTTCATTTATTGTTTCAGAAAAGGTTTCTACTCATTGTGGTTAAGTAATGTGACAGAAACACCTGTTAAATAATGACATAATGTCTAAGTTATTAATTTTTTGTGTTACATTTTTAATATTTCATTAGTAACACATCATTTTTATCTATTGCCTGGTTCACCAATATTCTTAAAAAAGGTAATAAGGCTGTTGTAGGAAAATGGCTGTAGGCTGTAGTTGCTCTTTATAAGTGGCATATTCTTTCACAGTTGGATGCTGTGAAGGCGTGGTAAGGCATATTCGTCACTTCCTGTTTTCACTGTTGCACTCTGTGGATTGTCTGGTGTGTGAAGGCTCTCTCGTTTGATCTGATTTCTCTCTACTGTGATATATCTTACTTGTTATAATACATAAACACGTTAAAACACATACTTTCTGATGCTGCATTTAACATTTGGGGACTCTCTGTGTCTTACACGTTTTTTCTAGTAGTGGTAAAGGGTTGCTAGCTTAGCGCTAGCTTTAACTCCACCATGGCTACCCGTTCTGGTGTTTCTCTCTCTGAGCCTTCTCCTCTCTCCTGCTCTCTGTGTCAGATGTTCAGTTACTCCTCTGCCTCCTTTAGTGATAAAGGTACGTGTAATAAATGTGGCATTTTTGTAGCTTTGGAGTGTGTCGGAATTGGAGGCTCGGCTTTGTGCTGTTGAAAAACCGAGGGTAGCTCTCCGTAGCAGTCCTTCAGCAGAGCCCGCGTAGCCGGGGCCTCAGGTCAACTGGGTGACACTATGTAGAAAGTATAGCCCTAGATCCCAGCTCATAGGTCACCACCAACCTGTCTGCGTTTCTAACAGATTTTCCCCGCTCAGCGATACACCTGCTGAGAAGCCAACTCTGGTAATTGGCAGCTCCATAGTCAAAAACGTGGCACTAGAGACACCAGCGTCCATATTCAAATGTCTGCCAGGGGCCAGAACGGGCGACATCAAATCCTATCTGAAACTGCTGGCTAAGGATAAGCGTAAATACAGAAAGCTTGTTATTCACCCTGGTGGTATTGACACCCGGTTACGTCAGTCGGAGGTCAAGTTAGTGTTGCTTCGGTGTGTAAGTTTGCCAAAACAATGTCGGACTCTGTGATTTTCTCTGGTCCCCTCCCTGATCTGACCAGTGACGACATGTTTAGCCGCATGCTGTCATTCAACCGCTGGCTGTCTAGGTGGTGTCCAGAAAACGATGTGGGTTACATTGATAACTGGCGAACATTTTGGGGAAAACCTGGTCTGATCCGGAGAGACGGTGTCCATCCCACTTTGGATGGAGCAGCTCTTCTTTCTAGGAATCTGGCCAAATTTATTAGTTCTCCAAAACTCTGACAACCCAGGGTACAGGAAGCAGGGACCAGGAAGCAGGGTCATAATTTAACACTCCTCTCTGAAGCTTCTGTACCGCTACCCACCCATTACCCTATTAAGACAGTGTCTCGCCCACGGCCAAAATTGAATAGATTAAAAAACAATGTAAAAGGAGGAAATCATGAAAATCTCATAAAAATAAACACAACTCAGACTGAAAAGAAAAATAAAACAATTAAATGTGGCTTACTGAACATAAGAACTCTCTCTTCAAAGACTTTGCTAGTTAGTGACCTGATTTGTGACAATCAGATTGATTTATTTTGCCTCACAAAAACCTGGCTGCAGCAAGAGGATTATGTTACTATAAATGAGTCAACTCCTACTAATTATTTAAATTTTCACATTCCTCGAAATACTGGATGAGGAGGAGGAGTAGCAACCATCTTTCAGTCCAATTTATTGAATAGTCCCAGACCAATCAATAACTACAACTCTTTTGAATATTTAATCGTTAGTTTTCCTCATCCAAATTGCAAAGCACTAAAACCACTTCTATTTGTTGTTTTGTACCGTCCACCAGGCCCTTACTCTCAATTTTTAGATCTGTTTTCAGACCTTTTATTGGATAGTGTCAAATACAGATAAGGTTATTATAGTGGGGGATTTTAACATCCATGTTGACACTGAAAGTGATAGCCTAAATATAGCCTTTAATGCTATCTTAGACTCAATTGGCTTTGCTCAAAACATTAACAAACCTACCCACCTTTGTCTTCATTCTCTGGATTCTATGGTATTGAGTGTAAAGACATAACAATATTTTCTCATAAACCTATCCTGTCTGACCATTTTTTAATAACCTTTGAGTTTAATTTAACCGAGTACTCCACACCTGAAAGGAAATTTCATTATACTAGATCATTATCAGAAAATGCTGTAACAACCTTTAAAGAATATGTTCCACCTATAATTTCCTCATTATTACAGAAAAACACAGTGGAGGGCAATAATTTTGATTCTTCCCCTTCTCAAATTGATTCTCTTGTAGATAGTGTTACTTCATCATTGCGTGGTGCATTAGACAATGCAGCCCCCTTGAAAAAGAAGGTAATTATTCATAGGAAGCTGGCTCCCTGGTTTAATTCAGAGCTGCGTACTTTAAAGCACAATGTTAGAAAATTGGAGCGAAAATGGCGCTCTATACACCTAGAGGATTCCTACTTAATCTGGAAAAATAGCCAGCTGTTGTATAAAAAGACACTTTGCCAAGCCAGAACAGCTTATTTCTCATCATTAATAGAAGAGAAGAAGAATCCTAGGTTTCTCTTTAGTACAGTTGCTAAACTTACACAGAGTCATAGCTCTGTTGAGCCATCTATTCCCTTAGCTCTCAGCATTCATGACTTTATGGGATTCTTCTTAAATAAAATTGATTCTATTAAAAATAAAATCTCTGACATACTCCCGAAGATGATTACTTCATCCTCAGCAAGTGAGACAACATTGGAAGTAACTGTAGAACCTGATCTGTGTTTGGACTGTTTTGATCCTGTGGAGCTTCCTGAGTTATCAAAAATATTAGCTTCATCTAAACCTTCAACTTGTATGTTAGACCCAATCCCGACCAAATTATTTAAGGAAGTGTTCCCTCTGATTACTAGCCCCATTTTAGACATGATTAATCTATCCTTAGTAAAATTATATCTACCACAAGCTTTTATGGTAGCTGTAATTAAACCTTCACTTGATCAAGATGACTTAAAAAATTACAGACCTATATCCAATCTTCCATTCTTATCTAAAATTCTTGAGAAAATAGTTGCTAATCAAATGTGTCAGCATTTACACAGCCATGACATATTTGAAGAGTTTCAGTCAGGCTTCAGAGCTCATCATAGCACTGGCACAGCTCTGCTGAAAGTCACTAATGATATTCTTATGGCCTCAGATAATGGACTTGTGTCTGTACTGGTTCTGTTAGATCTCAGTGCTGCATTTGATACAGTCGATCACAATATTCTCTTAGAAAGGCTGGAATATGCTGTAGGGATCAGGCGAACAGCGTTAGGCTGGTTTAAATCTTATTTGTCTGACAGATTCCAGTTTGTTCATGTAAATTATAAATCATCTTCAAACTCCAGGGTTAATTGTGGAGTACCAGAGGGTTCAGTACTTGGGTCAATTCTCTTTACTATATATATCCTTCCAATAGGTAAAATCATCAGGCAGCATAGGATAATTTTTCACTGTTACGCTGATAATACTCAGCTTTACTTATCCATGAATCATGATGAGCCCAACCAGTTAGATAGACTACAAGCATGTCTTGAAGACATAAAAACTTGGATGACTTTAAATTTTCTGCTTCTAAATTCAGACAAGACAGAAATTGTCGTCTTTGGACCGGAGTCCTTAAAAAAGAAACTGCTTAGTCAATCACTTAACCTGGATGGAATTAAATTGACCTCCGGTAAAAAAGTAAAAAACCTTGGTGTTATTTTTGACCAGGACATGTCATTTAAATCCCATATTAAACAGGTTTCTAGGATTTCCTTCTTTCACCTCCGGAACATTGCCAAAATTAGAAATATCCTATCCATGTCATTGTTTTCGGAATAGATCTGACCCACATACAGAAGAACACTCTGAAAAACAACTGAATCACTGAAAGGTGTTTTATTTACAGCAAATGAATCAGGAACGTGAACAGGTGAATCGCCAACTGTATGGAAAGAGGGGGAAGAGAACTGGTGAAACAAAGAACTATAAGGTTGCAGGACTAACGAAAGGTAACTATAGTAATCAAGAAAATGGCTTACTAAATAAGTGCAGTCAGGTCGCCAGGGGTAGAGGGATTCGGGATCCAGGTTTACGAAGCGGAGTAGTTCAGATGGTTTCACTGATGCTGTTGAGTGAGTTTAGTGAGACCAGGAGTTAATTCAATGTTCAGGTACTTGAGCTGGAGGGTGGACAGGTTACGCTTATGACTTGGTTCAGAAGACGGATGAGAAACAGGAAGCTGCCAGCTTGATCCTAGGCCAGATGAATGGGAGGAGTCAGGAAACGAAGTCCTCAAAACGTAGGTAATCTTGATCGTCCAGAAACGTCTGGAACCGAAGTCAGTGTTCAGGAAAGTAATCAAAGATTCAGGTTTTAGCCTGCGAAGGAAAATACACAAAGTCAGCTTGGAACAAAAACAAAGCACAGCTTAGCTTCATAATCAGCTACAACAATATTTAATTTCCCTTTGGGATTAATAAAGTATTTTTGAATTTGAATTGAATTGCGAAGTGGCTGAGCTTGTTACCACTGTAGGCAAACAGTCTGGCGTCGAAGTGCTGGCAGCCTCCTGCTTAAATACTCCTCTATGCAATCAGCAGATCAGTCGCACCTGTCACCCAGCACACCTGAGAAAGTCCAGCACCATCTGGAAACTGAAAACAAAGTTGCACACAAAACACAAACACACACTCTAATCCAGACCCCGACAATCCAGGAGTGACGCTGAAAAACTAATCCATGTATTAGGGGAGTGGTGGCCTAGTGGTTAGAACAGGAGGTTTGTGTTCCGGAGGGGACACAAGGGGCCAGGTTTGTATCCCACAGATTACCACTCTGGGTCCCTGAGCAAGACCCTTAGCCCCAGAATGCTCCCCGGGTGCCGCACAATGGCAGCCCACTGCTCCCTGTAAGGGATGGGTTAAATGCAGAGGACAGATTTCATTGTAATGCACATGTGCAATGACCAATAAAGATGATTATTGTTATTTGTTACTTCAAGGCTGGACTATTGTAATTCTTTATTATCAAGATGTCCACAAAATGCATTTAAAAGCCTTCAGCTGATTCAAAATGCTGCAGCAAGAGTTCTGATGAAAATTAAAAAGAGATATCATATTTCTTCTACTTTAGCTTCCCTTCATTGGCTCCCTGTTAAATCCAGAATAGAATTTAAAATTCTCCTCCTCACATATAAAGCCCTTAATGATTTAGCTCCATCATACATCAGAGATCTGATTGTTCCATATGTTCCTAACAGAGCACTTCGTTCTTAGACTGCAGGTTTACTGGTGGTTCCTAGAGTCTCTAGAAGTAGAATGGGAAGCAGATCCTTTAGTTATCCTTTATTTATTTGTGTCTCTGCTCTGTTCTCTCAAAACCCCAGTTGGTCGTGGCAGATAGCCGCTCACACTGAGCCTGGTTCTGCTGGAGGTTTCTTCCTCTTAAAAGGGAGTTTTTCATCTCCACTGTCGCTACATGCATGCTCAGTATGAGGGATTGCTGCAAAGTCAACGCCAGTGACTGTCCACTGTCTCTACATGCTCATCCAGGAAGAGTGAATGCTGCAAGTCACTGACTCGATGCAATCTGCTGGGTTTCCTTAGATAGAAAAACTTTTTATCCAATTTGAATGAATAACTGAATCTGACTGCACTGTTCAATGGTTAGGATTAATTGGAATGTATGTACTTGACTTTTGTGAAGTGCCTTGAGACAACGTGTTGTGAACTGGCGCTATATAAATAATCTGAATTGAAACTGAATTGAATATAGAAAGATATATGGTGTTAGTAAACTAGTTATAAATTTGTAAATACAAATATGCCAGTTTTGTGAGTACAAGGAAGACCAGTTAATCAATAAGGGCAATGGGCAATTTTGCTTAGTATGTTTATGTTTGACTTCATGATAAAAGGTGTCCAACAGCTTCAAAGATCTAACAGAAGGTTAATTGTTGGCTGCATCAAGCCATTTTTTTTTCACATTAAATAAAATGTATTGTTTGTTTCTACAAAAAAAACAAAAAACTAGCTTTAATTTGAGTTATTTAAATAGCTTTTCAAAAAGATCATTGAAAGAAAGGTTTGAATCTATTGAATAGCCTAGATATTTATTTAGGTGTGGTACCTTGTGCAGGCAAAATACCACAGAGAACTGCAAAGAAATTATTTTTGTTTGCAAACAGCATACTCATTTAGATTTTTTTTTGCATTGGTTTACAGGCAGAACAAATGTGACTGAACATTCTGGAATGTAACGTGCAGCTGATCAGACACTAGGGCAACTGGGTTTGTATGAAAGCAAACAAATGTGTCATCAACATAGAGCTGGAAAGACGCATCATTATCATCATTCTGACAAATAATACTGATATAATTTGTAAAAAAGTGTTGGCCCCAATACCGAGCCTCAAAGCACACCTTTATCGACATTTAGGTAACAGGAAGAAACGGGCTCTTTAACTTATTCAAATGAGCTCTGTTGATTTAATTAAAACCACATATTTACAAACATTGTATACAAGACACATTTATTTTCTTTCCTTTTCCTGACATTTAATCAGACAAAACTGCTTTTGTTTTAGGCCAGTTGGGATTACCAAAATTATTTATATATGCTATATATATACCTAATATATGCTATAGGCCAAAATTATGAACAAGACAAATTTTTAGAGATTATTTTCTAAACTTTATATAAATTTAGAACTTGGCACACATTTAATCCAATTGCCTTTTGAACTTCATGACTTGGTTTTAACTTTTTGAGAAACCTTGCACAAGCTTCTCACAATGGGTTGCTGGAATGTTCATCCATTCCTTTTAATAGATCTGGTGTAACTGGATCCAGGCTTGTAGGGAGCATTGCTCACACACACGCACATCTTTTTAGGTGTGCCCACAAACATTCTAGTGGGCCAAGGTCAAGGCACTGTAATTGACACTCCCAGAACATTGACTTTGCTGTCCTAAAACCACTTTAAACTAATTTGGCAGTATGTATAAATTTACAATACAGACCAAAAGTTTGGACACACCTTCTCATTCAAAAAGTTGTCTTTATTTTCATGACTATGAATATTGTAGCTTCACACTGAAGGCATCAAAACTATGAATTAACACATGTGGAATTATATACTGAACAAAAAAGTGTGAAACAACTGAAAATATATCTGATATTCTAGGTTCTTCAAAGTAGCCGCATGTTGCTTTGATTACTGCTCCGCACACTCTTGGCATTCTGTTGATGAGCTTCAAGAGGTAGTCACCTGAAATGATTTTCCAACAGTCTTGAAGGAGTTCCCAGAGATGCTTAGAACTTGTTGGCCCTTTTGCCTTCACTCTGCCGTCCAGCTCACCCCAAACCATCTCGATTGGGTTCAGGTCCGGTGACTGTGAAGGCCAGGTCATCTGGCGCAGCACCCCATCACTCTCCTTCTTGGTCAAATAGCCCTTACACAGCCTGGAGGTGTGTTTGGGGTCATTGTCCTGTTGAAAAATAAATGATGGTCCAACTAAACGCAAAGCGGATGGAATAGCATGCCGCTGCAAGATGCTGTGGTAGCCATGCTGGTTCAGTATGCCTTCAATTTTGAATAAATGCCCAACAGTGTCACCAGCAAAGCACCCCCACACCATCACACCTCCTCCTCCATGCTTCACGGTGGGAACCAGGCATGTAGAGTCCATCCGTTCACCTCTTCTGCGCCACACAAAGACACGGTGGTTGGAACCAAAGATCTCAAACTTGGACTCATCAGACCAAAGCACAGATTTCCACTAGCCTAATGTCCATTCCTTGTGTTTTTCAGCCCAAACAAGTCTCTTCTGCTTGTTGCCTGTCCTCAGCAGTGGTTTCCTAGCAGTTATTTTACCATGAAGGCCTGATTCACACAGTCTCCTCTTAACAGTTTTTCTAGAGATATGTCTGCTGCTAGAACTCTGTATGGCATAGACCTGTTCTCTAATCTGAGCTGCTGTTAACCTGCGATTTCTGAGGCTGCTGACTCATATGAACTTATCGTCCGCAGCAGAGGTGGCTCTTGGTCTTCCTTTCCTGGGGCGGTCCTCATGTGAGTCAGTTTCTTTGTAGCGCTTGATGGTTTTTGCGACTGCACTTGGGGACACTTTCAAAGTTTTCCCAATTGTTCGGACTGACTGACCTTCATTTCTTAAAGTAATGATGGCCACTCATTTTTCTTTACTTAGCTGCTTTTTTCTTGCCATAATACAAATTCTAACAGTCTATTCAGTAGGACTATCAGCTGTGTACTGTATCCACCTCCTGCACAACACAACTGATGGTCCCAACCCCATTTATTAGGCTTGAAATCCCGTTTATTACACCTGACAGGGCACACCTGTGAAGTGAAAACCACTTCAGGTGACTACCTCTTGAAGCTCATCGGCAGAATGGCAAGAGTGTGCATAGCAGTAATCAAAGCAAAAGGTGGCTACTTTGAAGAACCTATAATATAAGACATATTTTCAGTTGTTTCACACTTTTTTGTTCAGTACATAATTCCGCATGTGTAAATTCATAGTTTTGATGCCTTCAGTGTGAAGCTACAAAATTCATAGTCATGAAAATAAAGAAAACTCTTTGAATGAGATGAATGAGAAGGTGTGTCCAAACTTTTAGTCTGTACTGTATATATATATATATATATATATATATGTGTGTGTGTGTGTGTGTGTATGCGTGCGTGTGTGTGTGCGCATCTATATATGTATATAATGTGTCAAGCATTGTTCCCATATATATGTGTGTGTGCGTGTGTGTGTATGTGTGTGCGCATGTATATATGAATATACCATGTCAAGCATTGTTCCCATGTATCAGTTTCCTACAAACTTCTCAGAATAAACACCAGAGCTGTTTTTTTTTTTCTTTTTTCTGCAATAATTTCTGTTTGTGTGTGTTTGCCAATGCTGTTTGTTGTCTCTACAGGGGCCGTTACAAAGAGACCCTTGTCCCTGGGGTAGACCTTAACCAGAGGGAACCCTTAAAAGCACGTATTAAAAACAGACTGTCTGCCTCCTATATCCACACATCCCCGGGCCCCCCTTACACACAGTAAACAGCTGGCCTCACTGATATTTTATTAATGGTGTTCTTTAATTAGTTTCATTAAGTAGAATCACTTGTCTGTGCACATTTTCACCCTATTTAATGACAAAAGAAATCTGAATTCCCATTTCTGTTTACATATAACTCTCTGCCCCCCTGGCTTAGGATATTTTATTTGATTTTTACAGAAAACTCCAACTTAAGCTATACCTAATTGTGAGATTAAAGTTACAGTATAGAAAACTAAGAAAATAAATTAACTTTTTTACATAATGAAATCAGGTTTTAAGAATGTATGAGTAGCTTTATGTGTGAGTCATAATCAGGGAGCAGGTTTACTTTGCTTGGTTTTTGTTGCCAATCAGGCATTGTTTGCTGATAAAAACAGGGCGGTGTCATGAGCCAAGCAGAAGCTTACAAACAATATATCGTGTTTAGTTTCATTGGGCCGGTCTTTCTTAGCCAAAATCCTAAAAAGTAAGCCTTAGTCTTGTCTACAGAATGATGACTTGTCCTGTCTTGATCTGTGGATGGATCTTTACAAATGCAGTTTAATTTATAGTGTTTATTCCCTTATTCAGTCACTGAATACTATATTTGTTAATCCATCATTAAAGGAGTCTCTGGCAACAGCTCATCAAACATCCAAAGGCCTCTGGGCATAGGAGTGCCATGTTTCACTTTCACCCACATGCCAAGATGGCAGCTCCACCTGGGACGTTTCACAGTGTTTGCACTGTAACCTAGTAAGAGCAGATCAGTGATTTAACACAGGGCTTTATTTGGACAGCACAATGGTTAGTCAGCAGCAACATTATCTGGCCTAATACATCTTATCATGCAAGCACTCTGTCAACAGTGTTACTGGAAGAGGACAACACTAATGCTCAGGCACATTAGCATCCCTCAACAGTTTCCAAGATGGCTGCCAGGATAGACGTGGGGGGAAGTGCAGCTTGTCAGACACTGATGTTCCACCATGATGACAACAGCAGTAAATGAGGTTTCAGAGACCTCATCTAAGACAAAATCAATATGCTGCCTCCTCGGCTCTGTGGAGAAGCTTTCTACATTATCAGCTTTGTGCAACACATGGGGAGTGTAGAGGGTGAACGAGCAAAGATGTACCTATTTTTGGGAAGCTGTAGGATGTCTGCCTCCAAAACCCATCATATTAACATGCACACAGAAATGATAGATATATGTGTATCCAGCCCACCTGGTCTGTGGTATCACTCCTCAGCCCAGACTGCTTTAAAAGTCAATTACCAGGCTAAATGACTTGAGGAATAACTCGCAAGAATGATGTTTCACACACTTTATCGATGGCAATAGCATTACAGCTGATTAGCAGAACAAAATGTGCTCTTTTTGTAATGCAACACACAGAACTGTAACTGGATCGCCGTGTTGGCTCCAGCAGTCCCAGGACGAGCTTTGCTGGCAGCTAGACTGGAAACATCCCAGAAAGTCTCAGCCCTCAGAGGAGCTAATGTTTCAGCTGGGACAGAGGAACGCAGAATAATACTGTGGGATCTGTAGTTGACTTAGAGGTCAACAGCTTTCATGTGCCTCACAGACAAGGCAATCACAAGTGAAATACAGATTTGCTTTTTATTATGAGAAAAATGCCCTGTGGTGGACTGGCAATCTGTACAGGGTGTACTTCCGTATTTTACATGTAGGCCATAAAGGTCAGTTTTGGTCTCATCTGACCAGAGCCTCTTCTTCCGCATGTTTGTTTATGTTAATAATGGCTTTGTTTTTGCCAAACTTTCATTAAGGGCTGATTTGTGGAGTGCAAAGTTGTGCTGTCAACAGATTCTCCCATCTGAGCGGTGGATGCTAAACCGCACCTCCACCAGATATACCACAGGCATCTTAGCTGCGTCTGTGAATAATCCTTTCCTTGCCTGGTCTGTCAGTACAGGTGGACAGCCGTGTCTTAGTAGGTTTGCATTTGTGGCATACTCTTTCCATTTTCAGATGATGGATAGAAAAGTCCCCTGTAAGATGTTTAAAGCTCAAGGTATTGTTTTATAACCGAATCATCATTTAAAATTCTCCACAACTTTCTCCCTGACCTTTCTGCAGTGTTTCTTAGTCTTCGTGTTGCCGTTTGTTATGTAATTTTCTGTAACAAGCCTATGAGGTCTTCACAGAACAGCTGGATCTGTATTAGGACAGAAAAGTAAAAATATATTCTGTCTACTATTGATGAGCTTTAAAAATAATTGGTTTGACATGAATTTATTTTTGGGTATCCGGGGACTGGGGGGAGGGGCAGGTACACCACACTTCTCAGATGTGTAAACATTTTCTATTTCCCCTCCCCTTCTCAATTAACTACTATTTTGTCTCATCAAATGTCAGGAAAAGTTTAAGTTTACAGATGCAAAATGACAAATCTTAAAAATTTTAAGGGTGTAATTAATTTTGCAAATCACTGTATTAAAACAAATTTAGCGATTCAGGGCAGGAGGAAATAACATAATCTGCATTTATGTATGTGAAGATGAAGTGAGGATGAGAAAGGGGAATTGGAATAGGTTGTAGGCAGGAGACATACTTGGTATCAGACACACCGCCTGCTGGCATCAGAGGTGCTTCAGGGCATGCCTCAGCCTCTGCCCACCATGTAACACAGCTACAGTATAAGGATGAACGCCTACTTAGATATATATTTCGAGCACTGTGCCTGAAATTCTCCCCAAAACAGTTTTAATAAACATTTGTGTCTACTCTTTTGATGAGTTTGAGAAGTTTCAACTCCTCCTCCCTTGCTTGTTGTAAAACTCCATCCTTTACAGTCAAATCTTGCCCAAAATCTCTTCCCTATTCCATCTCTCTATTTTCAGCTTGTCAAAACAGAGAACCAGGCCAAAGAGAACATAATAGGAGCTCTTCAAATGGCTTGAAATTCATAACATTATATTTAATGTGAACACATTATGAACCCTAATAATTAATGAATGAATAATCACAGATGTGAAAAGCATTATCAATAATTATATGAATAATAGACATGAATAATGCATGATAGTTGCCCTGCGGCAGAATCTGGCATTGCTGCTCACACTGAAGCTGTGGACATTAAATAGTGACTTAGATATAGCAGATCAAGTGTTGACACATATTACAATGGACCTACATTTGTTAACTCTTCGTCCTGCGGCACTGTCGAAGCAGACAATTTAACTTTTTCAAGTGATCCACAGGGTAATATTCCTTGGCATAGTGTACAGTGGTTTGCTTCCAGCAGAACTGGGAGTGAGCCGTGGAAACCAGGCTGGATGTAAAGAGAGGAATCTGGGTATTAGCATTCTACTCTCACCCTGTCTTTATCAGAGCTAATAAGGGAGGCCTGCACTGGGGTCTTTCATCTAGATTAGGACTCTTATCACATGCCACCTGCATGGAGCAGCCTGCCATTCATATGCAGATCTGGCCAAGGCAAGACTTGGGCTTTTCCTAAGTGTGCCACTTCTCATTGGACAGTAGACATTTCCACTGGAAAAGATAATGGTGTTGTCATCTTTTTTTAAAGATATTTACTATCATATCTCATTTCATGAAACTCAACTGTAAACCACTGTGAGATAGGCATAACTGAACTGATAAATGATCTGAAATTATTTTAATTAGGTTATCAAAAGTTGAATGTTATATAATAATAACTAATAATAGTAACAGTTTGCAATAAAGAAAATAGGTTTTCTGACACTTGTCAAATATCAGGCAAAAATGTGACAGGCAGTAAAAGGTTGTTGTAGGTCTGAAAATGGAGTAATCATTCAACACTGACTGGGAACGGTATTTCATGCATTGTTATTTAATCAACACTGAAAAGTGTATTTCAGTTGCTTGGATGAGCAATATGAGACACATCTCCCCAGCTTTATCTCAATGCTTGAAAATGAAGTGATTATTTCTGACTCTGAAAGGTTGTAAATGCTACTACAAGTGCCAATAAAACACAATGGAGAGCATAATGATGGATCTGTCCCATCGGGACAAGTTAGTCAATCAGTGCCCAAGAAACCAAGCATGTCAGTGAACCCAAACTGTATACATGAGCCCTTATTCCTATGTTTGCTCCTTATCTGAAGCCACCATTTGATGATTTTAATGACATTAACCAATTGGATACTGTGGAGAATAGCTTTTATCTGCTGAAATAAAGCAGCCTCCCGCATATTGTGGATGGAATAAAATCAGAGCTGCTTTGAGTTTGTCTGCCAAGATGTAGCATACAGCAAAGCTATAATGACAGGAATATATGGCTAATGTATCTTGTGTGTTTTTATTAACTGGACATCCTGAAAATTTGGTGCATTCTCACTGGATCACAGTGGATGATCAAACTGGTTGTCAGTGGTGGGCTGATGGTGGGTGGATTGGTGTTTGTGTGTGTGAGCGGGGTGATTATTTCCCTCAGACAGTGAGAAATGGGGGACTGGAACATCGTACAACACATTAATGAATAGGTGGAGCCTTTATTCTTTCAATTTTTTTGCCAAGCACAACCAGCGGCCTGCAAAGCCCTCCCAGGTTTGTGCAATCTCTTAGTGTCAACATCTTTCTGTGAGGCAGATTCAATTAAGATTACGCCAGTTGCGCAGAGGGAGAGTGACAGGGGTCAGTTTGATTTTACCGATTCCCTTTTTGCCCTTTGTTTTTGCAGTCTAGGCTATGGCTTCATCTGCCACTTGTATGGGAAAGGGGGGGTAAACTGTCAACACCCTGTGCAGCTGCGTGTGGGGAAAAGACCACTGAAGTGCATTTATTTAAAGTCATAAGTACATATATTACTTGCTCTTGTATGATTGTTCTCTGCTGTGTTTGTGAGTTCTGTGTTTCTATTTGGATTGGGGAATACCTAATTTGTTTGGTCTGTAAGTCAGCGTAGGGTGTGTGATAGTATACTTGTAAATCTGGCTCTCTTCACCCTTTAGATATCATATCTTCCAAGACATTTGTTTGCTGTTTTCAACTATGTAAAAAAACCCGCTGAAGGCATGAGAACATGAATCTGATGCAAGCCTTTGATGCACAAGCCACTCCACTCCATCACAGTTTATCAGTCATCTTATCAGCAAAATGATTGTAAATTCTTGACTAATTAAGTAGCACTTTGTGACAAAATAGAGATGATCCAGTTCAAAAGGCTCACCATGGAGTCCGCAAATAACCTTTACAGCCTCTAAATAGACCCCATAGGCCTAGCACTAACACAATATGTTGACCTCTGCACATTGGGTCATCCTTCTCTGCCTGGGTTAACATTACACCCTGATTTTACCGCACAGCTGCAGATCATTACAATGCCCCATAAAAAAACCTGGGCAGCCAAATGCGGGTGTAAGCCACCATTAAAGAAGTGAAGAGGATGATTGTATGGGGCGAATAGAAAAGTGGGTAAGGAGTTGAAGTGGGGGAGGTGGGATGGGTGAGAGGTGGAGAATGAAAACAGAAGCGTTAAGTCATTAGGGTCCATTGTTGTGCTCAAACGGCTGCCACACAAGCTCTCTGTGAATGGGAAATGGAGCTTAATGACCTGAAAAGGGACTTCAAAAGCCACAACAATGAATGAGAAGGGGTAGCCCCACTCAAATGTCACTCTGCCACTTACTACTTAGTTGGTTTGGTTGTTTAGATTAGAAATGTGATGAAAGTAAAACTAGTCTGGTGCTTTGTATGGAAATAGTCATTCTACAATCTTGTCTCATCTATCTCTAAAATATCCGCGTCTCCTTCTTGTATTAAGAGAGTTGTGACTCTTTTGGCTGAATCTATTGGCAACTAATATTACGACAGTCATATTCAACAAATTAGAATATTATTGAATTTATTTTTTCAGTAACTAAATTCACTAAGTGAAATATATTGTATAGATCACTTACACACAGAAGGATGTTTTCAAGCCTTTATTTCTGTTAAATATAAGAATTTTCAGCTTAAAACGAATAAAAACATAACATTTATATATAAATAAATAAATACATTGTTAATACAGAAATGTGGGATTAATGAAAATTATGTTTTATTTACTTTAAATCTGACAAACGGGTCTTACTGGAGTGAACATTCTAATTCACTGAATATGACTGATTTGTTAGACAAGTACAATTAGATTTTAAAAGACAGATATCAGCAAATCCTGTTGTCTGTGTAATATTAAACACATGCATGTTCCTAAACCATTTCTATTTGTATGCATTTACTTTTACAACATTACCAGTATTCTGCTAGCTAGTTGGTGTTAGAGGCAGATTGGCCTGGTCACAACCATGTGTTAAATTAAGAGAGACAACAATAGCTACCAGTGCCAAGCTGGAGGTTGTAGAAGTTGGCATCAGCTGGCTTTCACCATCTGAGACTGTCAGTCACTCAGCAATGTGCCTGCTGCCTCTTTACAGCTGCTATTTAGTATATTATGCCTACCCAGAATACACCCCAGAAAACCCAACAAACCTCTAGTATCTCATATAGGCCTATTGAGGAAGGAATGTAAGTTGATTGGAAGATTAGCTGATTGTCTGGCCTACATAAAAGAAATAGTATATACAGAGTCTTGCAATAGTATTGTTGCCCCTTGAACTTTCACAACCCAAACCCAAAACTTCCCTGTATTACAATGGAACATTTCACAGTTATGCTAGATATTTTAAGCTCACTCAGATTGGGTGGACAGCATCTGCACACAGAAATTTGCCAGATAAATTCCTAATTGAATGAAGTTTTTTACTTTGACTAGGCTATTCTATCCAAGGAATATGCTTTTATCGAAGCCATTTTAGTGTGACGTTGGCTAAGTTTCAAGAATTGTCCTGCTGGAAGGTGAACCCTCTTCCAGTCTTTTGCAACCAATAACCTCTAGGTTTTCTTACAGGATTATCCTGTATTTAGGTTTATACATCTTCACATCGAGCTGCACAGTGGCACGGTGGGTAACACTTCTGCCTTGCAGCAATAAGGTCCTAGGTTCAACTACCGGCTGGGGGTCTTTCTGTATGGAGTTTGCATGTTGTCCCTGTGCATGCATGGGTTTTCTCTGGGTACTCCAACTTCTTCCCACAGTCCAAAGACATGCTTGTTAGGTTAACTGGTCTCTCTAAATTGCCCTTAGGTGTGTGAATGAGTGTGTGCATGGTTGTTTGTGTGTTGCCCTGCAATGGATGGGTGACTTGTCCATGGTGTACCCTGCCTGTAGACTGCTGGAGATAGCCACCAGCTTCCCTGTGACCCACCATGGAAGAAGTGGTATAGAAGATGACTGACTGACATCTTTTCATCAAATCTGAGCAGGATGCATGACCCTGCTGAAGAAAAGCATTCCCAACGCATGATCCTGCTACCACAATTTTATTTATTTTTTTGATGCATTTTTATCCGCCATTTTAGTTTTGTATTTAGGCCGAAAAGTCAATTTTCTCATCTGATCATCTACAATGGCTTTTGGCAAGTTGCATGAAGGACTTGCTATGACCATGTTTAACAATGGCTTTCTTCTTTCCACCATCCATAAACGCCAGATTTGTGGAGTACATGACTCTCGGTTATTGTGTCAATTAACTTTCCTACGAAGCTGTGGATCTCTGAAGCCCCACTAGAATTACAATGGGCCTCCTGGTTGCTTCTGCACTTTTTCAGCATTGTAAGTTTTAAATAAAAGTTTTAAAAGCCTGTATAATTTCCTTCCACTTTATAGTTGTGTGCTTCGTAGTGTTGGTTTTTCACATAAAGTTTCAATAAAATAAATAAAAGTTTGTGATTGTAATATGAGAAATTGCAAAAAATGTCAATGGGTTGTTAATACTTTTACAAGTCACTGTAAAACTATGGTATGTGTCATCTTAAGAGCAAAATGTTTTTTGTAAAACTGTAACTGGATTAAACACAAAGACGGAATATATTACAATATTTGACGATATTTGTGAAAACTTCAATGTGACATTAACAAGTTTTGAGTTTACAGTAGATAAAATAAAAGTAATATAAGTACATAAAAGTAAGATAAAGTACTATTTATAATAAACCAAAATGTTTTCATTTGATGTAACGGGAAGGGAAAGAGAACATGTGTCTCTTTAATGAACTTTCAGAGTTAAACAAATTCCTAGCTTTACATTGCAAAGCTTAAGCACACACACACACACACGCCTGTGTACTTCACTGCAGAGCTGGAAATACTTCTGAGACATCTGAATTGTATATGACATGTGTGAAAGGTGGATGTGTGAGCAATAACAAGCCCATAAGTTTGTTCAGTTGTTATGCCTTGGGCTTGCTATCAAGTTTTTCTCATTTGCTGCTCCAAATTCACTATTGCCTGAAACAAGCCAACGGTATCATAGGATTTGTTTTGTATTTTTGTATCATAGGACTTTTTTTGTATTTTTGGCTGGTTTTATTTTCATATTAGTGTTTACTTCTCGTCTTTAAGGGAACTTGCGAGTTGTATCTGCATTTGCTGTGACACACTGAGTCTTTGATCTGACACAGATGCCATTTAATGTCTGTAACTGAAATTGCAGTGAGTTTACTTGTATTTGCCTGCAGCATCATGTTTGACAGAACTAAGAGAAGTACAATGCCAAGTACAATTTTTGTTTGGAGTACAGAACTAGCCTGAGTTCTGTGCTTACTCTGGCCTTAACTTCTGTTGCGAATTCACAAAAGACAACACTAATAGCCAACAAATTCAGCCTGGTGTCCAGTATTTTAATACTATATGTACAGGGGTTGGACAATGAAACTGAAACACCTGGTTTTAGACCACAATAATTTATTAGTATGGTGTAGGGCCTCCTTTTGCGGTCAATTCGTCTTGGGAATGACATATACAAGTCCTGCACAGTGGTCAGAGGGATTTTAAGCCATTCTTCTTGCAGAATAGTGGCCAGGTCACTACGTGATACTGGTGTAGGAAAACGTTTCCTGACTCGCTCCTCCAAAACACCCCAAAGTGGCTCAATAATATTTAGATCTGGTGACTGTGCAGGCCATGGGAGATGTTCAACTTCACTTTCATGTTCATCAAACCAATCTTTCACCAGTCTTGCTGTGTGTATTGGTGCATTGTCATCATGATACACGGCACCGCCTTCAGGATACAATGTTTGAACCATTGGGTGCACATGGTAAAGAATGGTTCAGTAGTCCTTGGCAGTGAAGCGCCCATCTAGCACAAGTATTGGGCCAAGGGAATGCCATGATATGGCATCACTGATCCACCCCCATGCTTCACTCTGGGCATGCAACAGTCTGGGTGGTGCGCTTCTTTGGGGCTTCTCCACACCGTAACTCTCCCAGATGTGGGGAAAACAGTAAAGGTGGACTCATCAGAGAACAATACATGTTTCACCTTGTCCACAGCCCAAGATTTGCGCTCCTTGCACCATTGAAACCGACGTTTGGCATTGGCATGAGTGACCAAAGGTTTGGCTATAGCAGCCCGGCCGTGTATATTGACCCTGTGGAGCTCCCGACGGACAGTTCTGGTGGAAACAGGAGAGTTGAGGTGCACATTTAATTCTGCCGTGATTTGGGCAGCCGTGCTTTTATGTTTTTTGGATACAATCCAGGTTAGCACCCGAACATCCCTTTCAGGCAGCTTCCTCTTGCGTCCACAGTTAATCCTGTTGGATGTGGTTCGTCCTTCTTGGTGGTATGCTGACATTACCCTGGATACCGTGGCTCTTGATACATCACAAAGACTTGCTGTCTTGGTCACAGATGCGCCAGCAAGACGTGCACCAACAATTTGTCCTCTTTTGAACTCTGTTATGTTAGCTATAAAGTTGTGTGCATTTCAATATTTTTAGCAAAACTGTGCTTTTACCCTGCTAATTTAACCTTCACACTCTGCTCTTACTGGTGCAATGTGCAATCAATGAAGACTGGCTACCAGGCTGGTCCAATTTAGCCATGAAACCTCCCACACTAAAATTACAGGTGTTTCAGTTTCATTGTCCAACCCCTGTACATAGGCATTACACTGTGGCATTAACATCATATTGAAAAGGAAAAGAAAAAAGTATATTTAATTATTTTACTTTTATAAAAAAATATCCCACTTGCTTTATTTTAAGGTCCAGTTCTGTGCTTTCTATGCCAACTGATCATTTACACCAGTGCATTCAGATGTGTAGTATTTGAACATGCCTTTAAAATGTGAAACAAAAACCAATCATGAACTCATTTTCAACATTTTGCCTTAAGCATTAGTGTATAAAAGCTGGTTTGCTGTCTTTTGCTGCCAGACTTTGCACCATATGTTGCACACCTTAACAAATACTGCGCATAAATTGTTTATAGATAAAAATTACAGGGGTTGGACAATGAAACTGAAACACCTGTCATTTAAGTGTGGGAGGTTTCATGGCTAAATAATGACATGAAAACAATTAGCATTTTGAAGCTCATTTATAACTTGCTACACAAAATGTTTGGAGGAAAAACGGTTGCGCACATCACCCCAAAACCTCCATAATAAAAGTGAAATCTGGGAATGGAAACATCATGGTTTTTTAGAATATGGTACAAACATACTTCATACAATTTAAAGAATGAGGAATGGAAAAATGCAACAGGACGTAATTTATATGAATGTGACGATGATATAAAAGTAGAACAGTGGATTTTTAAAAGAGACACGCAACCAAGGAGACCTCATTGCCTTCAGAGAAAGAAGATAAAGCTGCTAGAATGATCCTGTCAGTTACCCTGCTTGAATCCATCTACAAGGACCCAGAACATTTGTTTGTGTGGAAGAATAGGTTAAATTAACCAGTGACCAATGTTTGTAACTACGGGGGTTGGACAATGAAACTGAAACAGTCTTCATTGATTGCACATTGCACCAGTAAGAGCAGAGTATGAAGCAATCAGCAGGGTAAGAGCACAGTTTTGCTCAAAATATTGAAATGCACACAACATTATGGGTGACATACCAGAGTTCAAAAGAGAACAAATTGTTGGTGCACGTCTTGCTGGCGCATCTGTGACCAAGACAGCAAGTCTTTGTGATGTATCAAGAGCCACGGTATCCAGGGTAATGTCAGCATACCACCAAGAAGGACGAACCACATCCAACAGGATTAACTGTGGACACAAGAGGAAGCTGTCTGAAAGGGATGTTCGGGTGCTAACCCGGATTGTATCAAATAAACATAAAACCACGTTTGCCCAAATCACAGCAGAATTAAATGTGCACCTCAACTCTCCTGTTTCCACCAGAACTGTTCCTCGGGAGCTCCACAGGGTCAATATACACGGCCGGGCTGCTATAGCCAAACCTTTGGTCACTCATGCCAATGCCAAACGTCGGTTTCAATGGTGCAAGGAGCGCAAATCTTGGGCTGTGGACAATGTGAAACATGTATTGTTCTCTGATGAGTCCACCTTTACTGTTTTCCCCACATCCGGGAGAGTTACGGTGTGGAGAAGCCCCAAAGAAGCGTACCACCCAGACTGTTGTATGCCCAGAGTGAGGAATGGGGGTGGATCAGTGATGGTTTGGGCTGCCATATCATGGCATTCTCTTGGCCTAATACTTGTACTAGATGTGCGCGTCACTTCCAAGGACTACCGAACCATTCTTGAGGACCATGTGCATCCAATAGTTCAAACATTGTATCCTGAAGGTGGTGCCGTGTATCAGGATGACAATGCATCAATACACACAGCAAGACTGGTGAAAGATTGGTTTGATGAACATGAAAGTGAAGTTGAACATCTCCCATGGCCTGCACAGTCACCAGATCTAAATATTATTGAGCCACTTTGGGGTGTTTTGGAGGAGCGAGTCAGGAAACGTTTTGGCTTAAAATCCCTCTGACCACTGTGCAGGACTTGTATATGTCATTCCCAAGATGAATTGACGCTGTATTGGCCACAAAAGGAGGCCCTACACCATACTAATAAATTATTGTGGTCTAAAACCAGGTGTTTCAGTTTCATTGTCAAACCCCTGTATGTTTAATTTTCAAATAATTCCTAGTGTGTGGTAGTTATGAGTTTAAGTATTGTTAAGAAAAGCAACACTGAAAGATTGACCATTGACAAATTTGCTTTGTTTCTCTGTTCTGTAGCTTCCTGGAATGGCTTGCTGATCTGCTTAGCTGGCAAGCATAGGGACCTCAGCCCACAGATTAAATGAGTTGTTTCAAAGAGCCCATTTGATGTGAACAAAGCAAACCAGTAAAACAGAAATCTGAGGAATCAGACATTATGGGGCTTTTATCCATGCCCTGTGCAAGTTCATTATGGATACTTCATTTTGGCTTCAGGCTAGAAACCAAGGATGCACAGTAGGATGCTGAGGACAACTTCACTGAATGCAGAGGCTCCACCCTGCTGATGAGATTTATCATAAATTTAATTTCCCAAAACCAAACTGCAGCCAATCCTTCCTTGAGATTTGGCATTGATTGGATAGACTTTACTCCTCCCTCCCCCTGATTGATGCTGCTTGTATTAAGAAAAGGCCTCAACACTAATTACACCCTCCCAGTCTAATAGAGGCACCCTGTTAAACAAACAATTGATCCCCACTTAACACATGTACCCACGTTAGTAAAACACAATTTGCCAATTTGCCAAAGGCAACACAGACAGAGAGAGAGGGAGAGAAAGAGGCACAGAGGAGAGCCACTGGGAGCTTCTGCTACAGGAGAAGGAAAAACACTGGGACACAGGGGTGGGAAGAGGAGAAAAAACTAGAAAGATGAAGAAAGCCTGTCCATTGCTCTGTTTTTTTTTTATTGTATTTTGGAGAATTTCAGTACTAATTTCATGACTGCTAGTTTGACTGCATAAACATAGTACAAATGTGCCATAGCTAAAATTACTGTTTTGACATAACAAAATGTTTACATATAAAAAAACACTGAAAGTTAAATCTGTAAGATCTTCAACTGTTGAAACCCAGTCAACTTTTATATGAGTCTGGTATGGGTTAAAAATAAAGAGAAAAACTGGTTCACAATGGAATTGTCTGCAGGTATCATAATAGCTCCATGTGTCAATATGGGTTTGATTTCAGACATTTTAGGAAAAAGTGGGAAACAAACTAGATGTGTTGTCCCATTTAAACTGATTTTAAGCTGATGGGCATCAAGTCCTTTTGAGCCCTTCATAGAGCGTAAAACTGTTTACGGTTATATTACCAGTTAGATATATAGGATCGATCAGGACTGAGCGAAATATATTTGGCCTTTTTCTAGGCCAATATGTAGTGGCATGGATAGTGTTAATTTTTGGTAAAAAAAAAAAAAAAAAAGAAAATCAATTTAAGCTGAAAACTATAGAGACTTTATTCAAGTTACCTTACTTTCAAAAGTCTCAGGTGTACTTTCTCCTTTCTGTAACAATTGCATTTGTGGCTAGCAAATGGTGGGATTATGACCTCACAAAAAATGACTGCAGATTACTTTGAATAATAATAATTTGTGCATAAATTAAGATTAATCAAAGCATAAGTGGATGTGAATTAACAGATTATGCTATAGAATTAGATTTCCCAGAGTTCATAGGAAGATATTCAGGTTTGTCATGTATACTGTAAGAAAAATAGGTAATTTATTTCCATCTGATATATAGAAAAAGCAGTTGAACACAACTGCAGTTCACTTATCCACTGAATATCATTGAAGTAGAGATTTCTTTCATATATTTTGGAGACCAGCAACTGTCACATCTATTGATGTCCAAGTAGCATGGGGAGTTAATTTGCGTGATTCCTTGGTCATCTATTGCAAACAAAATGACAGAACACTCTGGCCACCAAGACCCAGCAGAAGCACTCCATAGAACTCTCTCTGAACATGCAAATCAAATCCACTTTAATGACTCTTCTCTCCGTTCCCTTTCAGAGCAACAACGCCAGACTAACCAACAGCTAGAGCAGATTGCCTCCATGTTGCAACAGACCTTAGGTACTCAGTCCACCACTCCTGTAGATGGCGCTACTGCATTTCCGGTATCCCAACAGCTACCTCATTCTCGTGACGTCACTTCCCCTAATCCTGAAAAGTTTTCTGGTCAGCTGGGCAATTGTGGGGGGTTTTTGCTCCAGTGCCCCCTGGTTTTCAACCAATCCCCCCGTTCCTTTCCCCATGATGACTTAAAGATTTCATATGTTATTGGATTATTGACAAATGAAGCTTTAAAAACTACCTTTTTGCACGCATTAGATGATTCACTAAAGGATGAGTTAGCTATGATTGATGAACCCCCTACCTTAGATGAAGTTATTTCCTTAGCTACCACAGTTGACAACAGAATCAGAGAGAGAAGGAGAGCCAGAGCAGAAAGGTCCAATTACAAACATCAGCTAAAGAGTAATTTTCCACCCAATGTTCCGTGTCCACCTCGGCAACCAGTTCCTGAACCTGAACCCATGCTGGTGGGACGCACTCGTCTTTCTTCAGAAGAGAGACAGAGACATGTTATCCAAGCAGTGTTTTTACTGTGGTTCATCTGATCATTTTGTAGCAACTTGTCCTGTCTGCCCCAGGCCATTAAAAGACAGGGTCCATCGGCTTTGAAGGGGTGGTTGGTGGACCACGCTCAGATTTGTAAAGCCACCAGATTTAGCTTACCTGCTACTATCATAGTGAACCAGCATACCATGACCTTGTCGGCATTGATAGATTCTGGCTGCAAACAGAATTTAATAGATTCATAGTTGGTAAATCAGGCAGGTATAGAAGTTGAATTACTTGATTCCCCACGTTCTGTTCTACCTGTAGACGGTAAGAAGTTGCAGCAAATAACTCAACGAACCAAACCAGTAGAACTTTTATTTTCAGGCAATCATAGAGAGAAGACATCTTTTTTTGTGTATCCTGTATATCAAGGCTCATTAGTCTTAGGTTTCCCCTGGTTGCAAGAACATAATCCGCATTTAGATTGGTCTACGTGTCGTATTGAGTCCTTGTAAGGAATATATGATTATTGATTAATTAATATTCATCAAGAATCATAATTTAAAATAATAATTTGAAAAATATTAATTTCTTAACCAAAAATCATCACTTACGAATAGAAATCAGAGATATCCTATGGTGTTGTGATTATGGGCTCAATGCTCTTTAATAATTACAAATTATTAACCAAAACCACAAACTGTCACTGTTTATTGAACCGCTTCACCGAAGTTGGGGGAACTTCGACCTTGTTTTGACAGATAAATCTCTCTTGCACGAAATAAACACAAACGCTTCTCTTAATTATATATATGAAGATTTATTGAAGCCAAATAATCCTGATATACCATTATTCTGGTCCAAAAACCAAGCACCGTTCTACACAAAGGGAATAACAATGACTACCTAACAATAATAATAAAAGATATATATATATATATGCAATTAGTGTCTATGAAGATCATACCAGCAGTTTATGGACAAAATGTGTAATTTGGGTTAAATGGGAAGAAATCCTCCTGTCGTGTTGATGTCTCGATCGCAGCAATCAGCTGATAAAACGGTGGGGCCACGCCCCTTTAGCCACTATCAGCTGAACACGCCAAATCTTGACAAAGGGTCATAAACTTTCCAGCAATAAAACTGGAACAAAGAGTGGTCGGGCAAGGCCCAGACTGCCTTGAATGAAAAACTTTTAAAAGTCCAACTTCTAACTCCTGGCTGATTTGGGATCAGCGGGACAAACATTAACCACAATTCTGCAGCAAATCAAAACACAGCTCAGCATAAAACACTTCCATCAGTATTGCATGCAACAAGTTAATACCTTAGATTAACTACTGGTGATCCTAAATCACCTTAACTGCCTCATCCTGCCCAGACCTCTAAATGCAACTATCCGGTTTACTATGAAAATAACGAAATTACTTTGGACATAGAACCTCTGTAGGTTTTTTACCTGCGCCGGTTGTGGCACGGTCTTCGATCGGCAAATAAATGATCTGATCTTCTCGTATCAGACAGATTTCCAGCTTTCAAGCTCTTCCGGGAATAGCCTTGTGGAGCAAAGGTTCGCCTGCGAGCTCTTGTCTCTCAAGAAATGCGCCTCCTATAAGCTGTCCTGCGACAGGCGGAAATGGCCCCAAGACTATGCATCTCAGCCAGTTTATACTTCCAGTGACGTCAGAGCTGCGACGTCTGTTGAGCTGCGTGCGTCAAAATGTGCGACCAAATGGATGGCCCCAACATCCTGGTCCACAAATTGTCACTCATCTTGTCTCCAATCTGCCTTTTCCCCTAGTCAACCTCAACAGGCCAAGAAAGAGGACAAGGTAATTGATCTTACTCATGTGCCCTTTGAATACCGTGATCTTAAGGGAGTCTTTAGTAAAAATAAGGCCCTGTCCCTACCACCCCACAGACCCTATGATTGCACGATCAACCTTCTTCTCGGTGCGCCTCTGCCCACTAGCAGACATTATAACATCTCCCGTCCAGAGCAAAAGTCTATGGAGAATTATATAAATGACTCCTTGTCTGCAGGTATTATTTGGCCCTCATCCTTACCACTTGGGGCAGGCTTTTTCTTTGTAGGGAAGAAGGACGGTTCCTTACGTCCTTGCATTGATTATAGGGGTTTAAATCAAATCACCGTTAAAAATAAGTACCCACTTCCTCACCTCAGATTTCGAACCGGTTTATGGTGTCACTATATTCACTAAGTTAGATCTTCGTAATGTTTACCATCTGGTCAGGATCCACCAGGGGGATGAGTGGAAGATGGCTTTCAAGACGCCGTTTGGCCATTTTGAATACTTGGTTATGCCCTTTGGACTATGTAATGTTCCTGCTGTGTTCCAGGCTTTAGTCAATGACATGCTCATAGACTTTTTGAAGAACTTTTTGTTTTTGTATACTTGGATGACATATTGATCTACTCGAAGGATGTTCAGGAGCATCGCAGGCACGTTCGTCAAGTACTGCAGTGCCTTTTGGAGAACCACTTGTTTGTTAAAGCCGAGACGTGTGAGTTTCATCAGTCTTCCATCACATTTCTGGGCTACATCCTTGAGGGTGGACAGGTACATTCAGATCCAGAGAAAATTAAGGCAGTACTGGAATGGCCGGTGCCTGATTCTCACAAATCAATACAGCATTTTTTGGGTTTTGCAAATTTTTATGCTTCATTAAGGATTATAGTCTCATTGCTGCACCTCTGACTGCGCTAACTTCCTCTAAGTCCTCATTTTCCTGGTCATCTAAAGCCGGAGCAGCTTTCCAAACTCTCAAAGAAAAGTTCTCCCAAGCCCCCATCTGGTTTCCTCAAGACAGTTCAAGCTAGAGGTCGACGCCTCTGACATTGGAGTCGGAGCAGAGTCATCACAGAACTCAGAAGATGGGAGACTTCATCCTTGTGCTTATTTTCCAGCAGGTTCAGTAATACAGAGAGAAACTAGGGCGTGGGTGACAGAGAACTGCTAGAAATTAAACTGGCCCTTGAGGAGTGGTGCCACTGGCTTGAGGGGGCTGAGCATCCCATCCAAGTCTGGACTGATCATAAGAACCTGGCCTACCTCCAGTCAGCTAAAATACTTAACCTACGCCAGTCTCTGTGGTCTTTATTTTTCTCTTGTTTTGACTTATGCATTTCTTTCAGACCCGGACCTAAGAACACTAAGCCGGATGCCCTCTCCAGACTGTTTGCTACTGATGATTCCGAGAAGCAACCAGCTCCCATCCAGCCCCCCAGTTGGACGATTGGAACACTCAGGTGGGAGATAGAGGGGGATTCACTGTTCTTAGGGCCCAAGAACAAGAACCTGACCCTGGCAATGAACCACCAAACTGCATCTATGTTCCATTAAAAGTACACTCCCGACTAATCGATTGGTTGCACACAGCAAAAGTTTCTGCCCATCCTGTTGTAAGTAGAACTATTGCTCTAGTTCAAAGGAGGTTTTGGTGGCCCTCGCTGCCTAAAGATGTGAAAGAGTTGGTGCAGGCTTGTGCAATTTGTGCCAGAAATAAGTCCCATAACCAGTCACCCACAGGTCTTCTCCAACCTTTCAGGATCCCAGATCGACCTTGGTCTAACATAGCATTGGATTTGGTTACTGGACTTCCCCTTTCCTCAGGTATGACAACAGTTGTGGATCGTTTTTCTGAGCCGTGTCATCTCATTCCCCTAAGTAAGCTTCCGTCAGCCCTACAGACAGCCAAACTACTCACTAAACATGTGTTTCATCTTCATGGTATCCCTCAGGACATTTTATCTGACCGAGGCCCACAGTTCATCTCGCAGGTTTGGAAACAGTTTTGTTTGGCTCTAGGAACTAAGGTTTCATTGACCTCCGGTTATCACCCTCAGTCTAATGGTCAAACCGAAAGATTAAATCAGCAGCTCAAAACCACCTTACGATGTCTCACATCCACAAACCCCTCAGATTGGTGCCCATCCCTACCTTGGGTTGAGTACGCATTAAATTCACACGTTTCTTTAGCTACTGGACGTTCACCTTTTGAAGCTTCCCTTGGTTATCAGCCACCCCTGTTTGCTGCCGACGAAAAGGATATCACGGTTTCATCAGTCCACCAACATGTCCGCCGCTGCAGATCCATCTGGAACTCGACTTTCCAAACCTTGCACCACACTACTGACCAAAACAAACGTTTGGCTGACCGGAAACGCAGGCCTGCACCTGAATACCAGCCTGGACAGAAGGTATGGTTGTCAGCACGTAATATACCTCTTAAATCCATGTCTAGGAAGCTTTTGCCTCGTTTCATCGGCCCCTATGAGATTGAGACTGTGATTAGCCCCTCTGCTATTCGCCTTCGGTTACCTGCTAGTCTTCGCATTCATCCTACGTTCCACGTATCTCAGATAAAGCCAGTGGTCTCCAGTGACTCAAATACTTGACTAATGCAACTAACTTGCTTGTTTCAGATCATTAAATATTTGAATTTTTGTTTTTCTCACTGGTTTCCACAATCAAATGTTTTCCTAGTCTGCTCGACAGTGATGGCAAATGTCTTGGGAAATTATGTTACATTTGATTGTAGTTGGTCCAAGTGGTATATCAGATGCTGTCAGGTGTACAGCATTAACTGCATTCCATCACAAATACTTTTCAGCTGGATCTGGATGTAAGACAGTGGGTCTGAGCAAATCACATATGTTACTACCTAGCAGTGTGTTTGTTTGAGAGTGTGTGTAAAAGTGTGTGTAAGTGCACATGTTGAAATCAAGGGCAGTTACAGTGAGGCTAACAGATAATTTGCCTGTGCCTTTTTGAACTGGCCAGACTGTTTGGAGAACAGGAGGGGAACAATGGAAGATGTTAATGGCTTTTTGGAGGCCCCATGCTGAAAGGTAGGCCATTATCTTCCCAATTCACTGCAGAATGGATAACTGGCCAGATCAGTTGCCCTCTTTATATATTGGATTAAAGACCTGAATGCTCACTTAACATAGTCATGAAGCTATATATAAGTGCACATATTTGGTTTTTTTTTTATTACGTTTTTTAACCTTTGTATAATTTTGCCTTCACCCTTTTAAAAGTTTGTCCCCAGAAAATACCTGCATGTGCTACCTAAATTTTTTTTTATTGTTTTACTACACTGTACATGAGTGTAAATAAACACTAATTTCTAATTTTTTTTATCCATCTGTGTCTGCATGATTTATTTTGCCCCTAATGTGAATTAGTGTGTGAGTGTGGGGATGTGTGTGTGCATAAGAGAGAGGTAGGGCACTGTTGTAAACTTATCAGCTGGTGATGACTTTCCACACAGCTCTAAGACAACTTAAGCCCTCTCTAATTACAGCACATCTGTTGCAGCAGAAAGGTATTCTTATCATGTGGTTTAACAAATACTTTCACATTCAGAGGAGCACATACCTAATGAGCTTCGCAGCCCAGGGCAACTCACGTCGCCCTTCTCAGATCAAAAATCCAAACCTGCACACTTGCACAGAAGCACATACCTACAAGTTAAAGGAGAAAAGATGCTGGTACGTGCACAGTCGACAAAGACAATTCACAGTAATAGAAACAGGCTCCCTCATTTACACACAGACAGGTGCAAGCACGTACAAACACCACAACAACCTGTTTTTCAAAAGCAACAAGAACAAATGAGTCAAATGAAAGGAGCCAGACTAAGAGTTGGGACGTGTTTACACTCTCTGACAACATTCTGAGGGTGTTATCAAGGTGGAAATCAAACAGCCCGTCTGCTCTAATTATTGCCTGCCCTAAATAAAGAGAAGTTGTCTTTGCAACCTGGGGGATGAAATAGGTTGAAGAAAATAACATCAAGGAGAAGATGAAGAATACACCCACAATGATATCTGGCAGCCAGTGTAAATGTGCTAAGGTTGGGCTATAATAACCTGGTAAGCTAGCTGTAATGATTGTTGGGGAGACTGGGGATAAAGTGCTTTTCTCAGACTGCTGGAGTAACACAGAACAGGTGCTAGCAACACAACCTACAGTCCCCATTGACCAATATCAATGCAACTACAACACCACAGAAAAGTCAGTTAAAACTACACTATAACTCTGGAAGGAAAGCAAAGAGCTACCAGTTGATTTTTAAATGATATTTCTGGTTATAAGAAGTATGTTCAACTCAGAGGTCTTTCATCCTGCTAAGAAAATGTCAAAAAAGGCATTCTCCAAGGCTCTGTGTTAAGGTCAACCCTTTTTATATTAATAAATACGGGTCAGAATGTTAAAAGATGCCTTTTTCCATCTCTGCGCTCATGAACCAGTTGTTTATTGTCATGCAAACACAATTACCTTGGTGCCAGTACAGTATATATCTTATATTCTAGGTTCTTCAAAGTAGCCACCTTTTGCTTTGTTTACTGCTCCGCACACTCTGGCATTCTGTTTATGAACTTCAAGACGTAGTCACCTGAAATGGTTTTCACTTCACAGGTGTGCCCTGTCAGGTTTAATAAGTTGGATTTCAACCCTTGTAAATGGGGTTGGGACCATCAGTTGTGTTGTGCAGGAGGTGAATACAGTACACAGCTGATAGTCCTACTGAATAGACTGTTAGAATTTGTATTATGGCAAGAAAAAAGCAGCTAAGTGAAGAAAAACGAGTGGATATCATTACTTTAAAAAATGAAGGTCAGTCAGTCCGAACAATTGGGAAAACTTTGAAAGTGTCCCCAAGTGCAGTCGCAAAAACCATCAATGCTACAAAAAAATTGGCTCACATGAGGACCGCCCCAGGAAAGGAAGACCAAGAGTCACTTCTGCTGCGGACGATAAGTTTATCTGAGTCACCAGCCTCAAAAATCGCAGGTTAACAGCAGCTCAGATTAGAGAACAGGTCAATGCCACACAGACGTCTAGCAGCAGACACATCTCTAGAACAACTGTTAAGAGGAGACTGTGAGAATCTGGCCTTTGTGGTAAAATAGCTGCTAGGAAACCACTGCAGAGGACAGGCAACAAGCAGAAGAGACTTGTTTGGGCTAAAGAACACAAGGAATGGACATTAGACCAGTGGAAATCTGTGCTTTGGTCTGATGAGTCCAAGTTTGAGATCTTTGGTTCCAAACACCGTGTCTTTGTGTGGCGCAGAAGAGGTGAACGGATGGACTCTACATGCCTGGTTCCCACCATGAAGCATGGAGGAGGAGGTGTGATGCTGTGGGGGTGCTTTGCTGGTAACACTGTTGGGAATTTATTCAAAATTGAAGGCATACTGAACCAGCATGGTTACCACAGCATCTTGCAGCGGCATGCTATTCCATCCGGTTTGCATTTAGTTGGACCATCATTTATTTTTCAACAGGACAATGACCCCAAACACACCTCCAGGCTGTGTAAGAGCTATTTGACCAAGAAGGAGAAGGAGAGTGATGGGGTGCTGCGCCAGATGACCTGGCCTCCACAGTCACCGGACCTGAGCCGAATCGAGATGGTTTGGGGTGAGCTGGACCGCAGAGTGAAGGGGAAAAAATATATATATATATATATATATATATATATATATATATATATATATATATACATACATATATATATAATAATTTTTTTTTTGAACACTCCTGTTAGATCCATGATTGATGCTGTTTTTATTGGAGCCATGTGATTCATGACAGAATGTAAAGATGTTAACCACCTTTGCACTCAGTACTCTCTGGGTACCTGGGCTTCATTATCCACATGCAGACTCATACAATCTTTTTTTTTTTTTTTTTACAAATCAATAACTGTTATATAGCCACTGTATCTAACTTATGATATGCTTACCCAAAAGAGTGACTGCACCCACTGCTTATAGACTTTTATTAAAGTTAGTGTTCCTCCACAATGTACAGAACATGGGAGAAATGGCTTTTCCTGTTTTCAAATTTTTCCTGGTCTAGTTGTTTATGTCAGGTCTCTCTTGTGTATCCATAAGATCCAGCTGTACAAATAAATATAAAACTGAATAAATAAAAATGCCTTCTAAAAAATCGTAGGCATGGCTGCACATAGGCCTAAAATAACATGAGACATAATTTTTTGTTAAAAAAAACATGGCATATGTGCGAAAAGAGCTTTCCTTCACAAACCTTTGGTTTTAAGAACAAAAAATTACAGAAAAATAGTCTTAAATTGTTTGATTGCAGTGTTTATCTTATGGCTTTAGTCAATCGCTCCAGCTGGGTTTAGCATGACATGGGTTTAGCATATGGTTCACTGCAATGCTGAGGCTTAACTTTGGCTTGTGGTTTCTGACTGCGACCCCCCTTGGCTTAGGCTCCATTTTCTGGGGAGACATTCCAAGAGTCATTAGGAAGTAGAAAGCAAAAAATGAAAAGTCCTATAAACCACCTCATCAACACGTACTGTATCGCACACTGACCTGCACAACCATGCACATGCAGGCAAACATCCTCGCTCATGAGCACAAACGTCTCCTGTCTGTATCCACCTCGACACCATGTGTCTTCCGTGCAGCAAGTCTTCCTCCTCTTCCCACACCCAATACTGCCCTAATATGGTTGCACCCCCTAAAGATACAATATACGCTTATTGGCAAGCCACTCTATTAGTGACAAAAGGTCACACTGTGAAAATATTAAACTTATGAAGGACCCATACTCTCATTGCACCCAAATATGCGGAGAAAGCACAAAAAAGGTGTTGTGTCCTCTGTGTATGATTATATCTTCTTCCTTCATCCTTCAAGCAGTGACCCAAGGGCCACAATTTTATTGGTCTCAGATGCTGGCTGCCTCACAATGTACAAAAGAGCCTGTTATTCCACAGCGGTATTAAAGCTGGCCTTCACATGCAGCATTATTCACATGACACAAGCATACACAAGCATGTGCACACACGTGAGCAAACCGTACACAGAAAGATATGTGTTTTTGGGAAGGGGGTTATTAGTAGCAGAGCCTGGTCTTACATTGAGAGATGCAGCCTCTTTATCCCATCAAATGTTATGACAGGCTGACAGAGAAGCTGCTACAGTACATCCACCTGTGTGTAAAACTTTTAAACTTCAAATGAATGACTGTCTGAGTATAGCAGGCTTACAGTAAAGTTGCACACTGAATATGTATGCAAAGCATTACTGACTAGCTGATGGGCTTGGTGAGGATATGAGGACGCATGTGCTTGTTGTATCTAAACTGAGCGTAAATCAGCATATGTGTGAGTTCATACCATGCCATAAGCGTGCACACACCCCTTTAACGTTTTCACAAACTTATTTGTATTTATTGGGATTTTATGTGAGGGATGAACACAAAGTAGCATTTTATTGTGGAGTGGCTTTTTATATTGTTATATTGTTTTACAAATAATACATCTGAAAAGTGGACAGGAGTATTCAGACCTCTTTACTATAATACCCCTTATTATATCCAGAGTAACCGAATGCCCGCAGAAGTCCATCAGTAAATGTATGTTTTTTTATTTTTATTTTAAGATTTGTGTTGCACTAGTGGCCTTTATTCAATGTTTAAGAGAGAGAAGGACAAAAACACACAGCAAAGGTTCTGAGATGAGGAATCAAACCCAGATCAGCTCAATCTAGGACTGATGGCCTGCACATTTGATTCACTCGCTTCACCACTAAGCTACCACGCGTCTGTGTATAGTTTATTCTGGTCAGAGTTGATGTGAACATGGATGAAACTAAATACAGGTTAATCCAGGCAGAAAACCTGCTAGAGACTGCAAAAGAATTGAGAGTGGGCCAGATATTCACCTTCTAGCCAGAAAACGACATGAAACATACAGCCCAAGCTACAATGGAACAATGGTTTAGATCAAAGCATATTTTTGTGATGGAATAGCACAGTCAAAGTTGAGATCTAAATCTAATTGAGAATTAGTGGCAAGATTTAAAAACTGATGTTCAGACACTCAGCAGGAACTGCATAGTAATGCAGTCCACGCTTTTCACTATTTTAATTTTTTAAGCATTTTTCTTCTGCTTTGAAATTATGCAATACTTTTTGTTATTTTTTTCAGATAAAATCCTAATAGAATACATTGGCCTTTGTGGTTGTACCATGACATAATGGGAAAACAGTCAAATTTTGTAGGTGGTGAGTAGGACCAAAATGCAGACAAAAACTTGGGATGAGCATGGTTAATTGTAATAATATTTACAGATCTTTAACAGGACAAACAGGACATGGAACACAGGCAGTGCAACGGACGAATCCAGCAAGGACCAATGAAAAACCAGGAGCTTAAATACTTAGGAAGGGGTGGAAAATGAAAAAGGACCCAGATGAGCTAATCAAAGGAGATGTGAAACAGCTGTGGCTGTCAGGGTCTGCCATATTGGGTTTTTTGCTAGTTAATTTATCTTAGCTATTCTTCCTGGATTCTTGTGTTCATGTGTTTGTTTACATTTTCCTGTAGATCTGTTTTCCCTTTGTTTTGTTATTTAGTCTAGAGTTGTTCAGTTCCTCATGTCCCTGCCTTTCCTCTGCTCATTAGTTTTATTAGACACATTCCCCTCAGTCTCCCCGCAGCCTGCTCCACACCTGTGCCATGTTTCCCTTGAGTACTTGTCTCCCTGTTTCATTGGTTCATACTTCACGTCCCTCAGTATATTAGCTTCGTTTTCTCGCTGGTACCTCCTGTAAACTATCTTCCCGAATTTTTCCTAGTGGTTCGGATTCTCTTTTGCCTCCTGAATCTGTTATCCTTGGATTACCTGCCTGTACTTAGTACTCTGCCTGCCTGCCTGTAAGTCTGCGTGCACCTACAATATTAAAACTTGATCTATTCACCATGCGGCTCCTCGCCATGTTATGCTCTCCAAACCCTCGACCTTGACAGTAGCATAATGAAAGTAGTGAATGAGGGAGACTGATTAACACAAGGGGAGCTGAAGACTTAAAAGGATCAATAAAGCAAGAGAGAAAAGGCTTGAAACTAAGAGTATAAACCAAAATGCACAGATGAAAGAACACAAGAAATAATAAGAAACAAACACAAAGAAATTAACCTCTATGGCAAAACCATTATGGCTATAATAACAATTGAATATGGCAAGATATTTCAAACCTAAATAAACAAGAGGAAAATTACCAAAACACAAAATCAAACTTAACAAAAGTTATAGTCATAGTAAGGCAGTGTTTGTCTGAGCGTGTGCCCCCATTAAGTGTATTGTTCGTAATTTTATGTGCATACAGCATATCTGTTAATGTTTTAGCCTGAGCAAGAATGTGAGTTTGTTTTTGTATGTGGAGTTGCAGCCTTCAAATATTTGCAAAAGCTTGATTTCCCCAGGGAAATGACAGAGGTCATCTCATTGGCGAGGGATGAAAACAACATTTGCATCCGATTGGTCACACCCACGACATTAAAGTTTTAGCCAGACAAAAACATGTCAAAGAAATTTACATCACTGTGCTGACAGCCCTACACACTCATGGATACAGGCCATTGCCACTTCCAATTACTAAGGCTACTTTTATTGTGTGTGAACTCCATATTCTCCATTACCAATAAAAACATAACAGGGAGGGTATTTTTTTTTTCTTTGGCATAGACATTATCACCCTTTCCATTCGCTGAGTATGTATCAAACTGCCAATCAGAATTAGGGAGTAGGCCAGCAGACATGAGACGATTCGCCTGGCTCAGCCAACGTGCATGGATTTGAATAATAAAAGAGAGATTTCTCTCAAGGCCCTCAGCACCGTGCCAATAAGGGAGCAGGGAAAATGGCCATGTGCAATGAGAAATAACTGCAAATTGAGGGTATAATGAACACGTTTAATATTTCATTTCTCTGGATGGAAATGTCTATACTGGGTTGCATTTTTTTTTTTTTCACCATTTGGTGGAATTAGGCTCTTATTTGGGCTGGGGAAACATTAAAGAAATTCAACCAGCTGCTGGGGCTGAAAGACAGGACAAGAAAAATGGAATGCCCAGCCATATAAAGACAGTGATCATTTACAATTACACAACACACAATTGCTTCTATGTGAGCCATCCCGCAATCTTATTATTGCAGATCAGGAGCTCATGTGAGTATTGGCTTCAGTATAAGAGACTTCCCCCTTCATCATGATTTTTGGAAAATGCAAAGATATTGCACAGTAATTACTGTATCATTATTTTTGTATCATTTCAAAAAGCCTTACCATGTATCCCTTAAAGCATTATTCTGGATCTTTAAGTTTTATTTTCAATGTTGTTGGCAGATGTCCTGCATGGAAATACAGTACATTATGATCACATTTCTCATATTACACATCCTTCATATAATATGTGTTTGAGGATCCATCACTACATTCAGCTTATAGCATGGAGTGGAAAAGCATGATGTTTCGAGTGTATTTTAACCAGGCGATCTATAAATATGTGGTCAAATGTTTTGTGTGTGCATTTTTTTGTAGCTCTTGACATTACAAAACTGAAGGAAAACCTATTATTTCTAAACCAAAATGTATAGCTTTTCCCTTTAAATGTGTTTAAAAGTCAGAATAAATCATTGTAAATATGTATCTCAGGTTAAAATAGGTTGGTTGGATTGTTTATATTGCCTTTGCTTTGCTTCTTCTTATGACCTGAAGATCCAAATGAGTGTCAGGACTATGTAAACATGTCAAGGGATTCAGCCTGTCAGCCGTTGTTCTTTTAGTTCAAAGGATAAATACTCTTGATATCTTGTAAATATGTCTAGATCTAATGTTCAATGAAAAACATTGCTTTCTTTAATATCCTTAAAAATACCAGAATCTTTTTTCAAAACATAACCCTGCAAAACAAAACCTGGTGTTGCCTTTAGTGTGCATGATGCAGTTTGTTCACTGATGTTCTCAAAACGAACCTCTGAGGAAACAGAGTAGCTGTGTTCATACTGAGATTAAATTACACACACGTGGACTCTATTTACCAATTAGATGATTCCTGAAGGCATTTGCTTCCAATGGATTTTATTTAGGGGTTTCAAAGTAAAGTGGGAGAATACAAATGCGCACCACACTTTTCTGATTTGTGTTCAAAAACATTTTTAAAAACTATGCATCTCTTTCCAACCACTTCACAGTTATGTGGTACATAGGTCTAATCAGATAAAATCTTGATTATACATTGGGTAACTAACAGTATACTATCGCCATTACCTTACCATGCCCATACTAAAACATGGTGGAGTCAGCGTCATGTTGTGGGGATGCTTTTCTTCAATAATGATAGGGAAGCTGCTCATAGTTGATGGGAAAACTTGAGGTTCAACTTCCAGCAAGACAACAAACCTAAACATCTTATTTAACTCATCAACCTCTAGATGTTTGTTTTCCTAAATATCTTACAAGTAGAGGACATTTTCCATAAGACATAGGAGTGCAAAACTATTAAATACGTTTTTTTTAGTTGGCTAAAATTGTTTCCCCACTAAATGTTACAAACAATGCTTGAAAGAGTAAACGCTGAGCTGTAAATCTTAATGAAATGCTAGTTTATGTGTTTGTGTTTTATTATTATCCTAAACAGAATACATATAATGATATTTAGATATATTTTGAAAACAGTATGCTTTTTGTTTATGGTAATTCTCTCAGTTTTTTTGTGCAACGCAACACTTGTTATGGATCATTTGGTACGACAGTTTTTTACTTTTTTTTTTTACTTTTTCTTACCAGTATAATGACATTTATAATTTTACTATAGTTGTGTGGAGGCTATATAAAGGCTCTTTGAGCTTTCTACCTCCCTCCCTGCAATGTGCAAGGTTTTCCTAACGTCTTTTTGTGCATTTCCTTGTGCAATAATAAACTAAACTTAAAAAAACAGCTAGACCTGCTTAGGTCACATCAAGTTATGACAAAATGTTCAAACGGAATAAACACTTTTGCAGGGCAATCTAAATTAACTATAATAGGAAATCATACTTGCAGACTGGGTGACTTTCTTTTCTAGTTAAAGATGTATATTTCTAGCATATTTGTACTATCTGAATGTTCATCTTAACATACCATTAGTGTCATAATGCAGCCACAAACATCTGTATCCTACAAAATCCAATCATTTAAAAGTTTCCTATCTACTTTTTTAATCTTTCCACTGCTGTCCGAACACCATGCAAATGAAGTTGTCTGACTAGAGATACAAGCATCATTAATTGCCTTACATGAATAATAATCATGTATATGGTAATGATCATGTCAGTCTGTTGTGAGCGAGCATGGTTTACTATTACTTGGGATTAAGGTATTGCATTCATTAGACTTCCTGAATAGATGCATTAGGCCTTATGTTTTTTTCCATAAATCAGCTTCAAAGAAAAACTCTCTCGCTGCATTTGGTGGAATGAGGTCAAAATGCAAACCATTAATTCAACAGCTCCCAACACACAAACTAGAACAGAGAGACCATCGGGCAAGAGCAGTTAAAAATTCATTTTGGCTTGTCCTAAATTTGTATACTGGTGATTACTGACTTTCTTTTTTTACTTTTAATCTTATCATCATAAATTATTCACTGCAAAATTTGAAATATTAAACGTGTGTATTAATTTCATTTATCATCTGCAAAAACAAGAGGCATAAACAAAACTGCAAACTAACCCAAATCTTGTGCTCAAGAAGGTCTCAGGAGAAGACAATAGAAGCTATGTGTTCCATGTGAAGTACAGGCATTTATGGGATGAGAATTGCAAGAAACACAGAGTTATATAGAAAAATTTAAAGCGATCTTACTACTGTGGTTTTGCCACACAGTTTCTAGATTTTTCTGCTGTTGTTCATACAAAGTACAGGGATAATCGATTGGAGGAGAGGGGTATATTTTGCTTTTATGAGCTCTTCCGGGGTTGGGAGGAGTGTCAGATCCATCCCTAAAAATCTGTGACAAAGACCAGTGTAATCTTTTTGATGATGGTTAACTAGTTAGCAGGCTGTCAAAAATGGCCTCTCAGCTGTTAAAGGATGTTTGTGTGAGGTAGCCTCACCTCCACCTCAGAGGCTCTCTCTCCTGTTGTGTTTCTCTGTGATCTTGCAGTCATGTATGTGATTGGATTTTGGCTTAACAAAAACCTGGAATTACACACCTATTGTGTTTCAGCTAAGCCTGCATTGACAACGACAGAGGCAGGCTCCGCATAGCTCTCTTGGCTGCCGACTTTTGGGATCCCGCCCCTCGTCCCTTGCAGGTTGTTGAAGGAAAAGGATAACAGGATTAGGTTGGGGTTTCAGGGAAGCATTGATTGTCATACAGTTGACAGCTGCTGTACAAAAAAAGAAAGAAGAGAAAAAAGAAGGTGCACCATCATGGTCCAATAAACTCAACCTTTGCCTTGGTACCCTGGTAGTGGCAGGGTGCATGGTGACAGAATTTGGGCCACTATACAGAGGAGATATTCACATCTTCTAAACACACTCAGAGACCCTGACACTGTACCATCTGTGACGCTACCCCCGGCCCCTCAGGCTATGCTTATGCTCATCACAGAGATGCTGATAACACAGGGTGTGACTAACACGCCATACAAATCTCCACATCCCAGGCACATTGAGAAACAGAGAGAGAGGAACACACTGGCACACAAACACAGCCACACTCGCAGATGACATCCACTATCATAACCAGTCGACAGGAGGCAGGTTCCTCTTGGCTTTCAGGGGTGTGTGGATGTAGCACCATGATGAGTGGGTGGACCCAGACAGGGTAATGACAGGGTAAGGACTATGTATGTCAGGTTGGGTGTAATTAAATTTGAAACCGACAGTACTGTCACAGAGAAGTGCAGTAAGGTGAAAGGCGAGTGGGTGGAGCTGATGGGGTTGGGCTTGAGCTTTATAATTGTAACAGCTCTCTGAGATGTACCAAAGATCTCTATGGAGTTTATTACACCACATCTGTAGCAATTTTGTATAACAAAGAGGCAGCAGTGGTGTAATAAGGGTCTGACCGAGTTCGTACTTGAAAATGTTTCTCATGGTTTTAGCGCATCTCAGAGAAACAAATGCAAATTGAATGCTATGTTATGGAAAAGGGGCAGAACGACTTACTTAAGTACGAGCACATCAGTTGAAGCTTGTATTTTAAGAAAGAAATTAGAAAACAAATATTGGATGAGGTCAAATCTGAGCCAATCCTATACTTGGTCTGGATCAGTGTCAGATTTATTTGTAAAGCACATTTACAAACAGCTCCCTACTATATGGAGCTAAATTGGGGCCATAAAGTTTGTTCAAACAAAAAACAATGTAACCTGAAAAATAAAGGTTTGTTCAAAAGAAAAAAATTTGAACCTAAAAAATTATTTTGAACATCCCCCCAAAAAATATGAAAACTGGAAGAAAAGTTTTGCAACTGAAAAAACAAACTGATGTGAAACTGGAAAAAATAAGTTCAAAACCACTTTTCAGATTCAAGTTTTTTTTTCGAACTTGCAGATTTTTTTTCGGCTTCAAACGTTTGGCCCTGTTTTGGCATGGGGGGCGGGGCCTCAGATCACGGGGGGTGCGGAATCATGACTGACAGCTCAACACAGCGGCTGAACAACATATTCCCAGCTGTTGCATTCAGGGACCGTGGGAACTGGGAATATCTGTAATACATTATCGATATTCTATATATATGTGATTGCTTACGTGAATACACAATGCGCATCTCAGAGGAGAAAATATGATCTTGACAGATATGCACAGCATTTTAAGTCCGTGTTGGAGATTTCCCATGCTCACAACATAAAGCAAATGAATTGCTAAGCGGCAAAAGAACCACCAGACTAAGCGGCGGTATGAAACCAGATGCAAAATGAGCCGGTATTTTCACAGCCAGCGTCAATTCGTCTTGGGAATGACATATGCAAGTCCTGCATAGTGGTCAGAGGGATTTTAAGCCATTCTTCTTGCAGGATAGTGGCCAGGTCACTACTGATACTGGTGGAGGAAAACGCTTCCTGACTCTCTCCTCCAAAACACCCCAAAGTGGCTCAATAATATTTAGATCTGGTGACTGTGCAGGCCATGGGAGATGTTCAACTTCACTTTCATGTTCATCAAACCAATCTTTCACCAGTCTTGCTGTGTGTATTGGTGCATTGTCATCCTGATACACGGCACCGCCTTCAGGATACAATGTTTGAACCATTGGATGCACATGGTCCTCAAGAATGGTTCGGTAGTCCTTGGCAGTGACGCGCCCATCTAGCACAAGTATTGGGCCAAGGGAATGCCATGATATGGCAGCCCAAACCATCACTGATCCACCCAGACTGTTGCATGCCCAGAGTGAAGCACTCTGGGCATGCAACAGTCTGGGTGGTACGCTTCTTTGGGGCTTCTCCACGCCGTAACTATCCCGGATGTGGGGAAAACAGTAAAGGTGGGCTCATCAGAGAACAATACATGTTTCACATTGCCCACAGCCCAAGATTTGCGCTCCTTGCACCATTGAAACTGACGTTTGGCATTGGCATGAGTGACCAAAGGTTTGGCTATAGCAGCCCGGCCGTGTATATTGACCCTGTGGAGCTCCCGACGGACAGTTCTGGTGGAAATAGGAGAGTTGAGGTGCACATTTAATTCTGCCGTGATTTGGGCAGCTGTGGTTTTATGTTTTTTGGATACAATCCGGGTTGGCACCCGAACATCCCTTTCAGACAGCTTCCTCTTGTGGTTCGTCCTTCTTGGTGGTATGTTGACATTACCCTGGATACTGTGGCTCTTGATACATCACAAAGACTTGCTGTCTTGGTCACAGATGCGCCAGCAAGACGTGCACCAACAATTTGTTTTATTTTGAACTCTGGTATGTCACCCATAATGTTGTGTGCATTTCAATATTTTGAGCAAAACTGTACTCTTACCCTGCTAATTGAACCTTCACACTCTGCTCTTACTGGTACAATGTGCAATCAATGAAGACTGGCTACCAGGCTGGTCCAATTTAGGCATGAAACCTCCCACACTAAAATGACAGGTGTTTCAGTTTCATTGTCCAACCCCTGTAAATATATATATATACATCATTACACAAGACAAGGGGGGGACGGGTCACAGAGGCTTTGCTGCCCACTCACAGGCGCTGCCCTTGCTAGATGAGAAAAGAGGCCACATTAGGTAAGTAGAGGGAAAAAATCATATTTCACACTTCATCCTTAGCAGGATACAGTTTGAGATTGCAAAAAACCTCAGCACAAAGAAGCAACAAGTTTACAAAACAACATCATGCCGGGATCGGTGAACGTGGTGTGAGGGGGTGCATATGTTTATCTTGAGCACGTGTGTGTGTGCAAGTGAGTGTTTGTGTGCAAGTAAGTCCATGAAGCACTGTTCCAGAGGCCATTGTCCTTGATGGTACGTTGGAATGTTCATCAAACGGCCACAAAGTTCTGAGGAAGTCCAGAGATGTCCTCAGGGAAGGGAGGGGGCAGAGGGAGCAGAGCGTGTGTGCGCGCGTGTGTCTAGGGACAAGTGTTAGTTTTTAATGGGCCGGTGGTTCACTTCAGCCCGTGAACCACCGGCCCACAAGCTGAACTACCGGCTCGCCGTCCCGCACAGACGCAGGGCGAGCGCGACATCAAGTACGCAAGAAGCGACAGTTTCTGGGGCGCTGATATTTTGCTGGATCATTGTGCCCTAAACATTGCCATATCAACCTGTTAGGGATAACCTTTATTTATATGACTCATAGCTGTTTTTCCCATTTATACCATAATGATATTAAGCATAAATTCTAATGTTTCCATTTTGTTAGAAAAGAATGCTCATTGACACACATTACAAAGATAAATGGCCCAAGGTTTGTCATGACTGACCTGTGGCTGGGGCACTGGGTTTGATGGTGGAGCAGGCTGTAACTGGTTTGATTAGAAAGCCACAGCACACTTAGATTAAGGATGGACACCAGCTACTACACAACCTACCAGATAGACACCACAATGGTGACACATAGTCTACTGATAATCACTGAGGGAGGGCACATCCATTGCATTGGAGTGCCAGATATAAAACTACATGTGACCTTCTTTCGGGGCTCTTCCTCATCCTTTTACAAACTGCGACGGTCCGAGACGGGAGCCTCAGCGCTGATCTCTGTAATCATTCCTCTGCCTAATTTAGATTAAAGGAGCTGAAAGTTAGAAACTGTTTGAGAATCGTTCCTTTAAGAGACAGTGTTAGATAGAGTCTGATCGCCTCTGGGAACCAGGGACTGGAGAGACTCCCGAGAGGTCTGACCGCCAACAGGGTGCGGTAGCTCAGACAAACCTCTCCTCTGTTCCAGTCAGGCAGATCTGCTCTGCTGCACGCTGGTGAACAGTTGATCTATAACACATAACATGCGCTGCAGGGCGGCCAGCTGAGCTGACAATGAAGAGCGGAGATCAGAAAAAAAGCCCAGGCTTAATTATGCAGGGGTATTCAGAAAATACCGGCTCGTTTTGCATCTGGTTTCATTCCCGCCGCTTAGCAATTTGTTTGCTTTATGTTGAGAGCGTGGGAAATCTCCAACATTAACTTAAAATGCTGTGCAAATCTGTCAAGATCATATTTTCTCCTCTGAGATGCGCGTCGTGTACTCACGTAAGCTACTAAAAATCGATAAAGTATGTTATTATTCAAAACCAATCACATATATATAGAATATTGATGATGTATTACAGATATTTACAATTCCCACAGTCCCTGAATGCAACAGCTGGGAATATGTTGTTCAGCCGCTGTGTTGAGCTGTCAGTCATGATTCCGCAACCCCGTGATCTGAAAACAGGGCCAAAAGTTTGAAGCCGAAAAAAAAATCTGCAAGTTCGAAAAAATTTTTTTTATCTGAAAAGTACTTTTGAACTTATTTTTTCTAGTTTCACATCAGTTTTTTTTTTTCAGTTGCAAAACTTTTTTTCCAGTTTTCACATTTTTTGGGGGGAGGTTCAAAATAATTTTTCAGGTTCAAATGTTTTTCTTTTGAATAAACTTTTATTTTTCATGTTCAATTTTTTTTCATTTGAACAAACCTTTATTTTTCAGGTTCAAATTGTTTTTGTTTGAACGAACTTTTATTTTTCAGTTTAAATCTTTTTTTGTTGGAACAAACTTTATGGCCCCAATTTAGCTCCATACCACTGTCCCAAAGTGCTTTAAATGCAGATGGATCTCAATAAATCAGATTGTTGTTGGTAAGAAAGTATTTTTGTAGTAACTTAATTCAAACAGTGAAACTCCAATCTATATTCAATACACACAGATTGATATGGTTCTGAAAAAATACAATCTAAGACCAATCACATTTTACATCCACTCAATAGTATTGATATTGGTACTTTTGGCAGCGTGGACAAGTGCCAAGTCCTAGTGGAAATGAAATCAGCACACATCATCTTCGTAAACTGTATGAGCAGAGGAAAGATGAAGTGCTCTAATATTTCCTGGTAGATGGCTGTGCTGACTCTGGACGTTATGAAACATAGCTGACCAAAATCAGCAAATGACATGACATGTCTAAATCCTCACTGTGGAAACGTCACGCTGGACTTCAAGCTTGGATTCTGTGCCTCCCAAATATTCCTTCTCATTCTGGGACCTTGATTTCCAATAAAATGCAAAGCTTGTTTTCATCTGAAAGGAGGACTTTGGACCACTGAGCACCAGGTCAGTTTTTTCTCCTCAGCACAGGTGAGATACTTGTGACATTATCTCTAATGAGTTGCTTGACACAAGGAATGCAGAATGACTGCTGAAGTATTGACGCAGCTGTAGTCCATACCATGTGGATCTCCCCATTTCCCTGAATAGACTTTGTTTCTCAATCCATTAAGGCTGCAGTTATCCTTACTTGAGCGTAACTTTCTACTAAACTTTTTTCCTTTCACTCGACTTAATATGCTTGGATATAAGACTGTAATTTCATATAAATTCAGTTTTATTTATATAGCGCCAATTCACAACACATGTCGTCTCAAGGTACTTCAAAATTGGTTTGGAATGGTGCGAGGTTGTTGGGGAGGTTAGATTAAATTACTGAGTGTTAGAGTTTGGCCATTTTAGAATGGGCGATGTGTAGGGGCACTGAGTAAAATAATAAACTGATAAAGTTTAGAGTGTAGAGTCCACTGGTGGCAATTGGCATACTAAAAGCCACAAGAACTGGGGGTACTTCTCTCTGTCAGACTGATTATAACCATTGGAAAAGAGAAGGGGTCAGGCAGAAATAGAGGGTGTGTTTGCACCTCAACCAGAACTGAGCCGGTTTAGGCTAAACCTGACTCCCCCTTACTCCATCCAACAGGGAGGGAGGAAGGCAGAGTTAAAAATAATTGGAGAGTGTTGTTTCCTGTTGCATTGTGTGAGAGGTGGGTAACTTTAAAACCTCTTGCTTCTTTAGCACTTTTGTGGCTTATCCTCCATTTGGAGGGTATCAGTGACTGCCTGCTGGAAAACTACTTAATTTGGCAGTCTGCTCCATGAGGCAATATATACATCACTCACAAAAAGTTAGGTATTTGGCTTTCGGATGAAATGTATGGAAAACATAAAACATTCACGCTAAAGTGATATTAAATCATGAATGTAGGACATTTAAGTAGAATTTGTTTTGTAAGTATAAGCATGCAATGGTCATTTTCTACAAAAGCCAATAACAGTGGTGGGTTTACCAGAACAAAAATGTCAGTGTCTCAATGACGTGTAATGTTACCTTGATCATCAATTACAGCTCAACAACAATGTCTTATGCTGTTCACAAGTCAACTTATTGTCTGCTGAGGCTTGAAATCCCAAATTCTTGAAAACCTGGGATTCAGGTCTGGAGAAAGTGCAGGCCATTCCATTCCTGAGGTACCCCTGTCTCCAGCAGACTAATAATGTGACCTTGATGATATGGAGCTTTGTCATCCATGATGATGAAATTAGGCCTGTGTTGTTCACTCAGGGCAGAATGACTTATTAATGATGTAACTCAAGTGAGTACCATTCACAAAGTGTTGAGCAGTTTTGTATGACACACCTGCCCACACTGTAATACCACCACCTCCAAAGGCTTGTCTGGTGACAAAATATGCTGACGCAAAGCATTCTCACTGACATCTCCAAAATCATTTTGCCATTATTTTGCTCAACGTAAATCAACTCTCATCAGAGAACATCACTTAGGCCCACTGGTCCCTCATCCAACATAAATATTTCCAGGCCCGTGACACCACCAGACACAGGCATACAATGATGCCTGTGTCTGGTGGTGTGGTCAGGTACCCTTGTAGGTCATCTAGCATTCAGAATATGCTGATGTAAATGGTTATGAATGGTCTGACACTTGGGTGCCTCCCTTAAATGCGCCTGGAGTTGAATGGCATTCTTCATCTGGTTCTGCAAGCTCACTGTTTATAATTCAGAGGTCATCAGTGGTCATCTGTATGGGACGTGGTCAAAGGATGTCCACTTCTATGCCTTTCTGTGACTTTTTTAGGCCAGTATTGGTAGCTTGCTGAAACTCGTTTTGTGGATAAGGCTTTACCTTTGGTAAAATCCTCAAATAAATGAAGGTTGTTTTAACAACTGACCTTAACTAAAAAAAACACCATCAACTCCACCTGGAAGAACAGTTTTTATAATAATCTCACTTTTCTTTTCTTTGACACAGAGGAAGCTCAACATGTGTTCAGACATCCTAAAGTTCTGCAACCATGGCGCGTTAATGAAACTGGGAACAATAATATCCCACTATTGTAAGGCTCTGTTAAACACCCAGATTGATGGTTTGCAGTGATAAATTTGCAACAGGACATTCATCTGAAACACGCACAGCAAACATATTTCAAAACTAATATCTTCAACCATTATATTGTTTTACCTGGGCTTATTGTGTATATGACCACTTCAGCAAGCTAGCAATTGGTACCATTAGCTTACCCTCACATGTCACCTAGCTGGAACCCCATTCAGATTGAGACCACTCTATGGTTTTCCACACATTCCTGTACTTATCCAGAGTGTTTTGTCTTGCCATCTGCAGCCTTTTCTAGCTCTCTTCTTTTATGTTGAGTCTGTCAAAAAGCCATAGACTGAGCAGCAGGTTTGCTATTGCTTTCATGTCCTCCATTGTTGCATTGTGTTTGCATCACATACAAATCCCATCACGTTACTTTTGAGACTCTGGGGCCGCCTTGCTATGACAACCCCACTCATTGAGATAGTACTTAATTGTAATAGAAAACGGCTAGAACTGTGAAGAGCCGAGTCGAGTCGAGCTGAGTAGGTACTAATGGAAAAGCACCATATTATGGCAACCTTTTGAGAGTGGTGTCTTTAATGCCGCCAATCAGTTCCAGGAGTAAGGATGAATCTGATGGTTCAACTGAATTAAGTATGACATGATTTAAAAGACTGTTTTTTTTAACAGCTGCATTAGATACAATTATTTTAAATTTGTTTCACAACAGATTCTGACAAATTTTACTTTTCTACTACTGAGGGCAGTAGAGCATTTATTAAGAGTCCCACTGCCCTCCCTTCAAGTTGACTTGCCTGCAGCTGGTATAAGAAAATGAGGGTGAAAATGAGCTCAGGAAATGACAGCTGACCTTCTCTGATCTTTCCTTCCTCTTTTAAGCATTTACACTGCAAACACCTTGCAGATACAGGCCGGTATCCCACACAAGTCAGAATGTGTGTACTTGGGTATACTGGATTTTCTTGTGCCCCAGAACCTTGTTCACTAAACTGTCTGTATGCTACACGCCAATGACCCCCAACCTCTAAAAGGAGGGACGTACACACACACAAACACACACACATGCATCAACATACAGACTTGTCTTCTGTTCATGTTTCCTCTTCCTTCTCTTCATTGTGGTCCGTCATCATGAGGACACAATGGGAGGCAGCGTCTGCCTGGACCAATAGTACTAAGCATAAATAATGCAAGGTCAATGTTTCTCCTCTGCTTTCTCTCTCGTTCCCCAGGGGAGTCAGTTGGATCTAACAGCCTGACACACCAGCAGGTCCCTTACAGAGCTTTCTTTTACCTTTCAACTCATCATCTCTTCCTTCTTTCATTTTTCTAGCTTGTAACTGTGACTTTATGTTATTTCTTTTATCTACCTTACTACCTTTTTAATATTTTGTTTCTTATCAGATCTCCTTATTTGTTCATCTTTCCTCTGGCTGAAATCTCATGTCATCATCTGGTTTTTTTAAGTCAATTTCCTTATCTTCTTCCTTCTGCCATCACAGACCTCTTCATGTTTGCTACTTGGTTTTCCTTGTTTTTTTAACCATTAATCTAATCTAATTTGACTACTCATTCCTTCTCTAGTTTTTGAGGAAATACAGTATATCCTGACAACCTAAGATATGAAAAAAAGCAGGGGTAGGGATGTAGGAGTTGCTGATGCAAGGGTTAAAACAAGGCTCCCTTGAGCCAGAGGGACAGCTTATCCTTATCAGGCTTGAAACCTGCTTATTAGATCCTCCAGGACATGCCATGTGCTTCACTTAAACAACACCACCTATCCCCCTCCTCCATTTTTTCTGCACTGGATCTCTGTAAAGCACTTAGGGGAAAGTATGTTAATTTGCAGTCAGAAGAGAACAAAGTAGGGTCTTTGTTAAAAATGTAATGACCCCCTGTTTCTCTATTTGTTTTATCAACTAAGCGCAAGGAATCCACTAGTGAACTAAAGTGATTTTTAGTTGTGAAGAAAAAAAAACATTTGTTTCACATCAACCAGCAGATCTCGGTTATCGGTTCTCTATAATGGACTATTTTGTTTTGTACAAGATAATCAAGAGCAGTGAGATTTTTCTGTGTAGTTGTTTATACACTTGTGGTTATTAATTCAAAGCTTCTAGTTCCATTTTTTCCTCAACCACAAGTCAACACCTTAACCATCTGTTGTACCCCAGGAGCTGCCAGTTTTCACCTATACAGATCCTACATGCTTACAATATGTCTCTAAGCTGCACCCAAAACCCAGTAATGGGGACACTCCCAGTAAATGAAAAAAAAACCAACATTTTTTTACACTGATTGCTAGCTGATTTCTGGAATCATTATTTTCCTTATTTGATCCTCTTAAGATTTAACTTAAATAGGCATCTCATTGTGAGGTACAGCAAGGAACTTCAACAGTAAAGCATAGGTTCTACTGTAATATGCTCCTTTAAACCGCACTTGTGTCATATTTACCGTCATGAGTACATTTTCTTGTTTAGGCTTTTCTAGCATTGGATCTTTTTTATCACCATGACAAGACCTGTACTGTCCTAGAGAGTGAAATATAAAACTGATAATAATTGAAACAAATATAAATGATAAAAAGTGTTAAAACTTAGTTATTACTGCATGTTCCATTGATGTTGTAACTCATTTTACTTTTAGTTACCTTAAAAAACAGTGTATAGTTTTTTGTTTTTTTTTGAGGTTATGGAGTGTTGATCTTATGTTTGAGTGAGATGGAGGTGTCTCTAATAGCTGCACTGTGGCACATTGGATAGCACTGTTGCATTACAGCAGAAAATTGCTGGCCAGGGTGGTTTTATGCAGTTTTCATGTTCTCCCTATGCATGTGTGCCTTCTTTTTGAGTGCTCTGGCTTGTGTCTGTCCTGTGATGGAGTGGCAACCTGTCCAGGGTGCTCCTCACCAATTGAGCACTGTAACTAGGCACCACCCCCACATAATCCTGCAAGGTTTAAACAGGTGTAGAAGACAGACAAACGGGCAGATAGGCAGGGCATTCTCACTAACGTCTAACTGACTGGTGAAAAGATGCAAGAAGCAGTAAAAAGTGCACAAGTAAATAAACATCCAAAATTAGATATAGAATAGAATAGTTTGTGTTTATAATGATACCTACATTCAGTATCCGCACCCAGCAAATTACAAAAGTGATTTCAACACTACTGTCAAACCCAAGCAAAGAGACGGCTTATCTGCGTATGAACATGAGTCTATTCCATCCAGAGGCAGGAATAGATGAGAGACACATGGTCTGTGCTTTCTGGGAGTTACTGGAGGCCACAAGTAACCCTCCTCCTGCCTGCCCTGAAACCCACAGAGATTTGGTGAATGCCAAACCTCCATGTGGAGTCTTAAGATAGACCCAGTCAGGCAGCAACAGCACAGGGTATCAGATCTCTAAGATCGTCACCAAAAACAAGACTGCTACCAAGCCCTCTCATGGATATCACACTACAGCCACGCAAATGGCATTGTGGGGCCTGACAGTGGACTTTACTTGCACACTATTCGATCAGTCAACATCCATCATATCCTGATGAGGGGACTCCCTCTGAAAATAAATGTATATTTAGGAGGCTGGCAGTGAGGAAAGAGTATGTCAGATCCAGTTACAACAACCGCTCAAGAAGCTAAAATTAATGACTCTCAGGTCGTCACTGGAGTGACACCCAAGCCCTCAGAGAGCTCTCAGCAAGAGGCAGCAGCAAATTCCACAGCTCGCCGCCACATCTCTACCAATTCACACTAACACGCTGAAGCCATCTTAACAGCTGTCACTCAGTGCAACATAAGATGGATGGAAAGGGGAGACATGCATGCTTATTACTACATAGTGAAACTTCAGCTTTGTCAAATGTAGCTATGACGTTTTTTATCTGATTTTTAAAATACAAAACCTGACCCTAATGGTCAAAATAAAATAATAAGAAAGAATATCTGTATTTCGTATCACACTTTTTTCCCTCTTTCAAAGTTAATCAATTTTTTTTATTTAATTCAGACCAAAATTCACTGCTCAAAAAATTACTTGAACACTATGAAAACACATTAAATCTCATTTGGAAAAACCAATGCTTAATATCCATACTAAAATGAAATAGATAATGTGTTGGGAACAAAGTGATGCCACATGATTTAAGGGACAAAAACATAATATCCCAGACATGTTCTCCTAGATTTAGGTCAGGGGAGCGTGGAGATTAGTCAATGGTATCAGTTCTTCATCCTCTAGGAACCACCTGCTTACCTTTACCAGGCATTATAATGCACCAGGAGGAACCCAGTACCCACTGCACCAGTTAACTCATTAACACCACGCAATGATAAACAACCTCCTCTTCTACTTTACTGACCACATCAATATTCCAGAAGTTCAACTGACTTCATAATATACTTCGGTTCCTTATATATTAATGTTTTTTTTTTTTTTTTTTTTTTATGAAAACAGCACTCCTTCAAGATTTAAGGTAAGATTCTGGGAATGTTGTGCACACAGATATATCAAATTTAATCTTTCATCTACAGATGCAAGTTCTCTGCAGGTCCCCTCATATTGTCCTTGCCAATAAGTCCAGCCTAAATAAACTCTCTTCCACACAGGCTTCTTCAGATATTTTTCACAGGAGTCCAAAATATTCCTCCAAAAACTGTGGTCTAAATGCCTGTCAACATTTATAAAAAAATATGTATGTGCTTTAGTAAAACAATATTTTACTAAATATCTACATATTTGCAATGGTAAAGGTTTCTCACCCCTCTCATCTTCACATCCTTGGCACATAGGGGCATTCAAGGCAGCGTTGACATTTTCAAAGCTAAAAACTTAAAATACTGCAGCTAGAAGTATTAGACTAAGTAACAGTAAAAACAAAGGATATAGCAGCTGTGGTCTTGACTCGTCTTGAGAAATAAATTGCATGTCCAGCACGTTTGAGATCTGGAACAGACTTACTAAAAATGTTACAGAGACCAAGACAATACAGACTTTAAAAATGGAATCTCAAGACCAATCTTGAGAACAACACCAGTCTCGAGAAGCACATTAAGTTTAGAAGTCTGAAGGTAGGTGTGTCCAGACTGCAATCTTTCTTTCAGACACACAGATACAGAAACACACACACACACACAGTCATCACTCCTGTAGATGCAATACAACCACATCATCAGACAGTGTTAAATGAGGGACTAATGAGTGCTGACAAGGCACAGACCAATTAGAGCTCATCAATTTCTGCCTTCCCTCTCTGAGGGGCCAGCAAACACCCCGATGAACAACCTGATCAGTCAGAGGTTGACACACTACAACAAAATGGCTACACCAAATCACCTTATAGTGGCAGACTTATACATTTTCTGTGCTTTCATCTGTGTCGCAGTTAATGAAACCCTTAAGTCCTTGATGCGGTAGGTGTAAATTTATAGTTAAAACCATGAAACCAGAAAAGTTTTAGATCACTTTAGTTTACAAAAGCCTCCCACTTACTCTCAGGGTCCCTGGGGAGGCCAGTGTGCATCTTTAGCCACCAGTGGCCAGCAAATGGACAGGTCAAGAGTCCATCCCGGAACCAACAAAGAGATACAAAGGATTTTCTAAATTCGATTTCCGGAATCATTTTTTTGTCTCTCACAATATACTTCTGCATTCTTGTAGTCTTTGATATTTTAGTAATTCAGCTTGCACTACAAACAAGACATGATAAAAGCACAAGACATTTTCATGTTTATGTAACTTTATTTGCCTCTTCTAAATTGAAAAATACAGTACATTAGTTAATGTAATATCAGATTTAAACTGGGAAATGGTCTCAATGAAATACATATTTAAACTTCAAATCTAATATTAGCAACTATTTACTCAGTTGTTTATTTAGTGTATAACTGGGTACATTTAATTCAAGGCAACACAAAAAATTACAGCAACAAATACTACAGCTGACTGCATTTAAATTTTAAAGTTGTCAATGACAGGACAATACATTTGGATCCTATAATCACAACATATGGTTTGACCACAAAAGTGATCACATCCACTGCCCCTTGAGATGAATCTAATACATTTGTCTTCTTGCATAAGAAATGACTGGCTAGCAAGTTATTTATGGAAAATGCACACTGTGTTAAATTACCTGTGCTGGAGGCTATTTGGGATTTATCCTGGAACCTGACCACACAAATCATGCAAAGCCAACACATGCAAAGTGAAAAGTAATTCACTTTGAGGCACAGGGAATAAGTGTGTAAGACTTTGTTTGTGGGGATCTGCCTGTAAAAAAGAGGCAGCTCCTATCTGAGACTAAATGGCCTCTCCAAAGTCTATAATCTATTAAGAAAAACTTGAGCAAGATCTAACAAATTGTCCTTTATTTTCCATAAACTGTCATTGGGCAACAGTACCGTTTCCTAAAAAATGTGGCTGTCTCTATCTGCTGACCCATTTAGGGCCATTGTTGATGTGTATATTGATTGTATCTACTGTGGCTGTCATAACACAGAGTCACAATTACCCAGGATGGAATGGACCAATCAAAGCAGCAGGTAGGAGACTTTATCTGCTTTAAAATAAACATTAAGTTTAAACACATTTATCATGGACAAATGTTTGTTTGTAAAGTTCATGTTAAGTCAGACAGTCTCTCTCTCTTGCTCTCTCTCTCTCTCTCTCTCTCTCTATATATATATATATATATATATATATATATATATATATATATATATATATATTTATATATATATATGTATATGTATATATGAGACAGAGAGAGGGAGAGAGAGATATATAATTGCCAGAGAAAATCTTACTCCTGAGCAGTGAATCGAAATCGGATGTTTGAATTTCAGGGTACAAGATGCTCTTTCTCTTCTCAAGTTCTAACTTAAGGTTTTTTCTATTTTTCTGTTGTGTTACTTTAGCCAAACAGATCTAAATTGACAGATCAATAAACTCTCCATCTGGCCCTTGCCACCCTCTGTAACTGTGGTCTACATTTATCATCTGCTTGTATTATAAATAACTCTAAGTGGGTCTGATTATAGCCACGCCCTCAGTCGTCCGATCCTTCAGACTACCATAAATGTTTGTAGTCTCTTAGATTTTGGGATATTTAGCTGATACTTTGACAGTCTGTTTACACTACAACACGTGAACACCCTTCAAAGGAACATTCTAGGTTGTTACACTTTTAAAACAATTCTTCATCCACCACCGTATCCTACAGTCAATGAAGACTGAAATAAAACTGTAAGAGAAACAGTTTTCTTTCCCATTTTGAGAAACATTTTTGTAACAAACACATGCACGAGGTATATTAAACATCCACTGAAAGACGTCACACTGAGGAGCAAAAGTACTTAAAAACTGTCTCAGAGCTTTTCTGTTTAGATGTGTTTCTCTCCTAGATGAAACCACTAAAGGAGCTACTACTACCATTAACTCTTTAATTTTTCATAAACATAGAAAGTACTCCCGGATCAGTGCTTCTGTGTTTTTAGTGTGTATGCTCTGTCTTCTCAGTAATGGCAGATGGCTGCTCAGGCCGAGCCAGGTTCTGCTGAATTTTTCTTCCTGTTAAAGAGGAGTTTTCCTTTTCACTGTCGCTACATGCACACTGCAAAGTCAACAGGTTAAAAAAATAGGGAGTATGTTCACCAGCTTTGCAGATCAAGATTGAATTTTTTGCCCATTCCTCTTTGTGAAATAGCTCATAGATAGACAGGGTGTGCGGTTAGCAAATAACTAGATTTCAACATGGAAAGACTCACAAAGAGAAGACAGGGATGCAATTAGAAAAGTTTATTAGTGATTGTTTATTTCTTTGGCGCTCGGACCACGGTGGAAGATGTGAATGCTAAGAATGACATGCGCTTGAATGAACATCCCAGGGTTAGATTTAGAGATGTCTTCGGATCCGATCCTGGTGGTGGAGTGGAGGCCTGAGGAGATCTGGAAGGAGTTTGGAAGCCAAATGGTGGAGATGGGGTGGAGGAGGGTCAAAGTTCAGCTGCAGAACGGAGGGTTCCATGGATGAAGATCTTTTAAAGCGGAGCCTTGAAGAATGATTGGCTGGGGAGAAATGCAGACTTGACGCTGATTGGTGGAGCAGAGCCGCATGGAGGAGTAATTAGACGAAGCTGGAGGTGATTGTAAGTCTTCCATGTTGAATTTTCGTTTAAGCTCCATGTCTTATTTTATGAATGTACAAAAATGCAACAAAGCATCTTAAAAACAAGACAATTAAAGGAATCAAAAGATATATAAAAAGCAAGTAACAAGTGTTGTCATATCATAAATTATGAGTGTAAGGATCAGTGGTTGAAGTCTTGACTACACAAACAGGATGTGTCATAGAGGACACATGGGGATCTTTCAGTGTTGGAGTCCTCCCGCTCACAGCTTCTGTAAGCAGATTTATCATTCAGAGGTTAGGGGTAGGCCATAAGCCTACTGGGGGAGCATCAATTTGGGAGGAGGCCCGAAGTCTATAACAGGAAACTGCTTTTCTTTTTCCATTTCACTCTGTTTTTAACAAAACCATTTGCATGTTGTTTTTTCAGGGAGAAGGTCCATTAAGCTGCGAGGAGAGAGCTGCAGCCACATTTCTGAAGAGTAATGCAATCCAAAGGGGCTGACCGCTGTTAATTTTTATTACTGGAAAGACTCTGTGTTTGCTTGCACCCAATCTCACACAACCCCTGGCTGCTTTTTATGTGAATCTTATGTTTGATTAACCAATGCATTATACTTAAGCTCCATTACTATGTAACTAATACGTACATAAATGGGCAGAAAATGTACTGCTGTAAAATATTCACATGGAGACAGATATAAATTTGGTATTGGTAAAGGTTATTAAAATATAAGTTATGTACCTTCCCTGAATCTATACCACTCATTTTGTTTATGCCTGATCTTTATGTAAAGTAAATACTCAGAGCAAACAAAGTAGAATATACACACTTAGTCACTTATCTACTTAAAATAAAAAAAACTAAAAATCAAAAGTGAAACATATTAAAACACTGATGCGATACAGAAAATGAAGACCATTCGCCAAAAAGGGATTTAGCACAACAGAAGCTTTTGGGAGTTTATTTATGGAGTCTGTTTGATAGTGGAAGATGTACTAACAGACAGCCAGTCAGACTGACAAGACTGTGTGGGGGATATCAGTGAGGTAGAAAGCCCTGATTGATAATCTCCCTATCAGGCTATTTACGATCTGGCTGCAGAAGAGGCAGGCTTCGCCAGACAGAAAAGCAATTAATCTGCAAACGAGCTGGGGAACAGCCGGCCTGAGCATTGGAGCCTCCTACCAGCGTCGCTCTGGAGGGGAGATAAGGCTGCAGACGGCTATTTATTGTACATTTTAATTAAGTGCTTGTTAACGCTAGTTATCTTAACAGTCACAAAATTACCGTTGTAATGCATTTAGTTTGAAGAAAAATGGAGAGTGCTTGAGCACTTTATGAAAACTGGCACAGCTTGCCTTCATTTGAAATCGCAGGATAAATTCAGAGGAGGCGGATGCCACAATGATCTAAGCTCAGGCACTAATGGTTATTTAATATGGCCATCAGCGGTCCCAGGTCCCCAGCATACGGCACTCGCACAATAGCCTCCAAACCCTCTTTAACACTTATTTGAGATGACAGGAAAAATGAAACCGTTTGTGCTTTCAATGGAAAAGCAATCATTGGTACATTATACTCCGCTTGCCCTATCATGCTAATGCCGGGTAAAAATGTCACCAAATGTATTTAAAGGCCTGATGGAGTGTTGCCGTTTGATTCCTGCTGCCTGCCTGATTAATAAAAACCTTCAATTTGTATGTAAATGCAACCTGGGGCTCATATCATCTGCACACCTGCACCTGGAGAAAAATAATAAACTCAAGTTTAATGTGGCAATTATGAGAGTTTATGGGGATTGTGGGGAAGAGGGCGGCAGAGGAGAGGCTGACTTGATGAGAGGGCTCTCGGAGGGGAGCGGGCCGACCCAGACCAGACCACTACAGGAATGACCTGATGCATGGATATAACCCTAGCTTGCAGATCTTGCATGTGAACCTGCACAATACAGGCTACTGGTGTATGGATGAAGGCAGTCATGTTGAATGCAGCTACCTGTTTTTCATTATTGGCAGTGACAAAAATCTGGGGTGTTTGAATTTAAGTAATGGGGAATAAGACAAAACATTTATGGCTACTTTTGATGGTTTGATCCCATCAATGATTATTTTTGCATTGAGATTTCATTGCAAAACTAGAGTCAAAAGCCTGATCTACCCATACCAGACCATTGCATGAATGTAACTTATTTACTGGGTCCTGCAAAAGTTATCACAAAAACAAAAAGAATAAAATTATGAAGTGGAAGAAAAATGATGAATCTAAATCTATGACATGCATTTGTTTTCTGCACCTTTTACTCTGACAGCTCTAAATAAAACCAACAACTATTTGCCCTCAGAAGTCATACAAGCTGTTTTGCAAAGAGGAATGGGATAAATTTTCAGTCTTCAGATGTGCAAAGCTGGTGGAGACATACCCCAAAAGACTTGTAGCAGTAATTGCAGCAAAAACTGGCTCTACAAAGCATTAACTGAGGATAAATACAAATAAACACCTCACTTTTCAGCTTTATATATATATATTTTTCTTTTTTTTTTTCTTTTTTTTGAAAGGCATGTACCATTTTCAATCCACGTTGCAATTATGCACTACTTTGTGTTAGTCAATCACATAAAATCCCAGTGAAATGTATTGATTTAACTTTATTGTGAAAACGTGGAAATGTTTATGACATTTGGATTCATTTGCAAGGATCTGTAACAACTTCAAGATAGACATCGTATGGTCAGTTTGTGCATAGAACCCCACTTTAAACAAATCCATAGTATCTATTTAATATCTTGTTAAAAAGCTTAGATTAAAAAGAAAATTACTTGGGTTTAACACCATCCAGTATGGTAACAGCCTTAGATCAGATTCATACAAGTCAGCTGATTAGTGTGTTTTCTTTTATATTCTTTTTTTTTTTCTGACACACCTTCTTCTGGCCTCACACTCCATTTTCCCTGAAAACAGAGAGAGGGTGTATTGACTGAATCTGAGAAAAGTAAAGACTGAGAAGCGAAGATTAAAGGTGGATATTGTTTACCAAGCTTGCTGTGGTGGCAGCATGCAGCTTTCACCCACACACTGGGACTTTGAAGCCAGCTCCATCTTCCCACCTTCACAGAGCTCTGCGCTAACATGTCTCACCTTGCCCACTGTAACCTGTCAGGATTAGCACCACTCAAGCAGGGAGACACAGGAAAGGAATGGACCTGCGGAATAATTTGATGCAATACCCTTACCCACCGCCTCTATCCCTTTGCTTCTGACAACACAACAGAGTTTGGACTAAAACACTAAAAGAAAAGCATTCAAAAGACTGATGCAAGAATCAGTCAGACAAAGCAAAAGCAAAAACAAAAAATGGCGCAAATACATTTGAAATATGAGTTTAAAAAGCTTTAAATTACAAAAATAAAGATCTTTATTGATTGCCTTTTTCATAAATGATGCAGTAGTGCTTTACACAAGCCCAGGTTTGGGCCAAAAGCTTTTCAGTGACTTTACTATTATGAAGATGTTTAATACAACCACACACAGCACGCACAGAAAAATGACAAAGACGAAGCAGCAAAAGAAAGAAGGTGAAAGCAGTGATTTAGAAACTTCTGTGGTTTGTATTATCTGGGTGAGTAGACTGGAGGGATGCAGTGAGATTGTGATAATAGTTATCTGCAAAGATGATCTACTCGGGCATAATAGTGCTACAGCAGTGTGACTGTGAATCAGTACCTTGATAGAGCGAAGATGTGGGCCCTTCTCTCTCAACTGAGGGCTGAAAAAAAAAATCCTCACTTGCCTAATGGCTTCAGACAGCAGCCATTGGGCCCTGCTAATCTTCCGTCTCTGAAAATAACTTTTTGTGCTCTATGAAGATTGGATTTTACAGATCACAACGGCAAGGCAATGCATTCACTCAGCTGTACTTCTCATGAGAAACGTATCGTGATCTCTAATAATATTCTGTATACGGCTTCAGTCAAGCGCTACCTTAAATGCGATGCTGTATTAATATTAATATTTATGGACTGTGGTGGAGCGCGAGCTATTTGAGGGGTATGGGCAGAACAAACTTCCATTAATTCCTATGGAGGGGAAAGTCCAAATTAATTCCTATTCACATTTTAATGCCTTTATGCTAATGCAGGTTCAGATGGAAAGGGTTGGGAACCCAGAGGAGGAGGAAGGTTGAAGTTGACTTTTGCACTTGAGAAATCTCTCTTCAAGTAGTGGAATTGGCCCAAGATTATATTGGATCAACCACATTGACAAAATCTCATAAAGACAAGCCTATGATTGTAGCATGTTCAAAGACTAGCAACTTTTAAATGTGATGGATGCTTCACTGTATTTTTTTAGTGGTCAAAATCTAAAACGCTAATACCATTTACAATGCCTTGCAAAAGTATTAATACCCTTTAAACATTTTCAAGTTTTGTCAGTGTAGTTTGTTAGAAGTTTATGTGATATAGTCTGGTTTGTAGTTTACTACAAGCCACACGGGCTATGTACAGGACAAAGCAAACGTGGATGAAGGTGTTCTGGTCAGAAGATGCTAAATTCAACCTTCTTGCATACATGCAAAATACTCTGCATGGTAGAAAACTAACACTGTATATCACTTGAACATTCCATGCCTACTGTGAAGCACTATGTTGCGAGGATGCTTTTCTTCAGCAGGTACAAGGAAGTTGAGATCAGAATTTGTGGCAAAAGTTGAAAATTGCTGTTCACAGTCCCTCTCTATCTAGTTTGACAGCCATTTATTGGCATAAACCTTATACATAATATAATATAATATAATATAATATAATATAATATAATATAATATAATATAATATAATATAATATAATATAATATAATATAATATAATATAATATAATATAATATAATATAATATAATATAATGATGGGAAGATGTACAAAACCTGAAAGAAAATCTGCAAACATAAACCTAAAATCCTTACATGATCATGATTTTTGTTTACAAATGACATTTTTCGTAACTAATCATTTGGCACAAATTGTACTTTTACAATTTTAGGGCACTGTTTGTTTGTTTTTTATTGGTAGTTTTACTTAACTATCATATGAATTGACATAAAAGGAGGGGACTTTGCAAGACTTGACCAGTTCAGCTTGGTGTAGATGTTACAAATAGCATTTAAACAAGCTGATAAAGTAAGGGTTTATCATTATCGTTTCTGACCTTGATTGAACTACACTATCACAGTGTTCCTAGATATTTAACTACTCCCACACAACTAATCCAAAGGAATGGATCATGAACAGATGTTTGCATGCTGCAAACATCTGTTTTGTTATTGCAAATTACAGCAATACATCTAAATGGGTGTTATCAAAAATAAGGAGCCTACCAAACTGCTAACTTTTAAGCTTAATGCTTCTACCCTAACAAACTATTTTTGATCACTGACACAGGAAAGCATTAAGGTGAAATTCTGAGACTATTTCCAGACCCCATCTGTTCACATCTCCCTTCCAACACCTCCAGTCAACTCCACTCTGTCCCACAGGGAAATTCACATCTATTCATTCCGGTTTGTCTGAACCAGTTAATGTGGTGCTGAGCTGAGGCAAACTCAAATAGATTGCATGGGTGACAATTGTCTCCCTCTCCACTCCACTGTGTTACAGCTGTTATCATTACATATTTACTTGGAGGACAAACAGGCGCTCCATCCAGATAGGTCTCTGCCAGTATATCTCTATGTCATGACACCTGGAGGGTAATTGTCATTAATTGCACTCATTTGGGCTGCAGGTCAGGGCAACTGAAGCGCAGGTGTTTTGGACGAAACATGATTATTTCCATCGAAAGAACAGGAGGAGAGGAAAGAATGATTTTGTCTTTGAACAAGGCTTCATGAATAGCAACTGTTCATTTTTCTGGTTTTATCACGCATTAGTGGGAAATTGGGCCTCAAAAAAAAAGTAAGAAGAATGTCATCATCATTATTTCCCCTCCTTTCCCCACTTTCATCCATTTATGGATGAAACACTGTCAATTTATACATAGGAAGTCTGAAATGCTAAGATACGTGCAGTGACCACACAATCAGTGCACAAGTCATTTAACTGTTAAATGACAAATCACACAAACTGGTCTCATTCAGCACTTGAAATGTCTTTGCAATGAAATTTTAACAACATATTTACGTTATATCTCACACTGTACAACCTTCATTTTTGTACTACAGGGGTTGGACAATGAAACAGAAACACCTGGTTTAGACCACAATAATTTATTAGTATGGTGTAGGGCCTCCTTTTGCGGCCAATACAGCATCAATTAGTCTTGGGAATGACATATACAAGTCCTGCACAGTGGTCAGAGGGATTTTAAGCCATTCTTCTTGCAGGATAGTGGCCAGGTCACTACGTGATACTGGTGGAGGAAAACGTTTCCCGACTCAATCCTCCAAAACACCCCAAAGTGGCTCAATCATATTTAGATCTGGTGACTGTGCAGGCCATGGGAGATGTTCAACTTCACTTTCATGTTCATCAAACCAATCTTTCACCAGTCTTGCTGTGTGTATTGGTGCATTGTCATCCTGATACACGGCACCGCCTTCAGGATACAATGTTTGAACCATTGGATGCACATGGTCCTCAAGAATGGTTCGGTAGTCCTTGGCAGTGACGCGCCCATCTAGCACAAGTATTGGGCCAAGGGAATGCCATGATATGGCAGCCCAAACCATCACTGATCCACCCCCATGCTTCACTCTGGGCATGCAACAGTCTGGGTGGTACGCTTCTTTGGGGCTTCTCCACACCATAACTCTCCCGGATGTGGGGAAAACAGTAAAGGTGGACTCATCAGAGAACAATACATGTTTCACATCGTCCACAGCCCAAGATTTGCACTCCATGCACCATTGAAACCGACATTTGGCATTGGCATGAGTGACCAAAGTTTGGCTACAGCAGCCCGGCCGTGTATATTGACTCTGTGGAGCTCCCGATGGACAGTTCTGGTGGAAACAGGAGAGTTGAGGTGCACATTTAATTCTGCTGTGATTTGGGCAGCCGTGGTTTTATGTTTTTTAGATACAATCCGGGTTAGCACCCGAACATCCCTTTCAGACAGCTTCCTCTTGCGTCCACAGTTAATCCTGTTAGATGTGGTTCGTCCTTCTTGGTGGTATGCTGACATTACCCTGGATACCGTGGCTCTTGATACAACACAAAGACTTGCTGTCTTGGTCACAGATGCGCCAGCAAGACGTGCACCAACAATTTGTCCTCTTTTGAACTCTAGTATGTCACCCATAATGTTGTGTGCATTTCAATATTTTGAGCAAAACTGTGCTCTTACCCTGTTAATTGAACCTTCACACTCTGCTCTTACTGGTGCAATGTGCAATCAATGAAGACTGGCTACCAGGCTGGTCCAATTTAGCCATGAAACCTCCCACACTAAAATGACAGGTGTTTCAGTTTCATTGTCCAACCCCTGTACATGCATGACCTTACTGCCTCCAGTTAATAGTGATAGCAAAAACCACAGTGGCTTACAAAAGTATTAACCCCCCTTGCTCTTTCACCACCTTAGTGTATTTTATTTGAATTTTATTTGAAAGACCAACACACTTAGCATGTAATTTTGAAGTTACAGGAGCATGATAAATGAACATCTTATTGAGCACTGTGCAATCCATTAGCAAAAGATTTAATGACTTTGGCACAACTGCAAACCTACAAAAAATTGGCCATCCACCAAGCAGGCTGGGCAGGAACAGCTTTGATCAGACAAGCAGAGGTGACAATTATTAGTCATGCTCTCATTAAACCTGGCTTTTATAGAACATTGATAAAAAGAAAGAAATTACTGAATGAAAAGTGCCTATAAGTTCAATCCATTGTTCAAGTTTTTGTCTGACATGCAAATGCTATTTATTTCTTAGGTATTGTTTTATGTTTGAAATTCAAGAAGGGTGTTGCATCTGTTCGCTTCAAATCCACTTTTATGATGTCCACAAGAAGGGAAAGGGAAGGGGCAGACGGGAACTGTGTACTCTATGTATGTTGATAGATCTTCATATACCTTTTGCCAAAAGCCATAGACAGGCAAACAGCACCAGGGAGCATGTAGATAGTGATCAGGTAAATCTACCCATGAAGATTGGACATGTGTTAGTAAGTGAAACCTAATTGGAACATCTTTTGTCCTGTGTAGTGCATTCGATGAAGGATTTTGTATTGTACAAGCTGAAAGTTGGCATTTTGGGTCATTCTAAGTGTTTGAGCTAATTTTACTCCAAAAGTTAAGATTTGTACGAGTAGAAAAATCAATGTTCCATTTACTGACAGGAGGTGGAAATGTTAAATGTACTTCTGAAAGTTTATGTAAGTTTTTGAGTGTCACATTGGGGGTTGAAGGGCGTAGTTTTAAATCAAAGATTTTTCTCAAATATCTTTAAAAAATAAAGAAATACAGCAACCTTGTGATTAAAACTGGTGGGTCCCTAAACACAGAGATCTTGATGTCAGCAGAATTAAAGTGGACCATATTCATAGATTAAGTGTAAAAACCTCAAAGCAGCAAGATTATACTCTATCATTATCAGACTACCTTGATCTCAGTGTACTATCAGTGTTTATAAGAATTATTAGGGCTATATAAGGACTGAGGTGCAGAAAATCTGAGGTAATTACAAAACATGGTTGATTGTTCAGCATTTATCTATTTTTAAAAATCAAATACACAATATGTAAACTGAAAAAGAGCTTTATTACGATGAACCAATAAATGCTTTGCAATATAATAAAGCAACTCTTCTATATTCTCTTCTTTTATGAAAGATAAATCTTGAGTTTTCGTTAATTATGTCACACTGGTATTACATTTGTTTTTATTGAACAACCAATTTGCACACTTTGGTACTCAAATATTAGCTGAACTTTCAAATCTAATGCAAGTTTTTGCATATTTTCTCACTAATACACCTTTTTGGGGCTGTCAAGTCAATGTTGAAACTTTGTTAAAGTTATTTTCGTCTAAGTTGTTGTGATGGTTTGCATTAGATTTCAATCACAAAAAGGTCGGCAGTGTATTTTCATAGTGCACCGCATTCTTCTTCCCTACTTCAAAATTCAGTCAGTTCTCCCCTGCTGTTGCCATTCATCTGCATTTACCCAGAGACTGACACGAGTGTGACACTGACACACTACTTAGGCTGTGATGTTGGCTTTTTTTATTATTTTTTCTTTGTACAGAAACAACAAAAGAGCCATTTAAGACTCGTAGCTAGAACTAAGCTTGTCACTCTGCCTGCATGTGTGTATTTGTGTGTGTGTGTGTACTCCACATGGGCGGAGTGCAGACACCAGGCACAAACATCCTCAATCTGTCCTAATAGCACAGCAGTATACAAAGCACAGACTTCAAATACAACAACTAAGCTACATTGCCTCATAAAAACACTGTTTACCATTGCTGTGATAATTTACCCAGTAACACGTGCCCTCAACCAGCGCAAACACCGAGGGATGCCAATGCACGTGTGACTTGGCTGACAAAAATACATAGCAGCAGCTGGGCCCTATGTTTGAAGGCCAGCCCTCCACACTCGGTAGCTCAACATGGAGGTACGCTGTGACTTCAAGTCTTGTTAGCAAGAGGAGGAGAATGAGGGTGGGCTTGAACTCATGTATGCACTTGCCGGTGACAAATAAGATGTTAATCAGCACCTTCAGTGTAAATTTTTTACACAACTTTGTCATGTTCCTATGGTTTGTGGTGTTTTGGGGTTTGTGTTGTCTCACATTTGTGTTTTAGATTCATTTTAATTCAAAATAATATGTTACAATATTTCCTGTTGCTTCCCAGTTAAATATATTTACACTTCATTTAAGGAGAATAAAAAAACACTGAGAAATAGTATTTCACATAATCCAGAATAAATTTTATTATTGAGGAAAATAAGGTCTGTTTTCCAACGATTAATCAAAAAGACACAGAAAGACAAAGAAGAATACAGATAATGAAGCTAACTCCTCTGCATTCCACAATTTAAAGCCAGAAGAAGATATAAAAATATAAAGTTAAATGCTCAAAATATTGTAAAACTGATGAAAGTTCAACATTTATCGAACATTTAACAGTTTCTCAGGAGTTTAAAGAAAGGGGATTGACAGCGTAGAATTCTGACTTTTAATGCTTAATTTTAATAGGAGAAAGAATTTAAAGTTTCTGATCTGTAATCTGGTGGCTTTCTACACCAGAACCGCCATGATAGAACTGGAAAAAAAAGAGTGCCTACTGTGTGTCAGATGCAATTGTTGATTCAGTCACACAAAACGTATTGCCTGTTCTGGTTTGAGTCTCAGATTTTAGCAACTGACCAGCAGGAGTCATCATAAGGGCTGATCACTCAATCAGAACAGGACTTTTGACAATGCAACAGATACAGAGGCAATAATAAAAATGGATTAGATTTTTATTTCTACCACATTCCTCAGACTGGAAAAAGACTATAAATCTTAAACCATCTTTGTACATAAGGGTTAGGGTGTTTTCATATTAAAGGTTTCAAACATGTACTAGTTCTACTGAATAAAAAGACCTGTTCACCTCCAGAGTTTAGTACAATCAATCTAAATTCTGGCCAATTAATTAATTCTTGATTATTTTAAAGCTTTCTGGATTTCTTAATCAGGTAATCAGGTAATCAGATAATACAGGTCCTTCTCAAAATATTAGCATATTGTGATAAAGTTCATTATTTTCCATAATGTCATGATGAAAATTTAACATTTATATATTTTAGATTCATTGCACACTAACTGAAATATTTCAGGTCTTTTATTGTCTTAATACGGATGATGTTGGCATACAGCTCATGAAAACCCAAAATTCCTATCTCACAAAATTAGCATATCATTAAAAGGGTCTCTAAACGAGCTATGAACCTAATCATCTGAATCAACCAGTTAACTCTAAACACCTGCAAATGATTCCTGAGGCCTTTAAAACTCCCAGCCTGGTTCATCACTCAAAACCCCAATCATGGGTAAGACTGCCGACCTGACTGCTGTCCAGAAGGCCACTATTGACACCCTCAAGCAAGAGGGTAAGACACAGAAAGAAATTTCTGAACGAATAGGCTGTTCCCAGAGTGCTGTATCAAGGCACCTCAGTGGGAAGTCTGTGGGAAGGAAAAAGTGTGGCAGAAAACGCTGCACAACGAGAAGAGGTGACCGGACCCTGAGGAAGATTGTGGAGAAGGGCCGATTCCAGACCTTGGGGGACCTGCGGAAGCAGTGGACTGAGTCTGGAATAGAAACATCCAGAGCCACCGTGCACAGGCGTGTGCAGGAAATGGGCTACAGGTGCCGCATTCCCCAGGTCAAGCCACTTTTGAACCAGAAACAGCGGCAGAAGCGCCTGACCTGGGCTACAGAGAAACAGCACTGGACTGTTGCTCAGTGGTCCAAAGTACTTTTTTCGGAGGAAAGCAAATTCTGCATGTCATTCAGAAATCAAGGTGCCAGAGTCTGGAGGAAGACTGGGGAGAAGGAAATGCCAAAATGCCAGAAGACCAGTGTCAAGTACCCACAGTCAGTGATAGTCTGGGGTGCCGTGTCAGCTGCTGGTGTTGGTCCACTGTGTTTTATCAAGGGCAGGGTCAATGCAGCTAGCTATCAGGAGATTTTGGAGCACTTCATGCTTCCATCTGCTGAAAGGCTTTATGGAGATGAAGATTTCATTTTTCAGCACGACCTGGCACCTGCTCACAGTGCCAAAACCACTGGTAAATGGTTTACTGACCATGGTATCACTGTGCTCAATTGGCCTGCCAACTCTCCTGACCTGAACCCCGTAGAGAATCTGTGGGATATTGTGAAGAGAACGTTGAGAGACTCAAGACCCAACACTCTGGATGAGCTAAAGGCCAGTATCGAAGCATCCTGGGCCTCCAAAAGACCTCAGCAGTGCCACAGGCTGATTGCCTCCATGCCACGCCGCATTGAAGCAGTCATTTCTGCCAAAGGATTCCTGACCAAGTATTGAGTGCATAACTGTACATGATTATTTGAAGGTCGACGTTTTTTGTATTAAAAACATTTGTCTTTTATTGGTCGGATGAAATATGCAAATTTTGTGAGATAGGAATTTTGGGTTTTCATGAGCTGTATGCCACAATCATCCGTATTAAGACAATAAAAGACCTGAAATATTTCAGTTAGTGTGCAATGAATCTAAAATATATGAATGTTAAATTTTCATCATGACATTATTGAAAATAATGAACTTTATCACAATATGCTAATATTTTGAGAAGGACCTGTATTAGCACATTTGGGACACCATCTACATGGAATGATGGGGGTAAGGGGGGTTAGGACTAGATCTACAAGTACTCCAAGAGCATTTTGACAGGACTTGGCAGAGGCAGTTAAAAGGTGAAAAGTTAGATCTGAGGTTTGTTGTGCATTGTCTCAAAACACTGGGAAGAAAATTAATTCTGTAAACGACTCCTAATAAGGTTTCAATGATGCAAGCCTGATTTCATTACACCTCATTCTATTTTTCTTAGAAACCCTGATAAAAAAAAATCACCTATTAGCTTTGTTCTGGTGGCAGAAGTAAACTTGTCTTTATCTCTTAAAACCCTGCACCCAGTTTGGGATTCTCACATCCTATCTGTCCACTTGAACTGTGGAGACTTATATAGGGAAACTTGAGGCTGGTAGTGCCAGACCCTGCTTGCCAAAGCTTCACAGAAGACAGATGGCACGAGGAAATCAATAACCTCATACAACATCACCCGTTTTGTGAACAAATGAATCTGCTTTGACAGTGTGTGTATGAGCGATCTGGTGACCTGCTCTCTTCCCGTCTGAACATCCTCCCCTTCCCTCCCCAAGCGCACTGTTATTTATGGCAGTTGGGCCCTCCACTCCTGTGTGCTTTGATGTTTAATTCAAGGACCCACAACCAGGCAGGGAGGAGAGCGTGGGTGTGTTGAGAACTCATGGGAGCTCGGGAGCTCATGAACTCTGATTTCCTATAAATATTCCCTGTGTTGCTGTCGTTTCTTTGTCTATGTGGATATTGAGCAGTTACTCCACTCAAGGCCTAAAGTTGTGCCTAAAGATCTGTTTGCAGTTCCAGGACCATGACTGAAGCTAGTATGATAAAAAGTGATTGACGAATTAGGAGTCTAGAGTGCATGAAATTTTTGGACAACATTCTCAGAATCACAGTTAGTAAGACAGCAAAGTAGTAATTGTTGAGTCCAGTCAAAGCCCAGTATTGTCTGTCCGGTATCAGACCTTTAGTATCATCCATTCACTCTCACTACCTCTAACCTATAATATATCTTTCTCACTCTCAGTTGCTTTATCTCTCGTCCTCACTCTCTCTTTCTCTTCGGCCGGACACACTCAGAGATTTATTCCAGCAAAGAACAGCTCTAGCAAGGGTCTGGTGTTTGCAATTTATGGTTTAATAAGTCTTACATAAGTCTTGCAGGTGTGCTTTACGTCCCACACCCGAGCCCATTTGGAGGATTTATGGAGGGCCTTTGGATTGCTGGCTGATTTAGAAGTCCTCTTTCCTGTCTTAGGCCTGTCCAGGCCACCGCACACTCCCCAAGACGTCCAGCATGCCCGCCAAATGTTTGTCAAACTGGGGTCTAGCTGGGGACGCGTCTGCCAAAGAAACACAGACATCACAGTAACGCCCTGTCTGGGCTGAGCACAGGTGTATGATATACTGTTCATAAACCTAGGTAATGGTGCACTGGTGTTAGCCACCTTGTTAATAATAAGCACTGAGATACAAATCAGAATGACATATAGTCTGGACTTGAGACGTCCCACGGGATATGCCTGTAGCAGAGATTTTTTTTTAGTCAGGATATGCTCAAAAGCCATATTCAGTTCTGCTACATGTGGCCATTGTTAGGTAGAGGAGAATGGGTTCTCCATCTTGGCTGGCCCCACTAACCTCTACCATTGTGCAAGCACACTTGCAACTGTATGGTGACACACAAGCTACACAACAGCTGAGGAGAACCACAGTGAGAAGGGTCCTCAATGGAAATCTGTGTTGCTAAATAAGAGGGTATTGTGACAGGGAGGTGCACAGGTGGTGGGTTTTTAATATCCTAGCAAAGAACACAGCCTTAATCAGCAACAACATCCTCCTCAGTATCCCTCTGCTGATTCCAACAAGCACATGAACAGTGTTGCTTGATAGCCAGGCTGAAGAAAAATGGTGCAATCTTGATATCCCTACTGTTGACTGGTAATTGCTCATCTGGGTAGATGCTAATTGACAATGATCTTTGACCTTCCTTGTCTTTCTACATATGTCTCTCATGGTGGCCACAAACATTGCAAAAAAGCATCTTTCATAGGTAAAAATGTACAGGTCAGTTCAAGTCAAGTCATTTTTATTTATATAGCGCTTTTCAGCAACAAGGCACTCAAGGCGCTGTATATAAGGAAAAACATTACAATGATACAGAAAATCAAACAACAGAGGTAATTAAAAAAATAAAGAGAATAGAATGATGGATAAGAAAATGAAAGGAAAATTGGACTGAAAACTTAACTAATAATATTTAGATAACACATTCAAAGGCCACTCTAAATAAATAAGTTTTTAATCTTGATTTAAAGCAACGTAGGGTTTTGGCGCTTTTACAGTTTTCTGGGGGTTTATTCCAGATTAGTGGAGCATAAGAACTAAAAGCTGCTTCTCCATATTTGGTTCTGGTTCTGGGTATGCAGAGTAGATTTGAGCCAGAAGACCTGAGAGGTCTGGGTGGTTTATACACTGACAACAAGTCTGTAATGTATTTTGGTGGTAAGCCATTCAGTGATTTATAGACTAACAGAAGTATTTTAAAGTCTATTCTCTGAGCTACAGGGAGCCAGTGTAGGGACTTTAGAACCGGTGCGATATGCTCCGCTTTCTTAGTTCTAGTGAGGACGCGGACAGCAGCGTTCTGGATCAACTGCAGCTGTCTGATCAACTTTTTAGGCAGGCCTGTGAAGACACCGTTGCAGGAATCAATTCCACTAAAGATGAACGCATGAATTAGTTTTTTGAGGTCCTGCTGAGACATTAGTCATTTAATCCTGGAGATGTTCTTTAGGTGCATCTCTGTCAACAAGAAGATCTTTTATATGTTTATTTCAGTAATTCCTTTAAAAATACTTTTTTACATGGATTTGTGACACAGAGTTATATGTTTCAAGTGTTTGTTTCTGTTAATTTTAAGTATGCCTTATAACTCATGACTACTAAATTTAGTTTCTTGCAAAAATGGAATATTGCATGTGTCCAGTGAAAAACAAAATTATTACAAAACTCTTGGCATGCTATAAAGTATGTTAATGTATTGTATATTATTACAATGTCAAAAGAAGTCAAAAAGAGCCTCCTTTTGCTACAATTACTATAGCTGTGTGTGTGTGTGGTATAGAAGTGATCAGTCTGTGGCTCTGGTTGCTTTAATAGAGGCCTTCAGCTTGCATCTTGAGTTTCTTATCTTCTTCTTGTTAATACCCCATAGATTCTCTAGGTTTAGGTCAAGTGAGTTTGGTGGCCAATTAAACTCATTGATACAGTAGCAATTTAACCAAAGTATCAATGGGTACTTTTGGCAGTGTGGACAGATGCCAATTCCTGCTGCAAAATGAAATTATTAAGCTTGTCAGCCGAGGAAAGTATTAAGTGCTTTACAATTCCCAGGTAAACATCTGCACTGACTTTGGACCTCGTAAAATATTGCATACCAATGCCAGGAGGTACCACGGTTTCCCAAGTCCTCACTGACTGTGGAAACATGAATGTCCTCCGACCTCTAAACCTTGATTTCCAAATGAAATCCCAATATTATTTTCATCTGAAAAAATAGTTGGACCAATGAGTCCCGTCCTTTTTCTCCTTAGCCCAGCTAAAATGTTTCTGATTGTTTCTGGTTCACAAGGTTCACAACACAAGGAACTGTGTTAAGCCATCACTAAATGATATACTTGACACATTGACTCCAGCAAAAATCTATGCATTGTGTATTGTCTTGAATGTGCTTTTCTGTACAACCCTCTCAAAAGTATGGCTGTTACTTTTGTTTGTGCGCCTTTTTCAACTACACTTTTTCCTTCCTCATAACTTTCCATGAAAATGCTTGGATAGAGCACTCTCTGACCCGCTTCTGTGGACTTTTCACCAGTGAGCACCATTCCAGTCCCTTTTCTCATTAATCCAGATACACTTATGTCTCTTGTTGAGGACTGTATCTCCTCCAATCTCTTGCCTCTCGGTGTGACTGTGGCTCAGTGGAAGAAGTAGCTGCCTTGCAATCCAAATGTTGTGGGTACAATTTCATCTTTCTTCTGTCACATATCAATGTGCCCCTGAGCAAGGCACTTAACCCCAATTTGCCTACCGTAACGGTAGTGTGAGTGTGATTAGGTGAATGTGGTTCTATAGTGCTTTGAGTGGTCAGTATGACTAGAATAGCACAACATAAATTCGGTCTATTCAACTTTTTCTGTCACCCTGTTTTCTTCCACTCAGCTTTCCATAATAAACACATAAATACAGCACTCTGATGGTGTATCCTTATTACCTTATTTATCAATAACCTTTTTACCCTTACCTTCAATTTGGAGACAGTCAGACTGTCTGCTGGAAAACTGTCGAATAAGCATTCTTCCCATTGACTTGGTAGGCCACACAATAAAATCTCTATGTTAAAAATCCTGTTTTAGTTGATCTTATATAACGCTCCAAAAAACTACATTTTTGGTTTTCCAATAGATAAAAACATAATTATTAGGAATAACAGAAATAAATGCCTAAAACATATCACCATATCATATTCTTTTAGTCATGTATTATAATTGGATAATATGCAACTGCAAATGAGTTTCAGTCTGTCACCCTTACAATTTCATTTATGCTTTAAAAAAACATTTTAATAATGCTCCTCAAGGTGGGTATTAAATAGGTAATCTAAATAAATGCATTGGCTAAATCACCTTGAATATCAAAACATAATGACTTTTTGTCAATTTCACTG